>NC_139217.1:379988888-380666388 GCF_055691185.1 Crinia signifera
CACCCTCAGGTTAATGGCAGTGTGGAAAATGCGAAACCGGTTAGCCAGGATGCCAAAAGCATTTTCCACAACACGCCGTGCCCTGGATAGCCTGTAGTTAAAGATCCTTTTGTCATGGTTCAGGCCCCTTTGCGCATATGGCTTCATGACATGCTCGTGCAGGCCAAAAGCCTCGTCAGCCACAAAAACAAAGTTAAGCCCCTGTTTAGTTTCCTGGACAGACGGCAAGTGAAGGGTGTTCGCTATGAGCCTTTCGTAGAACTTTGTGTCCTTGAAAGTGCCACCATCCGATGCACGGCCATTCCTTCCTACATCCAGGAAGATAAACTCATAGATCGCATTAACAACAGCCATTAGTACAATGCTAAAATAGCCCTTGTAATTAAAATAGTAGGACCCACTATTGATAGGCTGGGCTATGCGGACATGTTTGCCATCAATGGCTCCACCGCAATTTGGAAAGTTCCATCGCTGTTCAAACTCCTCTGCGATGACTTTCCATTCATTCACGCTGGTAGGGAACTGAAATTAGAAGTAAATAGAATTGATTAGTAAACATGTTCAATTTCTTTACAGCTTGGTGACTACCCACCTGCAACCCCAGACCTATCTGTACTATCCGATAATGCATGCACATCAAGCGAAGTTCCTACTCCGGCACGCACTCCGCCACCCACCCTGGAACCCACTCCACCACTCCCCCGTGCCAAAAAAATGCGTGGCAAAGGAAAAAAAGGAGAAGCTTCAGCACATGAAGAATTTATGATGCGGGCACATCAAGTCCTGCAAAGAAACCCGGACAAACATGACAACTACTTCACTTATGTGGCAGAGTGTGTTCGCAACATGGCTCCGGATCAGCAACTTACTTTTGAAAAGTTATGCATGGAGTTGGTGTATAATGGCAGTTTAGGGTATCTCAACAGTGGCACTAAAATAGTTGGCATGGGTAGTGCACCAGACACACCACTGTCATTAGAATCACCAGTGCCTACTCCGCCTGCCACCGTAGCAGGCCAGTCGAGCACAATTCCAACACATACCCAGTCAACACCTACACAGCCTTCTCAACCCCCCCAGTACCGTCAATTCTACAGTTCTTTACTGATAGAAGATCCAGAGTCTGCTGTTTTTGAGGATCTGTCTTAAAAAATAGGCTATTTTATCATTTACCATCGACATGGTCTCAGCTGCAGGTATGTGATGGCCACTGCTCACATGGCGTATGGCGCACATCAATGGTGCCGGGACCATTGCATCTGCGCCATGCGCCATGTGGGCCGCAGCCTTTACATATCTGCAGCAGACATCCTCTGCCACACAAGGGCCACAGTGTGTTTTTTTGTTTTTTTATATGCTGCTACCTGTACCTGCATTACCAGAGGGAGAACAGGATTCTCCTCAATCTGGATAGCAAACTCCATTTATTGCCCTTTTGTCTTTGCCAATAGTATGGGGTACTGTGCGGCAGACATGGTCTCAGCTGCAGGTATGTGATGGCCACTGCTCACATGGTGTATGGCGCACATCAATGGGGCGGGGGCCATTGCATCTGCGCCATGCGCCATGTGGGCCGCAGCCTTTACATATCTGCAGCAGACATCCTCTGCCACACAGTACCTTATCCCTACTGTTGTAAGTGCCTGTTCCAGAAGTTACCAGAGTGTGTTTTTTGTATTTTTATATGCCGCTACCTGTACCTGCATTACCAGAGGGAGAACAGTATTCTCCTCAATCTGGATAGTAAACTCCATTTATTGCCCTTTTGTCTTTGCCAATAGTATGGGGTACTGTGCGGCAGACATGGTCTCAGCTGCAGGTATGTGATGGCCACTGCTCACATGTCGTACAGCGCACATCAATGGGGCCGGGACCATTGCATCTGCACCATGCGCCATGTGGGCCGCAGCCTTTACTTATCTGCGGCAGACATCCTCTGCCACACAGTAGCCCGTACTTATTGGGAAAGTTTAAACTGGGTCATACATACTTAAATCTTTATATATAGTGTTTTTGTACAATATCTTTTATATATGGTATTATAATATATTTGTGTTGACACAATAAATCTATTTACTATTTTACATGTTTTACCTATGAAAGGCCTAAAAAACCTGTTTCTGTCCTAGGCCTAAATTATAAATAAAAATATTTTGTTTGCACAATAAAGTGTACGGTGTACATTTCATCCTTACCTTGCAATACTGGTACTGCAGCACCTTCACAATGGCTTTGCAGGTCTCCGGGATGATGAGGCCCAAAGCTTGCGGGGAGATGAGGGATCCAAACTTTAGGTCAGCAAGAGACCGTCCTGTCGCCAGAAACCTCAGGGTCACCACCAGCCGTTCCTCAGCAGGGATAGCCATGCGATACTTGGTATCCTGCTTCTCGATGTGGGGAGTCACCAGACGCAGCAATTCCTGGAATGTGGCATCATCCATCCTCAAGAAGTTACGAAAATCGTCTGGGTTATTTTCCCTGATGTCCCTGAGCAGTGGCATGTGCGAACGAGTCTGACGCTGAAGTAGCCACTGCTTTGTCCAGCATGATCTTTCTCTCCTGCGCTGGGCTCTCTGACGTCTGAGCTTCAACACTGCATAATAGAGCAGGTACTGTTGCTGGTGACTACCCATCACTGCATTCTCCATAGTGCAGGGTTAAAAGACACTTTGTAATGGCAGGCAAAACAAAGTAATGTGTAAATAGCTATGTCCAGCGTTCAGTAGGTATAAACCAAGCCTCACTAGTAACAAAGCAGAAATACACTGGTTTAAAATGGCTGCTGCTATTCCTATCCCCCTCTGCTAGTCCTCCCCCTTTGCTAGTCCAGCCCCTTCATTCAATTTCAAAGGCCAATCTGACGACGGTCGCATGTGTTCTTGCAAAAAAACAAAAACCAGCGATCCGACAGTCTTAACGACCATCGCGGGCGCATCGGGATCGGATCTGGATCGTTCCGCCAAAAAACCACAATTTTTGCTAATCGTTTGCTGGGGACTGCCTGGGAGCTCCCGGGAAGTTCAAGGGAAATCGTTCCATGGTCGTCTATCGGTCGTATACGATGGTGGTCGTCCTGGTGTGTACTCTACATAAGTGTATGTACTCACACACTGGCACTCTGTTCACTAGCCCTCTGCCTGCACTCCCAGCGGCCAGCACTTCCCCATGACAACTCCTTCCTTGCCTGGCCTCTCTCCCACCTGACTCCCCTCTGCCTGCTCTCCCCTCAGCACTAGTCTGTCCCCACTACTAATTCCTTGCCCTCCCCATGGTCTCCCCACGACTACTCCTACTCTTTCCCCTGACTCCCATCTGCCTGGTTTCTCCTGAAATTATTTTTCAAAAGTAGGCAACCCTGCATTAACTTAAGAGTAGGATTGCACTAGAATTGCTTTAAGGTGCCTAATGAATTATGCTGGTTGGCCTATACCTTTACTTAAATCCTATGCCTAGAAATAACTCACACAAACACCTTATTCTAAAAATAATGACATGGACAACCACTGCGTAAGTTTAAAAGGTCATAAATATTTATTGTAAGTGGTATGACCCCTATTTGTTTAAGGGATGGCAAAGAAAGCACTTGAGACCAGCACCGGTAACCAGGGCGTTGCTCATGGTAGCGACCGAAGCGCCCCAATCCTACAACACCCCTTATTGTGGGTACAGCCTGCGCTGCGACGGACATGCCACCCCTTCTATGGCCTGACGAGGACACCTCCATGAAGTGTCCAACGCCCCACCGCTTGAGTCGGGACTCGCCCGCCATCCAGGCAAAGGGGGGCAATACCTGACTGCTGGTCGAGAGCGCCTTCTCTCCGATTTATAATTAAAGCTATAGAAGCCAATTTGGTGGATGGCCCGTAAGCCAGGTAGCAAAGATGAAAGGGACAGGGAGGGTGGGGATCAAGACTCAAAGAGGAAGTGCTCCCTGCAAGCTTGCCTAGATATACCCCTCTCTAAACTAACACCCCTATACTACCTAATTGGCAGAACTAACTGCCACTCCACCTGAGATTTCCCCCTGGGCACTTTGCACTATCTTCAATAACTTTATTTACAACCCTCAAATTCACAGTCTCTTAAATTCATTCTAGCCTATGCAGCCCTCATTCTATCATGTTCTTGCATATTACTTCACTTTGCAGGAGCATCCTTGCAGAAGTGCAATAGGAGGCACTACATGGATCCCATTTAAATATATAAAAAGGACAAAAAAAAAAAAAGTAAAAAAAACGTGGAACCCTCAGCTGGTTCTCATGCAGTGTAGGACTGGATGAGTTACTCTCAGCACAGTAAAGCATGCCCATATAAACAGGCTTCTCAATACTTTTTTCTAATTGCTCAACTTCCATGTGAACTTATCTGCAGAAACAGACATCCCAGTGCGCCTTCTGACTATCCTCACCCCATTTAACTCCTTTACTTGGCCTGTGTATATTCATACGCCTCTAAATTACAGCACCTTGTTTTAGCACAAAATCAAGCCACATGGTTATGGCCAGGGACAGAACTAACATTGGTGACGCAGGTGCATTGCACTGGGGCCCCTGAAGACTAAGGGGCCCAATGCTACCACCCATGCTGTGTGGAATATTGTGAACTTTGGGGTGGAGGAAGGGGGCCCAAATTATATTTTTACACCTGGGCTAACCTCTCACAAATATGTGTGGTTTTGTACTTAGTAAATAACCTCAGTTGTGTGAACTATAGAGGCCAAACAGCTATAGATAAACACAGTCATTAGATCAGCGGTGGCCAACCCGCGGCTCGCCGCGCTGTAAATTGCGGCTCCAGCCTCCCATCCCGTCTGCAAAGCGGGGTTTTGAATTTGGCGCCAATTCGGCTGCCAAATTCAAAACGCCGCATCGGCGGCCAATAGGAAACGGCCGCGGCGAGCCAATCAGCGCTCGCCGCGCCGTTTCCGCCCTGCCCCCGGCGTCTGACATCAGACGCCAGCGGGAGGGCGAAAAGTCTTCTCCACGCCGGCGGAGCGCAGGAGCGCTCCTGAAGACGCGAGAAGCCGCCGGAGGATGGCGCAGAAGACGGCGCCGGGGAGAAGAGTTCCGGCGCCGCTGAAGAGGCCAGAAGACGCCGGGATCAAGACAGAAGATCTCCGGCGCCTTCTGCAAGAAAAAAGAAGATGGCTCCCGGAGAGGCCAGCGGGGGTAGGAAGCAAAAGAGCTGACGAAGCTCCCCCCAGCGGCCTCTCCCAACACCAGGTAGGGGCCTTTGGCCTCCTACCCTCCATCCACCCTAGACCACCGGGTGTCGGGCACTAGGCCCGTGGGAAAATTCAGGCCCTTCTGGCCTGTGTGCGCATTAGTCGGGCCCTCTTGGCCCGTGGCTCATTTGTTTGTTGGGCCCTCCTGGCCCTCTAGGTGGGCCCTTTAGTTAGGAAGCTGGGCCCTCCAGCATAGGTGTTGCACTGTGGGCAACACCTGTGCTGGAGGGCCCAGCTTCCTAACTGTGGGGGCATATGATGTTTGGCACTTTGAGGGGCATATGATGTTTGGCACTGTGGGGGGCATATGATGTTTGGCACTGTGGGGGGCATATGATGTTTGGCACTGTGGGGGGCATATGATGTTTGGCACTGTGGGGGGCATATGATGTTTGGCACTGTGGGGGGCATATGATGTTTGGCACTGTGGGGGGCATATGATGTTTGGCACTGTGGGGGGCATATCTGGCACTGGGGGCATAATGTTTCGTCATGTGGCCACTCTCCTTGTGTCATGACCACGCCCCTGACCACTCCCCCGATCACGCCCCTTTTTGGCGCGCGCACCTTCGGCGCGCGCATGATGTTGGCTCTTTACCTCTGACCAGTTGGCCACCCCTGCATTAGATGATACCTTACTGCACAATATTTGTAGTGTAACCATTGACTAATTTCAGCATTTTACCAAAAGATATCATTAAATGGCATTAATCAATTAGTTCCAGTTACAACAATCTAAATGACAAAACACAGAGCAGGCAATGCACCGTGTCACAATACATACGAGCCCAAAAAATACACATTTCCACTAATGTGGCTCTGATATGGTAAAACACCCAAAATAAAATAAAACACGCGTCAACCATTTTTGTGATGACAATTTACATGTCAACCCTTTTCCATGTCACCTTTTTTGTGTGTCGACTATCCGGATTGACCTATTGACGACCTATCCTGTTACTGTAGACCTACTGAACCGCAGCACTGGCTACTAACAGATGATAAATGGGAAATAACATTTACTTGCAAATCCTCCAGATGGAAAGTTCTGAAGTAAATATTTATTGTACTCTTCACCACATATACTGTATGTTACATGTGCTTATACATTTGTGTCTAATAAGAAGGGCTACATCTGTTGTGTGACTATGCCACACTGCTCTAATTACAGCACAAAGTGTCCTTTTAAAGAGTGGGGCCCCACACAGGCACACACAGTACTGTACAAATGTTTATCTCTGTACATATTTCAGTTGGAGGACAGACTGTATTCTCTGTTAGCCTGATCAATAAAGGAACAGTATGCTGTACTCCTCTTCCCTGTTGCTATTGCTCTATACCCATTATTCTCCTATCTATGTGACAATCATTTTCTATTTTCACAAACGGTAGTGTGGTAATCCGGCTTATTCAGAGAGGAAGATGAGAGGCCACACATCAGGATACAGAAAGACTTTATCTATGAAGAAAGATAAAGCAGTTATAGCGATATGTGCTGAAAGCAGGAAACAGCCAACAGCCAGGATGCCATTCTTACAGTGGCCCCACACTGCCATTTTGCTTGCGATTTGATTGGGATCGAATTGGAATCGAATAGTAAGCAAAATGCATTCGATTTGCACTATATAGTACAAATCTGTACTATATAGACTTGCCCGACAATTTTTCTATTCGATTTACACTACATGGGAGCGCGGGTTGAGAAACCATTTGATGCCCATTCGATTTTCTATTATATTTAGCAAAAACAAAATCGAGTAGAAAAATTGTGTATATCTCACCGTGTGTTCCCTCTATTATAGATAGACAGACACAGATTCTCTAAACTAAAAATGCGGTAAAAACCCAGTTATCGTGGTTTTTACTGCATTTTGGGATGCTCTAAGTATCCCCCGCCGGGTTACCGCGGCGGGGGGGCATCACCAGAAAAATCTGGCGATGCCCTATAGAAGTCTATGGGCTTCTAACGTGACCCCCCGCTGCCCCACACCGACCTGCACTGACCCCCCTCACCTGTGTCCGAGCAGCACAGAGCTGTGCTGCCCGGATCTGTGACCACCTCCTCCTCCCTGCACTATGATCCTCTTCCGGGTGCAGGGAGGAGGAGAGCCCGGCAGCAGCAGCAGCACCGGGTAAGGGAGGGAAGGGGTGAGCCGCCGACTCTCACCGCAAAGGACAGCTCTTAACGCGAGAGCTGTCCTTTGCCATAATTATCGCATATGTTAGTGCATATGCGATAAAAATGAATGCGGTAGCAGGCGATAAGGGGGCTCGGATGTTAGAGCATCCCCTACATAGATAGATAATACTAATATATATATATATATATATATATATATAAAGATCCACAAAGCCTGCACTCGCACTTACATCAAACAGTCACTGGGTGGGGTGCCTTCATGGAACACAGGTTCTTAGCCTGTGACCAATATGTACAAGGAAAAAGTCTCACCCTTAGGTAAAACAAAAGCACTCTCCACAACTTAAATGATCAGGAGCAAGAAACTCCGGATAAAGACAGCTATAACAATAAGCAGTTTCCTAGCTGTATGCTCCAACGTTTCGGTCACTAACCGTGACCTTTGTCAAGGAGTCTGACGAAATCCAGCAGCAAATAAGGTGGTCACCAAAGTCAAAGACTGAGTCAGCGGGGAATCTCAACCAGGATCAGGGCCACACCAAGTGAACCCCCACCGCCCGCTATTTATACCTAACAGCTAATCACTATTCAGCGCCAAACTGCGCTTTGCGTCCCTGGCCCTGGAACGCACGCTGACGCGGCTTCCGGCCAGTGGAACGCACGAGACGCGGCACCCGCTACTTCCGGGTGCCGCTTGACGTGTTAAGGGGGCGTCAATTGCTGGTGAAGCATAAGAGACGATAGGTGCAACGGAGACAGCTCCCGTGTTAGGGACCGCCCCCGATGCAAAATGTCAACAAAGCAGCGTATAGTAAAGGTATCTAGCGGGGCTGGAGACTCAATCAAGTGTCGCCACGAGCACAACACTCCCTGCGCGATCTGCCCATGTTAACACATAATGACAACGGAGATGCATACAAACACAAAACCATGAAACATAAATACACAAGAACATGTATATGTGAAGGGGGAGAAAAACATAAATGCTGATATTGTGATGCGGAGTATTACTGGACCGCAATAATAATGAAGAACATCCCATACCCCTAGGCATGACTGCACTAGATGGGTGCCTGCAGATAGGTTTCTGGAAAGATATACACTGTAATGTGACCTCCATTAAAGCCATGGAGGGAATTTAGGTGTCGACAGCCAGCCGACCTTTGTATGTCAACATGGGATACAGATGTTCAATATACTTTCATGAACATGGTGATCCAAGTGCTAGAAGGGTGCTGTCAGAGCTCTGAGAGAATGAACCTGATTTTATTTTGGTGGGTATTTTATTTTATTTTATTATTATTTTAATTTTATTTTAATTTTTAATTTTATAATTTTTATTGGGATGTTCTTCATTATTATTATTGCGGTCCAGTAATACTCCGCATCACAATATCAGCATTTATGTTTTTCTCCCCCTTCACATATACATGTTCTTGTGTATTTATGTTTCATGGTTTTGTGTTTGTATGCATCTCCGTTGTCATTATGTGTTAACATGGGCAGATCGCGCAGGGAGTGTTGTGCTCGTGGCGACACTTGATTGAGTCTCCAGCCCCGCTAGATACCTTTACTATACGCTGCTTTGTTGACATTTTGCATCGGGGGCGGTCCCTAACACGGGAGCTGTCTCCGTTGCACCTATCGTCTCTTATGCTTCACCAGCAATTGACGCCCCCTTAACACGTCAAGCGGCACCCGGAAGTAGCGGGTGCCGCGTCTCGTGCGTTCCACTGGCCGGAAGCCGCGTCAGCGTGCGTTCCAGGGCCAGGGACGCAAAGCGCAGTTTGGCGCTGAATAGTGATTAGCTGTTAGGTATAAATAGCGGGCGGTGGGGGTTCACTTGGTGTGGCCCTGATCCTGGTTGAGATTCCCCGCTGACTCAGTCTTTGACTTTGGTGACCACCTTATTTGCTGCTGGATTTCGTCAGACTCCTTGACAAAGGTCACGGTTAGTGACCGAAACGTTGGAGCATACAGCTAGGAAACTGCTTATTGTTATAGCTGTCTTGTGTTTCTATCCGGAGAGTGGAGAGTGCTTTTGTTTTACCTAAGGGTGAGACCAAGCCGGATGGCCAAATAATAAATGCAGGTGCTTAATGAAAAGCGGAGGCACTCACCAATTGCAAAAGAGTCAGTCACTTTTATTCAGTGGTCATATCAAAAGTCGACGTTTCGACCCGTATAGGGCCTTTGTCAAGACAGAGTACATATATATATATATATATATATATATATATATTATTGCTGGGCACGTTAACGCGTTAATAACACGTTAACGCACCAGCACCTTAACGCAGATGAACTTTTTTAGCGCCGTTAACGCTGGGAGGGCGCCCGGCGGCAGGGGTAGTGGCGTCGCGAAGGCGCAGGGTCTCTGACAGCAATACAGAGATCCTGTGCCTCTCCAAAAATGGCCGCCGCCAGAGAGAAGACACGCTAGAAGTACTTCTGTACTCCCCCCTTAACTAGCATGGAACTCTTGGCTACGAGATTGTAGGTAAGCAGCACCTTTGTGCCTAAAAATGCGATTAATCGCAGTTAATCGCAAAAATGTAATGCGATTAATCGCGATTAAAAATTTTAATCGTTGCCCACCACTAATATAAATAGTGGAAATCTCCACCATTTATTATCAGTTAATTTAGTGTGTGCAGAGCCCCTACAATGTCTGTTTAAACAATGTGGTCACAAGCCATAGGGCACCCCAAAACTAGGAAAGGTGAGTGCCGATGTTAAGTGTATATATTGTTTATTAATTTTTTTAATTAGTCTTATTGTGGTCACATTCTCTCATGCACCCTGTTTTTAACTAAGATTCCATAGCTTATGTTAACCATTTCCCTAGATGATTAGTGACAGGTGTGTTGGTAGCTGCTCACCTATAAAATTAAAGTGTGCTGTGAGCTTCAGACCAGATAGCATGCCTGGAATCAAACATTGATGTGATAGCTATGTGTATTGTAGCCATTTTCAGCGATAGTGTTAGGACCTGCAGAAAAGTGGGGTCCCTTGAAGGGGGCTGCAGGCTTAAATGCATTGATCAATTCATGAACCAAATCTCCACTATTTATTATCAGTTAATTTAGTGTGTGCAGAGCCCCTACAATGTCTATATATATATATATATTATTGCTGGGCACGTTAACGCGTTAATAACGCGTTAACGCACCAGCACCTTAACGCAGATTAACTTTTTTAGCGCCGTTAACGCTGGGAGGGCGCCCGGCGGCAGGGGTAGTGGCGTCGCGAAGGCGCAGGGTCTCTGACAGCAATACAGAGACCCTGCGCCTCTCCAAAAATGGCCACCGCCAGAGAGAAGACACGCTAGAAGTACTTCTGTACCTCTAGCGGCTGTCTCCTCTGCTGCTGTGGCCATCTTTGGAGGGGCGCTGAGTCTCTACTGTCAGAGACAGACTCTGCGCAGGCTGGTGGGGAGGCGCTGGTTGTTTCTGCTGCCTAGCACTGCTGCCGTTGGTGGGGAGACACAGATCCCCGCTACTGCCGCTGACTGGTGGCGCTGCTCTCCCCCCCCACAATTAAGATTTATCTCCCCCTTGACAACGAGCATTTAACCCCCATAGCAGCAAGCATGTATTCCCCCTTGGCAATGATCATTTCACCAACTATAGCAGCAAGCATGGAAATAGCATGTAATTACCCCAGGCAACGAGCATGGAACCCCCTATGACAACGAGCATGTAATCCCCCTTGGCAACAAGCATGGAACTCTTGGCTACGAGATTGCACCTTTGTGCCTAAAAATGCGATTAATCGCAGTTAATCGCAAAAATTTCATGCGATTAATCTCGATTAAAAATTTTAATCGTTGCCCACCACTAATATATAGATAGATAGATAGGATAGATCTATGGTAACCCGCATTATGGGGCATATTCAGGGTCCGGCGTTAGCACATCCAGTTCCGCCTGTTCTAGCTTTTACATCAGCTAGACAGGCGGATTAGCTTTCACCCTTTCACCATTCCGCGTATTCAGGGTAAATTAAGGGCGGAACGCCTCTAGGCGTTAAAACACCACTGAGGCGGAAAGGGAGCATGTACAATTCGCCTCCCTGCCCTCCTAGACAGTCTCCTCTGTCTAGGTGAGTCTCCTACCTTCCAGGCACCCGGCAGCTGTGGGACACCAGCTCCGCTTCTTCACGCTGATGTGCTCTCTCCCCCTGCTTTGCTGAGCCACAAGTAGTGGAGTTAGAAACCCCCCTCCCCCTTCAGACACCCTAACCCGATGGCTGTGTGTGTCTGTGAGCCGTGACCCCCCCGCAGCCTCCATCGATCCCCATCAGCAGGCAGCTTCCCCATTAACACCCCCCCACCCGTGTACCATATACTATGCCCCTCTCCACCAGACCGGACCCCCTCTGCAGCCTCCAGCGATCCCCATCAGCATCAGCAGTCAGCTTCCCCATTACCACCTCCCCCCGCCCCCCCCCCCGAATCCCCAGCCGTGTACCATACAAAATACCTAACTCCACCGGACCGGACTCCCCCCTCATCAATGCTGAGATCGCGGCTGTGCTGTCCTCCTACTGCGTCTAGCAATCCCCCCGTGAGCTGTCCGCCCGGCTTCTGCCCTCTTCCCGGCTGCTACACTGCCGCCGCCGGCCAGCGGGTGGACAGCAGGAGGACAGCTCATGGGGGGATTGCTAGATGCAGTGAGCGCACAGCAGGATGACAGCACAGCCGCGATCTCGGCATGGATGCCTCCTGATGTGCCCGCCCGCTGTGCGGCAGCCGGCGGACAGCTTGCGGTGGGAGATTAGTATATGCAGGGCGGGTGGGGGATTACTAGATGCAGAGCGAGCACTGCATGGTGGCTGGACGGGGACGGAGACGGTATGGGGGTGTGATAGCAAAGCCGCGATCTCCTGGAGTGTCCGGCCGCCGTTGACAGCCATAAATCCTTGTGATCCGGCCGCCATGTATGCTACCTCCCCCTGTATCTGTGTACTCTGCCTAACCCCCCAGCTGGCCTCCATAGCCCCCCCCCCCCCCCCTGCTGGCCTCCTTCACACACCCCCTGCTGCCCTCCTTCAGAGAGCCGCAGGATGTACACATACATCCTCCGGCTTTCCTCAGTCCGTGCTGGTATTGGGTACTTTTTATTTATAAGTCCCGTGGATGCCTACTTTAGAACGAAGAGGACTTGATCTACGCGGTGGACCCAGGTGAGTATGGTTTTCCTCCACAGGTACCCATCCTGGATTTCTACTGGCCGAGGGGTATTGTATTTGCATGAATGGGCTCTGTGTGTATTAAAGTTTAATTTTTCAGGTGTCTTTGTGTTTTTATTTAACTATTGGTTCTGCAGTGGAACTAAGAGTCCCAGCAAGCCTATTAATGGGCCGCATGCTGGGACTTGTGGTTCTCCAAGTCCCAGTATGCAGACCAGGCTTGCTAGGACTCATAGTTCCAAAGCAGAACCCAATGGCTATTTCTATTTTTACACCCACATCAGCCCAGTGCCCAAAGCCAAGGGGCACCGGGGACAGCACCAGGCTTCAGCCTGGGCAGGTAAGTTGTGGAAGGGGGGACCTTCATTGGGAGGGGTCCCCACTTCTCCAGGACCCCTTCCCAGGCTGACTGGTCAGTAGTTTAATGCTTCGGCCGCGGGACCTTATAATAAGTGTCCCCCGGCTGTGGCATTACCCTGCTGGCTGGTTGGGCCTGGTGCTGGTTCTTAAAATACGGGGGACCCCTATTCATTTTGTCCTTCGTATTTTGGGAACCAGGACCGGCCCTTGAGCCTGGTGCTGGTTTTAAAAAATACGGGGGACCCCTATTCATTTTGTCCTTCGTATTTTGGGAACCAGGACCGGCCCTTGAGCCTGGTGCTGGTTTTAAAAAATACGGGGGGACCCTATTTAATTTGGTCCCTGATTTTTTAAAACCAGAACCGGCTCTGTGAGCCTGGGGCTGGTTATGCCCGTGGGGGGGGACCCCACGCCATTTTTTTTAAATTATTTATTTTTCTCTTTTTTTTTTACACTGCAGCCTGCACGGATCTGACTGATTCGTGCAGGCTAAAGCCAAATACGCCTGGAAAATGAAGTGTATTTCCAGGCATATTTGGCCAGCAATTAGCAGCCGTATCCCGTTAATTACTGGCCATATTAGGAATCACCACTCTTTTGAATGGTGATTCCTATTCGTATTCTTTCAGTGGTGTATACATTCAGAAATACGAATAAGAATGTGCCATGAATGCGAATACGATTTTCAGGATCGTAAATTCTGAAACTGCATGCTGGTAAAACACAATGCTACATGGGAAGAGTAAAAAAAAAAATTATGAAAAAAAATCTAAATATATTTATATAGGCAATAATAAACATACAAAATTTATTTATAAGCAAAATGACAATAAATTACATTGATTCATTTAAAAAACGACATAAATAAAATAATATTTTATGTTTTGTAGAGCAGTCCCGACAGAAGAAATTGTCTAGTTCATTTTGTCTAAAGCCTGCCTGAAAACTGTAGAATCCATTTAGACAATCAGACACTGAATAGGCTAAATCAGATTAACATGGCTGAGTTTAGACAAAGTGAAACAAAAAGTCCAAATGACTCATTTAGACAGGCGAGGCAAACGAAAAGAGTTGACAGGTGAAATGCTTTAGACTGTCTAGAAAAAATGATAGTGAATACTACAATTCATCTAGACTTTTTTTTCAGGCGTAAAATATGCTGTTTTAGACAGAATGGACCTAACGACCAACAGTGAATACACCCCAATATGGTAATGGCTATAAGTTGAATTGAAGAAAGAACAGATCACAGAGATGACTTTATAACTAATTCAATAATATTGGTATCCAAAGAATACTACTCATTTGCCCAACACATCAAGATGAAATAAATTTGCAATCCCTAAGGTTATGTAATCATGTGTAAACTTAGTCACAGAACAGGAATTACTCACACAGGAGAAAACAAATAAAACATAAACTAATCAGTTGAATGATCTTTATAGCACAGGCACATATTCACATACAGATCCCACATGCTCACAATACAACCCATTACCCCAGGGCTTTGTAGTGCTCTCTGCCCTATCTTCCACTATAAAGTCCCTACATTTTTACACGCAGAAATAAACTCCGGCCCAGAACTTCCTTCTATGTCACCCAATAACCCTAGTTTGCAGCAACCACTGTAAGACTGCATCATTTCATCTATGTTCCTCAAGTTGACTAGAGATAGCTACACACCTATGTGGCCAGCATAGACTAGATTCAGCCACAGTACTTCTTACACCATTAGTCCTGATTAACCAATAGGCTGATTGGCTGCAGTCCAGGGTACCAGGATTGGGGGGGGGGGGGGGGTGGGGGGGTGTTTGCAGGTGATACCCGAAGAATAAAATTAAAGCCTCATGGATAAATGTCTTAAGGTGACTGCCAGATGGCTGTGCCAATGTAGCTTACTGATAGAACCATTACTTTATGTACATTGTGCTACAGCACCAGCTAGGCAGCCTAAAGCCAAAGCCTGCTTCCCATGCCACAAGCATTAGATCTTACACGCCAATTGTATAACCCTCATTACATGCACATGGCCAGTAAGAATGGTGAGTCACTGAGCGCTCATACATGTGTTTTTAGAGACATTACAAGGGGATCTGCATGTGTTTTAGCCTAGGGCACCAGGAACCTTTAACTCATTACTCACCTGTACACCATTAGGACCTGTTAGTGCCGTCAGCAGCAAAAGTCAATCTGTAGTTATCCTCCAAATACTCAAAGATCTTATCAACTATAATAGCACCTATAGGCCTTATTCAGATCTGAGCTCAGTACAAATTTATTTGGAAAATGGGCAAAACCATGGCCACTGCAGATGGAGCAGATGTAACCTGTGCAAAGAGAGTTACATTTGGGTGGGGTGTGTAGAAACTGAAATCTAAATTGCAGTGTAAAAATAATGCAGCCAGTATTTACCCTGCACAGAAACAAAATAACTCACACAAATCTAACTCTCTTTATACATGTTACATCTTCCCCACCTGCAGTGCACATGGTTTTGCCCATTTTTCTAACAAATTTGTACTGAGCTCAGATCTGAATAAGACCCATAGAGTCGTAAATAGGGTGGTGTGAAGTGTGCCACCCACACATAGCGCTGCAGGGTAGGGGGCGCTGTTGATGGCACTTGTTATTTATCTTTTTTTTTGTCTACATTTGCAGCTCACCCTCCTTTTTGAAGCCCAGCTTCTCCTGGCTGCCTTTCTCTATCCGCAAACCTTCCATTCCTTCACCTGTACAACATCCATAAACGTAACTTCAGAGCTCTTTGTTATTCAGCCAGGATTTAAACCCTTTGCATGTGAAATTGAAGTCATACACTCTATTCATGAACTATCTAACCCTACATAGAAAGCCTGGGAATTCTAACTATTTGAACCTCACCTTGTACTTCATAAAAAAATTCTAAGCATTGCAACTGGGCAGATGTATGTAGTGTGTGGCTGCAATAGATTGGATGTGTGGTTGCACACCACAAAGAACTACTAGTAGATTCATATAGCGAAATACTGAAAAGTAATGCAACTGAATAACAAAGAGCTCTGTGTGCACGAATGTGACTGTGCCAGTGGTTCCCAAACAGTGCCGTGGTACCCTGGAGTGCCGCGGAGCACTTGCAGGAGTGCCTTGGTTTGGTGGTCCAGGACCAATTCAAATTATTTATGGACGGGGCAATAGGCAAAACCACTGCTGGTGGCTTCCAACCATAAAATATGTGGACAAACAGAAGTGAATCCTGTTCCTCACCACATACAGTAACTGAACCTATGGAAGACAAACACAATTTACTTCATTTTATATTTTTTTTCTAAATTACTTAATAAGAAACTTTTGGTCTAGGGTACCACAAACAAATTTCTGCTAGTCTAGGGCGCGGGGATTCTAAAATGTCTGGGAACCACTGGACTATACGATTTCCCTTAAACTACTCAGAGCCCAGAACCATACAATATTTACTCGAGACTTTGACTACATTTACTTGACAATTTGACTATGGGGAATTTTTCGACTATACTAGAACACTAGACTGTATACAATATAGTCAAAATTGGCATATCTGCACAGGTTATTTTTTCTTGAGATGCCGATCCCACGGGGGCAAGCATCGGCATCACTAGCTATATACACACTGTGCCATTTTGGCTAAATTTTCTTCTGATTTTGACTATATAGTCAAAATTGGACACTCATATCACAACGTGTATGCACCTTTAAGCTCTTTCTTTAGTTTAGTTACGTGCACAGGTCATATTTTGCAGAAAGCACAGATCAGATATTCCAGGGTCAAAATAATTAGTCAGATAGCACTCTGAGGAAAATTAAAATATTGTATTCTGTGATACACATACATTAAATATTACATCCATGTGCTAGGCCAAGGCAATCTAACCGATCTTTATCTGAACACTTATTATACGTTCTTTTACCACCTGAATATATTAGAGGTTTTCCAGAACATTATTTTTTTTTACAGTCTATGGTGTAGCTTTATTAATTTACAGATAGAAGTACGTATTATCGGAACGTTCCAGTAAGCTTTTCACTTCTTGTTTCTTCATTTAGCTTTTTGCCTCTGAGGAAACAATCTGAGAACATTAATAGCTTGTGCATTCCTATGTGATTATGTTTTTATAGGTCTCTCTAGAGAAAGGATAGATATTTCCCACAGTTCCTTTCCAGAACAGTTTACCTCTGACCTTTGTCCTTTGTTCAGGATGCTTGTCTCTTCTCAGAAGTCACCACAGAACCATTACCACAAGCAGACTGGAGGCTACACACAACCAACCATACTGCGATAATATTATTAAAAGCAATCCCAGAGCATAGTACACAAATAAAATAATTATGCTATTTCAGTACAATGTAGTGGTCTATTTGTAATTTAATATTAAATGTTAAAAATTAAAAGTGATTATTTCGAAACGAAAGAAAATGTTGTGAATCTCCCATTAGTATTTTAAGGGAGGCAATTCAATCAATGATGTCTGTCAGCAAAAATGCCAGAAAACTGAGGGAATGCAATGCAGTTGTAGTCACCAACGTGGTAAATGTTCTCTGGTTCCCGGGAAATGTGCAATGACGATGTACCCTAACCGCCCCCCAGCAAGTGGCATCCCAAGGCACATGCCTCACATAACTAGTGGGAAATTACAAAGTTTTGATGTTTGCTTGTCTTCATGCCCAATACAAGTGTGTCTACTCGTATCGCAGGGTGTGGATCGTATGATCGACCCGACTTAGGTCAACAGTCATTAGGTTGACACTGTTGGGTCGACAAGCAACTAAGTCCACATGGTTCTAGGTCGACATGGGACAAGGTCGACATGGGACAAGGTCGACATGGGACAAGGTCGACAAATGTGTTAGGTCGACAAATGTGTTAGGTCGACATGGGTTAGGTTGACAGGTCGCGAGTTTGACATGGGTTTTTTCACTTTTTTTACCCGAATGTCGACACAGTTGACAGACACAGTTGGAAGTCAACCGCAGCCCCTCGCTTCGCTTGCCATGCTTTGGGCATGGTGCCTCGCTGCACTCGGCACACGATTTTATTCTCCCACCACGCCCTAGTGGATGGTAGGGCATGAATTACCGCCTGTTGGCACATGTCGGCTTGAAAAACAGTGAGAAGACCAATGTCGACCTAAAACCATGTCGACATAAAACCAGTATCACAGGCATACAGCTCTCCTAATTAAATGTAAGGTGAGGTAATTAGTTTGAGAGAGCAACAGCTGTTGGTCCTATTGTATCATAAGTACCAGATGCACAAAATGTATCCAATGGTAAGTAAAAAAAAAAAAAAAAGCAAAAAAAAAAAGTATATATTCATTAGTGTCAGTGTTAACGTGTGCCTGCTAAAATATGTTTTTACTAAAGATTCCAGAAATAGATGTTAGAAGCCTTGAAAAATATGTTTTCGGTCGACTAAATAACTATAAATAGATTTTGCTGTCAGAGCTGTAAGAGAAACAGCTACAGCGGGAACCACAGAAAATGCAGCCATTTACAGAATACAAGAGCCAGTCACGTTTTATCCATGAATCTTTTATACTTTAGCAGTATTTTGGACCCATCATTCACCAGTTTGGGGGTTTCGTTGTTTCCCCTCACTTCCCTAACCTTTCCATCTTTGACCCCCGACCCCCCTCCACACATTGCACTAATTTATCTCTCTCCCTCATGTATGTGTATCTCTCCTCTCTGTAATAACCCTCCATCTTTGTCCCATCTCTGCCCCTTCCACTATGTACCTCTCTCATCTCTGCCCCCTTACAGAAAGAGTCACATTTACATTCACTGTGGTAGCAGTGAAAGCAAAATGGAGCTATGTGCCCTCCTAACAGAACCCCCCCCCCCCCCCAACTCCCCACGATCACCTTGGAGAAGGGGGGTATCATGAGAGTATGGAGGCCAATCCCGGGATTGAAGAGATCCTGGGATTTGGCCCCAAAATGACCTATATTTCAATCCTGGGATTGGAGTATTCAATCCCAGGATTTTTGGATTACACTGCTCATGCATAGTCTAATGCCGGGCAGCATCTGAGCACCCGCTCAGACACTGCACGGCTGTTCCTGACCCCGGCGTGCGGCCTGCGCATCATGACCTCTCACTGACACGCTGCACAAGCCGCAGTGTCGTATCCCCACTGCGGGCTGCACGTCCTGCCAATCCCGGGATCCCAGGATTGAAATCTCTACATGAGAGAGTACTGATCAGGTAGTGACAGTAGTACAGAACTCCAATCTGCTTTCACTGCTTTTATTACTCAGTGCATATGTGCACAAGGGAGGGTTTGGTGGGAAACCAAGAACTGTCTTAAAACTGAATATTTCCATACATTGTCATATTCATTCTATCACCAAATTTCTGTGGACGATTTGCTGGTTATTTGGTAATCAGATAAAGCACTGGGGGCCAGATGTATCAAACTTCAAAAAGTGGTAAAATGGAGAGTAGTAAACAGCCAGCCAATTAGCTCCTAACTACTATGTTACAGGCTGGGTTTGCAAAATGACAGATACTGTAGGAGTTGATTGGCTGATTGTTTATCACTCTCCATTTTATCACTTTTTGAAGCTTGATACATCAACAAATCCATAAAATTAATACTGTTCCCTTGTCCACAGAAACTACCCAAGTCTCAAATTCTGTTAGGGTATGTAAACTTATGAGCACAACTGTATGAATAATGCAGAAGATTGCATTCATTTCCATCTATCATGTATCCCTCCTATTATCCGTATAGATTGTAAGCTTTCAAGCAGGGTCCTCCTTCCTCTATGTTTCTTTCTACCCAGTTTGTTTAATCACTGTTGTTTCTTATTGTAAAGCGCATTGGAATATGATGCGCTATATAAGAAACTGTTAATAAATAAATAAATAAATAAATAAATCTACCAGCTGACCCATACAGCAAAAACAACATCAGTGTTCAAAGGATAATAATAATAATAATAATAATAATAATAATAATAATAAGTCTCCCATATGGAAAATTACGAAATACGGAATTTTGCAGCGTGCTTTCTGATGGTGCAAATTTCTGTTTTCTCCACATATTAATGTTGCAAATTCATTTTGCAATCCAATTACAAACCTGCAACACACTATTCATAATTTTTACATAAACACCTCACTGAGGGCGAGAGATGATAGGGAAGAGCTTTATTTTAAGGATACAATGTCAGGGTTGACACCATGCAAAACCTTTTGGCACCCCCTGTAATGACTAATTTTCCGGCGACTTTTTCCCCCGGAAAAAAATGCCTCCAAGTGGGGGGTCGTCTTATACGCCGGGTGCACTTAGGGATCAGGGGTTAAAGTGAGCCCGGAACGGGGCGGAACGGTTCTGCCTCCCTCCGGTCAACTTGCCCCGCTGTGTCAGTGTCCCTGCCTGCAGCTTTGCTATAAGAGACCGCCGGGCAGAGCGATGCAAACCTGGGTGTCTTTATTATCTAACCCTACCCGCGACTATGCAGCACGGTGTGGCTATTTAAAATGACGCGCCGGGCCCGGCAGCCAATCAGGCAGCTCGTGACTCTCGAGCCAATCAGAGCTGCTTGCCTTGATTGGCTGCTATGCTGTAAGCCGGGCCCGGCGCGTCATTTTAAATAGCCGCTCCGTGCTGCATAGTTGCGGGTAGGGATAGATAATAAAGACGGTACTTGTGTATTTTGGCGGCGCCCGATTTCAGCATCGTTCGATGAACGCGTCGCATCGCATGCCATGTACCCGATGGCATGCGATGCGATTTTGACCCCCTATACGATGAAAAATCGTATAAGCACCCTAATGGGTGCTTACAATGTTAAATGCACCCCCACGCCACCCCCCCCACTATAAACGTGAACCCGAAGCGTGGCGAGCGCAGCGAGCCCGCGAGGGGCGACGGTACGCGTCCTACGACCTTTTCATACCCTCACTATCCACGTCGGTGTGGAGTTCAGAATAGATTAGTGTGGCGAGCGCAGCGAGCCCCGCGAGGAGACGCGGATACCTTCACAGGTAAACGCGTCCCTTCGCGGGCTTCACAGGTATCCGCGTCCGCTCGCCACACTAATCTATTCTCAACTCCACGCCGACGTGGATAGTGGGGGTATGAAAAGGTCGTAGGACGCTTTTTAGGGTGCTTATACAATGTTTAATCGCATCGCATCGTATGGCATTGTATGCCATGTACAATGGCATACAATTTGAAAATTGTATGCCATCGTACACTAACCAACGAAATCGCGTCGCATCGCATACGTTATGGTATGCGATGCGATGGGCGCCGCCAAAATACACAAGTACCATAAAGACAGCCAGGTTTGCATCGCGCAGGCTCTTAGAGCAAAGCTGCAGGCAGAGACAGAAAGCAGCAATGGCGGGCTGGGCTGGGGGGCAGGGTGCCAACTCCCCCCCCCAGGCCACTACAATAAACCATCAGTAGGGTCACCGCGGCCTGTCACCTTCATGGTGTCTGCTGCACAGTGTTTGGCACATAGCAAGAAACCCCTGGCATCAAGCAAGAAAACCCTAGTAATGAGCATGTAGGTAAGCAGCACTTATGTGGCATAATATGTAAGGGGCATTACCGTGTGTGGCATATTGTGTAATGGGGAATATGTTGTGTTGCATAATGTATAATGTGTGTTTTATTTGGTGTGTGGAAGGTGTGCGGAAGAGGGGGTAGTCTTATACGGCGAGTATGTAACAAACTCTATATTTTGAGTGGAAATGTTGAGGGGTCGTCTTATACGCCCAGTCGTGTTGTACGCCGGCATATACGGTAGCTTATTTGGGCAAATAATTATGTCATATTTTGTCAGTAAAAAAATAAATGGCCTCAAATTACCTCAAAATCAACTCTTATGGAGCCCACACACGCACCGATCCCGGCGTGCGTTGTGGGCATAACTAGCACACATAGCATCGCATCGTATGCCTTGTGCATATGATGTGCATGCGATGCGGTGCTAGAAAAAGCTAGTACAAAAAGTATGTGCAGCACATACTTTTTGTACTGTACGATGAGGTCCCGCTGGAGCGCGCACCCCATCGTACAGCATCGCACCGCCCGCATCGGTGCGTGTGTGGCCTCCTTTACAAAGGCATTAAAAATAGGTTGTTTTTTTTTTACTTTGAAATAGCTGCACCTTAAGGAGGCCACACACGCACCGATGCGGGCGGTGCGATGCTGTACGATAGGGTGCACGCTCCCGTGGCACCTCATCGTACAGTACAAAAAGTATTTGTATTGTACTGAAAAGCTTTTTCTAGCACAGCATCGCATCGCATGCACATCGTATGCACAAGGCATACGATGCGATGCTATGTGTGCTAGTTAAGCCCACAACGCACGCCGGGATCGGTGCGTGTGTGGGCTCCATTACCCAACAAGTATCTGTTTCTAATTTATTTATTTTTTGCTTAATTCCTTTGTCATTAAACAAAAATTGGAACTTTTTTTAAATACTTGCACTTTTTTTACATCTTTTAAAAGCATATGTTATTTTACTTTTGCCCAACAACATGCTTCTATATGATTCTGCTAACAAAATTGTCACTTTTCTGGGGTGCACTTAATTTACGCACTTTTCTCACTTTACAAATGGCTGGCATTTGGCTCCCCACCGCTGCGAGTACCACAAATAGGCATCTTTAATTAGACTGTAGAATTCTCAGGAGCGCACATTCGAATGGCTTTGAGTTTCATGAAACAACTCATAACTCGCACCTAACCGGATTTACCCATATACTGTATGTATACAGTGTACAGATGGAGCCGGGGTTATCTTTGCAGGGGATGGCGGCAGAATCGCCAGCCGCCATATGCTCTGCGAAAGGGGACGCGCGCGCGTCCACTTCCGACAGTGCTTTCCCCGGGTCCCCGCTGGCTTGCCGCCGCCTCCCCGCACCCCCCCCCCCCCACTGCCTCCCCTAACCCTGTCCGTCTCCCTGAAGCGGAGACGGACAGGGTTCCCGTCGCCCCGCCGCCCGGAAACTGAGATGTGCGTGCGCGTGAGATGCACGTGCGTCTTAGTCAGATAGACGCCGGGCTGCTGGCGGATCGCCAGCGGAGACAGTCTGGCGATTCGCCAGCAAGAGGGAGCCCGGCTCCATCTGTATATGCGTGCGCGTGAGATGCACGTGCGTCTTAGTCAGATAGACGCCGGGCTGCTGGCGGATCGCCAGCGGAGACAGTCTGGCGATTCGCCAGCAAGAGAGAGCCCGGCTCCATCTGTATATGATACAACAATGTATTTCATGTATGGATACAAACTTTCAAGCACAAAATTAGTAAAAATATTGTATAAAAATGACCTTCAGGTTATGTGTATATCATATATAAATGTATTATGTGTTTAGACTTGGGTTCCCGATGATTATTCATTATGCTATGCCGATATTCCAGATACGGACTAATTCAATATGGACATGGGAGAATAAACTGATTCAGCATTCCCCCACATGAAAGTAATGTGGAGGATCCAGCCCAGGTTTTGTGTTAGCAGTAGCAGAATCCCAGGTGTAATCAGCAGCACCTGGGATGTCCTGATTAAAGGCTTCCCATGGCAGAGTCGCCTTGCTCTCGATGGTGGACTATCTACCCGAGTAATAGGCTGGGGGTATGGGTTAGACTAGGGGCCATTGGAGCCTTTTAGGTGTCTGCTATGCCTGTATGCTACTGCCCAACTGTATATGAATGTCACCTGCTATGCTGTAGCTGCCAATTAGAATAAACAACCTGTGTTTGTGATCCTTGTAACAAAACTTTTTGTAATAATAATAATTATTATTTTGTATCTATGAAATTTCTCCAACTCCTCTAGTTCCCTCCCACAGTCCAAGGATAATTCACCTTTGCCCACATCATCTGGTTAGAGGAGGCTTCCTGTGGGTACTATACTTATTTATTTATTAACAATTTCTTATATAGCGTACATATATTCCACAGCGCTTCACAGAGAATATTTGAACATTCACATCAGTCCCTGCCCCAGTGGAGCTTACCATCTATATTCTCTACCACATGTACATGCACACACAGACATTCTAGGGTTAAGTTTGTTAGGAGCCAATTAACCTACCAGTTTATTTTTGGATTGTGGGAGGAAACCGGAGTACCCGGAGGAAACCCACACAAGTATGGGGAGAATATACAAGCTCCGCACAGTTAGGGCCATGGTGGGAATAGAACCCATGACCTCAGTGCTGTGAGGCAGTAATGCTAACCATAAAGGCTATCAGAGTACATCACAAGAAATCATTTATAATGAAAAATATCTTCAAACCAGTGGAGCAATAATGGGTACTTCTGTAGTTTCACGGCGCCGGAAGTAACAGAAACTTGGCAGCCTGCCAGAGGCTCGCGTGCCGCTCTAGCTAAAGTGTTATATTGTAACGTGATGTAGCGTAGCGCTGCGCGTGCCACTCTAGTTGAACTGTAATGAAGTGTAAAAAGGAGACAAACAGGGCTAAACGGGGCTTATAAATCGCACACCCCACTACCACAGGGGGTGCCCCGAATGTAGACGCTAACTTATATTGCGGTTTGAGACGCTTTTAGCGTCTCAATTCACACTCCCGGCACTTCGGCTTAGACGCGCGCGGACAGCGTTACGTAGTCAGTCAGAGAGCTATGCAGTTTGCGTAGTCAGTCAGTCAGCCGAAAATTTCGTCTTTACTGTCTCAGGTGTGTGAGTGTGCAGGTGTGAATGTGTTCCTGAATCAGCCTCACTAACCACGCCCACCTGAAGCGTGGCGAGCGCAGCGGTACGCGTCCTATGACCTTTTCATACCCCCACTATCAGCGTCGGCGTGGAGTTGAGAATAGAAAGTGTGGCGAGCGCAGCGAGCCACCGAGCCCGAAGCGTGGCGAGCGCAGCGAGCCCCGCGGATACCTTCACAGCTATCCGCGTCCCCTCGCGGGCTTCACAGGTGTCAGCGTCCGCTCGCCACGCACCGAGCCCGAAGCGTGGCGAGCGGACGCTGACACCTGTGAAGCCCGCGAGGGGACGCGGATAGCTGTGAAGGTATCCGCGTCCCCTCGGGGGCTCGCTGCGCTCGCCACGCTTCGGGCTCGGTGGCTCGCTGCGCTCGCCACACTTTCTATTCTCAACTCCACGCCGACGTGGATAGTGGGGGTATGAAAAGGTCGTAGGACGCGTACCGCCGCCACTCGCCATGCTTCGGGTGGGCGTGGATAGTGGGATTTACACGTCCACAGCTGTGGCGTCCACTAGTGGCACTGAGGGTGGGTTTCAATAGTGTTCCCCTAGGGCCACCTAAATTTAGATGCTTCTTAGCGGCTATCTATGTGACTCGAGATTCAGACGCAGTTGCGTCTGAATCTCGTGTACAGTTTAGAAGCCCCGGCATCACTGTGCCGGGGTGTCCACTTTAACATACCCCCGTTGTCAGCGGTGCCCAGGCGCTGCCTATTTCACTGTGGAACTACAAGTGCCACAGTGACATTGACCTGTCAGCGCCTGGGCAGCGCCGCTGCTGCTGGCCGGCCGCTACGCTGTTTACGTACAGCTAGAGCGGCACAAGCTCAGTCAGACAGAGCTAGAGCGGCACGCGCACAGTGAAACAGAGCCTCTGGCAGGCTGCCAAGTTTCTGTTACAGACTGTGCGCGCGGTGGCGCCGTGAAACTACAGAAGTACCCAATAATGTACCTATTTTCTCTGGCTTACCCTTACTATTAACATGAAAAGATTGACATTATTTTATAGTGCCAAAAATTAAGACATCATTACTCGCAGCAGCTTTGCAAATGCGATCCACAGCAATGCAAATCATCCTTACTACATTTGCAGAGTCCCAGTCTGTGAGAAACATTGTGACCATAACCGCAATGCTCATCTGTGATGGCAAGCTGAGTAAGCGTCATCTTATGCAGGCTGGCCGTCGCAGGGTGACTCTTGAGACCAAGGAAACTGCATCTTGCTACAAAGTCCTTGGCCTCGCAAAAAGGCGTTCGCTACACTGCACTGTCAGAATGGGTCCTGCGCATGTTGCAGTTTCCAGATAATTGGACATCATAATAGTACACTCCATCACATGATTTCCAGTGCTAAAGCTGTCACTATTCATCAGCGAAAGCTGGACTTTTTTTAATGGAGACTTAAGGTGCCCATACACGTACCAATAACCCGGTACTTTTTGTGCTAAAATAGCATTGCATCCCATGCACAACGGTGCTATTTTAGCACAAAAAGTACCGGGTAATCAGTACGTGTATGGGCACCTTTACACTTATCTGTTAATAACGGGTTGTAATTATTTGGACTACAGTATGTCAGTCGTCAAGCATTAGGTCGACACCATTAGGTCAACATGGGGATATGTCGACAGGACATTAGGTCGACACAAGCATTAGGTTGACAGTCAAAAGGTTAGACATGGGGTTTTTCACTGTTGTTTTACCCAAATGTCGACACAGTCGACATGGACACAGTTTAAAGTGCACCACATCCCCTCGCATTTATGGCAATGCTTTGGGCACGGTGCCACGCTGCGCTCGGCACACTATTCTATTCTCCTCCCACCACAGTAGGGCATGAAATACCGCCTGTCAGCACGTCGGGTCAAATAACAGTGAAAAACCCCATGTTGACCTTTTGACTGTCGACCTATCTCTTTGTCGACCTAATGGGGTCGCCCCAATGCTTGTTGACCAACATACTGTAGACCAAATGACCGTATCCCTTAATAACACAGGGAGGGTTACACACATGGAATAAAATCTGTTCCTAAGGCAAACATGAGGAGAAGATGATGCAATGTATAAACGGTTACATAGCATACATTGGGGGGGTACATTACAGATGACCCAACCTTTATCACACTCGGCAAACTAAACAGGAGATGTACAGTATTTCCAGCATGTTACAGTGCACATAATCCACACATACATTACATAGTGCTATTCCTACACTTCTATCTAGCAGCAGTAACCAAGCCTGTGCTGTAATCTCTAAGGATGTACGCTCCCAACACCTGCCTTCCTACTAATCCTTTGTTTTGGTTTCTTTGAAATGGAAATTTTCCATCTCCGTCATACGGTAACTATCTCTCCTCTTTTCTGTCATTTACTGCTTTTAACTCTTCCTAATATTTGTATGTCTGTATGCTGAATATACTTTCCAATGCCAACTGTTTGGATTAAAATGGAATAGCTTGCATGTCTCTAGAACAGATGTCTCAAAGGGTGTATAGTGAGGCTCAGCTTAATAAACTAAATATTTACATAGAATGGACAATTCTTCACGGCAGCAGTCTGTCTGGCACATGCATGTTACATGCAGTATTACTGCACATTACTCCCGAGGACACGAGGATACTGATTTGCTTATCAAGGTGGAAGGACATTTAGCAGGAGACAGTCGCGTAAGTTCGTTCCAGTTGCCCGGAGGCAAGATATATATATTGGTGCCCCCCCTCCCCCACACACAACCCTATATACACAATATATTTTTCGGTTCAGAAATATAGATAGAGAACACATATATATTTCATAACTCAGCAATAGAAGCAATTTCCTTTAAATTAACTGATTTAAACTTCCAGGTGGAGGAGAGGTGCCCCCTTGGGAGCAGGAGCCCGGCGGCAGATGACTCCATTGCCTCCCAGAGTTCTGCCTCTGGCAGGAGATGATTTTTATAGTGATTGAATAATCCATGAAGTGTGTGGTTAGAAACATAGAATTTGACGGCAGATAAGAACCACTTGGCCCATCTAGTCTGCCCCCTTTGTAAACATGTTACCTCAAACCATATTTGATCCTTATTTTTTTGTAAGGATATCAATATGCCTATCCCAAGCATGTTTAAATTGTACTACTGTATTTGCCTCTACCACCTCTGTTGGGAGGCTATCCCACTTATCTACTACTCTTTCTGTGAAGTAATTCTGTCTCACATTTCCCCTGAATCTTCCTCCCTCTAGTGTCAGTGCATGTCCTCGTGTTCTGCTGCTCCTCTTCCTGTGAAGAATGTCTCCCACCTGTACCTTGTTAAAGCCCTTGATATATTTGAAAGTTTCTATCATGTCCCCCCTTTCCCTTCTCTGCTCTAAAGTATACATGGTTCCTCTGTCTTTCCCAATCCAGAAGTCAATCAGCGACTAAAATATGATGTACATCAGGGATGGGTGGAATATAGCAGGGTGGGCAAGAAGAATCAAAATAAACATTGTGTATAATACAAGGTGTGTGGATTATTACATAGACAATCACAAGACCTATCTCAAATGGTTAACATGCAATAGGTCAACAGGGTCAAAAGGTCAACCTGGGAAAGGTCAACACAGTCAAAAGGTTGACATGACCATTTTCAAAAAACCTATTGAAAAACTCAACATGGATTCCCAATTTGTGTAATGTGTACCCTCGCATGTCTCACTTCGCTCACCATGCTTCAGGCTCAATCCCTCGCTATGCTCGGCACACTAGTATATTCTGTCTGTATGCCGATATATGTTAAAGAAAAAATATGACTGTTTACAAAAAAAATCTTGAAAAACTCATGTCAACCTTGTCGTGTGTCTACCTTTTAATGTCGATCTATTGCATGTCAACATTTAGGGGGTAGACCTATTGACTGTCTATCTAGACAATGTAGATCAGGGGTGTCCAAATTGGTCATCGATATCTACCAACGGTCCACGTTTTCCTAGTCACCTAGCTGGTGTATGGCTGTAGTCATTACTAACTGTTACATTTCAAACCTGCTGTATTCATTCCTACTATGGGGGTTATTCAATCTCCCGCAGCCATCTCCCGACGGGGGAGATGGCTGCGGGGGCCCTATTCAATGCGGTCTTCCCAGACAGCATTGAACAGGGGATCTCGGCAGAACGAGCCAGACTTCACAAGCAGTCGGGCTCGTTCTGCCGAGAACGGCCGGGAATTGACGAGCTCCCGGCTGCAGGTTGAATCCCACCTGCAAATTCTTGGTCGAGCAGTCAGAGAAAAGGACAGGGTCACGGCTGTCGGGCCAGCCCAAAATTGAATACCCCCCTATAGATCCACAGGTTGCCTGAGAAACATGAACTGCCAAACCTCACCCACATCCATCAACCAGACCCATAATAAAAGCACACAGAAATGTGTATAATGTAGCTTGGCTTGCACAAGTATTCAACATCCTGAATAGTCAAGATGTGTTTGTATAATTACACATGGCACTTGCTTTGATTGTTCCAGCCAATATTACTATTGCAAAGCATTAGGCTTTTAAGTCAAAATCTTAATTCGTTATTTGTATGCAGAAGTAGTAGAGAAAGAAAAAAACTTTTGAAAGCCATTGTATATTTCCTGTACAGTTACAGTACTTGCAGTTTTTTCACTCATAACAGCCTATAGATTGTAAGCTTGCAGCAGGGCCCTCCTACCTCCAAGTCTGTCTGTTGTTACCCAGTTTGTCTTATCACTGTCTACTATTGTAAAGTGCAACGGAATCTGCTGCGCCATATAAGAAACTGTAAATAAATAAATAAATTCAGAACATTGACAAAACTTCCTAAAGCAGCAAACCTTCGACAGGATAGTCATCTACAAATCTGAAGGGTCAGTTAACCCTTTCAATGCTATTTGTTAAAAAATGCCAGCAGCGCTCACATTTGTTATAGAAGTTCAAATAGAAAATATTGTGTCAAAAAAGATTATATTTATAAGGTGAACATTACAGGTCATTATGATGAATAAAAAAGCTAGCACACCGATTTTGCAAAATTCACTTGGCACTCAAATGGTTAATACTACTCATGACCTATTGCCAGTATCTTGTTACGTGTTGGATGAACAGTTTCTAAAGGTTTTCCCTACACTGAAGGCAGTTAAGCAGAAATCTTGTAGCCGACTGGACCTAGACGTGCGTTTCCCAACAATTGTTCCCTGATGCTTCTTTCCTGTGTGTCATGGTGATTAGCATTGTTTACTTATTCAATTATTAAAAAGTTCTGTCCTTTGGCCTTTACTACAGAATTACCTTATGCACATACAGTATTATGCAACAAAGTATACATGACTCCTTCTATAACCCAATGTCCTATTTGTGCCGCATAAATATTTTATATAACAAAAACTGACTCAGGCGTAGCTCCAGGGTGTAATATATATATATATATATATATATATATATATATATATATCTCCAGGAAAAAAAGCTTTAGAGGTGCACCAGCATTATGGCTAAGTACATGAGAATCTCCACCTGGGTAGGTTTCAGTCTTTTGTTAGATATCCAAACTCCTACAGAGTTCACATTAAGAGCACTAGATCTTACAAGCGGGCAGCCAGTGTTGCTGTGTCTGGTAGGACGCACCCACTTAGACCAACCAGTCGCAGAAACACCGGCCTGCCGCTTGTCAGAGTGGAGGAGGGAGAGATATCCACTGGTGCCCAGCCTGTGTATTTGACACGGACAATGCAGCGGGACTCCAGTGCTGTGATGCCAGGAGACTGACGGTGACCGGTGTCTAATTATTAATATATATCATGTGGTATTCAAGCCCACACTCATTAACAGTGGGGTACGAGACATGAATACTTGTGCTTTTTATATATGAGCGATTTACTCCTTTTAGAAGTTCCAGCAAATTCAATTCAAAGTTGATGTTATTAGCAGTATATTATAATCTGCATGTTTTAGGTTACACTATAAAGGTTATTTTTTAAATACCTCAGGTAAAAGTACACCACACAATGGGGGCTATTCAGACCTGACCACAAAGCTACTTTTTTTGCAAAATGGATGAAACCATGCTGCACTGCAGGTGGGGCAGATGTAACATGTGCAGTGAGCGTTATTCGCCCCAAACAATCGATTTTAATAAATCACTCAGAAAATGCCTGAAAACGCATGTAAATTGCTGAGTGTGTGTGTAGCCGATATTTACGGACCCGCCGGTAAATTCAGTGCAGTCACTCAGAAGCTCCTGTACATCTTCCGCATGTGTGGCACAGGGATGAGCAGGGCTTCTGAGCGACTGAAGCCCTGCCGATGCCTACCTGAAGCCTAAAGTCCGGGCCAGTGGCACCCTGGAGGGGGCCCATTTATTGGGTTGGTCCGCATTCCCCCAGGGACCTGGCCCAGGCTGACCAGCTGCAGTGGTAATGATTTGGCCACGGAACCTTATATAATAAGTTATCACCGGGTTTGGCATTACCCTGATGGGTGTTTGAGCCCGGTGCTGGTTTACAAAATACGGGGGACCCCTACTCCTTTTGTCCCCCATATTTTGGGAACCAGAACCGGCCCAAGAGCCCAGTGCTGGTTTCTTGAATATAGGGGACCGTATTTGTTTTTTTCTCCTGGTATTCAGGGCCGGCGCCACCACTAGGCAAATCTAGGCATTTGCCTAGGGCGCCGGCCACTGGAGGGCGGCATTTTGCCCCCCCCCCGTGCCGCCCGGGTACCTGTCCTGCGGCGCTGTGTATTTAAAGCTGGCGGCGGAGGCAGCGGGGGTCCCTGCAGTCCATTAGAAATAACGAGCGCTATCCACCGGGCTATGCGGAAGCGCTTCTGTTGTGAAAACACTGGCAGCACGGCGCACGCTGATCTCAGCCAATCAGCGTGCTGCCAGTGTTTTCACAACAGAAGCGCTTCCGCATAGTCCGGCGGATAGCGCTCATTATTTCTAATGGACTGCAGGGACCCCCGCTGCCTCCGCCGCCAGCTTTAAATACACAGTGCCACAGGACAGGTACCCCCCTCCCCCGGCACCGGACAGCGCCGCAGGACAGGTACCCCCCTCCCCCGGCACCGGACAGCGCAGCAGGACAGGTACCCCCCTCCCCCGGCACCGGACAGCGCCGCAGGACAGGTACCCCCCCGGCACCGGGGCGCCCCCACCCCGACTCGCCTGGGGCGCTCCGGTGCCTTGCACCGGCCCTGCTGGTATTTAATAAACTCAGAGAGCCCAGGGCTGGTCATGCTCGTGGGGGGAACCCAAAGAAATTTTTTTACATTATTTACTTTTCTATTATAGACAAATTTAAAGACTTTTTCTATTCCCCTGAAGTCGCCTAAACACTTTCTGTGAGACATTTGAAATCTCTCATGCTGAATCTCCCAGTATGAATCTGTCACAAATCTCTCTGTGTGTAGGGCACACACAATCTCTCTGTGTCTAGATTGGTATGTGTGTGTGTGTGTGTGGGGGGGGGGGGGTTTCAAAATTAAATCTAAATTGCAGTGCAAGCAGACAGAATTTACCCTGCACAGATACACTAACCCACTCAAATCTAACTCTATCTGCACGTGGTTTTTCCAATTTGCTAAAAAAAGCAGCATTGCGATCAGGTCTGATTAACCCCCAATATACTTTGCACAGTAAGTGCTGTTCTTTCCATGAGTGCAGCAATTTCCATTAAAGTGTATAGGTTTACAGAATAAAATGTCAGCAGCAGGTTAGCAGAATCTCATCAGAGTAGTTAGATGCAATGAGTGTTTTTGCGAAATACAAATAGGTTTTCAGATCAGTGCAGAAACAAGTCTTTCATCCTGTGCAGCATAATGTTCGTGTGGAGTGTGCACAGGCATTTCCACTGTACAAAAGGTCTTGATTTCTTACACTGGCAACCCAGTGGCTTAAAAATAGCCCTGCAGCCCCCGCTGTGATGGGGAGGTGCTGTATAAGTGCCGGGGGCTGTGGGGCTATTGTAACGCTGCCACCGCCACAGGTCCGCAGATTGACCTGTATTCATTGCAGACTTGCGGTCCCGGCTCCTCTCCTGCAATGGAGACGGACCATCATAAAATGTCCGCCCCCATATAGCAGACAGTTCACTGAAACTTTCTGCTGTATGGGGGCGGACATTTTGTGATGGTCCAATTTTAATAGCAGAAGTCAGGAGGAGAGCCGGGCCGCACCGCAGACAAGATCTGCAGCTGCCTGCTGCTGTGCAACCGTGACCCATATTTATAAAAGAACACATCTTATACCATCCAGCAGTATTTTAGCGGGGAAAAAACAGAAACGTTTCAATTGCTGAATAGAACCTACAATCGTTTGCAGAGCTTATCTTGCATGTTCCCTCATGACACACTCTGCAAACAAGGGGCTACAAGTAGGAGTGATGCAGAATTATCCACACTCCAGTCGCATCTCCACATGTGATTGAAGGGGCATTAAAGAGTATTCTCAGATAGGAAAGATGTAGCTGGGAAGATGGCCGCGGACGAAGGATCCACTTGGAGGGGAGTCCCTCTAGCACTCAGCTGCTCTGCTTAGCAGACAGCGGGGAATAGGCGCAATACACATGTGCACAGCATCTAGGCCCTTATTCTGCTTGGAACGGCCGGAGCCGCATATGCGGCTCCGACCGTGCAGGCGAATCCCCGCCTTCCATACGGATCGCCACGGCCGTCCGTACGCGGACATGTGGCGGTCCGCATGAAAATGGCGGGGGATACGCCTCCACCATCTTGGAGCAGCCCCCTGCATTCGATGGTCACCGACCATCGAAGGCAGGGCCGCACGCTCCACCAGCTCCCGCACCCATAGACCTCACGGACACTTGTCCGTGTGAAAGCATGTATGGGGGCGGGCAGCTGACATCCGGCGATGTCAGATGCCCGCCCCCAACACATGCGTCACAGCCTCATTACCATGCGTACGCCCCGCGTTTGCATGGGAACGCCCATGAAACGCGGGGCGTATGCATAGGGAAATGAGGCTAAGTAGCCCCTCACGCCCCTATCCACCCCCTTTGCGGCGTTAAAAAAAATTGTGCGTCGATTTCGCCTGCACATGCGCAGAGTGCCCTCTGCACATGCGCAGAGCGAAAACATCGGCGGAACGGCCGCATGCGGCCGTTACCGCTTACATCAGAATAAGGGCCCTAGACCTGGGAGACAGAGGGACTGGAGGCATGCCATCAGCTCCCAGAGCACTGGGAATACCTCCCTAGCATAGGCGAATCTAGGGGGTGGTCCGGGGGTGCACAGGACCATCCATTTTCCCTATAGGATAACATGGGACCCGCTAATTCCGACCCCCACCTGGTTCAACGGCTGCCAGTTCCCCCTTCGGCATCACTGAAGCTCGAGGTTGATCTCAGTCTAACCCAAATCGCTGGGTCTTCAATGTGATAATTGGTTCCAGGGATATTGAGGTCAAACCGTTTTTTTTTTTTAATTTCTTAAATGGAATTTCATGACTGTTTATGTTCTTTGAGGGCAGATTTCTCTGGAACCAAACAGCCCAGTTTCACGGGACCAAAATCATTCGAAGCCAACTCCAAAGTTCTTCAATATGATACTGGTCTCATGTAAATGGGTCAGTTGGTAGCTGGTTGGTTAAAGGGGGGTAGGGAGAGGGGAGTGGTTGCCTCTCCCCCTTACAACAGAAAATGCAGGGACTAGGCTGGTGTATAAGGGGTCAGCCTGGGAATGTCCTTGCATGATCCTGGGACCATATTCCCGGGTAAATCCCTGCATTTTCTGTTGTGAAAGGGGTATTATTTCAAACAGCCGTGACCTGCAGTGCTCTGAATACAGCCGGGCAGCCCCCTGCTCTCTGCCCAGCTGTCAATGACTGTCACCCCTGCAGCTACCGCTCCAATTCTTCTCCCCGCTTTCACCTCAGCCCACCCCCCCTTTAATCATGAGCCTGGCGTACTCCCCCGACGTCACAACAACAGCGCGCACAATATTTCAAATGTCCACTCGGCTAGAGGGGACACCAGGAGGGGAGTGGGAGCGTGCTCTGCGCTGTGCTCTGCTCCTCTCCCCATAGAAGCAGCTGCACCACTCTCCATCTCTCCCTGCAGCAGCAGCGAAGGCTCATATAAAAATTTACAGTAAGTGGCACTTTTGGGGGCATTGCTTAAGGGACACTACAAGTGGCGGTATGTGGGGGCATTACGCATAATGTGTGGCTTAATGTGTAAGGGGCATTACGGTGTGCAGCATCATGTGTAAGGGACATTATGTGTGCAGCATTATGTGTAATGGGTACTATGGTGTGCGGCATCATGTGTAATGGGTAACATGGTGTGCAGCATCATGTGTAATGGGTACTCTGGTGTGCGGCATCATGTGTAATGGGTACTATGGTGCCATCAAGCAAGAACCCCCTAGCAATGAGCATGTAGGTAAGCAGCACTTATGTGGCAAATATGTAATGGGCATTACGGTTTGTTATATAGTATGTAATGGGCATCATGATGTGTGGCACAATGTGTAATGGGCATTGTGATGTGTGGCACAATGTGTAATGGGCATCATGATGCGTGGCCTTATGTGTAATTGGCATTACGGCGTGTGTAATGGGTATTACGGAGTTTGATAAAATGTGTAATGGGCATTACTGTGTATGGTCCACAGTGTAATACCACACCCCTTTATGTGATGCCATGCCTCCTTCCCATGAGGCCACGCCCCCTTTTTGCCACGTGGCTATGCCGCGCAAATGTCCCCCTGCTATTATGTCTAGATCTGGGACCACCCATTACCATCATTCTAGATTCGCCTATGCTCCTTAGTGAGGGTAAGCGGGGGCCTGGCTCACAATAGCCTTTTGCCAAGGCTGCACCTCCTTTTCGCATTGGTAGCCTCCCACGTTCTTTATGTCACAATGATAGTGAGCAGCCGCTTTTGTACTGTTTCACTCTGAACATTTACTTTCTGGAGCCTGAGTGGTGCTCAACACCCAGTGCAGTGACCTAAATCACGTATAGCGACCATACGTACGTACGTACATACATATGGACCCTCTCCCGAAGAAGGGCTCTGTTACTCCCCTAACCCCGCTCAGCCTTAAGACCCAAGAGGGGAAAATAGGGATCGGTGGGTCCTCCTCGCCGAAGCTCAGAGCGACCCTCTTCCCTCAACCCTGGAAGGGTTAGGGTGGGTGGGTCCTCCACACCGAAGCTTGGAGAGACCCTCGGTAGGCTTTACTCCGCCATGGGCTCAGGGTAGCCCTTCGGGGGACCGCAGCTCTCCCCCATGGGAGAGAGCTTTGGTATGTGGGGAGTGGGTAGCACATAAAGGTTGTAAACATAGCCCATACAAATGTGCGCAAACTAACAAAAAAAACAGAAAAAGTGACAAATGTGAGAGGGAAAAGAAATTAATAAATATAGAGACCCCAGCCAAAAGGCACGGGTGGGAGTGTGAAAAATTGTCCTACCCCAGTCAAAAGGCCCAGGGTAAGGACGTGCAGTGCTAACCTAAAGGGAGAGTGCGCAGTGCAGGTGTCATACTAGTGCATGGTGTACAGGCTCACCAGTGCAGGGTTCAGGCCCACTAGAGTTTCCCTAGGGCACAGTGCAAGCTCGGGCTCCAGGCAGCCAGCCAATCAGCATCCAACCAAGTGTTTCTCTGCTCCACCTAGGGCATTTTCCAACCCCTGGCATGGTAATGGGTACTCCACTGGGCTTTTCCATTGACTCCCTTGAGGGCTGAAGCCCCCTCGGAAGAGCATCCCAGTGTTTCTTGCCTCTCAAGGTTAAGGTACTAAGCTGGGCTTTTTGCTGACTCCCCATCAGAGGCTATGAACCTCTGGAATGGGAGCAATCTACTCAGTCCCAGCATTTCCCTGCTCCTTGGGAATGGATATTGGACTGGGCTTTTCGCTGTCTCATCTTTCAGGGGCTACGACCCCAGTCAAGAGAGCCAACTATTGGGCCCAGTGTTTCTCCCCTCCCTTAACACTGGAATTATGACACCAACCTCGCCCACCACTTGCATGGGTAAAGGTACTCAGCCAGATTTTTCCCTGCCCCGGGCAGGAGGGGTCCTATACCCTCCGCCTATTGGAGCAGTTACTCAGTCCAGTTGGCCCACAACCACTGATAAGAACAGATATTAGACATGATCTTAGCCACTCACTCTGAAATACATCAGTTAATTGAAAATACTACACTATGGTGCTCTGTTATGTCTTCTGATATACTGTACATTCTGGTTGTTACACCATACAGTTGGAAGGTTATGGATACATCTGAACGTCACATAACTATACTGATGTGCCTGAAATATATGTAGTATAGGACCTTTATATTATACTGTATATACACACATGACTCACCACACAACTGCCTGGGGCACGGGAGTGAAGGAGCCTGGAATGGATGGCAGTGTGTATAGCGGGGGTAGGAGCAGCATGACCATGTACTCTTATACTGTGCACTACAGACAGCTATGCTGATTCCAGTTCTCTATCGCAGGACCTCTGCTTTACTGCCAGTGTAAGGAGAGGGTGTGGGTTATAGTAATTAGGTCGTCAATAGGTTGACCGGCAAAAAGTCGACATGGTCAAATGGCCGATACAAGCAATAGGTCATCATAAAAAAAGGTTAACATGGTTTTTTTTTTTTGGTGTACTGCTTCGGTCACCATGCACTTGGGAACGGTGCCTCACTACTCTCAGCATACTATTGTAATCTCACTATAAGCCCACTTAGATAGTAAAGTATAAAAAAAACCCACCCTTTTGTGAAAAATAAGTTAAAAACTCATGCTGACATTTTCCATGTCGACATATTGCTTGTCCCGACCTTTGACCATGTTGACCTAATGCATTTCGTCCCTTTTCATGTGTTGACCTTTTGCCTGTCGACCTAAATACTATCTACTGTCCTATCAACCGCATCCCAAGGAGGCAGACGAGGCCCTTTACGGAGAGGGAGGAGTTGGTTCCCTAGAAATACCCACAGTGCACCACTATAATACTGTATAATGGATCAATATAGTGTTTGGGATTAGAAACAGAATACAAGGTCAATATTAGTAATATAATTATCTGACTTTGCTGATAACTGCTTCAATAAATATTTAAAGAATCACTGTTATAATCATAATTATTTACATTAGACAATGAAACTGATCAAAACAATTATATACAGGATTATTGTCCTTTAAATATTAGCTTAGTTCATGGTTAGCATAGTTTGGGTTAGGTGGATTCTTAATGCAAACAAACTATTACCCAATTCATCAAGCTATTTGAAATGTTTCTAGGGGCTGTACTTACTAAAGGCCCATACACACTGGCCAGCAGAGGTTTGCCCAGTGTGTACGGTGGCTCCCGCATAATTTCCAGCCACACCCAGTGTGTATGGAGCCCTCCCGCATAATTTCCAGCCACACCCAGTGTGTATGGGGCGCTTCCGCATCATTGCTGGCCACATCCAGTGTGTATGGGGCGCTCCCGCATCATTGCCAGCCACACCCAGTGTGTACGGGGCGCTCCCGCATCATTTCCTGCAACACCCAGTGTGTATGGGGCGCTCCCGCATAATTGCTGGCCACACCCAGTGTGTATGGGGTGCTCCCGCATCATTGCTGGCCACACCCAGTGTGTACGGGGCGCTCCCGCATAATTGCTGGCCACACCCAGTGTGTATGGGGTGCTCCCGCATCATTGCTGGCCACACCCAGTGTGTATGCACTTTTAGACTACTGAGATCTTTGTGGTTTTGAGTGTTTTTGCATTGTTAATACACATAGCTGTTCAGGCATGACTAGCCCTTGTCCCGCTGCACGTGCTACAACTGTATAGAATGTGGCTTGAAGACAACATTCTACAACAGATTATGTTTATTATAGCTCTCATGACCTAAGACACTATTACTGTGGCTTCCTCTTTATGGTTTTACTGCTCCCACATGAACATCTGCTTTTAGCCACATGCAGCATCATTTTTTGTAGTCTGTCACTTTGCCTTCTCTGTCTGGCTAAATGCTAATGACTAGAAAAACCTAATAACTATTAATCTAAAGTGGTCATGGAGAGGTGGTGGGACTCTACTTCCCTGCCGACTCCCAGCAGGTGGAGGTAGAGTTAGTACTAGCGTGTTTGTTGCACCTTCCAAATAGTAAATTTGTTCCCTACTGGCCAAACACCACAAAGAACTAGTGCGCGTAAAAAAAAAGTGGGGGTGGTATAAAAAAAAAAGCTTGGCCACACAATAGTAACCCCAGTTCAAATTATGCCATAGAGTAGAACAATGATTACCTCATTTCAACAAAGGGGTTACCCAAACTCCTTACTAAATAAAGGGTATGAAGAAGTTCTAGCAACTAATAGAGACCAACTTTTAATATCACACCAAAGAAGCTTAAAACAGAACACAGGGTGGGACACAAGCGATGTACATCTCTCAGTTTAATGACCAATCAACTCAAATTAAGAAGATTATTTCTAAAAATTATAACATACTTAAATCTGACTATCTACTGAGAGATGTCCTTCCCTCTGATCCGGTGTTCGTATTCAAAAAGAATAGAACTCTTAAAAACCAACTGACTCCCAGTGTGTTCAAATAAATAACAATAGACCCAACACCCTCCAATCTAACATGCCTTGGCCCTAAACCAAAAAGGTCTTTTCCGTTGTGGAAGCAATAGATGCATTACATGCAATCACATTAAGGTCCGCCCGACTGATACTCTGATAGATGGAGAAGGCAAGAGTGTTCAGCCAAATAGTTTTATGAATTGCAATACAGAGTACCTAGTTTATTTACTTATCTGTCCTTGCCAACTTAAATATATAGGAAGAACCACTAGGCGAATAAAGATCCGTTTTCTAGAACACCATCGCAATATCACTCAACACTACGCCAATCACAGTATTTCGAGACACTTCCACGAAGTACATGCTTTAAACCCAGAGGGTCTTACCTTCATGGGTCTGGAACATATCTCTAAAACATCTAGAGGTGGAGATCGTTTTAGTAGACTATGTAGACAAGAGGTCTACTGGATGTACAAACTCTGCATGATATATCCAGATGGCCTCAATGAGGCAATAGAGCTCAATGCCATCATAGACTGACAGAAAAACACAGAACAACGTCCCACCGATCCTCTATATTAGTAGGTCCCTTTTACACATCATCCCTATCAAAGTTATATATTCGTAAGACCATTTATATGGAGTTTTCTCTCCTATACTATGCTCACTAACCAACCTGTGAGCTTCTCTGTAGTACCTCTCCCCCCTTCTCTCTTGAATTTTACTGTAACATATGTTCTGTATATGATAGTACAATACTTTTAGACCTGTGCAATACTCAATATAATCTACCTGTCTATATGTATAAATTCTCTGTATAATGACCAAATCATTTCTGGTATAGATATGACGAAATATTGTTGCATTATATAGCTTTTTATTATAAATATGTGTTTGGGCGCTGCCTTTCTCTCACTAAATATGGCGCTGTCTGCACTTCTGGTTATGCGCCTGGCTTATACCACACTAATGCCACTTGAAAAAACTGTACATATAGACTATGTGGCCTAAGAAACCACATAAGTATATATACACTAAAAAAACATACTAGAGAGGTTACATCACACCGGCGCAACTGTGAAACGCATCATGCGCTTCACAGACAGGAAACAGCAGCCTTCCAGCGGAAATACACGCCAATCTATCTCTATCTGAGCCGCGTGTAATGGCTCAATACGGCGCCGGAAACCCTGCTTAATCGGCTCAGTGTGACGCTGCCCTGGAAGTGATGTGCTTTCCATGCAGAGGAAACACATCAGATTCCGGAAACTATGTGCGTTTCACCGCATATCGGAACCACATATCTGGTTTATTAATTAACTAAATCTGACTATGTTAAATACTCGTTTTCTTATTCAATACTGTTATTATATTATGTCCTCTCCTGCTCATGCTCCTCATATAATTTTTATAATGTTTTTTGATATACTCATCTTAATTACCATCACACATGTGCCAATTGGTTTGATTATTGTTTTATTCAGAAGGGTATATAAACCCTGCAGTACCCACACCATTTACACCTTGATAAAGCCAGAGACCTGGCGAAACGCGTTGGTGGACCAGAGGAATACTTATATCCAGTTCACAAACAGCATCTCATGCCATGCATTGGATCCGGACCAGTCTCCTTTTTGTTTGCAGTCCAATTTGTGACCACCGGCAACTATTAGATACCCCCCCAACCAGGGCGTCCATTTGCCCGAACCAGGTTACGGGTGCTACACCAGAAGATCGCCACTCCATAAAAATACTGTCTCACAACCACACTGGACACATTAGATACAAATTCACAGCTTTACAGTTTGGAGATAATATAGGAACGGACCCATCGACACATGGCTTCTACTGAATACGGTACCGTATGAACTGGACTACACCTCCATTCCTCTTCTTTTAAATACCCCCCCCCCCTTTTCCCCCTAAATTGGGGAAGAAAAGGAGTTTTGATTTTTTATGTTTTTTAAAGAAATATTTCATATTTTCTCAACCTATTGGCACTACATGTTATTTCTGTAGAAATTGTTGTTGCTTAGCGCAGTGTACCCCTGTTTTCTCATAGAGTAGAACAATCCTATTTACATTACACAAAACACAGTTACCCTTATTCACATTAATCTTACATGGTGACCCATATACACTTAGTGACCCTTATTCACGTTACACCTCATAGTGACCCATATTTACGCTACACAACACGTAGTGATCAATATTCACATTATACCTTATCGAGTGACCCATAATCACCTTACAACTCACATAGTGACCCATGTTCACATTATGAAATGTTCCACATTATTAAATACACTTATACACATAATGACACACATAACACTCCTTACACACATTATTAAATGCACTTACAGTATACAAAGCCCTACATAATTCCCCTTACAAATGCCCCACTTTATTTAATGCCGCAATACATAGTGGCACACATAATGCCCCTTAGAAATGCCCCACATTATGAAATGCCCTTATACACATATGCCGCCCCTATCCCCCCTTTCCCTGCAAAGCACTTACCTAGCAGGAGGCAACAGTCAGGCAGAGCAGGAGACTTGGCGAGCCGAGGATGCAGCAGCAGCGGCAGCAGAAGCATAGGGTGTGTGAAGGGGAGTAATAGGGTTAGGGTGCTCCCGGGCCTCTCACTCCTGGGTCTGGATCACCTCCCTGCTGTGCCCTGCACGCAAATGATTCCCGCCGAGCAGGAGACTTGCGCTCATCGCATGGCATCGTGTACCTTATTTAGTGGTGTGCGATGCAATGCTTGTACAATTAAATATTGCATAGCATCGCATGCCAGCAAATGGGATGCAATGCAATTTTTAATTGTACAAGCACCCATGCCATGAGATGTGATGGGTGCTTACAATGAGATGTAACCCCCAGTATCCACGCCATCCTGAAGTGTGGCGAGTGGCCGCGGTATGCGTCCTCCGACCTTTTCATACCCCCACTATCCACAGCGGCCTGGAGTCGATTTTAGATTGTGTGGAGAGCGCAAAGAGCCCCGTGAGGGGACGCGGAATACATGTAAAGTAATCAGTGTCCCCGCCCTGCGCTCGCCACGCTTCGGGCTCGTATTCCGCGTCCCCTCGCTGCGCTCGCCACACTATCTAAAATCAACTCCACGCCGACGTGGATAGTGGGGGTATGACAAGGTCGGGACTATAGGTACCACTGGCGCACCCAGGTCAAACAGATTTTTGTGGGGGAATTTGGTGGGAAAGGAATACAGCTGGGACCTCCTTCCCTAGCCTTTCACCAAGTGACTCCTTCCATCCCCTCACCAATATGATTTTACCACTAAATCCCATTCTATACATTGCAAAACAAGTTCTGTGGCTTGTCAAAGTACAGTTATAGGGGGAGATTCCCTAAGCTAAAAATGTGGTAAAAACCCCGTTATCTGGGTTTTTACCGCATTTTGGGATGCACTAAGCATCCCCCGCCGGGTTATGGGGGGCATCTGCAGAAAAATCTGGCAATGCCCCATAGAAGAGGAGGAGAGCTATCCCCCCCGTAGCAGCAGCCAGCAGCAGGGTAAGAGAGGGAGCCGCCGGGTCCCGATTGGACCCGCTGACTCACCGCAAAGGACAGCTCTTAATGCAAGAGCTGTCCTTTGCCATAATTATTGCATATGTTACATCATATGCGATAATTATGAATGCTGTAGCCGGCGATAGGGAGCGCTAAGGGGGTACGGATGTTAGAGCATCCCCCTCATTGCCAGTGAGTGTAGTGCACAATAATATAAAGGAAAGGGATACAGTCATTGGATCCCCAGCAAGTTGTTAAGACAGTCATTAGGTCGACATGCAGGAAGGTCGACATGTGTATAGGTCGTTATGGGTTAGGTCGACAGGGGTTTTTTTTTTAGCCGACATGTCCCGACAGGTGGTATTTCCAGGGGAGCCGAGAGAGGGGGGGAGCAGGTACTAATTACCCGGGCCCAGGCTTGCTGAAGGGGCCCCGCAGGGGCCCTGGTTCGACCCCTCCCCTCCCCCTCCGTCCCTCCCAGGTAGCAACAGTAGCAAACACTTCTACAGCATGTGCTGTGCTGACAACAGGATCAGCATGAGTGTCTCACTGACAGCGTGAGAGGTCATGCTGAGCCTGCTGTCAGCACAGCACATGCTGTAGGTGTGTGTTGCGTCTGAGATTACAGTTTTCTTTCACCCTCCTCTAAACATTTTGGGGGCGTGGCCTAAGTGTGGGAGGTGCCCACACCACACACACTTAGGCCACACCCCCAGAATTTTACCGGGGCCCGGCATTCCTCTCGGCTGCCCTGGGTATTTCAAGCCCTACCATCCACTAGGGCAGGGGTTCCCAATCTTTTTTGATTCACGGCACCCTAGAGAATCTGAATTGTTTTCACGGCACCCCTAAGTCCCAAAAAAATGAATTAGATTGGGTTTATATGCGATTCTTAGCGTCAGTTATATGGTAAAGGGCAGGATTTGCTTCTGTTTGTACACATTCTATGACTGGCAGCCACCAGCACTGGTTTTGCTCATAAATAATTAACCATTAATAATTTGAGTTGGTCCTGGACCACCAAGGTGCGGCACCCCTGCAAGTGACCCGAGGCACCCCAGGGAGCCACGGCACACAGTTTGGGAACCACTGCACTAGGGCATGGTGGGAGAATAAAATAGTGTGCCCGAAGCATTGGAGCACAGCAATCCATGCTAGGGGACGCTGTGCAATTTAACCTGTGTCCATGTCGACTGTGTCGACATTCAGGTGAAAAAAAACTGTGAAAAACCCCATGTCGCCTTTTTGACTGTCGATCTAACCCATGTTGACCTAGACTCATGTCGACCTAATGACTGTCTAACAACTTGCTGGTGACCAACTGATCCACACCCAAAGGGACAGTTCCCAAAAAAAGGGCCAGCTGTACAAGGCAGCTCTCCGCCACTTCTGCACACTAGTGCTCACATGCATCCCTACTGTACTGGCACTGATAGGCCAAGCATTGGGAAGTCACACCTACAGTAACAGTGTGAGGCTGGCACAGGAATGTGTGTGCTGCTGTTCCCCGGCACCGATAATGATGTGTGGCCATATGCCAACAGCCATGCAATGTCCCAGCAAGATGTGTGCTACTTACATCCCGTCTTATCCATCAGGTGCTGGGTCACCGGTGATCGGGACTGAGACAGCCCCATGCTGTGGTCCGGTTGGGAGAGCCTAGGACAGGGGGTCACCTTGCAAGCAGATCACCGAGGAAAGGAGATGTATTTTCTGATCCTCAGCCCAGAAACAGCCCCCGGACTCCCTCCCTGCCCGGTAACAGGCAGCTTCTGTGACCCCTGCAGCGCACAGTGCGGTCCTCTCACTTCTGGGACCGGCACAGCAGAAGTCCCAGATGCAGTTCCAGTGTGTAGCTATCCAAGACAGTAGGTCCCGTATGTCGCTCTCCAGCAGCACAGCAGGTCCCGTATGTCGCTCTCCAGCAGCACAGCAGCCCCCGAGCTGTGGCACAATCCAGCAAAGACAAGTGCAGTAGTTCCTCTCTGTGTTTTCGGATAGGTTTGCGTTGTGTCCAGGAAGCTCCGTGCAGTACTAATTAGACCAGAGATAACATCCCCTGGGTCCCAGTGCCCGCCGTGTAACGTCTCGCCTGCCTCATACAGACACACCTGCCTATCTGACCTGGCCCGCAGACAATGCAGCGCTGGAACCTCCAGGTACAGGGAGAGAGACTGAGGACATGCATGTACCTGCCGGATAACCCGGGGTGAGCGTTCAGGCTGAGCAGGTTTTACTGTCGCCGGTGCAATACTCGCAGGAACAGTATAGGGTGTGTGCTGCCGTCTGCGAGAACCTGTGACTTTAATAAAATAAACGAGACATTCCCAGACATTTCTAGACTTTCATCAATTAACTTGACCTAATACTAAGTAATAATTAGCTTCTTACTTTGTATCTTTATTATGACAGGTTTGCGTATTTTGCTGTGTTGCATGTTATATTACTTTTAGATTGATCACAAAAAATTCCTAGTGTGCGCAAGCACACATGGCCAATAAAGTTGATTCTATTCTATTCTATCAGTAATGATATATTATTTAAGATCTATAGGCATACTTGCCTACCTGACCCTGTCCATGAGGGAGACAATGCTCTGTCCCTGGACTTCCCTGGTAATGTATGATTGCCATCACCTGTGGTGACACACCTTTTTTTATCAATTACCTAGCTCCCCACAGGTGATGGCAATCATACATTACGACGGTCCTCAAGGCACACCAACAGTGCAGGTTTTAGTGATATCCAGGCTTCAGCAGAGATGGTCTAATCAGAATCCCTCAGATACTAATTAAGTCACCTGTGCTCAAGCCTGGATATCTACAAAACCTTCACTGTTGGTGTGCCTTGAGGACTGTGGTTGGGAATGCCTGCTATAGGGCCTTCTTTTGTTTTTAGGGTTGTAAAACCTAAATGAGATAAAAATTAATAATAATAAAAAAGACAAGTTCCCATTTGGTCATTTTAAATATATTGGCATACACTTGATTATTTTGTATCATTTGTAGGGCACATTTATTTTCAGGTGTGAGGTCAAGTACACACTTAAGAACAATGTCTGCACAATTTTTCCATATTAGAATGAAATATTGTGCATATTAATTAATGTGTATGCAGAGGCATAACTAGATATTTGTAGGCCCCATAGCAAAAGTTTGTAAGGGCCCTCTATTTAACAACTGATGGTGATAAATGTATGTAAAACATATTACTTAAATGGTAAATATGGGCCCCCTTCAGCTCTGGGCCCCATAGCAGCTGCACCCCTTGCACCTATGGTAGTTACGCCCTTGTGTGTATGCCCGAGAGCGCACTTCTGCAGGTCACATGATGCAACATCTTCTTGCATGCTGCAAGCTAAACAGAATGTTCAGGTATACCGCTGAAAATGCAATGTTTCAGAGGATTGGACGATTTCTGCATATGCACTAAGCCCTGGAATGTGATAGATTCTGGGGCTTGTATGTTGTGGGCACTGAGAGGTATCCAATTTGATTTCTCCAGGCAAGGTCTGCTGGGCGCGTCAGCTCTGACACCTGCAGATAGGATGCCAGGTCCTAACCAGGGCCGAATTTAGCTCTAGGGAGGCCTAGGGTATTCAAGAAAGGTGCCTCCCCCCAAATCAGCCCCCCCCCCCCCCCCCCCCCCCCCCCCCAAGAAGCCCTTGGGAGGGTAGGCACACCACAGCAGGGTGAAGAGAAGACCTCCAGCTGGGATGGGGAACAGGCTCCTTGTCAAGAAAGCAGAAGAATCCATGTCGTTGGCTGTTTTCTGTATTGGGTCGACCGCTGAAGGTCAACAGGCCTTAAGTCAACACCTGAAATAGGCTTGTGTTGACCTTCCAACCCTGTCGACCTTTTTCAGGTGTCGACCTCCAGTGGTCGACCCAATGCATGTCAACCTAAGTTGGGGCACCCAGTGACCCCTTCCCAATCGCTAGTACCCCCAACAGTTCATGTTTTCCAGGTGTCCACACAGAATCACAAGTGAAATAATTAGCTCCACCTTCAGAAATGTGTCTGTGCACCTGCTGCATGACCTGGACAACATGCACTGGTGGGTGGGGGTACTTGGACGCCAGGGTTGGGGACTACAGCACTAATGGTGAGTACACACGGGAGCAATATTAGGTAAAATCGCTGGGAATATGGTCGCTGAGCGACCATATTGCCAGTGATTTGGAGCGCAGCTGGCGATAAATCGCCAGTTGTGCGCTCCCGTGTGCACTCCATGCTGGTCGCTGGAGCATGCTCCTGCGACCAGCGGCTTTCCCCGGCAATCACTGTGCCGGGAGGTCAGCGCAGCCCAGTGCCGCTGCTCCCTCCCTCCTCCCTTCACGGAGGTCAGCGCCGGGGAGATCAGCATTGATCTCCCCAGCCCCGTGCCGCTGCTCCCTCCTTCCTCCCTTCAAAGTGACAGCAGCAGCGTCTGCTGCTGCTGCACTCCCCCTCCGTCCCGTAGCAGTGTCTCCTTTTCATCGCTGATGAAAAGGAGACACTGAGCAATATGATTGCTGGCAATATATTGCTAGCAATATATCGCTAGCAATCATATTGCACCGTGTGTACACAGCATAAGCGATGTAAGCTTTATGTAGTTATGAAGCGGCATATTGAGCAGACATCCCTCCAGTGTCGTTCGAGTAGTGTGTACTCACAATCTGTGGTGGGACACGCATATGGACTTATTAAAACATTTTCAATATTTAGAGTTTCCCCATTCAGTAAAATATGACTTTGGGTGGCATGGTGACACTATGGTAAGCATTGTTTTCCAGACTCATGCAGTGGCACCGAAATAGGGGGGGGGACCCAGTGGGGCACATGCTACCTGGCAGCAGTAACTGCAGCAGATTTTCTTATCCTAGCCTATGCTGCTGTGCATTGTGGCAGGGAGGTACTTAAAGTGCTGGGGGTTTTCTGTATTTTATTTTATAAGGGTGCATGACCACGCCTCCTACAATTAGGCCACACCCCCTAAAAGTACCTGGGCCCGGCCAGGCTCTCTACTGCCCTGGACCCATGCATTATTGTGGATCTGTGTTATGCCTATCAGGAATCATAATCCGTGCCGGGTTATAGGGGCTAATTGGATAGCCCCGGGCCAATCCATTAGCTGAAGGAATTTACTGCAGCTGATTGTAGATTGCTCTAAATGTTCGTTCTATCTTATTTTATATATTCAAGGGAATATATACATTTATTAGAATTTATATATTTATTGAATAATATGGAACTCATGGAATAATTCTTTTTTTTTTTTTACCCAAAACATGCAATCGGCTCCCAATCCCAACTGATCAATTGATGCAACATGTCTGATAAGAGGACCAATCCTCCAACTTGCGGGACTGCACACTGAACGATTGTGTGCACACAATCTGCAAACAATCCATCATACAATCCCTTGAGATTGTATGATTGGGTGCAATGTCTTTCAGGTGTGTGGGGGTCTTCACAGTTGAAGTGTACCTATGATCGAAATTAAAGACCTTTCTCATCTTTTTAAGTGGGTCAACTTGCACAATACTTTCCAAATACTTTTTTGCCCCACTGTATATATACACATAATACGTGGTTTTACATTTCTCAGGACTACCATACTATACATTTCCAATCCGTCCCTACAGTATATATTGATTACTAGATGGTCCATGTGTTCTACAGGTTGCGTACCCCTTATTCAAATATCCGTTATCCAAATTCTGAAAACCATAGTTTCCAAAATGTACTTTTCTTTTTGGCTAAAAACCTACTGGCTACTGTACATCTGTAACTGGCACTACTGGGGAAATAACATGTAACTGGCACTAAATATGTGCAAGAAAATGATTGCTTGGCATTCACATTCAGTATCTGAGATTATACACAAACTTTGTTTCATGTATTAAAACCTTGTTTCATGCACAAATAAAATATATGTGTGTATTTCATGTGTTTGATGTTGATACAACATAAATGCAAGATAACTCATTGAAATATAAAAATATTCCAAAATACAGAAAAAAAATTTGTCCGGAGCATTTTGGATAAGGGATACTAAACCTGTACTGCATAGATCGGTCACTACAATATTCTTTGCTTGTTCCATTTATATATAGCTCTTTGACACATACGGTATTTCATATTTAGCATTGCCTATTTAAACCATCCTAACATTACTTAATCCACACCTACAGGTTCTTGTCACGCACATTTTTCCATTGCAGTGCACTAATAGAATTAGCTGTGGCCACTTGCTTTTGTTTGCCAGCCAGGCTTATACAGTTGTCAGCCCGTGGACCCTACATACAGTATTTGCTGAAATTGTTTGTCTAATGGTAGCAGGCATACCAGCTCTGATTAAAGTTGCAACATATTCATAAAAAAGAAATACAGTAACAACAAAACAGACCACAATAAATCATTGTGGTTTTTTTTGAAGACCGCGAGGATGAATGATGTGTAAGCACTGTTTTTTGTATACATTGCACAGTACCTGTATTCTATTGAGCTATGTGTACAAATGATAGAACAGTCAGGAACCATTAATAACAGCTGACAACCGCCTCTAAAGAGCTGGCTGTCATTGCACCTGCACTTTGCAGTGCGTGAATAATATCGCTATGACCTGTAAAAAGACACTCATGTTTAAGAGCCTTGTCTGCCATTTCCATCTGCTGTTCTAAAGAAGGTGGTTGGCAGGATGTTGGACTTAATAACTAAATGCAAATCCATGTAATATTAGCAAATATAATGACAGACATTTGCCTCATCATGAAGAAAAACAAAACATTTCCACAGATCAATTTATACCTACTGTCAATGACTTTTCCTAAGCAACACAGAACAAAACAAGGTACTCTTTACCTAGAAGGGCGCCCGTCGCGGGCATCGCGGGTACATTTATGTCTGGCCGCGACGCGACCGACGCGATGCCCGCGATTTCCCATTGAAACCCATGTTAAACATGGAAATCGTGTCGGTCGCGTCGCGGCCGGCCATAAATGTACCCGCGATGCCCGCGACGCGATGCTCCCGATTTCCCATAGGAATCAATGTTAAAAGGCGCGATGGACCCGATTTTACTGTTAAATGGCTCAATGGACCCGATTTGGCCATAGAAATCAATGTTAAATGGGCCACAGAGCCCATTAACCCTTAAATGTCCCCCCCAATTTTTAACGCCACCCCACGATCCACGCGAACCCGAAGCGTGGCGAGCGCAGCGAGCCCGCGAGGGGCGGCGGTACGCGTCCTCCGACCTTTTCATGCCCTACTATCCACTAGGGCGTGGAGTGAGAATATAATAGTGTGGCGAGCGCAGCGAGCCACCGAGCCCGAAGCGTGGCGAGGGGACGCGGATACCTTCACAGGTAGACGCGTCCCCTCGCGGGCTTCACAGGTGTCGGCGTCGCCACGGACACCTGTGAAGCCCGCGAGGGGACGCGTATAACTGTGAAGGTATCCGCGTCCCCTCGCGGGGCTCGCCACGCTTCGGGCTCGGTGGCTCGCTGCGCTCGCCACACTATTATATTCTCACTCCACGCCCTAGTGGATAGTAGGGCATGAAAAGGTCGGAGGACGCGTACCGCCGCCCCTCGCGGGCTCGCTGCGCTCGCCACGCTTCGGGTTCGCGTGGATCGTGGGGTGGCGTTAAAAATTGGGGGGGACATTTAAGGGTCAATGGGCTCTGTGGCCCATTTAACATTGATTTCTATGGCCAAATCGGGTCCATTGAGGCATTTAACAGTCAAATCGCGGTCAATCAGCCTTTTTAACATTGTTCCCTATGGGAAAATCGCGGTCATCGCGGGCATCGCGGCCATCCCGATTTACCCGCGATGACCGCGATTTTTACCCCCGATGACCGCGATTTCAATCGCTGGCGCCCTTCTAGGTAAAGAGTACCCAAAACAACAACATAAAGGGCTGCCATTAGACATATCGGGGAGGCGGGAGGACCTCCTGCCTCGTATGCTACTTACCAGAACAAGAGAGTGCATTTTGGTGTTTAATAAAAAAAAAAAAAAAAACCTGTTCTGCTGACAGCCATACAAAACTGGTTCAATTTTGCTTGCTGAGTAATTCTTGGCAAATACTGATCAAATGATCATCAGAAATAAACAAAAAGCATTCTCTACAGGCACTCATTAAAAAGTGATGTTATCAAATATAACCTTTATCCAATTATTAAGTAAAGAGCAAATGATAAAACCCAAATGTAAGATACAAAACAGTATCTGTTAAAAGACAGGTAAATTGTCTTTAGTTAGTCTCATATCAAAAACTAAGACTATAATTTGAATGCATTAATAATGTGAAGGTGACAAATCATTTTTGAGTAAAATCGCAGCTTGAAAACTTATATTTTCACCCAAATTATCCATTTTTCTCTTGTCAGGAGAAAGCTGTCATTAGAACCTGTACAGGAGAAGCAATGTAATAGCATAATGCTACCATACTGCTTCCTGGTTTGGTCCTCTCCTCCGAATGCACATGTGTCAGCTGGTGTATGCGACACCGGGGGTTGGTGGAGAGGAATCTAAAATACTTAGCGAAACTGTAGCCCAGCTATAATGGTATGCAGTCATTAGATCTACAGCGTCTAGGTCAAAAGCCACAAGGTCGACCACTATTGGCCGACAGTCAAAAAGTCCACAGGATCAAAAGATCGTCAGGTTCAAAAGGTCGACATTCATTTTTTTATTTGCTAAATTTTGAGCCGGCATGTGTCGACAGGCAGTATTTCATACCCTACTATTCCAGGACCACCTAAATTGGTCACTGTTGAGCTAACCACCATCCATAGGACTCTTTCAACTACAGCCACCCCTAGAGAGGATACCTGATCTCAGGACCAACTGGGCCATATTATTGAACATCCCTCCAGCAGCTTTTTTTTAAGTGCCGTTAATACTAGTGAGGACTTCAACAACTACCAGTGTGACACTGTTATCCATCTTTCCTCCAGCGATAAATCAGTTTATGGTAAAGTGCATTTACCTCTCATTCATTTGACTCATCTTTCCAATTAAATATTGGTTGCTCCAGTAATCCAAGTACCCGCGAGTGCGGCCTTTTATGGCTTTTCAATTTATAACTTTTTATATTTTTCATGTATGATGTATATTCATAATTTTTTTTTTTACTTTGTATTTTTATTCAAGTAAATCATTATCCTTACCATTTACTTGTTTATTGGTTCACCGGCACTGCTATTTATTTTGTGTATTTTTTGGTTCTAGGTGCATTCTGGAAAGTTCAAACGAATGGTGTGGACACCACAATAACTCGGCATGAACACAGTTGTGCATTTATGGGGGTATGGTTGAGCAGTCAATTTGCACCAAAGATCCAGTACCTACAAATATCATGGGGCTAATAGAAGCTATCCATATGGCATTGGTCAACATCTCTACAGAGGTCTTCGTCCACTTGTATTATCAATGCCATATGGCACCGCTTCTAGGGGCTAGGGTCTTACATGACACTAGGCACCTTTCACATGACAGTTGGCAATTTAATGGTTATTTATAAATATACATATGCACTGTGGCATTTGGGGTATTTTGCTCAGTAGAGTGGTCATTGGTGTAGTGTTTAGGTACTCAAATAAAGTTCATCACACAGCTAGTCCAGAATTAAAAAATAAATAGCACTAACGTATTCCTTCATCCCTGACTATCAAGGTGGATAGTCTGGCAACATTATATATTCTCAAGATCCTTCCTGTATACTTCAAATATATATACTGGCATTTGTTAGCCTCCTGGCTCACTGGCTTACAGGTTCACTAGACTGCTTGGCTGCCACAACCCCACCTGGGCTGTATTCTCTTTGTAATTTGATCTTGTTTGGACAGATCCCACCAACCCAGCACAGAACAGTTTCTGCATGTAACAGGATTGGAAGGCAGACAATGAGGTTGGGGAGGAATGTGAATAGAGAGAGAAGAAAAAAAAGCCAGATTAAATCAGGGAGATAATGGTCAAGAAGTACTTATCGGCATTATGACACAGGGTAAGGAAAAGAGACATAGTTCTGATACGCAGGCCTCTGGAGTGGGAGTGTATGCAAGCCCCATACTCATTACGCCGATGCTGATATTGGCGGTGGCGGGACCCAACCGGGGGGGGGACTGGCATTTGGAGACAAAAAGGTTTTCTCGGGTTTTGTGTGCTTAATATACCAGAAGCTGCTTAACACACTATATAGTGAGTGTCATCCAAATCCACTCAATAGACAGATTTTAGGGGCAAACAAAATTGAGTATGTGTGCCCAGCGCTAAAGTTGTTCCCATCCACTATTCACACCAAATGTGAAGGGGTAAATATACAGTCACCATAAACCAGTCGACTCTGTAATGGATCAGTCGGAGGCAATGATAATTGAAATGGCGTCCTCAATCATTCCATGGTGCATGTAAAATAGAATGAGAGCAGATGATGTGCAAATAATGTTTTAAAATGAAATGGTTTAATCAAGATTTGCACTTACAATAAAAAGACGTATATACAAGCATGAAACGGATATCCTTCTGGCAATACAGCATCCACCGTTGGTAATACAAAGCAACCTCAGTGGAACCCGGTCCGGACCAGTAACCACTCGGTACCTTGATGTGGAGTCCGTCCCGACGACTACTCTCACCCGGACACAACAGCAGGTTACACACGCCGCACTTCCGGTTACTTGGCCCAGTACCCGGAAGTGTGTCGTGTGTAACCTGCTGTTGTGTCCGGGTGAGAGTAGTCGTTGGGACAGCCTCCCCATCAAGGTCTATCTTCTAGAAGTTGCTAAATAAATAAGAAATAGAATCCGATGGTTTCTGTGAGCAACATCCCATCTTCCCATCTTAGTAAATGTATCCCTTAGTATCCAAAACCAAGTAAAACGCTCAATCTTTTACTTATTAGAAATTAGATTTATACCTTAGATTAAACTCATTCCTGATTAGATCATTTACAAATTTAGTGATTATCTCTCTCTTCCTCTTCCAGATGGCAATCACATTGTCTACAAATCTCATATAATTGTATATTTTCTCCATAAGGGTCTTCACTATAAATATATATATTTTTCAATATAAAATGCATACAGTCTAGTATAAATATTTTTTAAGTTCTCATTCATCTTAGGATCCCTATGTCCCCACTGCTGAGATTCCACACTCACGAGGGATATGTATGTATGTATGTATGTATGTATGTGTATATAGTATATAGTCTTCAGCAAGGATACAAGCAGAGGCACTCCCAGGGATTTTAAAAGACCTTTTAATAGTGCTCCAACGTTTCAGGGTTCAAGACCCCGTTTTCAAGGAAAAAACAACAGTGATGGTGTACAATAATAGGTCCTACCTTAAATACCTGTGGCAGGAGTGGTGCAGGTGAGATCCGTCCGTGGCGCGCCTCCCAGCTGGCTTCCGGGCGGCGGGGTTTCCGGAGTGAAGGTGACGTCATTTGTATATACATTGCTCAGCAACCAAATGCTGCAGCTCTGCCCACTGTGTGTTGTATGTGATCACCAGCGGCTGCTGCTGTCAGACAGCCACGGAGGGAGCTGTAAATATACAGACATGGGTGTTAGCAAAATATGCATTTATAAAGGAAGTAACATGTCCTCCCGATAGGTGGGTTAGGTAAACTGACATCAGATGCTCTACTTCCCTTAAAAAAAGTAAAAACCTTTAAATATTTAGGAATTATAATATCGAGTGTTCCAAAAGAATACATTGAACTAAATATAAACCCGTTATTGGAATGGCTTAAAAAAAAGGTTAAAATCTGGAGCAGGCTGCCCTTAATTGTTGCTGGTAGGGTGAATCTAATAAAAATGTCAGTATTGCCAAAAATATTGTATATTATTCAACAGGCCCCGATATACTTACCAAGTTCTCTTTTTAGGAAATTAAACAGTATCCTTGGCTCTTTTATTTGGAATGGTTCTCGGCCTAAGATCAAGTTGATCCACTTGATGAGAGACCGAACAGATGGAGGTCTAGGCCTCCCTGACCTTCGCAATTACTACCTAGCTGCACAGGCAATGCAATTAAAGGCCTGGTTTAGCGAACAGGACGAGGGGCATTACTTAGTTAAAACCTTGGTAGAAGTATCTACGCCGGATAAATCACCAATGAATAGATTAACACAAGGTAGGAAGTACTCTTTAGATCTACCGTTAGTTACACAGGCAGTTAAAATTTGGCTAGAGATTGAGAAAATATTAGAGGTGGATTATTTGGATAAAGAACTTAGGATAATAGATATATTAGAATCATCAGAAATAAAATCGTTGCAAATTCTCGAGGTGTGGCACCCCCACTCAGTGGTAAATGTTTCCCAGTTTTTTGACTCAAACGGGGTCAAAACTTTTTCCCAGTTAAAAGAAGAATATGATCTCCCAAGATCGTATCTCTTTAGATATTTTCAATTAAGAAGTGCTCTGTTAGCAAAGATTAAACAACCTTTGCCCATGTTTAGCGAAACTGACGTAAAGAAAATTCTTAAATCGAATAACTATAAAGGTCTTACCTCAAAGATCTACAACTTGCTAAAAGAAGGCAAATGGGGACAGGACCTGGTATATGCTAGGGGAAAATGGGAAGGCGATATAGGGGCTTTGACAGATTCAGAATGGGGCTCAGCCAAAACCGCAGTAGCCAGGGCCACAAATTCATTGCGAATTCAACAAACACAACTGTTTATATTGCATCGGTCTTATATAACCCCTAGTAGGTTGAGCAAATTCAAGGGCAATGGGCTAACTACCTGTCCAAAATGTGGAGAGATATCAGGCACTTTTATCCATCTAATCTGGGAGTGTGAGCATGTAGCCGAGTATTGGGATAGTGTTAAAGGGGTTATATCTAATACGGGGATTCCAAGTGAACTGTTATCGGATAGATGTTGTTTATTGGGTATAGTCCCAGAAGGAATTGACAGGAAGGATAGAACTTATATTATTAATGTATTATCGATTGCAAAGGTTATCATTGGGAGAATGTGGATGTCAAATAGCGCACCGGAAGTGGAAGCATGGAAAGCACGAGTAAATTTTATTGTAAATCAAGAAAGATGTTTAGCACATAGAAATCAAACATTAAATAAATATCACTTAATTTGGGACCACTGGTTACAATCCCCTTATTACAATAAAAATTAAATAAGAAATGAGGCACATAATAGATAGTTTCTTTGTTAGCAGTGTAATATGTAAGTGTTGTTTTTTTTTTTTTTTTTTTTCTTCTTCTTATTCTCTTTTTGCACGTAGCACTTTAAATATGGAATTGAATTAATTATAAGTCACATAAAAGTTTGGCTGTTCATATGATAAAAGAGTAAGGGTACACAAATATAATAGAGTAGAAATATCATCCATATTCTCTCATAAGGCCTAGGGACCCAGGTTTGAACAAGTGTGAAATTAAGATAGGGAGAGACTGGAAATAAATAGCATGGTCAAGGGTATATTGTGTGTTGATTAAAACAGATGCCTACAAAAAATGTAAATGTATGTATGTAAATGTATGTATGTAATTGTTTTTTTGTTTGTTTTTTATATGGATGTTATAAGTGAAAAACCAATAAAGAATATGAAAAAAAAAAAAAACATGTGAAAAGTTACATACAGAAAAAGACATAATAGTAAAAAATGTGTTACTCTGATTGCAGGTGCTGCGCACATTCAGGGGAATGCTCACTAATCAATAAACATTATATATTACTGTGTGCATTTATTCATGTCCAATGCTAAGGGGATTGGTTTAACTCTTCTTATTTTTTCTGAGGGAGGAAGGGGGGAGGCTGCTGGAGCTAAATGAATATGTTCCATGTCAGTCTTTCATTTAACCCTTGGGGGTTACAAGTGTCCAAGAGATAAATCCACTTCATTTCTCGTTGAAGCAAAGTACCAGCCCGGTCTCCTCCTCTCTGTTTATGTGGCATATGGTCTATAATAATATGTTTCAAGTCCGCGACTTTTTCCAAAAAATGGCGTGCGACCGGTTGGTCTGATTTTTTCTTTGTGATGGCCGCTTTTATTGCAGAGCGATGTTGGGCCATTCTTTCTCGGACTGTACATATAGTTTTGCCCACATACATTAGTTTGCATGGGCATGTTATGATGTATACCACATGTGTGGAGAGGCAGTTTAACACGTAGCGGATTTTGTATTCTTTGGTGCCAGATGAATTTGAGAAAGTTTTGCCCGTCGTCATGTTATTGCACTTAGTGCATTTTAGGCACTTATAGCACCCTGGACTGCGTGTTAGGAATCCAGTTGTTTGTACAGGAGAACTGAAGTTGGAGATGTCTGTGTGCACTTGGTGGTCTTTAAGGTTCCTCCCTCTTGTATGGCAGATCATGGGCCTCTTATTTTTAATGATAGGTAATTTCCTATCAGTTTTCACTATGGGCCATAATGCCCTGGATGCTCGTGACAGGATCGCGCTTGATGTATTATATTTGGATGCCCATGGGATGGTGGTGTCCATTTGCTTGGTGTGATGGACCAGTAGGTCTTCTCGCTTCATGCTTAACACCTCCATTTTTTGTACCTCGGCGGTCACCATCCAGTGTGTTTGGCTGTTTCTTATCTAAGGAGTCCGGGGGAGTGCTTTCTCAATTTTGCCCAAACATTATTCCTTTGGAGCAAGCACCCAGGCAGCCGCAATTGGAAGATTGGAGTGCCAGTCCACACACCTCGATTATATAGATATAGAGATAGATAGATAGATAGATAGATAGATAGATATATTGTAATACAGTAGATATTTAGCTTTTTTTATGGAGCCTTGCACTCGGCTAGTAACAGCTCTGCCTGATTGCCTGTAATTATGGAGATTGATAGGGTACATTTGGCAGCAGCTTCTGTGACTCGCTTGATTTGCTTATGTTCCACAAGCAATGCTGTCTAATGTGATGTCAGCCTGGAACTCCACTGGAAAACACCAGCAAGGGTAACAAAGAAGAGAACGCTTAATGCAAGATCATCATATCTCTGTAATGTAATTATACCTGCAGGGGAAACAGGCCGGCACCTGCAGATAAGGAAACTGATGCAGAGATGAGGATGCTCCTTTTGTGCATGTTTTGGAAGCAAGGGTCTGATTCTGGTTCACTCGCAGTGAACTGAAATCGGACCGTGCCTTGATAGTCAGGGTTTGCACCTGCGCATCTCTGCACAGTCGCAAACCCCGACTGCGAACAGCAATGGTGATTTGCAATGTTGCGATTTGTGGTGCGGACCAGGGGTGTGTGGAGGCGGGCTTGGGTGTTGCCATGGCAACGCCCAGCGTTTCATGGGCATTCCCATGGGATTTCAGGCAGGACGAGGTGTGCCGGGGACGAGCGGCTGAGGTCACATAACATCAGCCGCCCACCCTGTCTTTCTCCCGCTGCCTGCAAATGTAACTCAGTCTCCACTGACATATGTATGACGGCAGGAGAAATCTGTCGATGGCCGCTGACCATCAAATGATTTCCCCTGCTGCGGGCACATGCGAAGGGATGTGTATTCGTCACACATCTTCTCTCGCATGGTTGCGCGGGCAAATGGCAGTGGTGGGGGCGTGTATTTACCGGGGTGGCGTTACAATGAATCGGTAAGCTGCAAGCTTGGCAGCTTACCGAGTCAACCAGAATCACCCCCCAAGTGAATGCAAAGTCAAAGTTCTTGAATTACAAGCACACCTACAATTCCCACCAAAGAGGCTTAGATGGATGGCAAAGCAGCATGCTTATTTAGGCAAAGTTTGTTCATGGAGGGCGAGCAGACACAAGTAATGGGTGGAAGCCTGTGACCAGGTGTATTATGTGTACAATGCATAGACTGGTTCACTTGAGCACTGATAGTGGTACTGAATGCAAAACCAAACATATAAATAGCAGCCAGAGATGCATACAACCCTACTTACAGGACATACCTACATTTAGGATTACCTCTCCGGGAGAAGCAGGTGGGTGACAATGGGGGTGGGTTAATTAGACATCGCTTCCTCATGGGGAAAGTTATGCAAATGAAGCATATTTTCATAGGGGAAATGTCCTGACTAGCATAGAATAGCATCATTAGATCCCGCTCCCTCGGCCGGGACCGTTGAATAATTTTATGTACTTTTTTACTAGGAAGTGGGCAGAATGCGGAGGTATGCCCGGCATTACCGGCATTGTACAGAGGGGATAGGACTACAGTTATATGATTGAGCGTGAATTGTGTCATTGCCCTGCCCACTTTATCCCCTTGAGTGGGGTGAGCGAGGCATCAGGGCGGAGGTCAAATAGTTAGGAGTCTTGCACATTTTGGCGGGTGCTGATTTTTGTAATATGCCATATACAATAATATAATTATCAGGAAGTATGAGCGCACATGAGAAAAAAAAAGCCGAAGGAAGAAAGTAATTGCAGGAAGTAAAGGAGTTTTTCATATTTTATATTTTTAGGATTTTTCTGTCCTGTGATCTACGGAGCTATAATCTATAAGCTACATCTATTCCTCCCACTGCTGGCAGGAATATAATGACATAGAACCTAATTCAGCATGGATCGCTAAGTTGGGACAAAGCAGGTGCTGCGATGAAATAGATGCCGTCCAGAAAGAAAGAAATTTCCCAGTGCAGAAATTGCAAAACCCAATGCATACGCAGATCCATTAGCAGAACCCGGAACATAGACGAGTACTTGCCATCTGCACCAGTCAAAGGCTTCCACAATTCTGCTAAAGTAACAGGATGGAACTGGTCACCGCTGTCGTCAGAGGCTCACCCGAAAAACGCCTTGGTACATGTGCGTTTTGACAAACACACCCACAAAACACTATGGGCCAAATGTAATGCCACCCATGTCTGCCAGCCGTGCAGGATCCCGCAAACTCAGACTGTTTTTTAAAGGGGAAATCACTTACAAGGCAAAAATATGCCTTGTAAGTGATTGCCCCTTTAATATATGGCGGAATTTGTCTGGCATCCCGCATGGCTGTGCTCGGTTGGCATTACATTTGGCCCTATGTTTCACCCCCTGAAACTGTGCCTTCCTTTCAATCAAAATGCGATAGCATTGAAGCAGAATGTGTACGCAGAATTGTGAGCAGGATTGTGTTTACCCAATTTGGTAATCCATTCAGATTTAGGCTCATAATCCATAAAGGCAGGGGTTAAAGTAAGGGGGAATGGAACTGGATTCCTGCACCTGTAATGGTAGCTGGAACTAGTTACACCTCCACTATAGCCCTGCACAGTAATTCCACGTTATGCTAGTGTGTAGCATAACATGAATAAGGGACACTATTGAGTGGGAAACAGTATGAAATCCCGGCGGTCGGGATCCCGGCGCTCAAAATCCCGACGCCGGAATCCCGACCGCCGAAATCCCGACAAGGAGGGGACGTGGATCGCCCCCCCGAGCGGGCTCGCTGCGCTCACCACGCAGCGGGCCCGGTGCGTCGCTACGCTTGGGACACTAATTTATTCTCCCTCCAGAGGTGTCGTGGACACCCCAGGAGGGAGAAAGTGTCGGGATTCCGGCGGTCGGGATTCTGAACGCCGGGATCCCGACCGCCGGGATTTTAACTGCATCCCATTGAGTGATGTAATGTGTATAAGAAGCAGTACCTGTACTGTGTGTCGTAACATGAAAAAGAGCATTGTGTGGTGTAATATGAATCAGGGGCACTACCTGCTGTCTAACTGTGGCATAATTTGAATTGGGGGTACTATTGTACGACAATGCCCATTAATTGTGAGACCACTGTCCATTTATAAATTATGGAAGGTAGCATAAACTTGTAGTTAGCAGGGGGGTGCCTGGTTCCACCTAATATGAGAGGGAGGTTATGGTAGGAGAAATGAGTTCCAACATCTCTACAGGACCACTTTAATCTCTGCCTAAAGGCATGCCCATCTCGCCCTAACTTTGTAGGTTTGAAACCCCTTTTGGGCACTGCAAATTGAGACTATAAAATATAGTAATATATAAAAATATAGAATATATATGTAATAGGTCAAACTTATTTGATGTAGTGTGCAGTGCTTGCAGTTTAGCAGTTTGACAGGGATTAGTCCTGCCCACCAGCCAATAAGGAACGGCCTTTGGCTGGTGGGCGGGACTAATCACCCGGCATGTGGTAGGAGCCACGAATGTAAACAAACATTAGGGCTTCACTCGCAGGGGTACTGGAAGGCATCGATCTATCCAGGGGGCAAGTGGTAAGTATAATTTCCGGTACTTGTGTATTATCAAGGCGCCCACTAAGCTGGTTGCCTATTCTGCATAGGAAAATTGCATCGCATTGCACGGGCCATTTTAAGGGCCGTGCGATGCGATCTGATTTTCCTATGTAATTTATTCAGTGCTCTCTTATATATTTTATAGGGTGTACAATGCCATTAGGTATACAATAATGACATACAATGAGGTTTTAGGCCCCCCCCACTATCCACGTGCCCTTTGACCTTTTCATACCCCTACTATCCACGTCAGCGTGGAGTTTATTTTATATAGTGAGCCCGAAGCGTGGCGAGCGGACGCGGAATACATGTAAAGTAATCTACGTCCCCGCGCGGGGCACGTGGCCCTCACCAGCCCGAAGCGGGCCCGGTGGCTCGCTGCGCTATATAAAATCAACTCCACGCCGACGTGGATAGTAGGGGTATGAAAAGGTCGGAGGACGCGTTCCGCCGTCGCTCGCCACTCTTCAGGGTGGGGGGGGGGTGCCTAAAACATCATTGTATGTCATACAATGATATAATTGTATAGGTAATTTAATGGCATCGTACAACCTATATATGCGCGAGGTGCGATGCGATCCTTCAGGGCTAAGAGAGCAGTGAATAACATTGGGAAATCGAATCGCATGGACCTTAAAATGGCCCGTGTGATGCGATGCGATTTTCCTACGGCGCCGTGATACTACACAAGTACAGATGGGGCCGCCAGAACGTCACTGCTGGCGATCCGCCAGCAGCCCGACTCACCATCTGACTGAGACGCGCGTGCGTCTCAATCTCCGTCGTCGGGGTGACGGGAACCCTGTCCGTCTCCGCTTCAGGGAGACGGACAGGGTTGGGGGGGGGGGGGATGCGGGCAGGCGGCGGGGACCCCGGGTGACCGCCGACAAGCCAGCGGTGACCCGGGGGAAGCGGGACGCCCGCGTGTCCCCTTCTCGCTATACAGATGGCGGGGGATGGTGGCTGGCATCGCCATCCCCTGCAAAGATGAGCCATGCCCCATCTGTACCTAATTTCCCTCAACAGGTACCCGTTTGGACTCTATTTAGAGAAGAGGGCAGGCCTTCGAGGGAATCCATAGGTAATGTATGTGTGAATGAATGTAGTGTATAATAAAATTATACTGTTTGTGTGTGTGCTGTTATATCAAACAGCGGGAGCAGCCTGTGCTGTCATTGCATTATTATTATACAGCGGGAGCAGCCTGTGCTGTCATTGCATTATTATTATACAGCGGGAGCAGCCTGTGGTGTCATTGCATTATTATTATACAGCGGGAGCAGCCTGTGGTGTCATTGCATTATTATTATACAGCGGGAGCAGCCTGTGGTGTCATTGCATTATTTTTATACAGCGTCCCTTTGAGGGTGACCAAACTGTTGATGCTCCCCCCCCCTGATGAATTTGAGTTTGACATCCCTGATTTAAGTAAATATAGTTAATATTATGAATCAAGAAAACATCATTTGTTAGCATGGTCAAGGGTGAGTCAAATATAATAATGTACGGATAAAAGGCATCTATTGCAATAACCAGACTCTTGCACAATCCAATAATATTTGTGTAGCGCTGCAGTATTGGTATATAAAAAAAAGTAATCTCATTGCATCTCAACCCTAGGAGAAAAAGAGAAAAGACTTCTTGGGATTGTGGCCAACAATGTAAGTGACATAAAATGCTAATATTTTGCTGGTCAATGCAGAAACATGGTACATTTCCTAATTTATAAAACATTATTCATGTAAGTTTGGGGCTTCTTCCCTTGGTAAGATCAACTATAAAATGAGTGCTCTATAGCACATATTTTCTCAAACGTGGTCCTCAGGACCACAAACAGTTCATATTTTTTCAGGTCTTCTCACAGAGGGCCAGATGTACCAAGCTTCCAAAAGCGATAAATTGGAGAGTAACAATCAGCTTCTAGCTGTCATGTTACAGGCTGGGTTTGAAAAAATGACAAACCCATTGGCTGATTGTTTATCACTCTAGACTTTATCACTTTTTTTGAAGCTTGATAAACCCTTGATTGGATGATCAGCTCAAGCTGTTTATCTTTTTAAATGTTTCAATTAGTAATGGCTGCATATTCCTGCACACTATTTTAAACCATACATGTTTACTTGCAGGTCCCGACTGTTGATCCACCGTGACCCTGGCCCATTTTAATTTTGCTCGACAGCATATTGCCGGGTGGGATTCCATGTCCCGCCTGCTGATCGGCGAAAAGGGGGCATGTCCGCAATGCGGATTCCGCATAAACGGATGTGGATTGTTAGTCAGTGATTGCGACAATTCATTGCCGTTATCACCAAATCGAGGCAGACAGCTTTTAAAATCAGGCCCGTTCTGTCGATCTGCCTCTTCAATGCTGTCGGAAAAGACAGAATTGAATAGGCTCCCGCCGCTATTTCCCCCATGGAAAATAGTGGCGGGGATTGAATACCCCCCTTATTGTGATATTACACTATGGGCCTGATTCATCATTTCAGCAACATGTGCAATTTTTACTCTGTGCATGCATCCTAGGCCATCCAAAGTAATCATCAGTAGGGCTGGGTACAGATCAGACATAAAATAATAGTAATAATAAAAAAAGATTGAACATTGTTAAGAACCATATTATTAAAGCATAGATTGAACAGTCAGAATAAGTCAACACTTTTCCATAGGCAAGTAGATGGGAATCAGCAGGAGTGCCGAGAGGGGGTGGGGTATTAATTACCTCCAACAAGCCCATGTGCAAGTCAGCAGCTAAGGTGGGACATACGCCCTTTGCAGCGCTGCTGAAGACAAAGGTCTCCCTCTGCAGCCACTATCGCCCCCCTGTTCAGCGGTTACGGGAAAACTATTGTCTATAATTGACCACACTTCCCTTTCTACCCGGACCTGTGGCCCTGGTTAAATGGCATCATATTTCTCATTGGTCGCATAGTGAGTTGTTAGAAAATAAAGTGAATTTACTTTAACCAGTAGCTTTCATACCCATACAGTAGAGATCCTGGCTGGGCCCAGGTACTTCTCACGAGCATGGCGTAATCGCAGTAGGAGTGGCTATGCACCATCAGTATAAAATACAGAAAATAATAGCACTTTACGCACCTCCCTTGCCACACAGCAGCCCAGCACACAGTAGCATGTGTTGGGTTTAGAAGAGCTGCTGCAACTGCCATGTTATGGGGGCCCCACTGGTCCCATCCATCAAATCTGGAGCTGGGTTATTAGTACCCCCTCCCCCTTTCTCTCTTGGCGACACTGTTCATACCAACAGTGGTAGTGTGCGCCAATCTGGAGCATTAAGCCTCATACACACAGAGCGATATAATGACTCTTTTGAGTGATATTGTTTATTATGTGTGTATGTGTATGCCTCCACCAACAGATGATGCACTCTCCCACGGGTCATTAAGGACCCCCCCCCCCTCCTTCATCTGTGCCTGTACAGACAAAGGAACAGATCATTAACGAGCCGCTCTTCAACCCCCTTCCCCTGCCATTGCTTGTCGTCCGCCGAACCCGCACAAACTTGCCAACACCGCCATCCCGCCAGGTCCCTGTGTCTGCCGAAATAAGCGGCCTTGGGGATCGTTTCGTGTGTACGGTGCATAAGGTACACCAGCTAAATTTATACATTCAATTCCATTTTTGTGTACAAAACATCAATTTGCTAGATTGCCTACAGCTTGATAGAACAACTGGATAGAGCAAAGCAATCTTACCTACTAAAGATTGATTTTCTTAACCTCAATTTACCAAACAACTTGAAATGTTTCTACACAAAAATATGCAGAAATAAAATCCGTAAATGTTTGGCTATGTCATATGAGAAGATTTAGTAATGCACATGCAATGTATTCTTCGTATTTAGGTTTGTTGAGGTCAAACACATAAATAAAGTAAGTGATTGTGGAATTCAATTAAGCACAGCTATTTTATGTCAGATCGCTAATCCCGGAGTCCAAATTGTTAAAAATCTGTCTGAGTCATAATGCAGCAAGTGTCTTCCTGAAGGCGTGTTGGCTAACCCAGCCATTCCCATTTATTATCCTGCCTGGCTCGCCTACTGCAGACCCCTCTTACTGGAAGGAAGCACTTGCCTACTGTACAATGCTAACTCTAGCAGTCTAGACGTTCACAAGTGGTGTCTGTGCTACATGAATAGGACCTGCATATTGTGTCACTTACTATCATAAATAACTCGAATAAATCTCAGCAACATATTACAGATGCTGCTGCTGTAATGAGCGAAACTGAAGATGAAAGTGAACAACAGATGAAAGGCAGCCAAAGACTAAACAAAAGCCTTTTTTTGTTAGGTGATTTCACCTAATGCAGATGTAGCTTGTTTTTGGGATATCTCTATATTTTATATAACACACTATGAGATGTATTCAATGCGGCGGCGAGGGGGGTTTGTACGGCGAGGATGGCTTATTTTCAGCTAGGAAATCCTCGCCGTCCAATCCCCTCACCGTATTCAATGTTTTAAACGCTGAGGTTGAGTCAGCGAGTCTGCTGACGTTTTAATGGGCACATTCGCCGTTTCCACCTCGCAAAAAAAGAAAAACCCAGCGAGGTGAAAACAGTTGAATACTCTGACGGCGTGCTATCGTCATAGTTCGCTGTCAGAGCATTGAATACCACCCTATGAAGCAGCTGTACTAAGGCTTGGAGAATAATAAAGTGGATATAGAGGTCTATTTACTGAGCATCAAAGAGAGATAAAGTGGAGAGAGACACGCAGGTTTACTTTTTAGTAACCGTGTTAGCAATAATAGACTCTCTAAAATTTCTGCTATAACGATTAGAATTGCCCCCTGCCTTCGCAGCCTGGCACTCCACCAACATTATTAATTTTGCAGCATCTGAGTGTGACATCACATAGACACCCTGACAATGGGCCGGACATGCCGGGACACTCCCTGGAAACGCTGCATTGCTGCTCACTCAATGCCTGCCGCTGTCGCACAAACTGCAATAAAATCTCTGTAATGTGATTGCACTTGGAACTTTGCACACTGGCGCTCTTGCCGCTGCATGATTGTGATTTCTGTACTTTTGTGCCTGATGCTGAATGGCAGTTAGGAGCTGTCTGGTTGGTACTTTATCTCTCTCCAAGGCTTAATACATACACATATCACAGCAATATGAAATCCACAACTATTCCATGAGTTTTATTTTCTCTATCCCAATTTCCATCTCTACCTCTATATTAGGGGTGGGCAACATGCGACCTATGGTCCTGGCTAGCCCGCTGCCCAAAACTGTAGTGCAAGGACAAGCGGTGGTACAGCAGTCCCAACCTGCTCCGCTGCTGAGAAGAGCTTTCCTTCATTTGTCACAAGGTAGGGATGGCCTTCGACCATCGATGATTCAAAATCATCGATGGCTCATGGCCGATGTCAAATACTTTTGCCATTGATGGGGGAAAACCAGATGCAATTTAATTGCACCCACTTAGGGGGTGGGGATCGGGGGTAGTTGTGTTAAGGGGGGGTAGATGCTGCTTTCTGGGTCCAAGTGGAGAATGGGAAGGGGGTCTTCAGAATTACAAGTTCATCCCAGTTGCTGCTGCCAGTGTGATGGCGTTTTGTGCCCCATTAAAATTAGTGAGTTGAATCAATCAAATATACATACATCACATTATTTGCAGGGTTGTCATCGAAGTTTGATGCCCCTGACGGCCATGTCATCGTCTTTTTTTTTTAACTTTAACTTTTTTTCTCAATAGCCGATATCCTGACAAAATGTCCGTCAGGGCCATGAAACGTTGATGACGTCCCGGCAAATGATGTAATGTATATTTGATCCAATACACTGCTTAACCAAATTCGTGGAGTACCGCCTGCTATATTTCTCTAGAACTCTGGTCTATATTTATGAGATTTCAGCAATATTTAGGGTAGAGTTGTAATTACAAAGGCTTCATGTCAGTGTATTTATTTGACTGGGCAGCTGAACTGACTGTTAACAGAGAACCATACAGTGAATGTAAACATAATGTTGAATACAGTATGAGATAATATTGTATGCAATAAATAATGCCAAGATATGATAACATTCATAGATATATGAGCAATAGTTCAAGCAGAAATCTATAATTGGTGGTGTGTAAAATGTAAGTGAATAGAATCTGATTGTTATAAATCAGAGCAGTATGAGAAATGGCAGTGAGGCATACTACCATAAACCCACCCGCGCTCAGCACTGTATACGAGTAAAATACATCAGTATCTTTTATAGAGTATTTTCTGTTGTGGGTTCCATTACTCTGCCCTCACAACAGTATGAATACAGTGCCAAGTAACTGACAGCAAAACAGTACAAACAGCAGTGCATCACACACCTTCAGAAAACGATTGCTATGCAGCTATTTAAGAATGGCTTTCAATAAGTAAAGTCAGGCAAGAATTTTGCATGTGAGTAAATATATTTTACAGAGCTATACATAACTCAGCAATGTGCTTTTCTATTTATATTGTACCTGAATTCAAATTATAATATGGCTTATTTCTATTGGTGCAGTGTGTGGTGTCCAGGTGGACCACACCGAACAGGCTGAACCCATTGTTTTTAATGCTTACTCCTTCAGCATCCCTGGACGATGGCAGCATCTCTGTGGAAATCAACAGAAATGGCCACAGCGCATGCACACTAGACTCCAAAGCGATACATGGTTGCTGACAGAGGGGATTCAGACGGAGGAGGCAGGACACAAGCCTCCTCCTAAGCTCTTAGGGCCTAATTCAGACCTGATCGCAGGATAAAGTTGTTCTCAAAATGGACAAAACCATGCTGCACTGCAGGTGGCACAGATGTAACATGTGCAGAGAGTTAGATTTGAGTAAGTTATTTTACTTCTGTGCAGGGTAAATACTGGCTGCATTATTCTTACACTGCAATTTAGGTATCAGTTTGAATACAGCTCACCCAAATCTAACTCTCTCTGCACTTGTTACATATGCCCCACCTGCAGTGCAGCATGGTTTTGCTCATTTGGAGAACAAATTTGCCCTGCGATCAAGTCTGAATTAGGCCCTTAAAACACTCCTGTTGATCACTATTTCATCATAGCCAAAATATATTTATCAGACATTTCTATGCTAGTAATCCTATATTCTGTATAACAACGGACAGATGTCTTTGTGGGGGAATATTAGATGGTCAATAAAGTATGTGGCTTTTACACAATGTAAAAGCACATACAGTATACAGTCATTTGGCACTGTGATCATACCCTCCAACTCTACCTTTTTGGCATGTACAGTACCGTGTTTTTTTTTGTCATGTACCTTTTTTTTTTGAGGTCTCCACTGTTAGTATAGGAGAGGGGGCGTGGCCATGCCCCCTTTCCAAATTTGTTCTGGTTTTTGCTCTTGAGATGTTGGAGGGTATGATTATGACATCTTAATAAATTGATAAAATTGCTGTCAGTTTGTATTGTATCCTGCCCTATGCCCTCTATCTAGCCAGCTAAAGATGTGATCTGTATTATGTTTGAATGTGGCACAGCACACCTGAGAGGCTAGGAATAGATGCCACTGAGCAAGAGCACTTTTAGTTTATGGAACATTTATCAGCAGGAGAGCAAACCTTTAAAAATAGAATGTTCTGTAGACTGGGGCTGCAGGAACTACCAATATTTTCTTTTTTTCTTTATAGTTAATTGAACAAAATACTCCATGAACCAATGAAATGCCAATTCCTGGTATTTTGTTTGTTCTGGTCCCAGAAGTTTAGACCTATCAAATGCAAGTCTGCTGGCTTAAAGAAATGCATGCTTATATTTTACAGGTAAGTCAACATCCAACCAGTAAGCAAGTACAGATGTAGTTGTGTTATTTCACATGTAAATGTACAGCTATAGCTATTTTCCTAGGTATGAATGAGAACATTATTGCCTTTGAAGCAGTGCTCGAAGTGGGCCGGTATACAATGGTATAGCATACCAGCACTTCCTTCAAGCACTGATTTTTTATTTAATTTACTGAGCTGCAGTAATATAGCACTGCTGCGCTGTGAGAGCGTACTTGTGTGGCACCCCAGCCCAGGATGCCCCAACCTTGTGGGGTCCCAAGTAAACACCCTTTGGCGAGGGAAGCACAGCGTGAACTAACAGTAACCCGGTTGCTAGGCAACCGCCATACCTGGCAATGCAGGAGGGTCACGGGACAGACAGAGTGGCTGGATGACGTGAGGAGAAGGGGACAGTGTCTAGTATGTGACCAGCGGCGTGGGAGAGAGAAGAGCCGCGGGCAGCAGCGGGAGAAGGAAGAGACGCGGAGACGTCTGAAGCAGAGGAAGGAGAGCGGGGAGTGCGCTTCGGCGGGCTGATATGTCCTACATGCTGGGAGAGGTGAGCTGGAGACAGGGACTAGAGACACCCTCCCAGCCAGCGGCAGCCAAGCGACCGGAGGGGAAACTGAGTGTGGCGGCGCCCGCACTAGTGTGCCCTCCGGCGGACAGCAGAGGACCGCCCACGTGGGTCCCCGGCTACTGAGGCAGCAGGCGGTGAGGTGGGGGAACGGCAGCACAACCCGGAGTGGGAGTTCGTGACGGGCAGGAGCCTGCAACTTGATCCAGCATCCAGGTATACCCCACCACACAGCGCCCACTCGTGCACTCTCACCCCTGAGCAGTGCCAGCAAGTGACCCCATGCTGAGAAGGTCGGGACCCACTTTGGGGTCAGGACCCACAGTTTGAGAACCGCTGCTCTATACCATAAGGATAATTACAGGCTCTTTGTTTGGCCTATGTCAGGGGGCCTGCTGCATGGTGGTCTACAGCGTTGTGCGGTTTATTCCTTGTCTGTGGCATTTACTTTGGGTGGCTGGCTAAAGGATATGGGTTGAAATTATACTGGAAGAGGCAAAGACTAAGGGGTGTATTCAATGCTTTCGGCGAGCTGTGACAGCGTGAAGTGAAGTGTGGCCTGCTCACTGTCACCGCTCACAGGGTCAGTATTCAACTGCCCACCCTGCGCACGCCGTTTCCCCCCCTCACTAGCCCGCAGTACTCAAACTAGCCGTGTGAGCTCTCCATCAGCGGGAGAGGGCGCAGGCCATCAGTGACAGACGGTCTGGGACCAGGGATGACTTTTATAACTAAGGACCTTATTCTGGTTGGTGCGGTAATGTCCGCGTGCGGTCGGTCCGCCGATGTTTTGTGTCTGCGCATGTGCAGAAGCGTCTCTGCACATGTGCGAACGGGACGCACGTCCAAATTCCGCATGAAATGTGTACACTCCGAACAGGGGGTGGAGAGGGGCGTGAAGGGCTGTTTGTGCTCATTACCATATGTTTACACCCCGCGTTTCATGGGCGTTCCCATGAAAACGCTGGGCGCACGTATGGTAATGCGGTCATGACGCACGTGTAGGGGGCAGACATATGACATTGCCGGATGTCAGCTGCCCGCCCAGATCCCTGCTTTTGCACGGAGAATTGCCCGAGTGGTCTGAGGTTGCGGGAGCTGCCTGACCACTCGGTCCTGCATTCGATGGTCTGCGACCATCGAATGATGGGGGAGGTTCCCTGAGATGGAGGAGGTGTATTCATGAGAAATACACTTGCGGTCCGTTCGGACAGCTTCTTACCGCATTCGGACGGAGGGAGCGATCCGTATGGAAGGCGGGGTTTAGGACGCACGGTCCTGGCCGCATATTCGGCTCCGTCCGCACAGACCAGAATAAGGCCCTAAAGGAGGATACGTATGCTCAAGGTATTCAGCCCTTCGCACAACCTATCTGCTAAGGCAACACTGAGCATATTAAAGTATCAAAGTTGCGATTTTTGTTTTTTTACGTTTGGATACTCAGACCCACAGTTTAGGAGTGACTTACCATATATACTAGAGTAGAAGTCGACCAGAATATAAGCCGACGCAACAAATTTTACCACAAAAAAACGTATTGATTTGAGTATACGCTTAGGGTGGGAAATGCAGCAGCTACTGATAAATTTAAAAAATAGAAACCAATCTTCTTCCCAACTTCTACTCCACATGCCCATCTCGTTAGGATCTTGCAGACTGGAAACTGTGTCAGTATCTGGAGTAAGCAATGGGCTGGTACAAAGAGACGACTGTCGCTGCAGAGGAATTCAGACAGGTTCAGGACTCTGGACCAGGTGTGGAAAGGTAACTGATGAGTAGTGACCAGGGATGTGAGATTAACCCCTTCTATGCAGAAAGTCTGGGAAACACCCAATGCTTAGACACAGGGGAGGGCAGCAGCTAGCAATGACATAACCAAACCAGGACCTGGATGCAGCTCAAATGAATGTCCACAGAAAGTAACAATGAAATACTTTATTCAGGCATCAAAGAATAAAGTATAACTTCCACAGCAACTAAAGTAACTTCCAAAGTACACGAAATGCAGGAGGATAATACAAAGTAATATGGATAATTGCAGGTGGATAATGCAGAGTATATGGATTATTGCAGGATGCAGAGTAGAGGGAGAATGCAGGCCAGCTACTCGGTATATGGTAAGTAATAGCAGGATCTAAAGTACTTAACTGACAAGTCCTTTTGCAAACAGAAAATTCCAATATCCAGAGCAGGTTGATGACAGAGACCAGGCAAATATCCAGAGTAGGTTGTAGACAGAGACCAGGCAAATATCCAGAGCAGGTTGATGACAGAGACCAGGCAAATATCCAGAGTAGGTTGAAGACAGAGACAAGGCAAATATCCAGAGCAGGTTGATGACAGAGACCAGGCAAATATCCAGAGTAGGTTGAAGACAGAGACAAGGCAAATGTCCAAGGCTGATTTCCAGGGGGAGCTGGAGTACAGGCCATCCACACATGGAGCAGGAACAGAAAATATGACCAGCAGAGCGGAGTCCTACTGATTCCCCTTTATACCATCAGGCGAGGTAATCAGTGGATGCAGCTGAGAGCACACACTCCTCACTGCTTGCTACTAGCAGACAGCCAGACAGGACAGTTTAAACACATCTACCCCCCAACGTCTCCCATACATGCCCATCTGCTCCCCAGCTTCTCCTTCACATGGCCATCTGCCCCCCAGATTTTCCCTGACATGCCCATCTGTACCTCAGCTTCTCCCTTACATGACCCACAGATTTTCCCTCACATGCTCATCTACCCTCTCTCTCCCAGTCCGGGTGCCGCTGCTCACCATCTCGCCGGCCAGGCGATGCTGCTCCCTCTCCCCCAGGCCAGGCACTACTGGCTGCGCTGGGTCCCTCTGCCGCCCCTCACTCGAGTATAAACCGAGCATAAAATATGTGCTGTAAAAGTCGGCTTATACTAGAGTATATCTTACAACACTTCCCTGCTCCCAGTTTGAGTCGCTGCTGTCCCTTACCCCCAGTGACAGTCTGTTCTGGAATGAAGGGACCTGCAGAGGAAGGGAGACGCAGCGCTGGAGGAGATGGTCTAACTATTCCTGCCTCTCTCTCTCCTGAAGCTCAACATCACTACTGAGCAGCCAGCCTGAGAGCGAAATACAAAAGCACCTGACCTGTCCAGCTCCCAGGGCTGGTGACAGGAGACGCGGGTGTGGGGACCCGGTGCGGCAGTGTACAGTGAAGACACGTGCATTGGGAATGTCAGCAATTACTTGTTCTATGGTCTTGAGAGGGTGAATTGGTAATATAAGAGCCTAATGTAGTTGCACAGCTTCTCCCCTACTCTCTCTCTCTTTTCTCTCCTGCTCTCTTTCCCCCTGCCACCGCTTCCTCTCAACCCAATCTCTCACCTCTTTATCTCTCTCTGCTGCTAGTTCTCATCCTTTCTCGCTCTCTTCCTCACATTCCCCCTCTATTTCCTCCCTCTCTCTGACAGTCTCCCACCCCTCCCTCCCTGCGTGCTCTCTTTCACTCTTTTTCCATAAAGTACCCTCCCCCTGTCTCTCTCCCCAACAACCTTGTCTCTTACTCTATTTCTCTTCTGCACACCCCCCCCACCCCACTACAATGGGCATTGTAGTGACAATTGGGGGTGGGGGGCCCTTCCAAGAATTTGCTATACTATTCTTCTAGTTACGCCCCTGCTACAGTTTATATTATGTGAATTAATACAGGTAATGTTGATTTGATTAATAGCTCCAGGAGGTTTACAGTGTATGTGTATTTATTATTATTTTTTTATTCTTATTTTGTGTAATAAATTGTCCCGGGGTCCTGTGAAGGGGGCTGCAGGCTTAAATGCATTGATCAATTCATGAACCAAATCTCCACTATTTATTATCAGTTAATTTAGTCTGTGCAGAGCGCCAACAATTTCTGTTTAAACAATGTGGTCACAAGCCATAGGGCACCCCAAAACTAGGAAAGGGGAGTGCCGGTGTTTAGTGTGTATATATTAGTAGCCTCCCACACAGGTAATAGGTAATGATTAATAAAAATGAACCCTGGGGTTGGGAATTTTGAGTATACCCAACAACAGGGTACGGACTAATGTGAGTGAGTAATGAAGTGCACCTAAGATGGCTGCCCAGGTCTTAGCTAAATGTATCGTAAATATATAAATAATTATTATTATAGTTAAATATGAACCTTTATCAGGAAATAAATAATCAAGCAATGCTGCGAAAGGCATAGGTATTTTAAATGTATTGAATAACTTGCCCTAAGCAAACTGTGTAATAATTGACACCACCACTGTATATATTCTAGTATGAGTTATGGGCCCCATACATCAGCAATCACAATTTATGGATTTCCAGATACAGGGATTTTTTGGCCAGATAAATGGATTTTACAATCTATCTGACTTTGCCCACACATTACAGATTCATTTCAGTGATCGGCAGATTTTTCCATCTAAAGATTGCATCTTCATATCTGGAAATTGCCCAATCGATTGCTGTTCATAATAGAAATAGATGAAGAAGACGAATTGGGAATGCCCACACATATAAAAAAGATCTGCAGATAATACCAGATTATTAAACATGTTTAAAAACCTGATTAAGCAATCGATTGGCGATTTTGATTGGGATTGCCAAAAGGGGGAGCCCACACATCTAAAATTAATTGTGGCAATCATCTCCATATCTGAAAATTGTCACAATTAATTGCTGATGTATGGGGCCTTATGCATCATATTGATATTCTCTTGGAAGCATTCAATGAACTGAATATGGTTATGGTAAAAAGGATCTACAAACAAAAGGTCTACAGCAGGCATGCCACAAGACCCATCATGCCTTGACACAGTTTTGCTATTAGAGAATGCTAAAACTACAGTATGGCAAGGCATGTTGGGATGTGTAGTTTCACAACAGCTGGAGAGTCACAGTTTGGACATGCCTGGTCTACAGTCTCCAGGTAAACCCCAAAGGCTTAATATGGACACGATCAACATAGACCAATAGTCGACACAAGCAAAATGTATGCATGAACAAGGTCAACATGCAATTATATTTATTTAGTTGTCAGCTTGTAGATTCTAGCACATGGGCTTCAAGCTAGTGCACTTCTTTGCGCCCCATGCTTAAGCTATGGGGCCTCTTTCCGCTGCGCTCAGCACAAATGGACTCTACAGATGGGAAAGTAAAAAAAAAAAAACTGTTGACCATTGCCATGTGGACCTTTTCACCATGTAAACCTGGGGTAGCCAACCCTAGTCCTCGGGAGCTACCAACAGTGCATGTTTTGCAGGTCTCCTCACAGAATCACAAGTGAGCTAATTAGCTCCATCTGTGGATCTTTTAAAATGTGTCAGTGATTAATGATTGCAGCTGTGCAGCAGCTAGGTTGTCTGGAAAATGTGAACTGTTGGTAGCTCTCGAGGGCTAGGGTTGGCTACCACTGATGTAGACCATATGGTGTCAACCTGTGGAACAGATATCACTGAATTTATATGGGAGTCATTATGTTGGGAATAAAAGAGTTTATACTAAAAGCAGATGGATACAAATAAAGACAGGGACCAAAATACTGAGTTGTATGAAGAAAGGAATTTATACGATTAGTTTAGGTTGTTGTGGACATATAGTAACATTTGTTAATAACATATAAAATAACAATAGCACCCAAGCCGGAGATGGCAGGATATAAAAACAAATATGTCTAGTTGTTTGATACATCTTAAAGATATGGTGTATACAGTATTGGTTTAGGGTTCAGTCACGCTGACACCTTGAAACAGTGACAGAAGGAAACAGGTTTTAGGATGATCATCATTAATTATTTATACAAATCCAGCACATTATGCAGCACTCTCAAATATATGAACCAATTAACCAACCTATTGGCTGGAGCGGGGCTATTAACCAACCAGCCCCGCTGCAGCCACATTACACCCATTCTCTACTCCCTTCACTGGCTACCTGTAAGAAGGCAAATTAATATTAAGATTGGCGTAATGACTTTTAAAGCCCTTCATGACCAGAGCCGAAGGTACTCAATTCCTTACTACCCCTCTATATTACTATGCAGATGATGGACTATTAACAATACCTAGAATCTGCCTGAACTCATTTGGGGGTAGAGCTTTCAGCTGTGTGGCTCCGCCTCTATGGAACTCTCTTTCCTGCACAGTGCGCAAAGCCCCCACTGTAGATTTCTTCAAAAATAGAGTAAAGACTTTCCTGTTCTCTCAAGCATTTCACTAATAGCCACTGTCAGGCTTGCTTTGTTTTGTGTTTTGTAAATGTAAAGCACTGAGTCCTACTGGACAATACCTATGTGTTACATAATAAGTGCTGCATGGACATTAAGGACCAAATTCCTTGTTGTATGCAGGTCGGCCGCATTGCTACTTGGAAATTAATGACCTTATATTCTGAGCTGTATACATCCATCTGCTTATAAAAGTAGTCATCATCAGCTCACAAATCTCTGCATGCAATCCACTCAGCAATCGCCTGCAATTCCACCTATAATGTTCTCAGACCACCAAGCCTGCATGCAAACATCCAACCAGTCACACCCATTTTATATGCAAGATCCAGCCACAAAACGACCTGGCAGGAAACGCTAAGTCAGACCCTAATTAGAATCAATTGTGGCTAGAGAAGGATAAAAAGAATGACAGTAAAAGTCACTGCATTTACAGAAAAAATCCTGATGAAAATGATTTAGGTGGCATGCATCAGTGACTCACTGAGTGGGAGAGTGACTAGATCTTCAGATCCGGCTCTTCCATTCAATCTCAATGTGCTCAAGTAACAAGTCTCTTGTTGATGGTGTTGTATTTTGTCTTTGCTATGCATTGTACACTACCGGACTGTGTTATTCCTATCGGTCCATCATACTCCCTTGCAATCCCAAGTTTTTTACTTGTTAAAAAAAAAAAAATCTATTAAAACTTTTGTGCCCAAAAATAAAGTGTTTATTACAAAAAAAGATAGATGCCCAAATGTTTTTAATATATCTGTGTGACTGAAATGGAAGGGGAAATGTACGACACCCCAAACTGACAAGCTATAGATTAGAAAAAGTGTTACTTGACCAGACAACAACAGGGACTTACAAAGAGACTTAGAAGATGGCAGTCTGATTGTTTTTTTTTTCACAGTGACTTCTATACATGAGAGGAACTGCAAGAAGGCAGTTATATAAATAAAATATACATTAACCTAAAAAATATAAAAATCTCTAAAAAGTAACTGCAGTGAAAGGTGGTTAGAATTATTCTATATGAAATGACATAAAATAAAGATTGAGTATATTTAAACAGGTAGATGCTGGCAACCATGGCTATTCTATACCATTTACCTGAATAGATCCTTTTTGCTGGTCCGGAGAGAGCTTTTGCTGCCAATTAGCATAGGCACCTTTAGCATAGGTGCTGCGTCTCCCTGTGCCTTGAACCCTTTTGAATTGGGTAATAATTGGCAAGCCACTGCTTTTTCCTGATCAATCTTGGTCTATTAATAAAGCCTTCCACCATGACATTTTGGTTATTCGTTAGTTCAGGAGTAACCATCTGACCAATATGTTTTTGGTATCATGCTCCTGCTTGACATAGAGCCAAGACACTTGTCCACCATGTATAACAATGAAAAAAAGAATTAAAATACATAAAAGTATAGAGAAGGCCGATATAAAGATTTAAGTAATGTTGAAGCTCAGAAATAGGAAAAGGACATTCAGACATGTTTTGAGATGCATTTGGTATTCATAATGTCTACATGGTCGCAATGTCGACCGTTATTCTTTAGACTGATTAAAAGTGATGGCGTGGCATTCCGGTGTATATATCGGTCCAATATCGAACGCTTAACTCTCCATCAAGTGCAGAGGTGCTCAATATGCAGCCCTCCAGCTGTTGTAAAAATGTATGATAAAAGCATTACCTACCACAGTTTTAGCGTTCCCGAATAGAAAATCTGTTGAAGTGCTTGTTGAGATGCTTAGCTCCACAACAGTTTCATGGCCGTATGTTGAGCACCCCTGCTTCAATGACTAACCCTACTCTCTCCCCCACTCACTTTAGCATGACCGTGACATCTCCCTCCGAGTGCCTGATGCCCCATACACATGGTGCAATACATTTTCTATTCAATCGGGATCAAATCACACAGTGTAGTGTACACATTTGATTTAGACTATATAGTACAAATCTATACTATATATAGTCTTGGCTGCACAGTCTAGTTTTCTATTAGATTTCAATGCCGCGGGCCGAGCATCGGGATCGAATGCGGCTGAAAACCATTCAACTTCGATTTGTTTTTGACTATATAAGTAAAATCAAATAGAAAAACAGTCAAAATCGAATCGGATGTATGAGGCTTTGGTCTTGCATCTCAGAGCCTAACTCCAATGTGTTGACATATTAGACTCAGGCTTTTTAACAAAGTTGATATAATAACGGCCAACATTTTGAATGTTCACTTAAATATAAACCTAATGACTACATTCTCATTGGGATAATGAAAAGAAAGGAAAGGAATTCTTTATGTTGTTAAGATTAGTTCGGCAAAGGAATTCATCACTACAGTTGTGGTAATGGCAGATTCAGGGGCGGATTGGTGACTATAACCAGCCTGGGAGAAATCCCACAGCAGCAGCCCGGGGTGGGGGGGATTTGCCATCGGGTTGGCGGGGGGGGGGCTGTAGGGGGGGTGAGGTGCACGGTCGGGCTGTTAACCGGGGTGCTAGCGGGTTTCAGCGCGGGGGGGGGGGGGGGGGGGGGTTTACTCACTGGGCTCCAGCTCTGTGGCCGCCATCTTTATGCCTGCCAGCCGGCCTGGGGAGAGACAGCGGCAGCCCGGTCAGGGGGGAAAGCGGCCAAATCCAGGCTGGTCCACCGGGAAATGGCCCCGATTCCCGGTGGCCCAATCCGCCCCTGGTCTGATTCTTACTAAAAGCTGCAATGAGAACAATTATTAGCAAATACAAAACAGAGTAATTACTGTACTTCGCAAAATTAACCTGGTAGCCCTGAAGAGATCAGGAAGAATGTCTTCCTCTTGGAATTTTGTTATACTGTATGGCGTTCCTACTCCTATTCTGGGGAACTATACAACTATAGCATTTTATCAGACAGAAAAGCTAAGTAAAGTTAATGCTTAAAAACTAAAAAATGAACTACACTTGTCTCAATTATATGGTACTATTACCATGCGTAATTCAAGCCTTACAAATTTTGGTAGTGCATGCCTGACTATTAAAGGTGTGCCGAGATTCTGCCAAAGTGTACAGGATGGAGATTGTGTGCATCAGCCAATAGGAAGAGCTTGGCAGTGTTTCTTACCAAGTAGAGGAGGTCATAGGAGAAAGCATATATTTACTTTGTATAGTGAGATCATTACACGGAGATAAGAGGGTGGAGATGGCTTTTTAGTGGGACATCATACTATGCAAGGGATACACAGCCATATACTTTTGGCAATTACGCTTCTCTGGACTTTTTGGAGACCTTGCGGTATAGTGCAGGGCTTCAATTTGTTTCTTGGTCTCAATTATTGTTCTTTCTAGCACCCTGCATCTTCCAAAACCCGTGCAGTGCCGCCCTAGCCCAGTGTGGTCTGTATTTCAACATTGATATGCAGCCAAGACCTGTGCTAGAAGCACCCAGGCAGGATGCTAAAATGAACACGATCAAGAAGTGTAATGAGTATTTCCTTCACCTGTATGGGAAGCCAAACAAAAACAAATAAATTCACATCTGACAGGATATAATCTATGATTAAATGGCTTCTGAACCTCAAGAATAAAGACTTCTGAAACCTCTTTGGAATTTCTGCTCAAGTCCTTCTGTTAGGAAGCCGCTACTCCAACAACAATTATATATCAGAAAGAGCAAGACAATCTTCCACATCTGGTGATACTTATGTCTCTGAAATGCTGCCGTATGCGTCCCTGGAGTTGGAGGGTTTGAGATCCCTGGAAGATGCCCAATAAAGATGGTATTTGCAGTGGGCCGTCCTGGATTGTGCAAATTAAACGCTGGAGGAAGATCTTATTCCCAAATGGGGGAGTCCTCACTAGGGTGCGTTGAAGGTTGGTGGTTGCTGTGGTGGGTCTCACGCTGGAGGATGATCGAATTCCTTGTTTATGGAAAGGTCCTCACAATAATGCGGATAGTAGAACCACAGGTATATGGTGGGGGTAGCTCCCCAAAGGAGGGGGATATTGGAAGCAATCCGGACAGGGTGACAATGAAAGGGATGATTTCCAGGATTTGGCAGGGAGTGTGGCAGCATAAGCAGAGATCCTTCCCAGTCCAAATTAACCCCTTCCCGACATTGCCTTTTAAGGTAATTTTTTTTTTTTTTTTCCTCCTTGTGTTCAAATAAGCGTAACTTTTTTAATTTTCCGGCTATATAGACACATGAGGGCTTTTTTTTTGCGGGACAAGTTGTACTTTCTAATGGTACCATTTACTATACCGTATAATATTCTGGGGAATCAGGAAATAATTCAATGTGGGGTAAAAAAAAAAAAAAACGCAATTCCCCAATTTTGCGCTGGTTACGGTTTTTTTGGAGTTCATAGTTCGTTTAAAATGATGGGTTATCTTTATTCTATGGGTCGTTACGATTCCGGTGATACCAAACTTATATAGTTTTCGTTACATTTTACCACTAAAAAAAAAAATAGAAAATGTTACGGTTTTTCGAATTTGCGTCGCGTCGCCATGTTCTGCGGCTTATAACTTTTTTATTTTTCCACCTACGGACCTGGGTGAGGGCTCATTTTTTGCGGGCTGAAGTGTACTTTTTAATTAATACCATTATGGGATATGGGCGACTTTCTGATCTCTTTTAGCTATTTTTTTTTGGGTAGGCGATGCGACCAAAAAGCGTAGTTTTGGCGTTGGGGATTATTTTCCGTTTACGCCTTTAACCGTGCGGGATAACTAATGTTATATTTTAATAGATCGGACTTTTAGGAACGCGGCGATACCAAATATGTTTATTTTTTTTTATTATTTATTTATTTTTATTTGGGAAATGGGGAAAGGGGGGTGATTTGAACTTTTAATATTTTATTATTTTTTTTTTATTTTTAAACTTTTTTTTTTTTTTTTTTTTACTTTTACTACAAGGCCTCCTAGTGTACTTGACCACTAGGGGGCGCGATCGCCTGTACTAGGTTCAGCCATAGAGCTCTATGGCTGAACGTAGTGATTTTTTTCACTTCCTATTACATCCTGCCTGAGGCAGGATGTAATAGGTATGAATACACGGACAGCACAGGGGTCTACATTAGACCCCTGGCTACCATGGCAACCGATCGGCACCCTCCGATCGCGCTGCGGGGGGCCCCGATCGGCGCCGGAGGGGGGCGCCCCCCCTCCGATCAGCTATTTAAGCACTGCGGGCGCTTTGCCCGCGGTGCTTAAAGGGTTAAACGGCCGCGATCGGCGAACTCGCCACTCGTGGCCGTGAGAGCAGGGACATGGCTGTAATATACAGCCATTACCTGCTCTCTATCAAGCCAGCTCACTCCGTGAGCTGGCTTGATTCACCCCCAACCGACATATGACGTATATATACGTCATATGTCGGGAAGGGGTTAAAAGTAGCAAGTGCTGCCTAACATCATGTTAGGCAGCACTTGCTACTTTTAATTTGGACTGGGAAGGATCTCTGCTTATGCTGCCACACTCCCTGCCAAATCCTGGAAATCATCCCTTTCATTGTCACCCTGTCCGGATTGCTTCCAATATCCCCCTCCTTTGGGGAGCTACCCCCACCATATACCTGTGGTTCTACTATCCGCATTATTGTGAGGACCTTTCCATAAACAAGGAATTCGATCATCCTCCAGCGTGAGACCCACCACAGCAACCACCAACGCACCCTAGTGAGGACTCCCCCATTTGGGAATAAGATCTTCCTCCAGCGTTTAATTTGCACAATCCAGGACGGCCCACTGCAAATACCATCTTTATTGGGCATCTTCCAGGGATCTCAAACCCTCCAACTCCAGGGACGCATACAGCAGCATTTCAGAGACATAAGTATCACCTCCTTGTCCAATTTTATTGTCATTGTTACATTATATTGTTATCTATTTATTATCTATGTCATTCCAGCTGTTATTTTAACTTATATTTCATTAAATTTGTACTATCCAATTGATCCAGTCCTAGCGCTCCACCACCTTTATTCTTTATTCTATATCCCCAGAGGGTTAACACCCCTCAAGCAGGAGCAGCTTAGCAACACACCCCACAGGGCGCCTATTCCTACTCTGAGTACCCCATCTCGAGTACACCCACTTTTTCTTAATCTTACACATCTATTAACCATACAATATCTATATCTATAGATATAAAAAATACTGCTCATCCGATACCAAAGGGATCCAAAATTAACATCACTCCTTAAATCAGATTGTTAATGATATCCGCTGGCAAAGGAATACGACAGATCGCAAAGGAAAGATTCTTATTTTATATATATTTTTTGGAGGAAACTAAAGCCAACAATTTATTTTGGATATTTGAGGGTGGATTAATAAATAAAGTAACAAGATCTTTCACTGCATAAATGTATTCAACTGGTATGAATAAGTAAAACCAATAATATGGCTTTGATCAGTGGTCGAAGTGGAAATTTTGAAGTGGGGGGTATGGAAAAGTAAAGAGTGAATATAGTGCGCACCTTCGGACACCCCCCTGTCCATCAACGTCCCCTGCCAGACTGCCCCGTTGTACAGGGGTATTACAAAAGCACAATATGCGCTGCTGAGTGATCAGAGAGCATCCTGAGGGGGAAAAAAAAGTTGTTTTTTTTATCTTCAGATAAAAGTGGCGGTATGGCATACCCCCGTATACCGCCCCACTTCGACCACTGGCTTTGGTACATATTATTATTCCACATAGACAAGAATGAGGATTTAGCATTTTTTTCGAATGGTACAGCAAGGTAACTATCCCAGCATAGAAGAAATCAGTGTTAAGTGCCTAAAGCCAGGACATGATGGCTTGCTTAACCTTGCCGTCTGTTGTCAATCGCTTTTAGTTGGTTAGGAATATAATCGAACTTGAATGTGTCCTCCAGAATCCCACCTTCAATGCAGCACAAACGGTGATCTGTGGTGGACGTGCTTGACTGGCAAGATTGCCATGCAACAAAAGCAGTACACCAAAAATACAAGGGAGACATGTTGCTATCACCATACACCTCAACAAGTTGGTGATCAATTTCATCTGCTGATATGCCGTTTAGATGCAGAAATCTGATAACACTATGCACCTCAATGTTTATCCATGTTTCCACCAGTCCCGCCATCTTCTAACAGATGTTGGGACAGTACAAGTAATGAGAGGTGCAGTTCAATGGCCAAGTGGGAAAGCAGTAAGACAGTACCTGCTGTGGTCTGGAAAGAGATTAGAATAAAATAGACGCGCAAGACGTCTTATTACCTTACTTACTGAATCTCCCTTGTATTTTTAAAGCTGCAAATATGTATGCATTAAAGACAAAAAAGGGCCAGCAGAGCCTTGTGATTGGCTCACCAGCTCACATACCCCTCTCCACTGCCAATTATAGGTTACAGAACCAGCAAAGCTGAAGATAAAAGGTAAGACGAGCTGTAATACAAAAAAAAATAAAAAATCTATGATATTATTATACTGCCATATAGTTACAAAACTAATAGGCTTATCAAGAAAATGGTCTATTTAGCAATACATAAGAACCACACAACTAAGTGCAATAGAATGCATTAAAGATTTCTCCTGAATAACTTTAGTTAGCGATATGCCACATTAAGTCAATGTCCACGTTATTTAATTCCTATTACGCTTAAACTAATTGTAAATTAGATGCACTACTCTTTTCCATGCTATGAAAGGGTGTTTAATCTTACACAATGGAATGTTGATGTACTTATAAACTTAGTTTCTATACTATGAGCACCATTCATGGAAACTGAACCTTAGCTGTGAATAGAAAATGCTCACTGTAACGTGCCTATCTTAACAGTGCTTGTACAAGATCCTGCGATCATCTGAAATAAAAGGGTTTAACATTACACAAGTGCATATATAATAAATTAAATAGTATATTAATAAAAATAAACAGTAATGCTATGCTTAAATATTAATTCATGGTTCCAGCTGGGGAGCATTAGAATGTTCAACCAAACTCTGCTGATTGATGAAGTCAGTGTCTTCTGGGTATTGAAGCTGTAGTTCTTTATTAGCAATGTAATGATTTCCTGCAAACTCTGAGAAGTAAAGGCCAATGTCTGGGTGCAGGAGTCGTCCTGGAGCCGGATGAGGTTCAAGATTCTCTGTGAGTCAATAAAGAAAAACGCATTAACAAGAAAAAAGAAGACTGAAAAAAAAAATGGAAACGATTAAGACAGAAAAAGCAAAAACACACTAAAAAAAAGTCATGAGAAAGCGGTATGTACAGGTACTGGCAGGTGGCAACACTGTACTGTGATGTCTTGGAGATGGCAAGACCTGCATAAAAGCAATGTTGGCTGGTTATGGCAAGGCAATGTTAAATTTCGATGGGGCATGATAGAAACGGGTACATTTACTAAGATAGGAGCGCTATTGAAGTTGGGATGTTGCCCATAGAAACCAAACAGATTCTACTTTTTATTTATTTAGCAACTTCTAGAAGATCCTAGATGGAATCTGATTGGTTGCTATGGCAACATCCCGTCTTCACTCTGGGAGTTTTGCTATGGGCAACACTCCCAACTTAGTAAATGTACCACATAGAATTTGACAGCAGATAAGAACCACTTATCTTGTCTAGTTTGCCCTTTTTTCCTTTTTATTTTTAGTCACTTCATCCATATTTTTATTTCTTTGTAAAGATATCCCAAGTATGTTTAAATTGCATTACCACCCACAGTGCAGAGGTTGACCATGGGTGCTTAACGATCGTGACCAGTGGTTCCGCGCCAGTATTGTCCATGGTATCAGAAGAGCAACATTGGCTCAAATCACATCCAACATTAAATGTAGGAAGTACCTGGACCTGGTGTTTATACAGTGGGTCAGTGCAGTGGGATATAGGAGCAAAAGATCCACCAGAATGCCCCAGTTAACACTACTATACTGAACCCAGTGCCTCTCCTGCGCTTGTGCCATTGTGAATTGGACCCTGGGAGGACTGGCAATACATGGTGTGACCAGATAGTCAAGACTTCAGTTGTTTCAGGCTGATGGTAGGGTTCAGATGTGGAGCAGACCCCATGAGGCCATGGACCCCAGTTGTCAACAAGGTGCCATGCAAGAGGGATGCAGTCAAAATCCCGACGGTGAAAATCCCGACAGGGTCATAATATCGACAAGGACAAAATCCCGACAAGGTTAAAAACCCAACAAGGTTAAAATCCCGACAAGGTCAAAATCCCGACAAGGTCAAAATCCCGACAAGGTCAAAATCCCGACAAGGTCAAAATCCCGACAAGGTCAAAATCCCGACAAGGTCAAAATCCCGACAAGGTCAAAATACCGACATATAGAATGTACAGGTAAAACAGCCAACATGACTGTGTCGACAGGTCGCGATGTGGACATGGTTTTTGGACACGACATGTGCTGACAGGGCAGTATTTCATGCCCTACCATCCACTAGGGCCTGGTGGGAGAATAAAATAGTGTGCCGAGCGCAGCAAGGCACCGTGCCCAAAGCATCGCGTGCGAATCGAGCGATGCGAGGGGCTGCGGTTCACTTCCAACTGTGTCCATGTCGACCGTGTCGACATTCGGGTAAAAAAACAGTGAAAAAACCCATGTCGAACTCGCGACCTGTCGACACAAAGTCATGTTGACTGTTTCACCTGTACATTCTATATGTCGGTATTTTGACCATGTCGGGATTTTAAATGTGGGGATTTTGTCCGTGTGGGATTGTAACTGTCGGCATTTTAACCTTGTCGGTATTATGACCCATTTGGGATTTTGACCCTGTGGCTCCGGGACTGTGTGGTAAGTTTTTCTATGCTTAATCAATAACTGTGGTACAGTTTTTTCTGACCGGACCCCACTGGCTGGTGGAAAGATCCCTACAGTTTGGGGAACATGGGAGTTTTAGACATGCATGCTATAAACTCTGCAGGGTGCCCAAACTTTTGCAGACGCCATTTTTTGTTTTCTGTTATTTTGAAAGTGTAAATGATGGAAATAAAATCATACTTTTTTTTGACATGTTATAAGAATGTCTAATCTGTAATTTAATGCTTTTGGAGGTTTTTCCATCTTTCCTTGGCTTCTTTTTGCACATTAAAATGAATTTAAAATGATTTTTTGCCTGGGGTGCCCAAACTTTCGATCCCCACGGTATGCAATGTCAGCCCTATATCATATCACTAGGTAGATTTTTTCCAGCTATGTTGCATTATGAGGAAATTTAATGCATATATATTTCATATAATGTAGCCTGGAGTAGAACAAGACTCTGGGGGCCAAAAGGCAAGCCAAAGATAGGACTGCTACATGTGGACTATGCATTGATGCCAACATGCTGCATTCTTCATGCATCTTTTTGCTAGGCAGCTTATCCCCGTGCTGTTACATCAGACTGCCTCTCTCTCATTGGTGGTAATAAAGTCTGTGCTCCAAGTAGGTATAATGAATACTGTGGCCACACAGCAAACTTAAGTCAGCACAAAATTATGCATAAACATCTACACTTCAGATTGATATATTTTTAACACTATAGTCACCTTGACTACATACTGTATTGATTAAAAAAAATACAAGCAATGCAGAATGATTTATAGATTTAGCTACATATGCTGCCTTACTTTGTTTGACAAACAATGACTCCGTGGTTACTATTTACTGTTTTTACCTATTGCAAACATTCTTTTCCATGAAGGTGAAAAAAGCAAAATAAAATAAATGAGACCGTCTAACGTGCCATGCCTCCAGACTACAGTCCTAGCCGGGACTGATACACACATCATGCAGAATAAGTGAAAACCAGCATATATGTTTCTATGTATTTTGCTTGCTCTATACGTCTAGCACTTATAGGATGGATTTAATTTTGGCTACATCTTTTGGAATTGCCAACTATAATAGTGCAATTGGTATCAACAAAACTGCTCACCCTGTGCAACATAACTACAGGAGCCGTCCTCCAGCAGCACGCTGTAAAATGGCTGGTTCGCGCCCTGAGGGAGTTGATTTACACCCAGGTTTTCAATCCAGTCTGGTGGCATCATACATACCGGATCCCAGCCGAAGATGACACAGCTATAATCATACCTACAACCAATGAAAATGTGAAGATGTAGTGGAAGACAAAACAAGAAAAAAGCCTGAAGGAGCCCATACACGCTCCGTTGTACCAGTCCGTTTTGTACTTTTAAAGTACACATCGTATCGGATCGCATGCCTTGTGCATGCACTGTGATCCGATGCGATGTGTACCTAGTACAAAAAGTATGTGCAGCACATACTTTTTGTACCGTACTATGTGATGCGCGGGAACGTGCATCGCATAGTACAGAACGGAGCCGGTCCACAACGGACCGTGTATGGGCTCCTTTAAAGTAATATACAGTATTACAATGGAAGAGAGCACAGCTTATCCATGACATTTAGTAACAACTAAAAATGAATATAACTTCACAAGTACAATCAAACTATAAAATACACCCTACACAAACAGTACAACCCCTGTGATACAATATCAGCACATGGTTATCATAAAATACTAAGTGTTTTGTTCAGGAAGTAGAATGCTACCCTAAAAGACATTACAAATTAAGCATTCATCATGTTGCATTAGTGAATTTCAAAAACAACACATTGTTACCATGAAGCTTCGTCCATTCCAGTGAAAAAAACAGCATTGTTACGCAACGCCAGCTATACGCCAGTCCTCGTCACAGAAACCTTGCTATACAACGCCAGTCCCCGTCACAGAAACCTTGCTACGCAACGCCAGTCCCCAACACAGAAACCTTGCTACACAATGCCAATCTCTGTCACAGAAACCTTGCTACGCAATGCCAGTCCCCAACACAGAAACCTTGCTACGCAACGCCAGTCCCCAACACAGAAACCTTGCTACGCAACGCCAGTCCCCATCACAGAAACCTTGCTACGCAACGCCAGTCCCAATCACAGAAACCTTGCTACGCAACGCCAGTACACGTCACAGAAACCTTGCTATACAACGCCAGTACACGTCACAGAAACCTTGCTATACAACGCCAGTCCCCGTCACAGAAACCTTGCTACGCAATGCCAGTCCCCAACACAGAAACCTTGCTACGCAACGCCAGTCCCAAACACAGAAACCTTGATACACAATGCAAGTCCCATCACAGAAACCTTGCTACGCAACGCCAGTCCCATTCACAGAAACCTTGCTACGCAACACCAGTACACGTCACAAAAACCTTGCTATACAACGCCAGTCCCAGTCACAGAAACCTTGCTACGCAACGCCAGTCCCAATCACAGAAACCTTGCTACGCAACGCCAGTACACGTCACAGAAACCTTGCTATACAACGCCAGTCACAGAAACCTTGCTACGCAATGCCAGTCCCAATCACAGAAACCTTGCTACGCAACGCCAGTACACGTCACAGAAACCTTGCTATACAACGCCAGTCCCATCACAGAAACCTTGCTATACAATGCCAGTCCCTGTCAAAGAAACCTTGTTATACAACGCCAGTCCCCGTCACAGAAACCATGCTATGCAATGCCAGTTCCGTTACAGAAACCTTGCTATGCAATCCCAGTCCTGTCACAAAAACCTTGCTATACAATGCCAGTCCCCGTCAAAGAAACCTTGCTACGCAATGCCAGTCCCTGTCAGAGAAACCTTGCTACGCAATGCCAGTCCCTGTCAGAGAAACCTTGCTACACAATGCCAGTCCCCGTCACAGAAACCTTGCTACACAACGCCAGTCCCCGTCACAGACATGTTGCAACACAAAGCCAGTCCCTGTGTTAGACATACTGTATAATTACACAACAACAGGGTTAAACATGGGTCTTTAATGCTGGTCATATACATAATGCAAACCGATCCCTGAATCTTAACATTTTGCTAATCAATCAAATCTTTGTGCGGCAGTAATGTTTCAAATTCTGATAACATAATACTGGGGAGTATTCCCCTCTCTGAGTAGATGGGAGTGAAGTGCATCTATAGTAACTGTAGAACTATGGGCCTAATTCAGACCTGATTGCACAGCTGTGAATTTGCACAGAGGCCAATTATCGATTATGCATGCATCTTGGTTGCAATGCGTGTGGGCGACGCAGACCTGCGATGAAAGCATGTTACTTTTTTTTTTTTCTTTACAGGAAGCCGCTGTTTGGGGGAGGTAACCACAGGCATGCCCAAGTGTGTTAGGGGAGAGTGTGTGACGTCATCTCCAGCCTCGATCAGGCTGATTTCATCACAGTTCAGGGCTACTCAGAGCTCAGGGCTACTAATGAAAAATCATTAGATGGCGAGAGGCTTGTGAATGGATTTGAAACTATTCCTAGGGCAGGATTTCACTCTGGCAGGTGGCGTTTACCGAATCGCTGGCTGCTGCAAATAAGCAGCCATGCCATAAGGTCTGAATTTGGCCATAAAACCTAGCAATTCTACAACTGGCATGGTTGCCCTTTAATGCAGGGATGGGGAACCTTTGGCCCTCCAGCTGTTCTCAAACTACAAATTCTAGAATGCTCTGCAACAGTTTTGATAAAACTGTAGCAATGCATGCTGGGATGTGTATATGTGTATTGCTAAACCTAACACTTTAACACTCAGATACACATTGATGTGAATGTACAGAAACACAACAGCCGCACACTGCTTTCAGCACTGGACATAAAAATAGCATGCAAAGCAGAGAAAATGTAAGAACATTGCAAGAACAATGCTTCACCTCTCAGTGTAGAGGAACATTTGTATAAATATTGGAGAATATTGTTTTTCCAATATATATATATATATATATATATATATATATCTATCTATATCAAGAGAAGGACCTGTCACTCAGGACTGACGTGAGCTGCGTTTCCGTGTGGCTTGCTCTGTTGCCATGAGTCGATGGTCTGTGTCGACACACAGACATCCATGCACAATATACCAAACGGACAAAGGCACTCAGAGGCTTGATGCAGGTGAAAAAACTGGAGGAATTTTTATTCCATTGCCTGTCTACGTTTTTATATATATATATATATATTATATATATATATATATATATATATATATATATATGTACGGAGGGATATAGAAAGCAACATTTGGCTATATGTGTAGGCTTTGCAAGGCACTGAGGGGTAAACGTATGAAGCTGAAGTGGTATCTATCCCCACAAAGTACATTATGTGCAAGATGATAATGCACTAGCCAATCAGCTCCAATATGTAAACTGGCCATTAGGAGCTGATTGGCTGGAGCATTATCACCTTGCACATAACATTCTTGGGGAAAGATACCACTTCTCCAAGCTTCATACACTTACCCTTAAATAATATCCCTTTTACACCCTGGGTCTTCGGCGGGTCAGACCCTGATCAGCGGTCGTGTAAATGGGACACGCCATGTCCCTTTACACGGGACTTCTACCCAGGTCCTGACCTGGGTAGAACACAGCTAGGACCTGGGTAGAGTGCGGTGTAAATGGGTACATCGGGTCATCCGACCCAGCTCCCATTTACATTAATGGGGGACGTAAAACCCGCAGACCACAGCGTCCGCAGGTTGGATGGGGGGGGCCACAGACAGCCTGTGCTGCTGTCTGCTATACTCTGCAGACAGCAGCGGCAGCGGAGGAGGTGAATGGATGCCTGTGTGTGGCATCCATTCACCTCCCGGATGACGGCTGGCGGGGGTGCACGGGGACTGGTGGCAGCCCAGCAGATTACCTTAGTGCTGGGCTTGCCCCAGCGCAGCGGTCCGGGGGTGGCGATCGGCACTTGGAGAGGATGTCCTCTCCAAGTGGCAGCTCAGGAACCGCCTGCGCCGGGAGGGGCACCGGTGTAAAAGGGACTAAATGCGGGTCGTACCCGGCTTGAATCTCGGTCCAAAAACTCGGGTGCGACCCGGCGTTTTGGTATAAAAAGGGGATAACTAATCATCCTGAAAAAAGGTTCTCTTTAAAAAAGTCAGTCCACACAGTCTCAAGCGCTCTCCCCCTGCAGCTGCTGAATCCCAGGTGAAAATATTCAATCAATGATTATTTCAATGGACAATCTCTATGCAGAAACAGGGATTATCTGCAGCGCTGGGTTAATGTGCAATTCTTTATATGGGGTTCGCAGGTTTTCAAAATTAACAGATTGTTCCAGAAGTTTTTTCTTCTTTTACTTAAAAAAACTTTTATTTATGAAGCCAATATATATGCAAAAAAAAAAAAAAAACTTTTGCCAAAGATATAAGTAAAAAACTTTTTCCAAAGATATGAATAAAAAATTGCAAAAAATACAAAATATAAAACACAGTATACAGTCTTGTTCCTTGCAGAAAAAAAGTTTTAAAATAGGCTCACCGGACCTCTCGGGGGCAGAATCTCCTACCACTTAGATGTTTCTCAGTGGGATTTCTTTAGCAGGATGAAATGCTGCTCCTTCACTGGTACTCTTCCCTTCAGGCACCACACTGCCACTGTGGTGACCCTTCGGGTTTTCCCTGTGTTTGGATAAAGTATTCCCTCTTGTGTAGGAGATAGGGACAGGTAACCCTTAGAGCAAAAAGAACACACAGCCTGCGTTCCTCTCACCAGCCAGCACCTGCCTGCGCTCGCAGTCTGGCAGGGTCACCGGGACGCTGATCTTTAAATGTATGCTGTGGGGCTCCGATGTTATCTGGATACCTCTCCCAGGCTTCACTTGAATGTATGTGAGCCTCTCGGGGTGCGATTGTATATACCCCGGTACTGCTCCCTTGTGTCTGGCGGCTTTTTACTTTTCTGTGAGCTCCAATCTCCAGCTGCTCATCTACTAGTTTCAACCTCTTGGGTCTTTCTCAAGATGCAGCTGGAGAGTGTAGCTCCTGATTATTTATCCTCCCTGAGAGTTCCGGTTATATTTTATGTGTAAGAATTTTTCATGCTTTTTTATATGTGTATACAACTTTAAGAAAGCCGGGCAACATGTACAAGAAAGAACATGAAGCCCAGGAACAGGCAAACCGGAACTCTCAGGGAGGATAAATAATCAGGAGCTACACTCTCCAGCTGCATCTTGAGAAAGACCCAAGAGGTTAAAAACTAGTAGATGAGCAGCTAAAGATTGGAGCTCACAGAAAAGTAAAAAGCCGCCAGACACAAGGGAGCAGTACCGGGGTATATACAATCGCACCTCGAGAGGCTCACATATATTCAAGTGAAACCTGGGAGAGGTATCCAGATAACATCGGAGCCCCACAGCATACATTTAAAGATCAGCGTCCCGGTGACCCTGCCAGACTGCGAGCGCAGGCAGGTGCTGGCTGGTGAGAGGAACGCAGGCTGTGTGTTCTTTTTGCTCTAAGGGTTACCTGTCCCTATCTCCTACACAGGAGGGAATACTTTATCCAAACACAGGGAAAACCCGAAGGGTCACCACAGTGGCAGTGTGGTGCCTGAAGGGAAGAGTACCAGTGAAGGAGCAGCATTTCATCCTGCTAAAGAAATCCCACTGAGAAACATCTAAGTGGTAGGAGATTCTGCCCCCGAGAGGTCCGGTGAGCCTATTTTAAAACTTTTTTTCTGCAAGGAACAAGACTGTATACTGTGTTTTATATTTTGTATTTTTTGCAATTTTTTATTCATATCTTTGGAAAAAGTTTTTTACTTATATCTTTGGCAAAAGTTTTTTTTTTTTTTTTTTGCATATATATTGGCTTCATAAATAAAAGTTTTTTTAAGTAAAAGAAGAAAAAACTTCTGGAACAATCTGTTAATTTTGAAAACCTGCGAACCCCATATAAAGAATTGCACATTAACCCAGCGCTGCAGATAATCCCTGTTTCTGCATAGTAATCATCCTGAAGGCTCAAGGATAAAAAAGAAAGTGTTCCTGTATAACCTGCAGATGCAAAGTTCTCCTACCTCTTGTGCCGCACTATCAGTCCTACGGAATAACACACTTCCTTCTCACTGGACCTCAGCTTAACATTTGGACCACTGTCCTCTTTGCGTCTCTCTATATGCTCCAAAGTATGCTGGACTAGATATGCCACAGCACCATGCTGCGAAGGGTCCAAGGCTTGAATGGTCTGTAGGATATCCAAGACCTAGAAAATAGGAGTTGTAACAGCAAATTGTTACACACAAAGATGCACGCCGAAAATGGACATTTCTTTACGGTGTATACTGTACATCTATTTCCTGTATAGGCAAATGGTTAATAAGCCCAAGTTGTCTAAAGTTTAATGTTGCTGACCCCATCTAGTGCAAACATATAGCTCAAGAAGTGCACATTTAATTAGAGAGGCTTATGAGGCCACCAGGCTGCAAACATCTTCAGAATGCAACGGTTCATTATAGCCCCCAACATCACACCTTAAACTCACACTGAGTCGTATCCTCCCAATCTCTTCCCAGATATACACCCACTACACCTAGATGGTAAACTCTAACCAGCAAGACCCTCCACACTCTTGTCCTCTCCCTGCACCACTCCTGTGACCAGTCCTCTCCCCTTTACCGTCAGACTCTGATCCTTGCTATCCACCCCTCTCAGGGCATGGAGTTGGAGTACTACTTTTTATAACATCACTCGATTTGTTCACCTATTATTTCACTGTTTTCTCTCTTTGGAGCAGATGTATTAAGCCTGGCAAAGTGATAAAGTGGAAGGAGATAACGCACCAGTCAGTGTTTGAAAAAATGTTAGTTAGGAGCTGAATAGCTGGGGTGTTATCACCTTCCACTTTATCACTTCACCTGGCTTAATAATACATCTGCCCCTCCGAGCCATGCCTGTTTGAAACTTTTTTTTTCTTTCTCAGAATGATTTTTCTATCAATGTACGGCACAATATACATTTGGCAACAACATATAACAAAGAGAATAACTACAGCAGGTTGAAAAGGGATACCATTCTGCACTGCAACTAACGGCAAAATACAGAACCCTTGGTTATCAGTAGAGACAGGATTATATGCATTTGCATATTTTGCCCATTCTCACTGGTTATTGCATATTTTACCTAAAATCTAGTGATGGTGCATATTTTAGGCCCCGTCCTCTTCCCACCCGTGTGTTACAGCACTGCTGTGCCCTGCTGCTGCTGGCCAGGTAGTGGTAGAGTGTGCAGGCTGGGGCAATATGTGCACAGTGTGGGGTACCTTGGATGTACGCTATGTCTGACACTGGCTGCCAATCCATGTTGATAAAAGTCAGTCGGGGGAAGATGCTATTATGAAGCTTCTGAACCTTTGCCTGCCCCTGGCCTGGGACTTTACACCAAGATACAGACTTCTGCAGCAGAGGAGGTGGGCGGAAGGGTTGTGACATCACACGGAGTGGAGGAAATGCCGTGTCACAGTGAGTATGCGGCGCAGGGAGGAAGCCTTCCACTGCGCCGCCCTCACACGCTATGCTGACATTTGATCCATCGGCGCTGGAGATGAGGGTCTGTGTAGTTGATGCAAGAAGAGCTTTGGACGCTGCAGTATGCTGTAGCAGCCAGGAAGAAAAATAATCCTGTGTACAGCACTAGACATCTGCAGATGCTGTGGGCCTATTTTTGAGGTTTATTTTCAACTAATTGTATGCTGGTTTTTAAATAAATAAGTTTAAAATTACTTTTTTATTATTTAATGTAGCATATTTTAACACCTTTATGCATATTTTAAGTATTTTTCATGCATATTTCAAGCTTTTTATGTTGCATATAATCCTGTTTCTAGTTATCAGAGACACAGAGCTCATTTCAGAATATCGGATCAGAACTGTAATCAGAAATAAAGCCTTTAACTATACACCTTTACTTTTAATAACTATGGGGTATATTCACTTTTAGTTGAAATCTTGTTGAAAAGACAGCAGTTTCTGACTTGATTAGGTCGGAAGGGGTTCCGATCTATTCAATAATGTCTGTTTTCTTCTGACAGGTAGGAACCACGTGAATTGGTGGCATAGGCGCGGATCCATGTGCTTTTGTAGGTAAAGTGGCCAAATCTGACAGGTTTTGGCCCTGTTTTCAACAATCTCAATCCTACTTTTAAAAAAAAGATGGCTTTTGGCAGGGAGGACGGCACCGGGTGAGCAGCAGCTGCTCACCTGGTGCTATCCTCCTGTAGCATCCCCAGTCACTCACCCTGTCTCGCCATCGGGCCAGGTGAGCAGCATCCGTTGGGCTGTGTGACCAAGATGTAAGCGGTTTCAAATGGTCATTACCAACCTTGATTCCTGAATTGGTACAAGTGGAACGTGGTAACCGGCAACTGTGGGGGGGGGGGGGATTCCCTTAAGCAGCGAAACGAGTTAGAGATTTATTCTGGACTGGACCAGCTTATTCACATTGGATACAAGTCATTTGGACCTTCTCAGCTTTTGGTTGGTCTTCTACCATCTTCACCGACTCAGCTTTTGGTTGGTCTTCTACCATCTTCACCGATTGGGACCCATCCCATCTCCCCCCCCCCCCCCCCCCCCATCCAGTTGACGGTCACCCCCATAGTTACCACGTTCCACTTGTATCAATACAGGAATCAAGGTTGGTAATGACCATTTGAAACAGCTGCATCTTGGTCACACAGCCCAACCAACTTTGAGGACACCTGTTGCACACCATCCCTGAGATTGGAAACCTCTAGCGGCGTGGGAAACCCCTGGCTGTCTCACCATCCAGCCATTCCCTACATCTACCGGGTCTTCGCCATTTGTGGCCCCACTGCCGTACAACATTTGAGGACATCTCTGCATTATTGCCTTTAGGGATTGGACATTTTCAGCTACTTGTGGTAACTATTAGCCCAGTGGGCAACTAGACCTTCCTCCCACATCAGTTACATCTCTGACCAGCTGAGACTGAAAATCCACTTTGTCACACTTTCCCAATTGTCTGGTCCAGTTCCTTCCCCCATACTTTTAGTGTATATTTACCATTTTTATTTCTCGCATCATTTATTGTCATATAACTGTATGATATGATTTTTTTAAATTGTTATTAAACATGCTGTACAATCTTTCATCAAACCAGCACCACTTCTCTTTTCTTGTTGCTCTTGTTTCATTGGGGCGGACAGCCCCATTGTCAAGTGGCAGCTCTTAGCAGAACACCCCTGGCAGCACCTGTCTGTGCACCTTAGGGAGCACACCCAACCCTCATTAATTGAATATACCCCTATATGCCTTTAACTATACGTCTTTACTTTTAACAACGGTACAAAATAACATATTTCATGCTTGTAATTATAAAGAGCTGGCCTATTCTACCTGTCTGTACAAGCTCTATGTCTATGCTAAAATACCTTTTCAGGCCATAACCCCAGGTGGAAGTACAGTCTGGCCTGCAGCAATAGGTGCTGCACACTGTCCGGATACATAGTCAGGTACAGATCCAGGGAAACTCTGAGCAGCATGAAGCTCCGGTCTTTGCTCTCCCTAAAAGAAATAAAAGGAACCTGGTGGGAAGAGTTTCGTAATACAAACACTTTATAAGCCCATCTTATTGGTGACCTTTTGGATCTGGATTTAAAAAAAAAAAATGATTGTTTCATCAGTGACCATTGCCGGTCACTGATGAAAACAGGACACAGCAATTTGGTCACTGATCGATATATCACTCAGCGAGCAATCGCTCTGTGTGTACGGAGCTTAACACAGCATCCATTATCAGCCTCACCATCCTTATATACATGCTTTGGTTTGTCTAGCTATTGTTAAAATGATAAAAGGCAGTCTACTCCAACCAGCGGCATATTATCATCTCTCAATGCCCGCTTCTGAGGCAATAATTATTTTGCTGGTTTATAAATATTCTATCCATCACCATAAAAGAAGTTTGTGTGAACTCACACCATTCCCCCACTTCGGCAGTCCGAAGCAGCATTCAGATTGAGAACCACAGCATACTTTCCTTCTCCCTGTCCCCTTCTAATTTGTGCCAAACCATAACCTTCCTATCAGTCTAAAGCCTCCAGTTAGGATTGCGACTTTCACACTGTACCGTAGACCTGGGAAATTCCGGGAGCAGGGCTGTGAACCGATGACAAAAAGTGCCAATACTATGAAGTGATTATCAGGTTCCTACCTCTTTCCAAGGTTAAGAAGGTTTCCCACCATGCGTTGTAGGACGTCCTTTGTGCTAACAGCAGCATAGAACTCCTCTGTCACATGCTGTCCTATCATGTATTCGCATTCTTTTGCAGTCAGGCATTTACCATTTCCAAATGCATCCACGTACAAATAGTCTGTGATGTCTGAACTCCTGTGGGTTACATTCACAAGGATAATCAACACCGGTAGTGATCGATAACATGTTATATAATGGAGTCAGTCCCTTTGAGACATGCAGCAGTCATAAGTGATACACATCTATTAGAACACTCTCTCACAGCAGTCATCAATGAATACGCGTAAACAACGGGGGGAAAAAAACGCCACCAGTGACCCATATCATACAAAACAGTCAGATCGCAGCATGGAATGCCCACATTGGGTGATATTCCAAATATATTCCCCAATAGGAGGTCATAGGATTTCCTGTGTTTAATGAAAAGTCACAGTTATTCGGTGGCCAGAACAGTTCTGTATCAGACTGTCTGTGACAGTCAGATTCTGCCATCTCAGCACATTTCACTATGGGCAACCAAACAGATACTATCTATTATCTTCTAAAAGGTGGTAAATGAATTGAAGTAGATTCTGATTGGTTGCCCATAGCAACACCCCATCTGAACTCCCATATTAGTTACTTTCCCTCCATGTGTGCAGACATAAAAGTCACTTTCACAAGGGACAGGTGAGGAAGGCAGTATACAATTTATTTTTATTAGAAATTAGGACATGAGGAATTCAACCTTCTGAACCTGTATCTTATAGAGGAATTGGGACGTTTACCCCTGGGCACCTTGGCACCATCTGAGCATGAAGTGGTGAGGAAAGTTTACTGGTTCCAAATGCACTCCCAGCCGTTCAGCGAGGGTGCGATATAATACACAGAGGCTGATGGGGATTCCGGTCCTACTAATGAGAACCTATAAAACAAAGTTAAGAAAAAAAGTATTAGCAAAATGGTTTCCGGTAACTATACAGAATACAATATAGTAAATCAATAAGATCAGTAACCATAAAATTAATCTTTAATTTTATAGTAAAAGATGTCTAAACATATCACAAATATAAACTGAAGCAACATTAAATGCTATATCCTATGTTGAACGTTTAAAAAAAAAAAAAAACACAACACCATCCATTTGCACTATTAGCATTAATTACAAAATTAAGAAATACATTTAATCCAAAAGCTGGGAAATGAATGGTATTAACCATTAGTGGACATGGGACCTAAAGGAGGGAAGGAAGACAACAATGTGGACATCTGTCAAATGTCAACACTGACATTGTAGGGTGACATGGAAAATTGTAGTATGAAAGGTAGTACTTTGCACATTCAGATAATCATGTGCTACAATAGAGCCTGACAGGAAGCCACTGCTGCTAGCATAGACTTTGTTCAAATAATATTATCCCTAAGGAATACGATCCTAGGAAAATTCAGGTGCCGTATATTGTAACTGTCTACAGTATTAGTGACCACTTCCACTGTGTGTGTGTGTGTGTGTGTGTGTGTGTGAGTGGCGCAGTGTGGATGGAGCAGGAGTCCCGCTAATGGAGTATATATATATAGTAAGGTTGGGGAAAACACACTCTCTTCCTGGTTATAATGGTCGGGATGCCAGTTCTAATCAGCATATATCATGCCATATCCTCACTGATATCCTAAAACCACCTGTTAAGCCATAAAAGATAGTATTCAATGACAGTCACTTATACTTATTGAATGCTGGGCAGTAGCTGAAGAAAGCGAATAACCAAAGTGAATCCTCAGAACAGCTCATTCTGAATGGAAGTTCAGAAAGGGTGAGCGACAAGACACCCAGAAAAATCTGTACCTTAAAAGAAGTGATCTGGAGGCCTAAATCCTGACCCACCTGCAGAAAGGAGAACAAGGGGTTGAAGGCTCAGAATGCCACACCAAGTGGGTCAGCCAAATATGTTGATACATTTCTGCCAAAGAATGTTTCCGGCCATTCAGCATTGTACACATGACCCTCCTGAAATACCTCTCAGGATGAATAACTCACTAGCAACCTCATCAAAGCATAATGGGCCAGATCTAGATGGAAGCACAGACCCCAAAACAGAAAATTGAGGCATTAAGGCAGATGCAGAGAAGTATCGATGTAGAGGCCCAGAAGATCTGCATACCACACCTGCAGTGGTCAATATTAAGCCACCAGGATCACTGTGCCACCCTCCAATTTTACACTGCAGAGTACCCGCTGGATCACCAAGACTGGAGTAAAAAGGTAGATCAGTGTAATATTCCATGGCGCCACCAGAGTATCCACAAGAAGAGCATTGGGACTCCTGTACTGTGTGAACAGTACCTCAGTAGTTGATGGTTGTGCCGAGACACCATTATATCTATGTCTGGAAGACCGCAACAGGCGACTATTAACTGGAAGGCGTCTGAATATATATACAGAGAGCTTAGGGAATTCACTTCCCAATTCTGCATGTCAGGAATGAACACTGCTGACATAGCCATAAGCAGTGGCGGAACTTGTACGTGGTTGGCCCAGGTGCAAAATATAATCTGGGCACCCCTCCTCCACTCTAACCCTAGTTCACAATATGCCACAAAGCAGTGGGTGGCAGCAGTGGGCTCATTAGTTCTCATCGGCCCTGGTGAAATGTACCTACTGTACCAATGGTAGTTCTGCCTCTGGCCAGAAGGTGACACTCAGCTCATGAGCAATGGTTTATGTGTAGGATACAGCTGTCGCATTGTCTGACTGCACCTTGACCGGATTCCCCCGAAGGGGAGGTTGAGTCAAGCAATGAGCTCTTTATACCGCCCTTAGTTCCAGGACAGTGATGGATAGTATGCTCTCACCGGCCATGGAACTTTTTCAGACAAAACACTCCCCTAAAGAACTCCCCCAAAAACTAGCATGGAGAGCAGGACCAAGCCCTGTATTCAAAAGGGGTGGCTGATGTTCAGGTGGAACTAGTGTAGCCACCATAAGAGGTAGTGACAAACCGCCTGTGCGAAAATGATAGTTTGCTCCCTGTGGTGTCAACTGGTCAGCAACTCTAATCAAGGAGGCCAGGAGTGAAACTATACATTACTTTATCACGTCAAATGTGGGGACTAATGAACCCAGGATCTGCATGCTGGAATTGATCAACACCTAACAATGACTGAGGAATGTTGCAACCTCTGTTTGCAGGGCCTACACACTGACTGTGTGTACACGCCTGTAAGATTAATGTGGCTACTTCCTCCACTGGTGTCAGAGCTGGGCAGATGATCGCTGATATCTGAGGGCAGCACAGGTAGCTCCCAGTGAATTGCTGGTAAGGGAATAGCACGAGGAAACGCCTATGATTGAAAATTATGCAACTTGGTTAATTTCCATGGCAATGGGAGACTTCTTGTTTTTCAACCATTACCTATATAATTTTCAAGTACCCCCAAACGGCCTGCAGTGTACCCCCAGGAGTAATAGAACCCCAGGTCTGGAACCGCTGCTCTAGAATATCCACCATCAGATGAATGAATGAATGAGGTCCCTCAGGACATCCAGACACTGGGCCAGGAGAAGGCTACCCATATAAGGATATATTTTAAAGCTCCTTTAATGAATGTGTGTAGTCATGACCGCCATGATCTTTGTGAACATACAAGGGGGTGTGGACAATCCAAATGGTAATGCCTGAAACTGGCAAGGCAAAACCATGCATTGTAAATGATTGCCCCTTTGAAAAAAATCCTCAGAGTTCAGCCGGCATCCTGCACACTCACAGAACTCGGTGACGATTACATTTGGACACGGAAGTTTTAATGTTAAATTCAATGTCAAATAATTTGAGATAATCCCTCTATTGAAACTTTCATTAAAATTTGAATACAAAAAGTCATATTAGTAAAATCAGAAAGTGTTTTACTATGAAGCCACTAAACGAGATTAGTCATAAAAAGTTTGAGGGAAAATAGATAAATTATTATCCGCCCATGATTGTAAGGGTTGAGGAACAGTTGTTATTAACCCCTTCAGTGGTAATCTCGAGAATTTTCCTGGCTATGCCTCAGTGCCCGGACTGGCAAGCCCGGAAAATTCTCGGGATTGCCGCTGGTCAGCACCACTGAGATGATAGCTGAAGTCATCTTCAACGCTGCCCAGCTCCGGCTGCACATCCCCTTCCCCCCGTCCCAATCCCCCACTGTGTAGTATGCGACGGGAATGTAAAGTCGCGCCGGGTTGTCGGGGAGCAGGGCTGGGTAGCGGCTGACATAGTGCTCAGCGGCGCTGCCCGGCCCTGGGACACAGGTGGTGGTTTTTTTTTTAGGTAGCGCTCCCCCTAAAAAACTCGCCTAGTGGGGAGCACTACCTTAGGAAAAAAACACCACTGAAGGGGTTCATTGATGTGATTATATTTCTGACCAATTGAATGTGACATTATATTGACATCAGTTAAAAATCAGGATGGTGAGACATCTTTGAGGTTATACCAAACAGGTACATAGAAATTTAATTAAGCATATTAATTGCCAAAACCACAGGCTGAAATTAATTCCAACAGTGATGGATGTAAAGACATTAATCCGCCCTTTAATCCATTAATCAGTAATAAAAATGGTGCTGCAAATAAACATTTTTAATGGTATAAGATCATTAGTATTCAAACATTTTTGCCATTTTTTTTGCCAGGCGAAAAAAACTTCACTGATTCGCCAATAAGTGTCAATCACAGGCGGTTTTGCTTGTATTTTAGTACCTAGTCTCTCATACCTTTTCACAAGACCCTACTTCAACACCAATTTACCGAATTCTACCATACTTGTGGATTAACTGCAAATTCGCTGATCCACATGATTATTGCTCTTGCCCGATTTTTCCAGGTGAAAAATAGGCACGATGATTGAATGGGGCGAATCTAAATAGCCCTAAAACCTGGCGAGAATTGCAGATCTTTTGCCTGCTGAAAAATTTGGCATGGATTGATTACTTTACCCCCCCCCCCCTCCCCCAATGTATTAAATGTAAACAGTTCATAATCCTACCTGGTGCATGTAAGAATTAAGGGGGTTATAAAAGTCAGCCACATTTCCTTTAAATTTCATCTCCGTGAAGAGGACATGATTCAGGGCATCCAGAGCTTGCCCTTGTAGGTCAATATCTTCTAAGCTGGATGTTTCACCTGCAGCAACAATAACATACATGTCATTATATACATGTGCAATAACATTCAAAATACAAAAACAATATTTCTTCAAGAGCAACATGCACAATTTCCAAAGTCTAGCTACTTTGCGGATGCTACTTAATCACAGCTACATCCATTCTGTCATATCTATTTCCCAGAAACCCTCACTCGTCTGCCTTTCTGAAAACCTTTCTTTTGACTTGCTTTTCAAATTTTTTATTCTTATCTCGTATCGTAAAGAACACCTGCATATTATGAACTCTGCTACATGCCCTGTTGGATCTGTGTCATGAGATGTAAAGTACCAATGGCCAGTACCGGATTGAGCTGGATTGGTACTGTGCATGCGCGATATGGGTGATGCATTGTAGTGTTCACTCTAGGATTTTTTTTAGGGCAGGGTGCTGACCACCGGACAGGGCACTTTTTTCAATTGGAAGGGCACACTTACGTTAGAAACAAAAAAAACAAAACAAACATATATAAAAATTTGCACACTGCACTAGGATTACACCCATTAAACATTGTCATACTCTGCTATGCATATTACCTATTCTGTCGTAATGACAATTACACATTATGGCATACACTATAACGCCTCTTACACATTATACCACACACCATAATGCCCATTACACATGATGGCATACACTGTATTACCCATTCTCAGCTGCATGTCAGCGCATGGGGAGCAGCGTAAGGGTGCACAGTGTCACACACAAAAAGGTCAGGGTGCATTTTGAGGTTTTAATGGGCAGGGTGCGGCACCCTGCAAAAGAAGCTTAGAGGGAACACTACGTTGGAAAGAGGGGGCCCTAGACTGCACACCCTGTAATGAGAGGTGCTACCTTGCTGAGATGTATTTTTTCACAATTTTTTTCTTTTTGACACACCCTTTATCACTATTAGTTGCTTACACATACCCTACATTCTATGACACTTTACACTCTATTACACTTCACAGCTATATTTTATTTATGTGATGCCCTGGGGTGGTTTTGTTGGACTGGCTTGGGGGTGCCCTGCACCCCAGGCATGAACCCCATGCTAGGGGCCTGCTCTAATGGGGAGACCTTAAAGTGGTGAGCAGGTAGATATATTTGGCCAAATGTATGCTAACATCCTCATAAATGAATTATAAAAGGAATACACGTTAGCAGTAATGAGTGCATAGTGCACCAGTGGACACTACGTTGGCAGACACACAATGGCTGGAGATGTCAAAACATTGACAGACACTTGTGAGGTGTGATGGCCTCAGTTTTGAGACAATTAAAGGCCATGATCTCTGACAAAAGATATAGATTTTCTGTTCTTTCGTCAATGGGCAGTTATCACCCACAAACGCCGACTTTTTTGTCAATGATCTGGAGTACCGACAGTGATAAAAAAATAGTAGTAGAATTTTATTGCAGGATGGCCTCGCACATGCGTACTGCTGTGCGATCAGGTCTAAATAACATTATGGGGCAGATTTATTAAGCTCGGTGAAGTAATAAAGTGTCTAGTTTTTATCACCGGCCAATCAGCTCTTAACTGTGAAACTACAGGCTTGGTTTGAAAAATGACAGGAAGGAGCTGATTGGCCGTTGATAAAAACCAGACACTTTATCACTTCACCGAGCTTAATAAATCTGCCCCTTGGACTTGTCTGTATCTTATTACGTTACAATAGTAAGCTGTCAAAATAAGCTCCAGCTATACAATCTTTACTTTGTACCTCTAACATGTCTGTAAACTTTGAAAGCGCACTAAAATATTAGCATTCTGCATGTGTTTTTTTATATGCATGACATAGAACAGGGGTATGGAACAGCAGGGCATGCTGAGATGTATAGTTCCACAGCACTGTAGCTTATGTGAAGCTATACATATCAGTTTGCGCTAATTTCAAAGGGCACATTTGGATGGAAGGGCATACTGGGATGTGGGGTTCCACAACAGCTGGATTATCAAACGTGGAAATTTAGAATAAAGCACTGAACTTCTGGCTGTTGACCACTTTACATTACAGTATCTGTAAGTTGCTCTACAAACCTGCCTGCAGGAACAGACTAGGATGTCTGCTGTTCTTCCCACACAAATGGGCTTTCACCTTCCCCAAGATATCATCAACCTGTGTTTGAATGCATTCAAGGCTCACATCTTCCAGAGGGTTACAGTACTGATCAATGAGAACGGCACCTAGAAACAGAGCGATTAGTATATTCATATATCCAGGGCTATTTAAAAAACAAAATACAATATATCAACCCATACCCTGTACTATCATTATTTCCAATCATATTCTACATTGTGGTGTGTACTGTTCTCTTCTTTGTACACTCTATTACTGTTACTTAATACATTAGTAAGAACATGGGCTTTTCTTTGTATATATAGATCTCTACCACCCTAAAAAAAAATCTTCAGTGTTCTGTCCCCTGATGCATCTGTCTTTATTTACTATGTACTTATCCTAAATTGCCTTGTACTGTAATTAGTTTTTTTTACGTATATACAGTATGTATTGTTAGGTGCTGCGGAACCCTTGTGGTGCCATATAAACAAACAAAAATAATAATAAAAGGAAGTCCACCACTCTTTTCAGCCACCTACCCATCTGCCGCTGGAAACTTCTGCGGCTCCCAGCATCTTCACTGCCATGGGCCACCCAGAAGCTGCACCTCTCTTCTCTGCTAGTCAGGAGTGTCACATGACTCTGGTTGTATGAGCCATCTAAAGATAAATTGCATGTGCTTAAAAGAACATGCAATCTGCTCCCAATCCCAACTGATCTGACGTGCAGCACGTCAGATCAGAGGACCAATCCTCCAATCTCTCGGGGCCAGAATTGTATGATTGAGTGCACATGATGTGCACACAATATGCATACAATCCATTTTACAATCCATTGAGATTGTATGATTGGGTGCAATGTCTGATGTAAGGCCACCTTTAAGGTTGTTATAAAGTTAAAAGAGGGGTAAAGTAGATGGGCCAAGTGGTATTTTTCTGCAATTAAATTCTGTGTTTCCATGTTAAAACATGATAAGCCATGTACACACTAAGCACAGATGCTCACCCTCCGATATCAATAATGATACGGGCGATAAGCCTGGGCAAACGTTATTGTGCGTACAGATTGAACGATATTGGTAAACAATATCGTCAGTGACATCACCCTCCCCCAGCTGCTGCATGGCTTGTTGATGATATTGTCAACATTGAGCATGCAGCACAGACAACAGGGATGGGCAGATTAATCATGGAATGCGCATTGTTAAGAATATAGAACGTATACATTAAGCTATTTTTTTAAGATATATCGCTCAGACAGGTCAAATTGAGCGATTTTTTTTAAAACGTTGTCTACTTTGTATGGGTCTTAAGGGAGAAGTTTCATTGGGACTTTCATTGGGTTGCCCCCACCCTATGGAATGCCCTTCCTGGCACAATAAGACTATCTACTAGCCTCCAAACTTTCATGTTCCCTGAAAACTCACCTCTTCAGGCAAGCCTATCATATTTAAGTTCTACATGCATAACCCTCTGAGGCATTTATGTATTATATAGCTTCCCTTCTGGACGTGTAACTTGGTGGGACTGCTGTGCTATTACTGGCACCTGTCCTTGTGTTTCCCTCCTATGTCCCTATAGATTGTAAGCTTGCAGCAGGGACCTCCTACCTCTATGTCTGTCTGTTGTTACCCAGTTTGTTTTATCACTGTCTACTATTGTAAAGCGCAACGGAATCTGCTGTGCTATATAAGAAACTGTAAATAAATAAATAAAATGAAAGACAGCTCCCTATAATTGTACACACTGAAGAGTATGCTGACACAGAAGCACTAGATAATTAAAAACCCGATCAGATTAGATCCTTGTCCAAGTACACATTAACTGAGACTCACTCTTCTACGCACGATTTCTTCCATACTGCTAATGGCAGAACAACAAAAAAGCAATTACAATGCTCATGAAAATATGAGGCGAATGTTTGAGTTGTGTATTGAGGTAATTTTCCCATATTAGGGGACTAAAATACGAACCTTCTAAGAGAACTTGCTCGTCTAGAGGTCTCTGGAGAAATTCTTTCAATTTACTTATGGTAGCCTCTTTTCGCATGGAATAAAGGAGTTTCTTTGCACAATACTTCTGTGTCAAACACTTCCTAAATAAAGAGGAGTCAGTTGCACATCAGAAAACTAATCTAAACAAACTATTCAACATTTCACATCCATATATTCTTTGGGCATGGATCATAGGATAGACAAGCATTAAGTCGACAGTCATTAGGTCGATCACTGAAGGTCGACATGGGGTTAGGTCAACGGCCAAAAGGTCCACATGGGGTTTTTCACTTTTTTTTTTACCCGAAAGTCAATATGGACACTAAAAAAAGAGTACCATGTCCCTTGCGTGTCTCTGTGTGCTCACCATGCTTCGGACATGGGGCCTTAATGCGCTAGGCACACTATTTTATTCTCCCGGCAAACCCCAAAGAATGGTAGGGTATGAAATACTGCCTGTCTGCTCATTGTGTATCTCAACGAATTACACACCCTACCAGCGGTGACCTATTTCTTTTTTTTTTTTTTAAGCTGACATAATATTTGATTGAATAGAGGATTATCCTCAGAAGTGAAACGGACTCTGTAAGTGTATTTTTAAACAAGTGTTGTACAATGTATCTCATATTATGTTGAACATGGTTGCAATTGTTTCTTTTGTATTAGAATAAATTTCACTTTTTATGCTTCATTTTGATCTGAACATAGCGCTTCATTATATCCATATATCTTTCATTCGTTTTTGTTGAGTGTCAGCTCCTCCTTTTTAAGGTGAAGCTGCAGCACAGATCAAAAAAATTATAATTTTTTTTTAATTTTGCACACATAAAAACAACCAGCTCCATCACAACTCTTGTACTTTTTGTTTCCACTACATCAATAAAACTTACTTACAATGGACATTATATTGCTGCTGTCCCAAGTACAGATGTGTCCTGCTACATTGTTGCTGCATATTGCAGCTTAACACAGGGGGATCGTGATGCAATCATCAGCGCGACATGCATCACTCCTTCGCAGCCAAGCCGGGTCCCATTAAAATGAACGGGAGCTGCATGTGTGCCCAGCTCCCATTCACTTCATAGCATAGTTTCGAGCACTATGCTATGAAGTGAATAGTGTCGAGCAGGCTATGGCGCGTATTATAGTGTTCATTCTAGCACTCGCCATATTTAAAAACCCATGCAGTTCCTCCTCCCTGCCTGGGGTGTCGCTGTCTGCTGTAGTGCTTCTAGCAGTGTGGTCTGTATATCAGCACTGATATGCAAACCAGACCTGTGCTAGAAACACCACAGCAGACAGCGACACCCCAGGCAGGGAAGAGGAACTGCACGGGTTTTCAGAGATAGCGGGTGCTAGAATGAACACTGTATTATATGCCGCACTGGCAACACCACAAGTGGGCTTATCTGTATTCCAAACATTTGCACGAACATTATAATGTCTATCTGGTCAGTATCACTTCTCTGTGTAGCGATTGAGAACTCTGTGGCACCTTATAGTGCTAACAACAATAATTATTATTGCAGTATCTTACCCGCTTTCAAAATTGAGGATAAACAATAACTCATCTTCAATGAAATGTGCTGCGTAGCCCAAACTCTCAAGATCATAAAAACTTTCACACGGAACACGCTGCCAAGAAGAGAAAAAAATAAATATTTAACAGTAAAGCAGTGAGGAATTTTTGCACATTAAGGATCTGATCCTGAGCCAGACACTGACTTGGCTGCAACCTTTCCGCAGTCGCTTCTGCATCTTATGATATGGACAATTTTCTAAATGCTGAAATGCGCACTTGCTGTGTGTTGAGACTGGGCATTTCCATACTGGTGCATCTTTAACCACACCACTGATGCTCCATTGAAACTTGCATCAGCTCTATGCCTGGTGCAGTGTCTCCATCATACTATGGCCTCCTGTGTGAGCGGTTCAGTGTCTTTTGAAGCATCTGCTTATCCCCAATTACCTCCCAGGTACAGCCACGAAAATATCATTGACCCCGACCCTACCTTCCACGTCTCTGAGCGGCAACAAAATCGGGGCGCATGTGTAATGCAACTCAGATGCATGCGCATACTTATATCAAACAATTGCGTGCAACATTGTCACTGAATTATGCCTTGTCTACTAAGCAACAATTAAATTTACAAAATGTCAACTTATCCATTCAAATGAACTAAAATGGGATTTGTCTGATTCTGTTGCAAACACTGTGGCAGAGTAAGTAGTGTGAGGAGCCTGGGCACATTCAAATCCACTAGTTAACGTTGGCTCTTCTGCCTTTAAACTTAGCTGGGTACACACAGGATGATATTCGGATTGATTTTGCCAATTCCGACGGGTTGGAATGACAAATTCTAAATATTGTCCTGTGTACAAACAATGTTACTGATGATGTGCGGTTCTGCGCATCATCAGCAACATCCTCAGTCATCTGTATTTGCAGAACATCGATCCGCTCTACCGCATATACACCCAAACAATTGCTGGCTACTCTTATCGTCTAATGTGTACCCAGCATTAGACTAGTTTTCTAAAAAAAAACTGCTCAAAAGATATAGGTGGAGTATACTAAACGTAGAAGAAACATACACTGTTCAAATGAAGGGCCTGATTCAGAGTTGATTGCAAAAGCAAAATCTTTCTCAACTGGGCAAAACCATGCTGCACTGCAGGTGGGGCAAATGTGACATGTGCAGAGAGTCAAGGTGCGTACACACGTACAGATTTTCTGTCTGATCTATCTGGTCGGAACAAAAACCTGGAAATGTATGGGAGTATAAGACCATCAAAAATTTCCAGCCAAATGCAGGAAAACAGAAAAAAAAATCTGCTTTGATAAATTTGTTATATCAGAATGATTTAAACAATTTGTCTGACTGATCACTGTCTGTTTTCAAGCGTTTGGGAACAATTTTTTGATTGTCAGTTGCTCCCATACATTTCCAGGTTTTTGTTCCCACCAGATAGATCAGACAGAAAATCTGTATGTGTGTACGCACCTTTAGATTTGGGTGGAGTGTGTTCACACTGAAATCTAAATATCAGTATAAAAAGAAAACTCACCCAAATCTAACTCCTTCTGCGCAATGTTAGATTTGCCCCACCTGCAGTGCCCGTGGTTTTACCCATTTGGAAAGATTTTACAATTTCGATCAACTCAGAATCAGGCGCTAAAACAGTATAAGAACAAATAGCAGAAGAAAACAGTAGAATAGAGAGCGTGTTCCTACCACCACTTGTCTTCCATGGAATCAGTAAAAAACCAAATGCTACCATTTTCTCTTTCATGCTTGATGCACACCAGAGGCACTGGGGAGGTTGTCCTCACAATAGACACCTCCTGTACAGGGTACAGTACACTACACCAAGAGGTGACTTCTGTTATGTGTCAGATATATAAAATCTTGCAAGCGTATGCACAGAAGACCGGGTAGCCCATGAAGAAATAGCAGAAGGGGGCCCCGTATTATCTGGCACAGGCCTCCTTGCACCCAAATCTTGCAGATGACCGACGTGCACAGCTGGGGGATAGCTGCCAGCCTCTTGTGTGTGAATGATAAAGGACAAAGACATACAGTAGATCTGGCCTCCTTAAGTCTAATGATAGAAGCTCAGATAGCTAGGATGACATACAAAGATTGAATAGAGCCTGCTTCACCCCAAAACATTCCTAACATAGAGCTGGAGCAACACAATCCTGATTCGTGTGTAATTGGGAAACAACTTTGGGCTGAGATGACAGTTTTGTCCACAAGAGCCCCATCTTCATAGCTAAACATAGGCAATAGATAGCTTGCTGTTTTTATAGCAAGAAGATTATCAGTCTTCCAAGTGAGCATATGTGTGTTTTCCAAATCCATGTGGAGGGTTCAGAGCCCTAAATACCAGAACAAGGGCCCAAGGGACCACCAGAGAGGCATAAGGTGGCTGTATATGTAGCACTCCCTGAAGAAATGTGTAGACTTTCGGGGACATATAGCACTTTCTCTGAGAAAGAAAACATAATACAATGATGCTAACAATCCAGCCTTTAAGGTGTGGAGACATAAGCCTGCCCCCAGCATTCACCCCCCTTCCAACACCCACTCAAGAAGAAAGCAACCTTGCCAGCTGAAAGGATGACATACAGTAGTAAGTCCTTCCCAATGATGGTCACAGGGAGAAAATTGTTCACTTATATTTAGCAGGTTTTGGACTTCGCTGTAAACCTATTGGCAATTAGGATTGTAGCTACAATAGCGACCTAATAAAACCACACAAGGAAAAGCTAGGTGATGTCATAGGCCTTGATTTAGTAGATATGGTTGCAGTGGAATGTGCCCCTGATGGTCCTCCGTCATGTCAAATGTCTGCAATATCCTTGACCCGGTTGGGTGGTAAGACTGGAGACTTATTTATAAGTTAATTCAAATATGAAAGAGAACAGCCACCCTTTTGTCGTGCGTATGGTTGCCATAACCATTGCTAACTTCATTAAAATGATCTGCAATGTAGACAGGCCAAAAGGGTTCTGATCTTGAAATATCACCAAGCAAATTTAAGGAGACACTGGTGTGCATCCCTGTAGTTAAGCACCTTTGATGTCCATAGACACCATGGGTTATATTTAAGATCGGGTTTGATTTGAAAATCAATGGAAAACAACCAAAATGATCGACTTTAGAATATAGAACAAAATTATTTCACGTATAAAGTATAAGTTTTAACAATGAAGATCATACTGATCTGTGCAGTGGTCATAATTTTGTTTAATTTTGAACTGAAAGATAACAGATGTCAGGTTTCAATTTCTGAAACCCAAAAACACGATGGTCCTTTTAGACAGCAACACTACATTTAGAATTGGCAGTTTCATTCAGTTTTGGTTTAAAACAAAACCTACAGTTGATACATTTTCCCCCATGAATTCCACCTGCTCCATTCTAGTTATTTTTTTTACAGAGCTAAGTCAATTTGGACTTAATAAATATGGACTTAGTTTACTTGCAGACGGACATTTAGGGACTGTAAATGGAGGACGGACTTAAATTACCTATTTGGGTTCTGAACCAGAAAGATGTTAGAATAAAATCCTAACCCTTGCTGACTGACTATGACATGTATAACTCTCCAAGATAACCATGATTCTGCCATGTACAAGGTGAGCACAGATGCTGGTTCATTGGCTGGGAACATGTACATTTAATTACACACTTAGTATAGGCAACAATTTTGTCCACAGCACCCTTTTTACCAGGGTAGACTTGAACATATTACCTTCCACGTATTAGAAAAGAGAAAAAAAAAGTTAGGGAGCAACCTGCAGTATAAAACCAAGAAATGAGATGAACAGGCAAGAAAACAGTTAACCAGGTACACATCTAATAGAATGTGGCAACCAACACAACCTGCTCAGACACCACCCCAGAAATAAAGGATAGGACACACACACACACACACACACACACACACACACACACTGCTATTTTACTCCTCGAAATACCACCTCCTACCAACTTCCCTTTTATCATTGCAGGGATAATGAAAGGAAAATTATCAACACTGAGCTGTCCCCTAACAACCACTTGAATTTGTTTCCAGGATGTTGCTGCCTCTCAAGATAAATGCCAATGGGGCAGATGTATTAAGCCTGGAGAAGAGATACACTGGAGATAGAGGTGTAGATTTATTAAGCTTGGTGAAGTGATAAAGTGTCTGGTTTTTATCACCGGCCAATCAGCTCCTACCTGTCATTTTTCAAACCAAGCCTGTAACTTCACAGGTAGGAGCTGATTGGCCGGTGATAAAAACCAGACACTTTATCACTTCACCGAGCTTAATAAATCTGCCCCAAAGTGAGATAACGCACCAGCCAATCAACTCCCAACTGTCATTTTCAAACACAGTTCATTGGCTGGTGCTTTATCTCCTTTCATTTTATCTCCAGTTTATTTCTTCTCCAGGCTTAGATCTGCCCTCTGGCATGTTTCCACAGTGGCTAGTGCATCAAGAAGGAAATTCTTTGCAGGGAAGTGCACCTCCCCAGGGTCAAGTAAGTGACATGGGAAACAACTATTTTCTGGGTCATTACTATTCTCTTTTGCACAGCGGGGGCTATTGGTATTGGAAGATCCTAGGTATATACGGGTCTTCCAGAGTGGCCCGGGAGCCCTACAATGCTGTATTGGGGTTAACCATGCACCTACATGCTGTGATGGTGCCAGAGCAGATTCCATCATGAACTGGTATGTTGCCATATCACTGCATCTCCTCTATTGAAGATGGGATGGGCAACCAATCAGATTCTATTATCTTCTAAAGGTGCAAAATAAATAAGTTGATTCTGATTGGTTGCTATGGGCAAAATCCCATCTTCAGTAGAACTCCCATCTTAGTAAATAAACCCCCATGGATTCACAGCATTGCTGAAGGATGCTAGTAAAACGGACTCAGAGGAAAAAAAACCTCCCACGAGAGGAGAAGAAGCTGGAGTTAAAGTGATATATTTGAAAGTGCCCAGGCTGTGCACGCAACATAAAAAAGCACAATGAGGCAGATGTATGAACTAGCGTTAAGTGCATGTGCTGAGCTAGTTAACTGGGGGGGGGGGGGGGGTAACGTTTTTTAAAATGTATTATCAGCGTACCTAACCTGCACTAGGGACATCCCAATGAGTAATGCTCGGTGCGGCAGTCCCTTTCAATCCCTAAAGCAATTAGCAGTGCAGGCAAATGTCTGACCAGCCTCCTAGGCATACATCGCCCATTAGCCGCCCCGGCCACTTTGCCAGACCAAGGCTAGGGTTTTCTATTTCCACTGCAGGGACCTTAGTCCTGCTGCTGGCTCCGGGCTGTGCTTGAGATCGCACAATAAAAGCGAGATCGCGCACATACCCAGTGAGCCAGCCGGGCAAGCAGAGACAGTTCGCCAGTCTGAACTGACGCGCTGTCTCCAGGAGGGGACATCGCTGGAGGGGGGAGTTTTTGCTTGTCCACTTTGGCTAACAAGAAGTTAATACAGCTTGTTGGTGTCCCTTCCTGCTTTGCCTCATTAATGAGGAGAAGCAGGACGTATTATAGCAGCGCGATAAGCGCCACTATAATACATCTAACCCAATGAATCCTCAAAGATGAAGGAGTAACATATATACCTATGAAGGGAACATGTTGAAAGCTAGGCTAAGACAGAAGCCAAAACAGTTCTGAGCAGTAACTTACACGCTCTAGGATGAGCGCCTTTGCAAATGAAGAAACTATCCTTTGTGTCGTTACGCCGGCTTTGTATCTGGTCTTAAATTCTTCCAGCCAGTCCAAAAAGTCCATATGGTTATAAAACTTCACAACAGATGGCCATCTAGGTTACAGACAAACCTTGTTAGATATTGTCAAGACATAAACATGTATGTGAAAATCATATGTAGCAAACAAAATGACTGATATGACTTCAGTTGATAAGATGGGGATGATTCTTGAAGTACAAAGGGGGGGGGGGGGGGGTCAGAAAGGAAAACATAACCTTTATGTATAAAAGGACATTTAAACTGGGACTTTTCCAATGTTGCAATACACAAATGGACGAGCCATTAAAACAGGTTTAGGGGCCTGGTGCTGGCAGTAAGTTACCAGTTACACATTGAGATGTGTCAGTAATAAGAGAGAATAGCCTTCTCTATGTGAAACAAACCTACAGATGTGTACTCTTACATCTATCGTCATAATGCAGTATTCAAGCCTCCTAGTCGCAGCATCTCATGACATGGCGTTCCAGATGAAGCATTACTGTCAAGTGTGCGGTTGATAAAATGAAATTGTTTACAGCGGCCAATGCTCCTTAGCCAGATTTGATCTACCTACTGTAACTTTTCATTTCTACTGTGTGCCGAATTAGAGAACAAGTTCCTTCAGGCAAGCAGCATGAGCCGCAATAAACTTCATTTGCAACTTGACGTATGCCCAGTGCAGTTTGGGAAAAGCGAAAAAAAGTTATTACACGCACTTTCTTTGTTAGTGATATGTTACATTACAACACAACGTAATAAAAGCATTACAAGGCTTACAATGCAAATGAGCTTCAAGATAGAGAGTGCCTTGATAGGACTGTTACATGGTGTATGGACGCTATACCTAAGAGATCACATCTGTATGACGGTCTGCCAGAGTCAGGTCATCCTCACACAGTGCCATAAAAGAGAACCTCACCAAGGGGCTAATTTTGCAAAGGGAGAAGAACTGGCCAAAAGCATAGTTAAAATACCACACTGTTATTTTACAGACTTACATACAGGTAAATACCATCATACTGTATCTATGAAAGCAGATGTTTGCCTTGAACAACATACTTAAATGTTTAAACATTTGTATGTGAAATACAAGGAAAATGCTTGCATGTTTGAGATAGTAACAGATTTCCAGAAATAAAACACTGCTCCTTCCATTATTCTAATAATTCCTTGATAGGATGCCAAGATAATTGTGCCGCAAATACCACATCTGGAGGTGAAAGGAAGACTAGTAAATGCACTAACAACTGCAGGTGCAACCTACAAGTTCCCTTCCCAGGCCAGCTTACCCTGCAAATAACGATGCATGCCAGTGGGTGCCCACTGGGGCCAGTTATGTCACCGGGAGGCTGGTGGTATTACTGGCCGGAGCAGCAAATGCATCTCATACTGACCTATCACTCACCGGGCAAACAGCTGCTTCCGCCAGACCTTGCCTCGGCCCGCACACACCTCTCTCAGCCGCCGGCACGTACAGCTGACATTGGCGATGTCCCTGTGGTCCAGGTCTCCAGAGCACAGGATAAGTTCCAGAAGCTCCCCGGGCAGCCGCACCAGGTCCGGGCACAGCTGGGAGATCTTGTCTTCATCCTCGGGAGAACTGCTAGGCGTCCTATCCGGGGACCGGGATGCATCCGCAGCGGTGCAGCTTTCTTTCCCGTCCCTGGGCCAGGAGGCGGCCATGTTGTCTTGTTTACATCGGTGACGTACACATCCGGCGCCAGCGGCCGCTCTGTCTCTGTCGCTCTTGCATATCGGCATTTGCTTCGCCGCTGCTTAGTTACTGCCGCAGGGCGGGCACGGGAGGGGGAGAAGCATGGCTGGCGTGTGTCGGAGAGGAGAGGCAGAGGGACTGTCACACACAAGCTGGCTGTGGAACATTAGTGTAGGTTGCAGACGAGCTCTGCACTGCAACACACACACATATCAGAATCATCTTTATTGGCCAGGTATTCTTGCGCATACTAGGAATTTGGTTTGGATTGCTGGGCAACAGCCAGTTAGGTACAGTTAAACAGTGACAGAACAGATATACTATACATAGCACATACAGGTATAGGCTAGATGTACCCTAGGGGTTATAGACGCTGGGAACATATATACGCTGAGCTGCACAGCACCTAGGCAGCCACCAGTGGCGCCACTGGTAGCCGCAACAGCCTGAAAAGCAACAATACAAGCAGGTACAGTACAGTTATCACACAGAGAACACATACCTGCTGAGCAGCACAGCGCCTAGGCAGCCATCAGCAGCGCCACTGGTCGCTGCAATAGGCAGGCAACAATAAAGCAGGGACATTACAGTTATCACACAAGGAACACCTACATACCTGCCGAGCTGCACAGCGCCTAGGCAGCCAATCAGCAGCACCACTGGTCGCCGCAACAGCTAGGTAGATAACAATACAGCAGGGACAGTACAGATATACAGTGCACAAGACAGGGGAGACACAGGGTTACATGTGGCTGAGTGCACAGTTCCTAGGCAGCCATTTGCGGCGCCATCTTGCTCATGCTGCTCACAGCAGCAGAAGGGCTCAACAGGCCATCTTCCATGGAGGCAGAGGCAAAGCCAGCATGGGTGGTGGTGGTGGTGGTGGTGGTGGTGGTGGTGGTGGTGGGGTGGGGGGGGGGGGGAGGGGGAGGGAGGGAGTGGGGAGTGAGTCTGTGAGGCCGGGTCGAGGTGGTGGTCCCTTTGCCTGCCTCTGGCCATCCTGCGCTAGGGGCTCTCAGCGCTCACTGCAGGTAGTCCACAGCGCTGTCTGTCTCCGGCCTGGTTGCCCTGCTCCTTTCCTCTTCCTCTTCTTGCAGGCGATTGACATATTCCAGAGGGCCGATTAAGTATATCATCTTTATCTTCGAAATGCAGAATGTGGGATAGAAAAGTAGAAGTCTGCGTTTTTTTTATTTTGGCAATCTCAACCCATTAGTTCTTTGTAAGGATATTCATTTGTCTTTGCCAAGCATGTTTAAAATGCTCTACTGTCTTAACCTCTACCACCTCTGATTGAAAGCTAGTCTACTTATCCATTACTCTTTCTGTGAAGTCATTAAATTTCTCCTGAACCTGCCTCCCTTCAATGAAATCTTGAATTGAATGTTGTTGAGTTCTACTATGTCTGTTTCTTTGAAGAATGTCTCCCACCTGTACTTTGTTAAAACCCTTGGTATATTTGAAAGTTTCTTTCATGTCCCCCTTTCCCATTTTTGCTCCATACTATACAAGTTATGATTTTTTATTATTTCCGGGTAAGTTTTGTTATGTAGGCCATATGCCATTTCAGTTGCCCTTCTTTGTACACTCTCTAATGTATTTACATCCTTCTGGAGATATGGGGTGGGATGCAATGCTGACCGAGTACGGCGGATGTGCTGGATGCCGGCCGAACTCGGTTGTATAGGCAGTATATGGAGGATGGTAAGGTATGAAAAACCACCTGTAGGTACACGTTGGCTCAAAAAAATTTGAAAATCTCATGTTGACCTTTTGACTGTTGACCTTTTGACCCTCTTGACCTTAGCCATGTTGACCTATTTCATGTGTCGATCTAAGCCCTGATGGCCTGTAGTGGTCAACCTAATCTATGTCGACCTTCATAGTATCAACCTAGCAACCGTATCCCCAAGAGAACATATATTATTACAAATTGTATGATGCCCTTGTCATGAAAATCTTGAGCAGATGGTGTAATGGTTAGCATTACTGCCTCACAGCGCTGAGGTCATGGGTTTGATTCCCACCATGGCCCAAACTGTACATGAGTTGTATATTCTCCTTGTGCTTGCGTGGGTTTCCTCCGTGTACTCCTGCTTCCTTCCACAACCCCAAAAATATACTGGTACAGTAGTTTTATTAGCTCCCAACAAAATTAACCCTAGAATGAATGTATGTGCGTGTACATGTGGTAGGGAATATAGATTGTAAGCTCCACTAGGGCAGGGACTGATGTGAATGTCCAAATATTCTCCATAAAGCGTTGCAGAATATGTGTGCACTGTAGAAATAACATTTCCTTAATGTCACTACCTGCAAACGAAAAATTATGTTAGATGTCGCACCACCTGTGTTAGGGGTAGCACCACAGGGCAGGGGAGCTTGGTATCGTTTGTTACAGTTGGACCAGGGGCTTCACTGGTAAGTTGGTAGTTCCACCCATGAGCCGAAGGGGATGGCCTGGTCCTTCAGAAAGGAGGAGTACTCATGGGAATTGTAGCAGCACATGGGTGGCTGGTCCAGGATATAAGACCAACTGTCATGACCCACAGATCACTCCTAGATGAGGCAGGAACCTCCCATGTTTCTCCAGCTAGACCACCTTCCTGATTGGCCTTCTCTCCAGTGCCCGGAGTATTATTATAGACTTATTATTAGTACTACTAATGTCGGCTATGGGCCCTTTCTGTGCTGCGGGCCCCGGTGCAATGCACCAGCTGCACCCCCCAATAGTTCCACCACTGGTTGTATTTAATATTGTTTCGGTACTTGTTTCCTAGCACGGCCACAACGATTTAGATCGTTGTGGTCGTAAGATAAAAAATCGGATCGATCGCATCGCATGCGATTTGGTCGCATACGATGCGACCGATCCGACCGACCGATTTTTCACCCGATTTTTTTTTTTTTTTTCACCAGATTTGTTTCAATTGCCCCCCCAAATGTTACTAAGTGGGCTAGACCCCACGATAGACGTCAACCCGAAGCGTGGCGAGCGGCGGCGGTGCGCGTCCTCCGACCTTTTCATTCCCCTACTATCCACTAGGGCGTGGAGTGAGAATAGAATAGTGTGGCGAGCGCAGCGAGCCACCGAGCCCGAAGCGTGGCGAGCGGACGCGTCTAACTTCACAGGTATACGCGTCCCCTCGCGGGGCTCGCTGCGCTCGCCACGCTTCGGGCTCGGTGGCTCGCTGCGCTCGCCACACTATTCTATTCTCACTCCACGCCCTAGTGGATAGTAGGGGAATGAAAAGGTCGGAGGACGCGCACCGCCGCCCCTCGCGGGCTCGCTGCGCTCGCCACGCTTCGGGTTGACGTCTATCGTGGGGTCATGGCGGGCACATAAAAAATGTGAAATGGGTCATATTGGGCCATTTCACCTTTTTTATCATTTTACCCTATGTGAGATGGACTTAATCAAGTCCATCTCATCTTGTGCCATTATAATGGCACAAGACCGACGCGATCCTCCCGATTTCAATGTTAAAAGATTTTTTAACATTGAAGTCTATGGAAAAATCGGGTCGGTCGGTCGCATCGCGGCCGATTTTAATTGGTCGCGACCGACCGATTGACCCGATTTCTGTCATTCAAAGTGAAAAAATTGTAAAAAATCGGCCACATCGTGAGGATCGTGTCCCTTAATTAAGAGCCACGATCACTCACGATTGTGGCCGTTCTAGGAAACAAGTACCATTGTTTCTTCCATCCATAAGCGAAACTTCAATTGTAGCAGCAGGTGCAAGGTACCAAGGCCCCTGAGTTATAAGGGGCCCACTGCTGCTCCTGTCACCCACTGTTTTTCTCTTATCACACTCTGCCTCCCCCTGTTACCCACTGCAGTGTTGCATATAGTTAACTTGGATTGGTGTGACTAAGGGGGACCAAATTATATTTTTACACCTTGGCTCACCACCCACAAGTTCAGTCACTGCTTCCATCATATCATTCACTATGATCTAATTTCTTTCAAATCTCAAATTTAAAAAAAGCAGAATGCTGGGCATGTGAAAGTGGAAATGTCTGAGCAAATGATGCCTCGGTGGACAGGACACATACTGTATGCTGCACTCTTCTTTTTTTTTAAGTTGTGTATTTTTATTCAAGAAGAAATTAGCATAATTATACAGTGTGTTCATTTACATCTGGAAAGGTTTGTACATGTTGACAACAATAAACGTATACTTGTTTTACAACAACCATGTTTGAATTGTAGTCATTTGGTGAGTACAGACCTATATCAGAAGTGTACTATTGTTTAAATCATGCTATGCGTGCACATAAGTTGTATATTTTACTTTTTAAACTTATAAACCTTAAGACAACGAAACAAAGAACCCCCCCCTTATATTAAAGACAATTAAGGAATTAAAGGTACGCATTATTGGTATGTTACTAGGCAAAAGGCGTGTATGTGAAATAAGGAAGTTCGGGCACATTGTAAATTCTCGCTGTAGGAAACCCTCGGGTAACAGGTCTTCCTAAGTGTTAATGACTCGTTACAGTATGTTGAATGTCAATGGCTGAAGAAAATCTAGAGGAGGTCCATCTGCTCCACTTGTTTAGGTAGGGAGCAAGCGAGCCTCTGGACTTATAAGTGAATCTCTCATGTCCCGATACCTCATTTACCAGGGCTCTCCAGTGGTATATATTCGGAGAGGAGGTATAAAACCTCTTCCTTGCAATAAGGACCTTAGCCAGGGTAGTCAGGCATAATACATATTTGTATATTGGGGGAGAAAAGGATTCTTCAAAGTCCAGAGTAAACATACTGTACTTGGGGTCAATGGGAGGTAAAGAGGGCTCAGTAATAGTTATATCGATCCAGACCGCCTACCAGAAGGCGCTAACTTGTGGACAGGACCATAACATATGCCAGAAATCGGCAACAACGTCCACCCACCCACCAAGAGGGATACCCCTAACTACTGAGAAGGTACGGAGTATAATAGCCAAGGGCTCTATGGCAAGGGCAAAAAGGGTAGGCGGTAAAGGGCAGCCTTGCCTCGACCCTCTAGCAAGCGGAAATGCTGCAGTCACATACCCATTGACCGATATACGGGCCATTGGTGAGGAGTACAACAAGCGTACCCAGTTGAGGAAATTGGGGCCAAAGGCAAAACAGCGCAGGACCTCCCACAAGTAGTTCCATTCTACAGAGTTGAAGGCCTTGGCAGCGTCAAGAGACAGCACCACTGCCTCCGACCCACACCCCCCTGCAAGTGACAGAAGAGCCGTCTGAGATTGCGAGTGGTAGAGTGACCCAGCATAAAGCCGGATTGATCCTCGTGAATAACCGAGGTAACTACGGCGTTAAGTCTAACTGCCAAAATTTTGGCTAATATTTTCACATCTGTCGAGAGCAGTGAGATAGGGCAGTAAGAGTCTGGAAGAGAAGGGTCCTTACCAGGTTTTGGGATTACCACAATAATTGCCTCAGCCATAGACGGGGGAAGACTACCATCCTGCTTGAGATCTTTGTAAAGCTGAAGGAGGTAAGGTATTAAGTATTCCTTATATTTTTTGTAGACCTCTATTGGTATACCATCGCTACCGGGGGCTTTTTTATTTGGAAAAGAGGATGCTGTACTCTTCTTGAAACATTTGCTATAAACAACAGGAAACTGTTTTTTTACATTAACTCTTAAATTAAACAGAATTTTTCATACAAATTTGTCCTATGTTTATTATAAATGTAAAATATCCAAGTAAATACACAAATTATATGAGTTAAAATTATTTTATTGGTACTCTTTACCTAGAAGGGCGCCCGTCGCGGGCATCGCGGGTACATTTATGTATGGCCGCGACGCGACCGACGCGATGCCCGCGATTTCCCATTGAAACCCATGTTAAACATGGAAATCGTGTCGGTCGCGTCGCGGCCGGCCATAAATGTACCCGTGATGCCCGCGACGCGATGCTCCCGATTTCCCATAGGAATCAATGTTAAAAGGCGCGATTGACCCGATTTTACTGTTAAATGGCTCAATGGACCCGATTTGGCCATAGGAATCAATGTTAAATGGGCCACAGAGCCCATTAACCCTTAAATGTCCCCCCCAATTTTTAACGCCACCCCACGATCCACGCCAACCCGAAGCGTGGCGAGCGCAGCGAGCCCGCGAGGGGCGGCGGTACGCGTCCTCCGAACTTTTCATGCCCTACTATCCACTAGGGCGTGGAGTGAGAATATAATAGTGTGGCGAGCGCAGCGAGGGGACGCGGATACCTTCACAGTTATACGCGTCCCCTCGCGGGCTTCACAGGTGTCCGTGGCGACGCCGACACCTGTGAAGCCCGCGAGGGGACGCGTCTACCTGTGAAGGTATCCGCGTCCCCTCGCTGCGCTCGCCACGCTTCGGGCTCGGTGGCTCGCTGCGCTCGCCACACTATTATATTCTCACTCCACGCCCTAGTGGATAGTAGGGCATGAAAAGGTCGGAGGACGCGTACCGCCGCCCCTCGCGGGCTCGCTGCGCTCGCCACGCTTCAGGTTCGCGTGGATCGTGGGGTGGCGTTAAAAATTGGGGGGGACATTTAAGGGTTAATTGTGCTTATTTGGGCTCTGTGGCCCATTTAACATTGATTCCTAGGGCCAAATCGGGTCCATTGAGGCATTTAACAGTCAAATCGCGGTCAATCAGCCTTTTTAACATTGTTCCCTATGGCAAAATCGCGGTCATCGCGGCCATCCCGATTTACCCGCGATGCCCGCGATTTTTACCCCCGACGACCGCGATTTCAATCGCTGGCGCCCTTCTAGGTAAAGAGTACCATTTTATTTTTAATTTATTTGATACAAACATAAGTAATGTTGCTCCATATCACTTTTAGCTTGGGACTGTACACAAGGGGTGCATGCTTAAACTACAGATACTGTCTAACTGTGAAGACTAAACTTGCTCTTGATGGCCCTTTATACTCCTGGATGTCCATGTAGTTGAGAATTGGTCTGGTTCTCCAGCAACTTTCCTGGATGCCCATGCAGTTGAGAATTGGTTTGGTTCTCCAGCAGCAATAGCTTAGCATTTCCCAAGCAGAGTGGTTGACAATGCCAGCTATGTTTACAGAGAATACAACTGGTCTCTTATAGTTTGAGATTTCCTACTTGTGACATCTGATATTCCCCTCTTAAAGTTGTGTAGTTACTTGTGGACACAGTAAGAATAGTTTGTGAGGCTGAAAATAATAAAATTACATTGACATTTACTTTAATTCATATTGTTAGTAGTAATTAAAGTAAAAAAAAGTAGAAAAGGGGGGTAGTTCTAAATACAGATTTGTCAAATAATTTTAGTATAAACAGGTTTACATTGATACAATTTGTAGCCTTTTGAGGCATAATCATACAAATACCATAATCTCATGTGTCTTTGTTCTGTATGCTGTTTACTATGGCATACTTCCCAACTGTCCCAGTTTTCATAGGAAAGTCCCATTTTTTGGGATTGTCCCACCTGTGGCCTGCAGTGTCCTGTGGTGGGGGTCTTTGCATTGGAAAGGGTCTGGGGACAAATGTGACGGGTCACGCAAGATTGTGTAATTCTGCGAAGCGATTCCCCCTTTTTGCCAAGACCACAACCCGTTTTGGGTGCAGGGGGAGTCCCGATTGGATCATCCATAATGTTGGGAGTTATGCTTTTGTGAAAGTAGTAGTGCAAGTTTTTTTACTTACTAATATGTTCCTGGAGTGTTGGGTGTTGTGTTGTGTACACTCTCACTTACAGCCTGGATTTGGGGAAAGACTACATACACCTAGGATGACTATTGCTGGAGATGCAGTAAGAGGTGTACTGATACACACATACCTACCAGCATATAACAATATGTAATTTCTTTCAATTACTGCTAGAATACATTTTATATGAGACAACTGGGAAGCGGCAGGCGGTTGTCCGAGACTGCTGTGATGGGTGGTGGGGAGCATACAGTATAAGCAGCAGGGATTGAGGAAAGAGAATAACTGAATCCAAGCTGTTTGTTCTGTGTCTGTCCCACATGATTTGCAGTAACAAAGGACCTTATCCAAAGCTGGACACAAATATAATCACAAAATATTCCTGGAAATAAAAGTTGCATGTGGCTATATACTCTTAATTGTCCGAATACACAAGAGGAGTTGCGCCAATGTGAGTACAAGAGATGCAATACATGATGAATGCACATTCCGAAAAATGGCTGGAGCCACCAGAAAATAGGTACCCAAGCCAGCTGGAGCTTGTGAAATGCAAATGGAAAAAAAAAAGAAGAATAAAATAAATTATATTATTACATTAATTCAACACTAATAAACATATGGGCCACTTCTCCCTTCCATAACAGATTGACAAACATACTTTATTTTGTCAAAACAAGTATTCATTACACTGACATTTTGCTTTATATGTCACATCAGTTTAATTGTATTTGCATTCATTTGTGTAATAGCCCAAATTCAACCATGTCAGATGTGCCCTGTTGTTATCATCATCAACCATAGTTTGCAACTTGCACCTGGAATTGAATACCACCCAGTCAGGTCCCACCAAATGGATTTATATTCATACCCTCATTGTACTATGGTCTCAACTACACACCCCTTTCCCCTGCCTCCTTAGCATAGGGAGTCACAAGTCCAAAAAAGATGCACATACCGGGCGCAATATAATGTGTTGCAAGTCCAGCGGCCATGCAGGATGCCGACCGAACTCCAGAGGTTTTTTTTCAAGGGGCTGTCATAACCATGCCTTGTAAGTGACTCCCAACACATTACATCCCATCCATATATAAAAAACTAAAAAGCAAAAAAAAAAAACCAGTTGCAACTTGGGTTTCTGTCCAATTCTGATTGAGGTCCTTAGAGTGATCTGCAGTAGGACTATGGCACATAATAAACAGTTTTATTCTAAGTAAAATATACAATTACCCACTTTTACAGATAACATCATGGCAGCACCCAGTAATCTAAAATTAAATATTGGCAAATTTTCTTTGGCAAAGACATATGCTACTCATTTATTACTTTTACATATGAAATAGATTCAATTTCAGTGCCTTTGTCTATGGCCCGGTGAAATTGGATGCTTTAGCATCTGGTCGGATTGGCTACCGGCAGTCAGAATACCAACGCAGGCCAGAAGACCAGCAACAGAATGCTGGCAATCCTGACTGCCAGCATCCCAAACCTGAGTTTGTGGAGCGGGTTAGCTTTAGAACTGGGAGGGAGGGGGGTTACATTTAGGCACTGGGGTAGGCTAGGGGGAAGGTTAGAATGCAGGGGGGGGGGGTAGGCACTTATAAGGGGGGGTTAGAGTCAGGCGGGGAGGGTTAGGTTTAGGCGGCGGGGTACGAGGGTTAGGGTCAGGCTCTGGCAGTGTGGGTTAGGCTACAGGGGGAATGGTTAGGGTTAGGTTGTAGTAACAAAGGGTTAGGGGAAGATCAGGGGATGGCCAGCATGCTTACCTAACCTCTACTCGGATTCCCTGCATCGGGATACCGTTATCGTTATTCTGACCATTGAATCCCCATCACTAGTTATCCATATGTGTTTACTATTTATAAATTTATATTGATCTTTTCCTGTATGTGATGGTATTCATGATTACATTTCCACCCATTCCCGTACACCAGAGATATATATTTTCTTCCATTCATTCCATTCATGCATTTCTCATTCCTAGTAAATTATTACAAACATATAAAATATGAACAGTAATGTGCATTTGGACATAAAGGATACACATAAAATGCCTGTGTGCATATTGTGGGACAAAGGGGGTTATTCAGACCTGATCGCATGGCTGCAAATTCGCATCGATTATCGATAAACTGCTCATGTGTATAAATCATAATACGCATGTGTGAGGCCTTCCGTTGACGAAATCCAGCAAATTATTTAATCCCTGGCCATACACAAATTGATTGACAGGAAGCCGGCGTTTGTGGGTGGTATCCGGCCATTTTCTGGGAGTGTCAGGGACAACACAGGCATGCCCAGGCGATTGAGGGGAAGTCATGTGATGTCAGCTCCAGCCCCGATCTGTGTGATTCTATCCCAGCCGCCGAGTAATCCTGGGCTACGGACAGACTGCACTCACTGGAAAAATGATCCAATGGTGAGCAGCTTGTGAATGGATCTGCAGCAAATCCCCAATATAGCTACTATTTGCAGGCTTGGATGGGGCAGGATTTTACTCAGACTGGGCAGCGTCTATCTAATTGCAAGGAAACCGCAGGGCGCTGCTAAGTCACAGCACAAGCTACAAGCACAGAAATCACCAGAAAGGCATATTTGGCTAAAGATACCTAGTATTAAATGACTTTTAAACTCCAGCATAAGAGGTATCATTTTGCTCCCTTTCATAAGTAATCATGGAATGTATTCCATATTTGCATAAAAGTTACTATAAATATCATTGAATCTCAGAGGATGCAAACAATGGAACTTTATGTATCATCTGGCAATGAAGTGGTCCTGCCACTGATACACACATTAGAGGCAGCCAATTTATGATCTATTCCAATATTCAGCATAAAATTCCCCTAAGGACATTACTGGCAATATCAATGAGGTATGAGACACAATGTTGTTCCTAGTACAATGGTTCCCAAACATTTCTGATTCATGGCACCCTACGTGCGCTCCCCACAGGGCAGGTCTTTTTTTGGAGAACGCTCCCTAAAACAATTGTAAAAAAGTGATAAATCTGTAAGCGTGTGCACACCTTAAGTGTGATTTCATCGGACATCCTGAGTAACCTAGGTTTAAGCCCCTAATATATTAGAAACATATTGCCACAAGTAAAAATATTGTTTACCCATCCTTACCAAAAACGCTCTAATCGGGGATTTTTCTAATTAAGAATTTCCCCGATTCCCTGATCATAGATGATGATTGGTGGTTCCGGTTGGGTTGGGGAACCATGAAACAAGGCTTAGATGTTTGGGGGCTTTAACTCAGATGTCTGATGGTTAAAAGCAAACAACTGTTAGAGAAACCATCTATGGTGTAGCCTTCCATCAAATGCATAGACATGTGCCATCTGCCAATATTCATCATTGGTGAACATACTCTGATGGCAAAATCATTTACCATCAATGGTCAATATTCACCCCTGCCTCATATGCCTATTTTGTTAATGTCTGTATGTACAGTACCCTTGCATATACTATCAACTTAGTATATTGGACATTTAAATATGTCTTTAGCATACCTCCCAACTTTTGAAGTTGGGAGGTCGGGCTGTTCGTGCGGCGAATCCGCGCGCGCTCACGAAAGGGGCGTGGCCTCTAGAAAAGGGGGTGTGGCCTCACGGGGTGACGCGAACTCCGGCCACGCCCCGTTTTCGCCGCTCGTCGGCGCTGAATAGATGCTGTGCGCATGCGCACAGCGTCTATTCTCGGCAAGCTGGGGGGGCTCCCAACTGTCCCCCCCACCGCGGGACAATGGCGGCCCCGGGCGGGACGCGGGAACGTCCCCGAATATCGGGACGTTCCCGCGGAAATCGTGACAGTTGGGAGGTATGTCTTTAGTGGTCCCAATATTCACTTTTCAATACTGACTTGTCATCTGCCACTTCTGGGAATTATGGTAGCCCAGTCTGGTCAAACAGAGAGGCAGGCTGGCTAAGCAGCACATTCTTCTGTCTCTCTGCACCTTTGTGCATTGCCTCCTTGAGAACTACTGTTCATGGCCATAGTATATCTGAAGGCAGGGACATAGCTACGTGTATTCTTTTGCTGAGGAGAGTGGCGGAGTGATACAGCTGTGTGTGATTTGTCCTGTCACAGAAAGAGGGGCTGTGTGAAGTACAAAGCTTAGAGGCTGTAGTGTGATTTCCATCTAATTCTGGGCAGTCTGTGATGGAAGCAAGGTGATTTCTTTGAGGTTTCTTTTGGGAAAAGGTGCAGGGCCCTGCTTCAATGCTTAATTTAAGCCCCACTGGGCTAATGAAGTGTGCAAATGCCCACAACACCAAGATGAAGGTGTTGTGTGAGGGGAAAAGCTATTTGGTAAAACAATACTGTAGGGGAAGTGCCCATATATATAGTGCACTGTATACTGTCCATGAGAGGAGAAAGAGCATCTTGATAATACCAAGTGGAGAGTCCTTAGCTAGAACTAGCTCCTAGCAGCCTTTGGTGGAAAATGACTATTATAAATGATAGAAATCTGTCTTCTCTAATGAGCCCCATCAGTCAATAAAGTGGGGTGTTATAAATAAAGTGTTAAGTAGTCTGGTTGTGTGAAGACTTAAAGACATAGGTGCTTAGCCCTGGAGAGTGATAAAGTGGAGGAAAAAGTACCAGTTTATCAGGTACTGTCATTCTCTAAACCCAGCCCGTAACTTGGCAGTTAGGAGATGGTTCGCTGATAGTTTAGTTCCATCCACTTTATCACTCTCCAAGAGAGAGAGGTCCATACAGTAGAATAAATAATAATAGCCTAAGTATTTTGTATGTCTGTCTGCAGAGTTGAAAACTTAGCAAGATCAAGGGCCTTATTTTGGTTCATTCTTTCTGACAAATTCCTTCTTAGATGGGCAAAACCATGTGCACTGCAGGTGGGGCAGATGTAACATGTGCAGAGAGAATTAGATTTGGGTGGGGTTTTACTTCAAAGTGAGATCTATATTGCAGTGTAAAAATAAAGCAGTCAGTATTTTCCCTGCACAGAAACAAAATTACTCACCCAAATCTAATTCTCTCTGCACATGTTACATCTGCCCCCCCCCCTGCAGTGCACATGGTTTTGTCCATCTAAGAAGGATTTTGTCAGAAAGAATGAACCAAAATAAGGCCCCAAGAGAAGCCCATGTGAAGAATTGTGCCATATGGTGACAATTGGTAGCTACAGTATACCGGGAAGAGAGTGTCAGAGCTGCTGATTGTGGGAAATGTAAGATAAATGGGGGTACTTCCTTATCTTTGAGGCCACAGATTACGCCAGTTACGATAGCCGCTCTCAGAATCGCACCATTGTCCCCTCGTGGGCTCGCCACGCTTTGGACTCTGTGTCTCTCGCTCTGCTCCCCACAACTTTACTAAAGGTAATAGATGGTGGCGTGGACCCAGGGTGGTGCGGGTTACACTACATAAGCTCCGTAGTGTAAGCTGTGGAAAATACCGAAATGAGATTTCAGTAAAGTACTATGAGTCTAGTAAATGTGTGATGCAACTCCAGTAAAGTGAAGTATGTTTCCTGTTGTGGAACTACAGGTACCAGCATGGAAATGTATGCTGGTAAGTGGCTGTGTGAGTGAAATTTGATAATACAGCATTATTTAAACTGAAGCAGATGGTGACAGAAGATAAACACATTTATTTCAATCATATTCTTAGTATGTCAAATAGATGGAGCTGTTGGGAATAGGTGATTCAAGTGTCATGTGTGCCACCTGATGAACTGTCTAAGCACTGAGCAGAAGGAATAAGTACAGTACCTAAAGCTGACTGAACCCATATTTGTCTTATTTTTTGAGTTTTATGTGCAAGAGCAATGAATGGTTTGAGTCTGGAGAATACTTATTTCTCTACTTAAAATACAAGGTATGTGCTGGAGATATAATAAAGTATCCAAATGTTCATAAAACTGCTGTGAAACCTTAAAGTACACGTATTCTTTGGTCATTTATTGACCAAACCCACAAAGCCAGGGCAAAGAAAGTGCACTGGCTACCTACGCACATCATACCACGCAGGTTCTTAACCTATTCCATGGGGATACATTTACATCTTACAGGAGATTCCCAGTGGGATAACAATGAGGAAAGGTGCTGAGTGGTATAGCACAGCAGTTGCATATTATCACAGCCCCATCCCCACTATGAAAAGTTGCAATTCCCTATAATAATGTCTTTCAATACAAACCACATCATCAAGACACTGTAGCACCCACTTCACTGCAGCATGCGACATGCAAGAGACTGGAATAGGTAAGTATGATTTTAATAAGTCTGGTGTTAAACCTGTAAACAATGCCCGATAGCACATTAAGGGGTGTGGTATAGCTCATAGACCATATCTAGGTAGATAGTCCAAAGGTCAAGAGTCAAAAGGTCAACATAACCAAAAGGTTGACAGTCACAACCTCAGCATGTTAACCCCCAATTAGTGCAGAGCGTATCCTCGCATGGCCTGCTTCACTGCACATGCTTTGGGTCAAGTGTCTCGCTCCTCTACCGCTGCACTCAGCAAACTATACCGTTCCCATTTGGAGTTCACGTGGCAAAGCATGAAAAAGGGTTGTGAAAATCTCACGTCATCATCTTCTTGTGTTGACCTTTTTCTTGTATCGACAATTTTCAGTGTCGACCTTGATCAATGTCTTTCTTTTCACTGTTTACCTTTCTACTGTCGACCTTTTAGTTTCAACCATTTGATTGTCTACCTAGATATTTAATGTGAGTCATCCGGTTCCCCAAAATGTTCCATAAACTGAAATTGACAAGAATGTAATGTAGTGCTATTCATCATGCTCTCCATTTGCTGTGGAACCATACATCCCAACATGCCCGGCCACAGTTTTGCTATTAGGGCATGCTAAAACTGTAGCAGGTCATGCTGCAACATAACTCCCAACATTTCACCTCAGTGCTGGTGGACTACGCCGCACGCCAAGTTTTTGGGGGCGTGGCGCTGCCGTGAGGCCACATCTCCGCATTCACCACTGTGGGGGCATGCAGGGCCGGCGCCACCACTAGGCAGCCTTAGGCATTTGCCTGGGGCGCCGGCCACTGGAGGGCGGCACTTGGGAGCAGGTCAGTAGCGTGGAGCAAGGTGAGTGGTGCCCGCACCTCTCCCCCCCGTAAAGCCAGTTAAGGCCCCACCAGCACTGCTCACCCACGCGACCGCTGACTTGCTGACCCCCCCCCTGCCCGCCCGTGCGCCGGAGCAAGTCACCTGCACTACCGCTGACTTGCTGCGGTGCCCGCACCCCCCTCCCCTCCCGTCCGTGGACCGTGCATCTCCTGAGCACGCACCACGGCTGACTTGCTGCGGCGCCCTCACCCCCCTCCCGTCTGTGGACAGTGCATCTCCTGAGCACGCACCACGGCTGACTTGCTGTGCGCCACCCCATCCCCATAGGGTGACTCGCCGGTAGCCGGAGCAGCCAGGTGGGCGGCGTGGCTCCCCCCGCCTGGGGCGCTGAGGTGCCTTGCAGCGGCGCTGGGGGCATGCCCAGCATGTCCCCCCCCCCCATCCACCGCGGAACACTGCCGGCTGCGGGAGGGATGTGGGAACATCCCAAAAAAGCGGGACATTCCGCAACAAGCGGGACAGTTGGGAGGTATGCTGCAATGTACCACAGCAGCTGGAGGGCCACATGTTGAATACTGTTGCTGTAAAGGCTCCAATCTTGGGTACATTATTTCCGTATCTTGTTCATGTTGCATTGTTTTAATAGGGTATAAAAGCAGGATTCTAGGGTTTAGTATTTAGGTATGGTATATATGTAATAACTGAGGAATAAGACAAAGCAATGCAGACTGAGGACCAAAATCATTCTGGCTTCTTGCATAAAATGTAACATAGACATAACATTTTCAGATCTCATTTACTAAATAGACATATTTCAGTTGGAACAATGCAAAGCAAGGCCTGAGGACAATGACAATTCTCATGCACCAGCGAGTGGTTTGTTTCTTGGGGGGAGGGTGTATCATTTTTTTGTTTCAAGAAGCAGCTGCTGAATCTCAAGCAAAACAATGGTAGTGAATCCAAAACATCTGGAATCCCATCATTACAATAGAACAGATATCATATATAGGTCTCTCACATAGTTTATATATGTTTATGAGCAAAAGACAAAGACAGCACAGGACAGCAGGCAGATCGGTGCTCATAGTCCCATAAGAAGAAAAAAAGATTAACTTTTGCCTCTGATGTAACAAAATCCATCTTGTAAGTGAGGCTTTATATGAGAAAGATGAAGCAAGTTAGTATATGGAAATCCCCACATAGGTGCAGAGGGATTGGCTTGTGTCATACATGCAGTACACACAGTTTATGTATGTCTCCACAAACAGTGTACATGCAAGTGGGATATGCCATGTGCATGACGTAGGGTGCCACATGACAAGGTTGTCATCCATTGACAATGAAACATTCCAGTTATGAGCGGAAAACCCTGAAAGAGACAAAAAGAAGCTCATCTAAAAACATGGGACATAAAAGTTGGACACATTGTAAATAGAATACATTTTTTCTATATATATTGAATGAAACATATATCAAATAAACTACAGTACTTAGAAATGACTAATTAAACTACTTATAAAAAGTAGTTTAACAAAGAAATTGTGGGATTTGGATGTATCTTATGCTTATCTACTGCAGTCTCTCTCTATCATTTATACCAAACTCTGATGGATTCATGTTCCACTGTGGCCACTAGGTGATCATTCAGACAAATCACCTTATGGGCACCATACACCAGCTGTGGGTGATCCTCCGTTCCGTCGCCCCTCTGACCAGATGCTCAGACGTTGAGGGATCTGGATATTTAGCATGTTAAAAAGTCCAGATTCTGCGATCTCAGCTGGGATAGGTGAATCTGGATTTTTAAGGTTAACTCACCAAATTGACTACATTATATTAACAATGATCATTCATCATGCATAATGTCAACATGGTTACAATGCAACAATTCATTTGTACTGTATGCCTAAAACTAATCCAATGGTGAAATTTTCACTATGTTGACATTTTGTCCGTGTTGAGATTTTCCATGTCAACATCAGAACTGTAGACATTCTGATGTGAACTTTATAAATGTCGACATTCTGTAGTTATTGTCAACTGTGTAACTGCATACCACAAAATGAAGGCATTGTTACTGCTTTCAGTACAGAGGACTGTATGTTCTTATTATTATTACTAGTAAGCCCACTCAAAGCAAAAGCTTTGAAAGCTAGTCTGCTACCGTCTGTGTTTGTTAATGTGTGAGAAGGTCTAAACAGCTGAATTTCTAATGTACAAACACAGAGACACAGTATAATATAAGGCCAAGTCACCTATGCTTACCTAACATTATAGGCCGTGTACAGTATATACTGTACTTTGGCGAAAATTGTAGATCATCTTACTGTACAAGATACATTGCACTTCTCTCACATTGGCTAACAGTGTTGGTGATAGCACAACATCTGTAAGCGGGCACGGTGTAGGGGGGTTGAGGATACAAGATGGGGGATGACGACATTTGATCCGGGTCCCGTGATCCTGTTGCTGGCCCTGTCTGTAACTTGCAGGATATTCACCAAACAAAGAGACTGATGATGGGAGAGAACTATTTACACTCAACTTTATGGGGTGCATTTTAGAAGGCTATAAGAGGTAGATAAGCTAAGCCTCAAGAGGTAGAAGTTAAGCCTCAACCACTCACAGTATGCTGGGACCTACCATACTTTATCATACAAATGTTGAGTCATTAATTGATGGTGTTGGTTCTGGTAGGTGAGAGTTTTCATAATCACTTTTTTTATTCTCCATACAATTAAATTTGAGAAAAAGTATGAACCTACTTATCATTACTAATGTCAGTAACTGGCTGATGTTGGCACTTGTCACAGGATATCCACAATACTCAATAAAGATGAGAAACATTACATTTAACTTTATCACTAATTGTGTTTATGTGTTATATACAGATGGAGTACATTCTTTCTAGGTGAACAAATTTCATTTTTAATTAATTATTAACAGGTTCTTTTATATCGCAGCAATGTAATAGATTTTGAGGAACAGCCTATTTATTATATGCATGTTGATAACACATCTTTCCTCACCACTACTGAGATAATAATGAAGAGTAAATTTACTAAGATTGGAGTTTTATTGAAGATGGGATGTTGCCCAAAGCAACCAATCAGATTCAACATCTTATTTTTTTAGCACTTTCTAAAAAATAATAGGTAGAATTTAATTGGTTGTTTTGGGCAACATCCCAACTTCAGTAGAACTCTCATCTTACCAAATTTACCCCTGAGTGTACAGAGTTACTGTAGCTCAAAAAACATACATCCACAGCGCTCCAGCCGGGGCTGGATGTTACCATATTTATCAAGCAAATGTACTTTTTCTGTAAGAGTAATTTGGGGACCATAACAGTACCATTTAAACTCACTCGTCTGAGTCCTTTTTGCTTTCTTCAATATATGCAATAGATTCAGATCTGAGACGATTTGTGACTTCATAAGTTCGCAGTGTGACTCCAAAAATATCTTCATGGTACCTATTGTCATCCTAAAATAAGAGGCAATATCAGTCATTCATTTCAGAACTTCAGATTACATGTAAAGGCTTTCACCTGCTCCAATAAAAGGATTTGAAACATTTTACTACTAGTAGCACCTTGTGCATTTCTTATAACATTCGAAACAGGGGGAATAAGTATGAAGTAGTGCAAAGAGCAGAGAAGTGAGCCAGTGCAGAATTTGTCAATGGCAACGAATCAGCTTTTATCAAATGGATTCTATAAAATTATAGTTAGCAACCGATTGCACATGGCAACATCTCCAAAAGTATCATCGCTTCATACATCTATTCCCAAGGTTTTTTTGTGGCATTGTCTAAATCAGGCATGTCCAAACTATGGCTGCCCAGCTGTTGTGAAACTACAAGCCCCTTCATGCCTTGCTACAGTTTTGCTATTAGGGAATGCTAAAACTATGGCAAGGCATGCTGGGATGTGTAGTTTCACAACAGCTGGAGGGCCAGAGTTTGGACATGCCTGGTCTAAATAATGGAAAATTAACAGCCAGGGTTGGTGCTACCTAGTCAGTTGCCTAGGTCTCCTGCTCCAGGGTGTAAGGTGTGCCTAAAACAGTAAATGTGTGTCAGGCATTAAGTATTATATGGTTCCTGGGCACTGACACAGGGCCACCATCTTGCAGTTTTATGGCTGTAAAGCTACTGCCCACTACTACTCTATATTGAAAAGGAGCAGAGATTCTGCTGGGCTACAATGTCAAATCAGGAGGAAGGGATGCCATGGCACTTTAGAACCAATGAGTTACGTGTATGTTACCATCATAAAATAAGATATTGGACAGTAAATACATTGAAAACATAGTAGATTAGGAAGAAATGTCTTAATCGGTTAATAAAACGATACTATCTTAGAATAGTCTTCATTGTTTCTTATAATGTTATTTTGTTGTACTAAGATATTTGCAATTAAATAGACATTTAAACAGAGTTATGCATTTATGAGAGGTACTCAAAAGTAACAGGAAGCATGTTCTAGAGGTTGGAGGAATTCCCACCAACATTGTGGGGGAAGGTAGCGTTTGACCCCAGCGTTTTTCAATTAGTTATTCAATCTTTTTGATGGCTGATTCACACAATTAATGTGCTGCTGAGAAGTTTTGTCTCCTTTTGAGAAAAAATGCATCTGATAATGCGTCGGATACGGTGGTTAAGCTACAGACAGCTTACAAGGAAGCTATGAGTAAAACACAAGTTTATAAAAGGTTCTCCCATTTCAAACAAGATGAAATGTCAATTGACACAGATTTTGTTGAAAATAACTATAATTTTTTTATGTACAGTGTATTCATTTATCTCATTAACATATGGCCTGTATTATTAACCCTTTGAGTGCCAACATCTCTGTGAGAGACGTGCAAAAATATCCACTAAAAATGCCAACATCTGTGAGAGATGCGTAAAATATTGGCTAAAAATTCCAGCGTCGTTCACACTTGTTATATAAAATTAATTAAAAAATGTTGGTTAAAAAAAGATTATATTTCCTAAATAAGGTAAACATTACAGGTCATTATGAAGAACAAAATGTTTGCTTGAAAATTTTCAAACCAGTTTTGACAAATTCACATGGCACTCAAAGGGTTAACATCAAATAGTGGTTCCATTTGCTTTTTAATATAATCTGAAAATAGTGGAGCAGCAATTGCAAAATAAATGACTTAAGTAAATAAGAACATATAAAGCTTATTTTTAGAAGTACAGTAAAACCCATTCATTGCCTGTCTTAAGGGGAGGGGTGGATGGGTGGTATAGGATAAGATGCGCAAACACTTTTTGTCGTTAGATCTTTTATATTGATTCTTTTAATTTCATGGTGCGGCAATCATTTACACTGAAATCAAACTGGTTTTGCAGTGTAAATGATTGCCGCTTTAAAAAATATAAATGGAGATTTCTTACCAAATCCCTCACTTTCTGATTCTCTAACTATATTACATTTCAACCAGTACATCTCTTATATATTTGGCCAAATATGTCACTCAGTGGGCCTTATTTTGGTTGGTGCGGCCGGGCCGTACGCGTACGTCCCGGGGATTTTAATGATCTGCGCATGCGTACATTCGCTAATGCGCAGGCGCGAACACTCCACAACGCTTACGGACGGGTCTCTACGTGCGAAAAAACCTGTACGCGAGTGTACGGGCATTGGGGGCGGCATAGGGGCGTGATGAGGGGAGCGGCCGAAATAATGAGGGAAAATGGGCGTAAATATGGGCGTACACGGGGGTGTGCACCAAAATTGAGCGGTGCTACTACCGCACGATCGACTAAAGCACCGTTCATTTCGGACACAAAACAGGCGGCCGCCAACCGCCATCTCAAACCACCCCTACAGATACCGCATGCCAGCATGCGCCTGGGTTAGCTAATTTACGCTGATTACTACCAAACACATACACCTGAATGTAATAACCAATGCTGCAGTCTATTAAGTCCAAACCATGATTTCACTACCTGCAAGCCTACACACAGCACTCAAACACATTGGAAGCTTATCTTTCTATACTTCTCTACATTTAAAGGTTTGTTTAATTTAAGGTAAGAATCTTTTTAAGACCTGCTTATATATGCTAAGGTAGCTATTTGCTAAACAGTTAGACACATTCACTATGTGCTTTCATAGACTTTACACAGTAGCACACTCAATCTACACAAGTCGACATGTGTCAACGTGTTCACTCTAATACAAACATAGGTTTTGTATTTATGATACAATAACATAAACCACATCTAACACCTACAAAGGATGTTTCAGCAATGTTTTAAGCCCATGGCCACTATTTTGCACATTATTAATTCAATCAATTAATTAATTTTCATAATTATAGTTGAAAGGCAAGATTTGCAGGTCCATATATGTGAAGGGTATGTCAGCGTACACGGACGTACGCTCACTCTCACGAGCGGTGACATAAGCTGACTTTTCTATTGAAAACAATAGGGACCCGTCCGTGCAAGCTGGCGTACGCTCAGATAGCCGCAAGAAGTCGGTGGGAAGACGGCCGAGAGACGTCCGTAAACGGTGGTGTACGCTCAATTGTACGCCAGTTGTCGGAGTGTAAGGGCTGGCCCGTCCGTGTACGTTGGCGTACGCTCAATTGTACGCCACTCCCCTTTGCCGGTGTTTCTGGCCGTACGAATGCGGCTGAGTTGTGGGTGGACTTACCCCCAACGGCCGCGTACGGATAGCGTACGTTAATAGCGAACGTACGCACGTTTGGCCGCTACGATCAGAATAAGCTCCAATGTGTGAGTGTGTCTATAATGCTGGGTGGAGTCATAGGCTAATAGCCTATCAGAGCCTCTGACTCCGCCCACACACACTCACATAGTAACAGAGAACCAGCCCACAGTGCCAGACACCCTCTGCCTCCCAGGAGGAGACACTGACTCAGGACCACCCTCCTGTACTCTTGTGCTGCCACGCTGGACCCTCACCCACTGGCAGAAGCTGCACAGTGTCCCCCACCCTCCTCTTTAGTCCCCCTTATGCCCACACACCCCTTTCACTACCCAGCCTCCTGTTTTCCTGTGTCGTGACCTCCACCAGTGGGGAGCCGCTGACTCAAAAACACCCTACTATACTATTGCACACACACACCTAAACAACACACATCCCCCCACAAATGTCACTGTACCATCCACACACACTATACAATACACACCCCCTTCCAAATCATATGCTCTCTATTTAACACATTTCACCTATAACTCAAGCCCCTTACGACGGTGTGAATAGTGTCCGTAGGGCGCGATGAATCACCTAGTATACAATATATACTGAATAGAAGGAGTGATTAATCTTTTAGCATGTACCCAGCTTCAGACCCCATGACCAGACATGCATAACAAACTGATTAGACATGGGGTTCACCAGACCTGAGAAAAATCATGGTTGCATGTTAAACATGATCGACCTGGGACAAGCAGACATGAAGAAGTGAAGACAAGAGGAACAAACTGGAGGCACAATAAACATCAGGGAGTTATGCAAGGTGGTAGAGAAGACATGGGAGAAACAATAAAGTTAACAGGTATTTATGTGAAAGAGTACAAAGGGGGGATATGGTACCTGAAAGAAAAGATGGTATGGCAAAAATGAATAGTATGTTTAGCGGGCAACAGAAAACTCTCTAGAATGCACCAAAAATGTCAGTTTAGTAGCCATCAATCATGTACATTGCAGACCATACCATTGTGGTGTGGGACTATATATATCCAGAAAACAATGCTATGTGTAGATGTATGTACTCACCCTTAGCTTACTGATAAAGGCACCTGCCTCTTCACTGCTCATGTTCCCACGTAGTTTCACAATGTGTTGCAGGCTTTTAAGAACATCACCGGCCATAGTGACATCGCCACATACATATACATGACCTCCTTGCTCCTTTAGAGCTTTGAAAGTTACCTCAGAGAGCTGTTCACGGAGGACATCTTGCACATATTTCTGGAATTCAAAATAGGAGTGCGTCATCTAGACTGTTCTAGACTGCAAAGAAGTACTGCAATGCTACATGTGGTTAATATTTATAACAGCTTATTTTATTTTACTACATCAAAGAATAATATACCATAATATTTCTGAGAAAAATAACCTGATACACGCAAGTGCATCTATGCAGACCAGCGATACAGTATAGGTAGGCGAGTTCTCACATAGAAAAAGTTCTGTAAGGTTCTAGTAAGCAATTGCTTTTTGAGCAATTTAGGACTATTTAGCTTGAAATTTAAAGGAGCCTATTTATAAACCAAAAACCTCTGCACAAGCCTCCAAAATACTCCAAGAATCTCAAGCCCTATGCTATGAAAGTCTGTGTTTGGTCCCTCTACTATAGGAGCAACCCCATGGTACAGGTTTCCATAATCCAGTTGAATCAGTCCAACCTGCTAAGCCTGGGGCTGGTTATCTCACATTGTAGGTGGGTCAACTAAAGATGACGGTCTGGTTGAGGTATTGGTGTAGGTGGGGGGAGTAAATATCTCCTGTGACTTCTCTTCCATTTAAGGTTGCACTGACCCACCGGTGAAACCCAGAGTGGGCTCCACTGCTTAAGTCGCCACCTTCTTCTGCGCTAATTATAAAGTATACATATGCTACATTGTACTGCACTGGAATATGGTGTATTTTTTACTGGGCATTGTTCTTAGTCTGGTGCATTATCATGCATGTACTAGCACTATATCTATCTATATATATATATATATATATATATATATATATATATATATATATATATATAGCCACACCCCTAATCATGGGTCCCTATCACTGTATTCCCCCGCTGGGCCCTTCATGACCTTGTCCGACACTGCTTCCGTTATTTTTAGTAGGTTTTCTGCATGTAGTACACACAATGTAAACCATATTGAAATACATGAGCCATTAAAATAAAACAGTGCAATTCACTTAATTTACATAGTTACATAGTAGGTAAGGTTGAAAAAAGACTTGCGTCCATCTAGTTCAACCTGGTATAGATATCCATTGCTGATTTGGTAGGTTCTGGTATTTTACAGACAAATTATATTTCTTATTTGTACCCATGGATGTTTTTCTCCAGTAAATGTTTGTCCAACTTTGCCTTGAACGCATTTAATGAGCCAGCCGTTACCACCTCTCTGGGAAGAGAGTTCCAGAGTTTGACTGTTCTGACCGTAAAGAAATTCTTTCTACTAGCTGAATTAAATCTTTTTTCTTCTAATCTATACTCATGCCCTCGCGTCCTAGATTCCTTTCTAGTAGAAAATAGGGTGTGTGACAGTTCCTTATATTGGCCCTTGATATACTTGTACATGTTGAGCATGTCCCCCCTTAAACGTCTCTTTTCTAATGTAAATAGTCCCAAATTGCTTAATCTCTCCCCGTAGCTTAAATTCTCCATTCCCCTAATAAGCTTTGTTGCTCGCCTTTGGACTTTTTCTAATTCTATGATGTCCTTTTTATAGTGTGGGGCCCAGAACTGTACTCCGTACTCTAGGTGAGGTCTCACCAATGCTTTATATAGTGGCATAATTACCCTTGAGTTCCTAGTTTCCATTCCCCTCTTAATACATGCCAGAATTTTGTTGGCCTTTTTTGTAGCTACATTACAATGGGCACTACATCCTAGATTGCTGTCTATTTGGACTCCTAGATCCTTTTCAAGTATGGAATTACCCAGTTCCTCTCCGCTAAGGTTGTAACTTGCACACTGGTTGTGTCTCCCAAGGTGCATAACCTTACATTTATCTACATTGAACCTCATCTTCCATTTTTTTGCCCACTCATCTAGAATTGCAAGATCATTTTGAAGCATGGTGACATCTTCTGGTGATTTGATGACTTTGCTAAGTTTTGTATCGTCCGCAAAGATGGATACATTGCTGAGTAACCCTATCCCAATATCGTTAATAAAAATGTTAAACAAAATGGGCCCCAAAACCGAACCCTGGGGCACTCCACTTAGTACCGGTATCATATCTGATACGGCACCATTCACAACCACTCTTTGTTCTCTATTACATAGCCAATTCCCTACCCATCTGCAGATATTTTCACCCAATCCTAGGTTCTCCATTTTATTAATCAATCTCTTGTGTGGGACAGTATCAAATGCTTTAGCGAAATCTAGGAAAATCACATCTACAGCATTTCCATTATCGAGGTTTTTGCTAACCTCTTCATAGAACCCTAGTAGATTAGTTTGGCATGAACGATTTTTCACGAACCCATGTTGGTTAGTACTGAGTAGACGGTGATGATCTAAATATTCCTGGATACCATCCCTTAAAAATCCTTCAAATAGTTTACCCACAATTGATGTTAAACTAACGGGTCTGTAATTAGCGGGATCTTCCTTTTTTCCTTTTTTGAATATTGGCACTACCTCTGCTATTCTCCAATCTTTTGGTACTATACCTGACGATAGTGACTTGCTAAAGATATAATGTAGGGGGGTAGCTAGTTCATCCCTTAATTCCATTAATACCCTCGGATGAATCCCATCTGGCCCTGGTGACTTATTTGTTTTGAGTTTGCTTAGCCTCAGTATTATTTCCTTTGGCGTGAAATCCACAATGAGATCTGGCTTATTTGTCCCGTTTGTGGTAAATGTTCGTTCCACAGTCTGCTCTCCCTTAGTAAATACTGATGAGAAGAACTCATTTAACAGTTTTGCTTTTCCCTTGTCCTCAGTAACACTTTTTCCACTAGTATCAGTTAGTGGGCCTATGTTTTCCTTAATTAAACGTTTACTATTTATGTATTTAAAAAACTTCTTTGGGTTGGTTTTGCTTTCAGTGGCTATGCACTCTTCATATAATATTTTAGCTGCTTTAATTACCCCTTTACAAGTTTTGTTTGATTCTTTGTATTTTGCGAACGCCTCCTCATTCAAGTTATTTTTATAGAATTTAAAGGCTCTGGTTTTATTGTTGATAGCTGACCTTACTTCTTTGTCCAACCATGGTGGCTTTTTTTTGTTGAATTTACCTTTAGTTACTTTAGGAATGTATTTAATAGTTAGTGAATCAAGCACCTTTTTTAGAGTATTTTCTAAATAATTTTATCAGTAAACATAATTAACCTTTATTAGAATCTCCTCTATGTTTTTTGTTTAATATCCACAGATGTAGCCATGAATTCCCAATTCAAAAACTTGGATATGAAGGTACATTTTGCACCACAAGCTCTGAAATACAACCTTGGCTCTTCGGGATACAGTCGTATTATTGACCACACTTAGGTCGACAGTCATTAGGTCGACACCGTTGGCTCGACAGGCAGCAAGGTCTACAGGGTTCTAGGTCAACATGGATGACGGTCGACATGGGACACGGTTGACATGGTTTTAGGTCGACAAATGCGTTAGATCAACATGGGTTAGGTCGAGAGGTCGCGAGGTCGACATGGGTTTTTTCACTGTTTTTTGAGCTGACATGTGCCGACAGGCAGTATTTCATGCCCTACCATCCACTAGGGTGTGGTGGGAGAATAAAATAGTGTGCCCAAAGCATTGAGAGCGAAGCTTGAAAAAGCTATAAAGTGAAACGCATTGGTGGAACAGAGCCAAGACACCCATCTTCTGGACTCCAATACTGTCCCCATTTCTTGTGACCGGACCAGCTTTCTGGAATACCCCAGCAGCCGTGACCATCAGGACATACAAATATCAAGTGAACCAGGTAGAGCCCCTAACCAACAGGCGCTCCCTGGGTTGGAGACAGCAATCTCTCCTAAACAAGTCCTTTAAAATCGGCCTCCAACTATCGGGACTTTCCATTAAGCAAGCACTATGGGAATGGACACAGGACACCATCCTGAACTTTGGGTGACTATCCATGCTCTATTTTTAAATTTCTGGTACCTATATTTCCATAACGGAATGATTTAATGAATTTACTTGATACTTTTTTACAATATATATTCTTTTATTAAAATTGTCTAAATACCTTTTTACACCTGTCACATGTTCTTAGACAGCGCGGTTTCACCCTCCTTGTTTTTGTACTTTTATATTATTTGGGCCTGGCACCCAAATTCCCGAAACCGCAGCTAGAGCAATCCCACTCCTTTCTAGGCGCCCTCCTGGGACACCTAGTGTTCCTAAACCCTTCTATTGCTTCCACTAGTGAATACTTTATAAAAATATGTGATGTTCACTTTGTAAATTTAATATTTTTGGTGAATTCAGAAACTTATTGCACACCCCTCTTTATAGTTTGGTTCTAACTATGTTTTAACTACCTTTGGTTTATTTGGTTCTCGGGAATATGCTGTTAACAGTTCTTTAAACACCCCTTTGTTCCTCACAAGCATGGCCTCCTCTTTGTAGATGTGATCAATTTTGGATTCCCGGCATCCAAACACAAGGATCATTGGACAAGGTTTCATTCCTAAAAAAAGTAAATTCATAATTATTCACTTAAATAAATGGGAAACATGCATCCTTCATCATTCACAAAAGATCATTCCTATTACAGGTTGAGTATCCCGTATCCGAGTATCTGTTATCCGAATTATTCCGAAAACCATACATTCCAGAAAGTGAAAAAAAAATATTTTTTTTGTTAAAAACTCACTGGGGACATTTGTAACAGCACTACCGGTGACATGATATGTAACTGGCACTATATATGTGCAAGAAAATGATTGCTTGGCATTCAAAATCAATATCTGAGATAGTACACAAATTTTGTTTCATGTTTTGAAACCTTGTTTTTTGAACAAATAAAATATATTTGTGTGTATTTTATGTGGTAATAAAATATATTTGTGTGTATTTTATGTGTTTATACAGCATACATGCAAGATACTTCAAAATACATAATTGAAATATTAATATATTCCGAAATACGGAATAATCCGTTATCCAAAATTCTCCTGGTCCCGAGCATTTTGGATACGGGATACTCAACCTGTAATACAATGTAGTTCAAAATAGTGGGGCAGATGTATTAAGCTTGGTGAAGTGGTAAAGTGGAAGGTGATAAGCTCTGAACAGGATGAGTTTGAAAAATGATTGTTAGGAGCTGATTGGCTGGTACATTATCACCTTGCACTTTATCACTTCACCAGGCTTAATACATCTGCTACACTACTTTAATTCCAACCAGAGATGAATATATCTTTGAAAGGTTATGTACAGCTGCACAGAGCTATGGCAGGAATTCAATAAAGCAGATGGAATTCCTAACTCCGTGCGGGCTTCTGCCTCTCTAGCAGTTGGCGCAGCAATGTACATTCTGACTTTGTGCCAGAGTCTACAGTGCATGTGCAGGTCAATAGTGCCCGTACCTTTCTCCTGAAGACATATCTACTGCCCATTCACCATTTCTGTCAACAGCAATGGCCATCACATTACTCCAGAGGGGTATGCATTTGGATGCAGAGTATGCAGTGTGGGCCCCCTGGACCCAGGGGCCCATGTGCTTCGCATACCTTGCACCCATTACTTGCTATGTTCATTTTTGTCACATATTTATGTAGGAAACTACTGATATGCACTACAAATAAATAAAGACTATGATGGGCTATGGAAAATCTTATATTCTAGAGAAATCAGCTGCCCCACCTTTGTGCTGTATATCATAGACACGTTGCTGCCAGAAGCTCCTGAAGGGTGCGATGCCAGTGCCAGGACCAATCAGAATGCAGGGCACATGTGGATCTTGTGGCATGTGGAAACTTGCAGCACTGCAGATGATGAGACCCATGTTAGGTATGTCTGCTTTGTGGTATGTGTACTAAGCTATATTATCCATATGTTGGTTTTATAAGAACAATATCATACACAATTATGAAACACTTTGCTTTGCATATTATTGTGATATTCTTCTATACAGAATTGCATTAAATGCTGGAAATTGTGAATTCACATTGTACCGGACTTTATGCTATAGGCATCACAGTACAAGTAGGAAATAAGTACCAATTAAAAAACAGAAGTGCACAGTTATGGGTTTTCTTTTTCCCATGCTCTGTCATTCCATATAGGTCAGCCAAGAAACAGAATTGTTATTCAAGGGATCATCACCGGGGTGTTGATCCTTAAATGTCGGTTCCCGACTGGTTTGCAATATGCCTCAGTATAGTGGGGTCCGTCTGTCTGTATGGGCGCAACTGATGATTCAGGACAAATACTGGTACCAGGAAAGAGAGTGCTAAAGTGTTTCTTCGCCTTTATCCATCTGACAGGTCCATCTATAACAGGGCTGGGCAACACCGGCCCTCCAGATGTTAGTGAACTACACATCCCAGAATGCCTTGCATCAGTTTCAGCATGGCCACATAGCAAAACTAATGCAAAGCATCCTGGGATGTGTAGTTCACTAACATCTGGAGGGCCGGTGTTGCCCAGCCCTGATCTATAATAACTGCTTCTGGAGTGGTAACTATCGCCATTTCCACTTCACAGTATTTATCAACGCTGTGCTCATGCTTTATTATTCTCATTGACTGTGACTAATAAAAATGATTGACTAACCCATGTGTTTGTTCTACTACTAATGGAACAATATTCAATTATACTCATATTCATCTACTAATTAAAACTTAATTCATCACCTTTTTAACTATAGCTGTTTCTGCACCTTGTTAAGTATCATCAAATCTGGAGCATCAAGCCTGAAGCGTGGCGAGCGGACGCGTATTACTTTACATGTATTCCGCGTCCCCTCACGGGGCTCACTACGCTCGCCAGGCTTCGGGCTTGGTGGCTCGCTGCGCTCGCCACACTATCTAAAATCAACTCCAAGCTGACGTGGATAGTGGGGGTATGAAAAGGTCAGAGGACGCGTACCGCCGCTGCTTGCCACGCTTTGGGTTGACGTTGATCCTGGGGGTGGCGTTCACAATGGGGGGGCATTTAACATTGTAACGACCCATCAGGGTGCTTGTACAATAAAAAATCGTATACCATCGCATTGTTTGCCAGTGTATGGCATACGATGCGATACAATATTTTATTGTACAATATCGCGTTGCACCGTATCGTATACCATATTTAGTCTTAAGTGTCTTTTTTTATTAATTTGCTATTATTTTTAGCAGTCTTTCTTCTATTTATTTTCTTGACTCTCATGTGGTTGAGTACCCACATTTGACTGCTGCTTAAATCATAGCTCAAATGTGTATGTTGCAAGATCTATAACATACCGTGAATGTTGCTGATCTTTCATATGTAAAATTCAATAAAATTTATAAAAAATAATAATAATAGCTCCAATGAAATATAAGGTACAACAACCCCTGGATCTGTAGTGCTCGGCCATTCTCTTTCTCTTTTTTCCAATATACTATCAACCTGGTACTTTGGGGAAGTGACAGTTTTGGTTAATGTACAGTATGCTGCTTTTAAACCTGCAATTAAGAAAGTGTCAAGTGAAATTGCCTTCCCACGGTACTAGGGCAGGACTCTATGCTCTGAAACAGGACTCTATTACTATCACATTCCTCCCAACTGTCCCCATTGCAGAGCAACAGCCCTGATTTTAGGAATTTGAGGGAAGCATGAAACAATCAGAATATTCATCGTGGATTTGTCCAAAATGTTCTCTTAGTGCAACTATGCCATAAAATGTAGCATTACTAACAGTGCATTTCTTGTCTTCATATGTATTAGTGGGGCAGATGTATTAAACCTTAACAAGAGATAAATTCAAGTGTGATAAGGAGAGATAAACGTCCAGCCAATCAGCTCCTTACTGACTTTTTTTAAACACAGCCTGTAACATGGCAGTTGGCAGGTGATTGGCTGGACGTTTATCTCTCCTTATCACCCTTGCATTTATCTCTTGTTAAGGCTTAATACATCTGCCCCAGTGTGTGAACAGCACGGTTGTACAGTGATTCAATTTTATTGCTTGCTACATCAATGCTGGGGCTATGGCTGCTATTCCAACCAAGGGGCTATTATAGTCAAGAATGTTCATGCACCATGTGATGAAACCTGTTGACATGGGTTTTGCCTACAATATGCGGTCGGGCTTCCGCAACAGTACAAAAATACTGCTTCATTTTAATGTGTAAAGCCCCGTACACATGGTGCAATTTTAGCAAGAATTGCGGGGATATGGTCGCTGAGCGACCATATCCCCGTGCATATGGGGTGACTGTTGCCCTGCAATGGTCACTGGTTGCAGGAGCATGCTCCTGTGACCAGCTACTTCCCCTGGCGAGCAGCTATGTCCCCCTGCCGCTTTCCTCAGCAGTATCTCCTTTTTATCAGCGACCATCTCTGTGCTGTCCCGGGAGTGTGCATCGGGAGCGCAAGGTAAAAAACCTGTATGATCTGCATGTGATCTGCATGCGATCTGCGATTTTGACTATATAGTCAAAATCTAATGTCAAATCTCACTGTGTGTACACAGCATTAGAAGGGTTTCATATTATATTGCCACTATTTCTATGAAGGTTAATAATAATTGTAATAACACACCCTCTTACAAAACACGGAACAACTTCATCTGGCTGTATTCTGTTCAGCCAGGACGAGCAGACACCATGATGCACGGGCCCATCACCATCTGAAAAATAGCCCAAAAATAAATAATATCAAGTTATTGTGTCAAATATTATATTTTATGGTATTACATTGGCAATACTGATATTGCTAGTTTTATGATGTCACAATAAAATGTACGTTTCATTCAATGTTGTTCTGGGAAAACTAATATGAATCAAGGTTTAAGAAATGTTCTTTAATGAACCCTGCTCCAATCATTACCATAATGACTAAGTTGTCTGGCTATCTAAGTGGTATCAGGGAATTGCAAATAAAAGCAAATGTTTTCTGTACTATAATATATGGAAAGGGTTTATCTGTATCTTCCAAGTGCTTCATGCCAAGTGCTTCAATATTGTTACAATTAGCTAAGGAGATAGAGACATGGCTACTACTACTTTGTAAAGCTGGGTTTTTACAGGTCAGCTGTGGTCTACAATCGTAAGAGCAAGATTATCTTAGAGGGTATATGTCTACCTCTATCATAATATATATATATATATATATATATATATATATATATATATATATATATATATATATATATATATATATATATATATATATATATATATAAAGCAACATAATATACTCATACATTATATTTTGCATGATCTAATAATATATACTAGTAAGTAATCCATTGTTAACACAAGTTGTTTTGTTTTTGACAAACTTTTAGCACAATCTGGAATCTATGATGTTTTTTTAAATTTGTAGTCAGGCTCCAATGCACAGTTGTGGGTAGTTGAGGTAACGGCAAGATAATAGGGGCTCCGAACGTGAACATTAGTTCACATGTATGGAGGGTTGAGATATGTTTTTTTAAATATTCCTGAAGAACGCTCAGACTTTTCCTCACTGGGACTTTCTATGCAGTGTAAAAATACCTAAACAATCCCTCATGCATTACACAGATTGTAGGAAAAGACATTGCCCAGACAGGTTCGGGATTTTTCTGAGAGTGGGCGTATATGCTTCAAAATGTGGATTATTTCCTCTTTAGAGGAGAAATGAAGCTTACCTCTTGTACGATAGGACACAACAGCAACGGTGAGATGAACCTCATCAGGATTCATGTCAGGAGAGGAGCTGATGGAGTAATAACGAGGCTGCAGCAGGGGTAGCTGTGTGAGCAGCAGAGATGAGGGCATCTGAACTGAGGGGAACTCCTCTAGCACCTCGACAATAGTGGGATTCTTGTACCACTTCCATTCTTCATATTCTTGTAAGCCCTAGGCAGCCAATGAGAGAATAATGTCTATCCATGCACTCAGTGGCGTAACTATTAAGTTTGCTCCCCCCTACCAAAAAGTTTGTGGCGCCCCCCCCTTCCACCATGGCATTATTTTTATATATATATATATATATATATATATATATATATATATATATAACAGCCTGGGCATGCACTCCGTGGCCAGTTTGACGCTAGGTGTGTTGCATAAAGGTTGATGGTTGTTTGATAAAAATTAGCCTGAGGAAAATACATATCAGTGTATTGAAACGTTGCTGCTAATACATTTTTCATGATTATTACCACTGGCTATATTGGCTAAAGTAAGCTTGCTGCGGGCACCCGCCAAAGTACTACAATTAAGTGGAAGTGCCGGACCGTCTTCTATACTATTCTATACACACTGCATTATACACAGCCCCCCTCCCCCATGTTACCCCCCCAGGACACACTGAATTATACACAGCCCCCTCCCCCATGTTAAACACCCCCCCCCTAGGAAACACTGCATTATACACAGCCCCCCTCCCTCCATGTTACCCCCCAGGACACACTGCTCCCCTCCCCTATGTCACCCCCAGTACACACTTTATTATACACAGCCCCCTCCCCCATGTCACCCCCCCCCCCCCCCCAGTAAGCACAACCCCCACCTGACTTCTTTGTTTCTTCCTCTGCAGAGCAGACTGGGCATTATGGTGAGGCAGCCGCAGCACAGTAAGGCAGATGAGGAGAAGGAAGTGGAGGCTTGGCTGAGCCCTCTCTCAGCCTGGTGGGCGGGGCCAACCCATGTAGAGAGTGTAGCTGCAGTGTGGGAGCAGGGGAGGCTCTACCTGAACGCTGCCTTATCGGAGCTGTGCTCCAATCTCACAGCAGTGAGTCCACTGAGTAGGGGTGCTCCGGCAGCTGTGCTTGCAGGGGAGTCAGCCAGCATGTCAGTGCCCCAGTCACTGGCACACACCACAGACCCCGCTGGTGCTTTTTCCCCCAAGCTGCCGCGGGGCCTGCCACATGGAAGCTACGTCACTGCATGCACTACAACATATCATAGTGAATCACATATTCACTAATAAATATAACATTTATGCATCTACTTGCCAATGTCTTGTATGTCCAAGTAGGTCTTCTAGCCAACTACTGATTTTATATACATATATATATATATATATATATATATATATATATATATATATATACTGATCACATAATAATTAACTTAATTAATCAATCAAATTATCCCAGTTAATAAATTGCATGTCAATGAATGTAATGAATTAAAAGCAGCAGGTATAGTAGTGTTGATATAATTCTGTAGATATGAAGGATATGATAAAGATATGACTTATTCTAGTCAGTAGTTACAAGTCAAATAGGTTGATCTTGATGGACTAACATCTTTTTTCAACCTTAATTACTATGTTACTGTGATATCAGTTTGTATTTACAAGTTGTTTAATTAACTGCACAAGCTCAGGTAATGGAGAACATTAGAAAATAAGTAACATATCACCTTGCTCAGGATCTCCAAGTGTTTTTTCTCTCTCTCATTGGTTGCGAGGAATACAATTTGCTGCATGAGGATCGGGGTGGGCGGGGTTGTGATGTCCAGGAAATATTTGAAGGCATGGAAGATGGTGCATGGAGGAATCCTCTCCTCCTCTGTCCAGTTACTAATTACACCTGTGCAGATTACACAACAGCATAGTACTCAGACTTCCTATAGCAAGGGGCCAACTTGACTTAAAGTAATGTTGCAGCTATTTTAACACACAATTTACAGTCAATTTGTTTGTTCATTTTTTTGTGCTAAAATTTAATTTGAATTGAAAAAAATATATTTACATAGTTTGACAATGTATTGATCAGTATGTACATAAAAAGAGTTTGGGGTAATTTGTGAAATGGTGAAACATGTTAATAATGTTTTATCAATATCATATACATATATATATATACATATATATATATATATATATATATATATGTGTGTGTGTAGTGTCTGTGTTTAACTGAAACACTGCCACCTGCTGGCAGAGAGTGAAACTACATCTCTTTCTCTTTCACACATACAGAAACACAGAGGCTACCAGGACAAGCTTTCGAAGCCTTTGCTTCGAGCAGGCTTAGCTTGTACTAAATATTTGTGCGTGGGATCATTTTCTCCTAATGTATAATACAGTGGTTCCCAAACTGTGTGCCGTGGCTCCTGGGGTGCCTCGGGACACTTGCAGGGGTGCCCTGGGTTGGTGGTCCAGAGCCAATTCAAATTTTTATGGTAAATTTTTATGGGCAAAACCAGTGCTGGAGGCTGCCAATAATAAAATGTGTACAAACAGAAGCAAATCCTGCCCTTTACCACATAACTGACCCTAGGAATCAGATATAAACCCAATCTTGATACCCTAGGGTGCCGAGATTCAAAAAAGATTGGGAACCACTGGTATAATATATGGGTTCAATCCTATTCCCTGCGAAGGTAAGAGGTGCTATTGCAATGGCATGTAAGCGCTGGCAATGGCACCTGAACCCCTCGTGGCTCCTTTTAGTGCTTAACAGATATTTTCTTGCAGCCCTATGGGGCTGGAAATAAAAATCCAGTACCATAAGTGTTGCATAGTTATATACTCACACCTGCGAGATACTTGTAGGGAATAGGACTGACAGCTAAGTATAATAAAAGTTACTGAAACATCTGTGGACATATAAAAGGAGCTTTCAATATCCATTACAATCCATTACAATAGTGCATTCATCTGATGCATTCTACCATAAAAATGTACCCTAAATATAGTACTATATATTTTTTTAAAAAGGGGAGATAATGGGCCTGACCCTGAACTGGGTGTACACCTGTTTCTAATGTATACAATGCAAATTTGATCTGCAAACATGTGCATGCCTACATCCATATGCAGATACATTCCTACCACTTAATGATGTGGGAGTGGGGAGGGAAAGCGCTGGCAAGCGTTGGCAATTTACTTTAAAGGTAAATGACCTGGACTCGGATACATATTACCCTGTGTGGATCTATATTCTATGGAACAGTGATCATCACTGTCTACATGGATCTATATTATATACAACATATCCATGTAGACAGTGATGATCACCAGTACACACCTTGCTATGGTTAAAAACGCTTTCAAATAAACTAAAAATAATAAATAAAAAAGCACATTCCCATACTAAACAGTGTTATCACCAGATCTCAGCCTGAAATGTTAGCGGAAAATTTGTGTGGATGAACAAGATGGGGTTCTCCGAAAAAGGCTGGTAGGATGAACTGGTGACTATCACAGTGAAACAAGCAGTACGGGGTTATGCTGTCATAGAAACATAGAATTTGTCAGCAGATTACAACCATTTGGCCCATCTAGTCTGCCCCTTTTTTAAACATATTGTTACCTTAAACCCTATTTAATCCTTATTTATTTTTAAGGATATCCTTATGTCTATCCCACGCATGTTTAAATTGAGCTATTGTATTTGACTCTACCACCTCTGATGGAGACTATTCCACTTGTTTACTACTATGGAGGCCAATTCCATGATCGGGATCGGCGGGATCCTGGGATTTTGGCCTAAAATAGGATTTAAATCCCAGGATTTAAGATCTCAATTCCGGGATTCTGGGATTACTGCGGCCATACAAAATTCACTACTTTTTTAAAAGCCGGGTTTACATGGCTCAGATGTGCTGCCCGGCTGCTAGTACTGACCCCCCACACAACGCAGCGTGACGTGATGTCAAGGGTCATGCTGCGCAGCCCAGCCACCGGCATGCCGCTTACTCTTCTAAGCCCACTCTGTCTCTTTAATTAGGGAGGCTAATCCTGGGAATCCCAGGATTAAGTATTTTTCAATCCCAATACCTGGGATTGAAAAAATGGATTGGCATCCCTATCTACTACCCTTTCTGTGAAGTAATTTTTCCTCATATTTCTCCTAAATCTTCCTCCCACCACTTTCAGTGCATGTCCTCATGTTCTGTTGCTCCTCTTCCTGTGAAGAATGTCTCCCTCCTGGAGCTTGTTTAAACCCTTGACATAGTTGAAAGTTTCTATCATGTCCCCCCTTTCCCTTCTCTGCTCTAAAGTATACATATTAAGATCTTTTAGTCTTTCCTGGTACGTTTTGTGATGTAGGCCATGCACCATTTTAGTTGCCCTTCTTTGTACAGTCTCTAATGTATTTATATCCTTCTGGAGATATGGCCTCCAGAACTGAACACAATACTCTAGGTGAGGTCGTACCAATGACCTATACAGTGGCATTATTACTTCTTTCTTTCTACTGCTGATACCTCTCTGTATGCAACCAAGCATCTGACTTGCCTTCTTCATTGCTTTGTTACATTGCCTACCTGCCTTTAAGTCCCCTGAAATAGTGACACCTAGATCCCTCTCTTCCTCAGTAGTTTCCAATATGGTGCCATTAACACTATATTTAGCCTTTGGAATTTTGATGGAATATTGCATGATTTTGCTTTTGACCATCCTCTAATCTACCTAGAACATCAATCATTTGTTTTACTCCTCCTGGTGTGTTTACACTGTTGCATACCTTTGTGTCAAAAGCATACTTTCCCTTCAATACCATTTGCTATGTCACCATTAATTTTTTTTAAAAGTACTGGACTAAGGGGCTGATTCAGCATGTTCATAATGGGCCGAATTCGAGCCTGTCCCCGATGGTCGGGGTTTACGCATGCAAACAGCTTTGGTCACATTTGTGTGACCCCCAGTATTGATGCCCATCCTCGATGCAAGCCATGTGCAGATTAGAGAATGCAATGTCGGTCACAGTGCCCCCTACACTATTTGGGAACATCTGCATTGAGCAACGGCAAGCTCAAAGGCTACAGATGGTGTAATGGTTAGCATTACTGCCTCGCAGCGCTGAGGTCATGGGTTCCATCCCCACCATGGCTCTAACTGTGTTGAGTTTGTATATTCTCCCTGTGCTTGCGTGGGTTTCCTCCGGGTACTCCGGTTTCCCACAATCCAAAAATATACTGGTAGGCTAATTGGCGCCCAACAAATTAACCCTAAAATGTCTGTGTGTGTGCGTGTACATGTGGTAGGGAATATAGATTATAAACTCCACTGGGGCAGGGACTGATGTGAATGTTCAAATATTCTCTGTGAAGCGCTGCGGAATATGTGTGTGCGCTATATAAGAAACTGATAATAAATAAATAGTCAGATGTCTGATTTTCTTGTAGAAGATCAGATGTTGCATCTCCAAACACAGATGCTGCATTAACAAACCGAGAAGCCACCAGGAGGCATTCATTACACAAGACGCCTCCTGTGGCATTAGCACATTTTTGCACTACAGCAGCTTCCAAATATGCCGCTGCTGTGTGACCTGCACCTACTTTTGAATCCATCCCTGTGTCACAGTTATAATATGGCCACATACCGCTGGTGGGAACAATGCACTATAGGGCTCATTCATGTATCTGGGGAGATTTCTGCCAATTATGGTACAGAACAGACATCCCACTTGTTTGCTCCCAGGTCTGTGGGATACAAACTGGGGATACAAAACATTTCCTTGGCTCAATTTCTCAATGCATTTTCTTGCAAGTTTACAATGAATTATTAAATTGATTCCTATGGTGTATATTCTAAAAAGCTATCAAGTTTGTCATGTATGCAATGTACAGTATAAAGAGTATGAGTGTGCTCGAAAAAAAAACAGTGAAATAGAAGTATCCATGTATTTATGAATAAATGGGTTCATCTTACCTAAGGCAGTATTTCTCTCCTCCAAAATCTCCACCCTCACTACCTGATTGACTGGAGGCGCATCCTCCAATCTTTCAATCAAGGCATTGACGAGATCATCGTGGTTGCCAGGAAACACTCCCAAGTGGTCCCCTGGTTTGTACCTTAGCTCTTGGTGTCCATTGGTGTGAAGTCGAAGTAATATAGTAGAGCGGCTGTAGTAAAAAATAATAAGCGTCAGTGATTTGACTGTAGTCACAGAAATCTTTCAACTGGCCCAATGGCAGGAATTACAGTACAATGGCCCCAGTCATAGCCAGATTAAGTGGGGGAGGTGGGCGCAGGGTATACAGTACTTCCCTTCCCACAAGGGCCCCTCAGCTAAGCACAGTGACACCACTAGTTCTCCTGGTACCTGTCCTGTAGTAGTACAGAGATTTTGCTATTCTTGCATGTGTTAAGATAAATTATACAGTAGATTTTATTTTTCTATGTCTAAGGTTAAGTTTTCTTTGTTCCACCACAAGAAATGTTTATAAAAACAATTAGCTCTCAATTAAGTGGAGCTATAAACAGTAACTGGGCGTTATTAAACTATTTTTTTAAATCTAGTATACTCCAGTGGTTTACATTTTATATACACAATCCATATTATACCTTCCAACATGAGGGACAAAATGCTGTTTTTTTGGACTTACCTCTTATTTTATGATTGCAGTTACCTGTGTTGAAATTTCTTTATAACCAATTAGATGACACCAACCATATATTAACCCTCTGAGTGCCAAGCAAGTTTGTCAAAATAGGTGTAAAAATCACCAAAGCAAACATTGTTATTCATCATAATGACCTGTAATGTTTACCTTATATAGGAAATATAATATTTTTTTTACACAACATTTTTTATTTTAATTTATATAAATGTGAGCGACGCCGGCATTTTTAGTGGATATTTTGAACCTCTCTCACAGATATATTGGCACTCAAAGGGTTAAGAGGGCAATCCAGGTAGAGAACATTTTGGGTGAGATTTAATAGGATGAGAGTTTCAGAAAGTGAGAGATTTGGTGAGAAATCTCCAGGTTTTTTTAAAGCGGCAATCATTTACACTGCAAAATCAAACTGGTTTTGCAGTGTTAATGATTGCCCCTTTACAAAAACTGGATATTTCTCACCAAATCTCTCACTTTCTGAAACTCTCATCCTATTAAATCTCACCCCATGTCTCTTCTTGAATGGGTATGCAGAATATGATATATACACCCCCCATATATCAGGGATATGGATAGACAACTTTAGATATTTTAGTTGAAGTTGAAATATTTAAATATTTGCTGTCTCGGATCTAAAGAGAAATTAAATTGTGGGCGAAGGGGGTAAATTGCAATTGCTACAGGGTTAAAACCCCAGCCCAATTCACACCCAGTCGATGTTGTAGCAATGTTTTAGAGAGATCCCGCTGCCATAACGTGTGTCGCGCAAATTTGCCTGGGTGCATCCATGGGGCCGCAATTAATTAACCCTGTAATGTCTATTGGACATTGTAGTAATAAGGAAAAATACACGGTACTGTACCTGGATTTAGTACTTTGAAGGTTCTGTCGACACAACATTCGGGCGCCATATACTTTCTTTCTGTGAATACTGTACAGAGCTGTTAAAATAGATATTATGGATACATTTATACAAGTTGCAGTGCTCACAAACTGTTCTACAGTACTTATAGTTATACATATAATGATTGATCATTGTGTTGGCATCTGTTGATAGCTACAACCAGGAATAATGTAGAAGGTCCATGCACATTATTGGACCCACTCATTAGAAATGTATTATTTATTATCAATAAGTCATTTCATTGGTAACCCTGTCACTAGAATAGACTGGTCCAGTTAATCTTTACTTGATGTTTTACAACCAAGAATGAAAAGTCATCGCTCTTATCAACATAACAGCTCCATAGTTATTGGTCTACTATCCTCCATCATGACTAGGGAGAGTACATCTGTGCAGTGCAATCATGTACCTTGTGTGAGCTCTGGTGCCTCAGCCACAAAGCTGATCCGGTACTTGCTCCTCTTCCAGCTGCGGTCATTGCTAATCAGAGAATTGTTTGCTTTCTCAATATTCACATCGTCTCCTACACAGAATACATCACATGCAGCCTGTATGCAACAGAAATCAAATGTAAAATCTCTGTAAGGATTTCACTGTACAAAAAAATTGTTACTATAAGTTTTTTGATCAGAATATATAATCTTATGAGCAGCAAATTGGTTACATTGGAAATATGTCAGCTGTATGCTGCATAATGTACTGATTCATGGAACAAGTATCAGTTTATATGTCATACTGTGGCCACCTACAAGGAGCGGGAAAGCACAGCACTAAGGGCTGGACTGGCCCACAGAGGTAGAGTGGAATACCCCCGCTGGGCCCCAGTGCTTGGAGGACCTGCCTGTAGATCAGGTTCCAGACTGTGCACCGGAGTTATACATTAATCATATATTATACTATATTACACAGTACTATTGTGTATTTTATACAGTGCATTGCTGGTATTAATCTGGTACATGATAAATCATGTGCTATCAGTAGTTATCTTATAGTATACATATTTATACAGGGGCCCAAATCATGCACTCTTTAATGGTTAGCCAATGGGTGGCCACTCCTCTTAGCATGGGCCTCCTGCACTGCATTCCCTCCCGTAGGGCCCTTAATGCTCCAGTCTGACACTGATAACACTTAGGGGGGGTATTCAATCTGAGGGTCACGGCAGTCGAGCTTGCTCGACCGCCGTGACCCAGTCCCGTTCTCGGTCAGCTCGACCGAGAACATGCAGGCGGGATTCAATGTTCCGCCTGCAGCAGGACGAGAAGCGGGCGTGGCTGCGAGTTGCGGTCGGGAAGAGGCGAGCTGCAGCCGGCAGCTCGTCACTTCCCGGCCGTTCTCGGCAGAACGAGCCCGACAGCTTGTGATGTCGGGCTCATTCTGCCGAGATACCCTGCTCAATGCTGTCGGGAAAGACAGCATTGAATAGGGCCCAGCGGGCATCTCCCCGACGGGAGATGCTCGCCAGCAATTGAATACCCCCCTTAATGTTCTACAGTAGTACTGTGCAACTCTAATGCTCCTAAGTTATGGCCAAAAAGCACTAGTTCACATTTGGAGAGAGGTTTGTACCGGGAGAAATGTGTGGAATGGAATAGACACACTGATGCATGTATTTCTGAAGAGCAGAGCAAAAGCAAGATTTCTATGTTCAGAGCCAGAGTATCGAAATGAGATAAATGGGTGGGGAGGTAGCATTTTTAGGCATGATTCAATGGATGCAAACAATTGCATGAACATATAAAAACTAGGGATGGCCATCGGTGGGTTAATACCATCTGTAAGGGAACCAACACTGGTTATACCTATTGAAGGTAATCCACGCATTAGTGTTAAATGAGCTGGGGGTCAATCAGAGCCAGAGAAGGGTGTTGGGAAGCAGAACTAAGCTCCGACGCTTGGAGCAAAAAAATTTGGTAGCTCTGTACCATTTGATTATCTCCTAGAGATGGTAAAAGTAATTCACTATTGGTTATGGACCATCAATGATTTCAAATCATCGCTGGTCGATGGCCATCCCTAATGAAAACTCAGCAAAAGGACTGTTTCGGAAAAGTTTTGTGCTAGGGAAAATAGGTATTTTCCTGTGTTTTTAGTGCCATCTGGTGTTTTGGAATGATGATGATAATGATCCAAAGGGTGAAATTTAATAGGATGAGAGAAACAGTAAGTGAGAGATTTGGTAAGAAATCGCCAGTTTTTTAAAGCGGCAATCATTTACACGGAAAATCTAGTTTGAAGTGTAAATGATTGCCGCTTTAAAAAAACCCTGGAGATTTCTCACTAAATCTCTCACTTTCTGAATCTCTCAGCCTATTAAATCTCACCCAGAGGCCCTTATTCAGATCTCATTGCAGAACAAATTTGTTTGGAAAATGGGAAAAACCATGTGCACTGCAGGTGGGGCAGATGTAACAAGTGCACAGAGAGTTAAATAAGGGTGGGGTGTGTTGAAACTGAAATCTAAATTGCAGTGTAAAAATAATGCAGCCAGTATTTACCCTGCTCAGAAACAAAATAACTCACCCAAATCTAACTCTCTGTGCACGTTACATCTGCCCCACCTGCATGGCACATGGGCCCTTATTCTGGTCGGTGCGGATATATCCGCGTGCGTTCGGCCCGCCGATGTTTTGTGTCTGCGCATGTGCAGAGGCGTCTCTGCGCATTTGCGAGCGGGGCGTACAGCTAAATCCCGCATGATATGTGAACACTCCGAACAGGGGGTGGAGAGGGGCGTGAAAGGCTATTTGGGCTCATTACCATATGCATACGCCCCGCGTTTCATGGGCGTTCCCATGCAAACGCTGGGCGTACGCATGGTAATGCGGCCGTGACGCACGTGTAGGGGGCGGACATATGACATTGCCGGATGTCAGCTGCCCGCCCAGATCCCTGCTTTTGCACGGAAAAATGTCCGTGTGGTCTGAGGTTGCGGGAGCTGGTGGACCATTCGGTCCTGCATTCGATGGTCTGCGACCATCGAATGATGGGGGAGGTTCCCTGAGATGGAGGAGGCGTATTCCATGAAAAATACACGTGCGGTCCGTTCGGCCAGCTTCTTACCGCGTACGGACGGAGTTGGCGATCCGTACGGAAGGCGGGGTTTCGCACGCACGGTCCTGGCCGCATAATCGGATCCGGCCGCACCGATCAGAATAAGGGCCATGGTTTTGCCCATTTTCCAAACAGATTTGTACTGCAATCAGATCTGAATAAAGACCATAGTGTCAATTTAAATTTGTAAATGTATAACTAAGGTAACTGGGGTACACATATATACAGTATTTGTTATTTTATGTGAAAATACAGTAGCATCACCTTCCTATATCTTATTTCATATTTATGATTCTTATTATCATGAAGGTGATCATCCCTCATTCTTTTACTGTGACAAGTAGAGACATGAAAAGAATCTACAGACAATAATTTATATTACAGTCAGGCTCCCAGCGGATTGCCAGGAAGCTACAAATGTCTGCTTAGTGTCATGTTCAGTCTTTTTCCCACATGAAGGAATGGAATGCTGCCTATGGGCTCTGTCCTGCAGACCAAGGTTTAATGTAGAGCTACCTCCGGCAAAGAAGATTAGATACCAATATTTAATAGGGAAATGCTTTTACTAGCGAGACATGGCTAGTAAAAGCACTGCCCTTTTAAATTCTGTGCACAAACACAAACAGAAGGGCTGGGCTTGATAAAACTCTTTAGTCTTTAAGACCGGATACATAAAGCGTGTAACAAAAAATCGCTGACTTTTTTTTGAAGGTCCCCATTCTGCTTGTCAGAGCATGCCTGTAGATCAATATTCAGTTCTGGAACTGAAATCTCATGCATGGAGGGATTAGCCGAAGGGATTGACCTGTCGATTTTTTGTCACACTTCAATTCGCATCCAGATGTCTTTCCATTAAATAGTATACAACTCGCAAATTTAATGGGAATGCGAATTTTGGAAAACGTTACCAAAAATGTCAAATTTCAAAGTTTGACAGAACCATGCACAGGTCACACTGGTTACACTCGTTAAGTAAAAAACACTGTGTAAAAGATAAAAATTTTAAAAAAATGGCGTGGGGTTCCCCCTTCTGAGCATAACCAGCCCCAGGCTCAACGAACCGGTCCTGATTTTAGAAATTCAGGGGAGCAAAAACATAGGGGATCCCCAGGATTTCAAAAACCAGCACCAGGCTCAAGGGCCTGTCCTGGTTTCCAAAATACCGTGGACAAAATGACTATAGGTCCCCGTATTTTGGCAACCAGCACCGGGCCCAAAAGGGTAATGCCACAGCCGGGGGAAACTTTTTACATAAGTTCCTCCGGCCAAAGCATTAACCTGTGGCTGGTCAGCCAAGGCAGGGTCCCTGGATAATAATGGGGTCCCCTCCTCCAGAGTGACCCCTGCCCAGGTTGAAACCTGGGGCTGTCCCTGATGCTCCTTGGGCGGTGGGCATCGGTCTGATAAATGGTAAAAAAATAGATGAAACTATTGTGTAATGTTGTGGAACTACAAGTCCCAGCAAGGCTGGCCCGCATGCTCCTGACCAATTCCACATTGGAATTGGTCAGAAGTAGTGTCAATAAGCAACAGCAATTGCGAAAGAAAAAAAATAATTACCTTAAACACTTTTTTAGCCCAAGTTCTGAAAGATTCCTCTTGTCCACACAGTTCATCTCCCTCCCCCATTTTCATTATTCGTTCTCCCCCCATTTCTTCCAGCAGAGTGTCCACAGCTCGGGCAAAGGCACAGAAGTGAGGGTAAGCTCGAGAGCCAAGCCCAAAGACTGAGAATCTAAAGTAGAGTAAACAATACAGCTAAGAATGCAAAATACTACAAAACATCAAATAGCAATAAAAGAGTATTTGCCACATTATCATGCAATTGAACACATATACATAATGGGGCTCATTCAGAGGTGGGTGTAAAGAACTATACACATATTTTTCTAATATATAGATTTTTAGATATGATAGACTTGGATCCTCTTACACCTTATCAGGTACAACATAAAAATAAGTGATCAACTATGGAGTGTAAAATGGAGCCAAAATATCAAAAGTGGCGTCTCTGGAAGCTCGAAATGTTGTTATAAGGGCCCCAAAGCTTTAGGTACGACTCTATTACGAATGATGAAAATGAGGTACTTATGTAATATCTGGGCTCCCGTTTTTCTTATGAGACCGCGTCCCCTAGCCACGCTTCGGGCACGGTGGCTCGCTGCGCTCGCCACACTATATAAAATCAACTCCAAGCGTAGTTGGATAGTAGGGGTATGAAAAAATGGGGTGCATTTAACATGGGAGCCCAGATAATACATAAGTACCGAAAATGCTGTTTTGTGTAGTACACATCTTGAGATATCTTCCATATTACACTGTCGCCCAATGTTTCTTCAATGTCATTTTCCACTTGTTAGTAGTAAAAACAGGGTCAATTTGCTGTTTATATGCACCAGTGTGGATAGAGAAGATATAAAGCCTTCCATCTGTAGATTACTATTTACTATACACTGCTATTTACGGGTTGTCGTTTACTTCTATTACTGCCAACTTTGCTAAAATTGGCATCGTAGTTGAAAAAGAAATACCTAAGAAGTGAAATTTGATAGAACTTTAAGAACATTTATACAATATTTTACTAATTTAATATTTTAATCTGGACACCCCCAATCCGAACTCATGCTCTGAGCCTGTTTGAGAAATCCCACCTAGGCTTGTAGCGCAGGTCTCCGGACCTCGTGAGATCCGGACCCTTTAAGGTTATGGCCACAAGAAGCCATCTTCACTCTAGTTTAGGAGAGTGAAGAGGCAGCATGTCATGGCCCCCTGCCCGCCGTCCCGCATTCCAGTCCAGTGATAGTGCTGTCTTGTCCAGTGATAGTGCTGTCTGCTGTACTAGTCCAGTCCAGTGAAAGTGCTGTCTTGTCCAGTGATAGTGCTGTCTGCTGTACTAGTCCAGTCCAGTGAAAGTGCTATATAGTCCAGTCCAGTCCAGTGCCAGTGATACTGCTGTATAATCCAGTCCAGTGAAAGTGCTGTATAGTCCAGTCCAGTGATACTGTGTATATAGTCCAGTGATCCAGTCCAGTGATATTGCTGCATAAGTCCAGTCCAGTGGCACTGACATTAAAGTCCATTGGTACTGCTGCGTAAGTCCAGTAATACTGCCGTTAAAGTACAGTGATATTGCTACATAAGTCCAGTCCAGTGATACTGCCTTTAAAGATTATGGAAAACCAAAATTTGGAGGATAAACTAGTGAAAGAACAAGAACCACTTCCTCCGAGTGCTGAAGCTGCTTCTACTAGTCATGATGACATAGAACATGAAATGCCATCATTGTCATCTGCCAAGGCCGATGCACAATGTCTTCGTAGAGGACATGTAAAATCCAAAATGCCAAAGTTCAGTAACTTGAAAAAAATAAATAAATGTAAATCGTTTGAGGAGAACGTAAGCTTGCCAATATGCCATTTACGACGCGGAGTGGCAAGGAACTGATAATGCCCTGGCCTATGTTCATCATGAATAGTGGTTCAGCTTCACACAACGATCTAAGCCCTCCTCTTTCCCCCGTTAGAGTCATCAAAAATACAGCAAACAACTGCGCTTTCTAAAGACATTATATCACAAATCCCCAAGAAGAGTCCAAGGGTGTTGGTGGTTGCAATGCCTGACCTTCCCATCACTGTTTGGGAAGAGGTGGCTCCTTCCAACATTTGCACACCCTCTGCATATGCTGGAAGGTCACCCACAGTCCAGTTCCTGATTTTGAGCTTGAAGGTGTCAATGTTGTACACCACGGGGAGGATATTGATGTAGCTGGTGCTGAGGAGGAAGTTGACGAGGAGGATGCTGCTGATGGTAATGTGGTTTGCTTAAATGAGGCACCGGGCAAGACAGTTGTTGTCTGTGGGATGCAAAAGGCCATCGCCATGCCTGGGCAGAAGACCAGAAAATCCACCTATTTGGTCTGGAATTATTTTTATCCAGGTCCGGACACAATTGTCTCACCATATGTAGCTTATGTAAAGCTGCAATAAGCAGGGATGAGGCCACCTAGGGACATCCTCGATGTAACACTTCATTCATAAGTCACTGTTTAGTTCAGAAACTGTGGCTAGGACCATAAGCAGTCCTGTATCCAAGTGCATGAAAACTACACCAGCAAGTCACTCCTCGTCAATTACCTCCTGAATCCGGATTGGAGGTATTCCTGCAGGCCATGTCACCGGCATGACTGACTCCTCTTCTATCCGGGATTCCAACGGAGGATGCTGCAATACGGCGCCTACTGCTGCCGCTGCTGCTGGGAGTCGTTCATTATCCCAGAGGGGAAGTCGAAACACTGATACATCTTTCACTAAGCAATTGACCGTCCAACATTGTTTGCGGTCATCCTATGGCAAAGCAGATAACTGCGGCCTTGACAGTTATGTTTGTGTTAGATGTGCGTCCAGTGTCTGCCATCAGTGGAGTGAGGTTTAGATGATTGATTGGAGGTATTGTGTCCCCAGTAACAAATCCCATCTAGATTTCACTTCCCTAGGCAGGCGATACCCAGGATGTACAGAGACATCTGAAAAAAGTAACCTCAGTGCCCTGAAAAATGTGGATGTACTTTACCCACTGTCCACTTAACCATAGAGATGTGGACAAGTGGTACAGGGCAAACTGAGGGCTATATGACTGTGACAGACTGTGGGTAGATGCATCGCCTTCTGCAGCAACAGCAGCAGCAGCATCTTCGAAACGCCAGCTCCTTCCGAGGCAGGCTACGCTGTCTATCACCGGTTTCAGTAAGAGGCACAACACTGACAACCTCTTAAAGAAACTGAGGAAAATCATTGCGCAGTGGCTTACCCCACTTAGACTCTCCTGGGGATTTGTGGTATCGGACAATGCCAGTAATATTGTGCGGGCATTACATATGGGCAATTCCCAACATGTGCCAACAATAAATTTGGTGCTGCTGCATTTTCTTAAAAGTGACAGGGACGTGCCACTCCTAGATGGGCTACGTGTGTGTGCGGCCCACTTGTATCGCTTAGCATAGTCATCCAGCTACCTGGGTGCAACCTTTTGGCCTAAAAACAACATTGTGGGGTGTGAGGTATTCAGGATAGACTGGAAATGAGTGGAAATTAATGTAATTGTGGTTAATAATAGCATAGGAGCGTAGTGGTGTTTTGGAACAGATCCAGATCCAAAACACTGTCGGAGATACAGACCCAAGAAATGTTTCACGAAGCACTAAAAGTTGCCAATGCACATGCCTAGTTCTTATCCTGTACAGAGTAACTAGAAAGTAAATAATGTTTTAGGACTTCAGCAGGCCTAGTAAGTGAGCCCTTACATCTACATAGGCTAGTACTAACCTTCCTTACATCATTTTCTGGCCCTAGGGCATAAGCAGTAGTAAAGTGAGAATAGGACCATGGCTAGGCAATGTTTCCTCTAATTATTAGTAGGCTCTTAAAACAATGAACATGTAATCTGCAATTAGATGTAGATAACCATAATGACATCCAGAGTCTGTTACACTGTGGGAAGTTCTAAACTGGTTAATATATATTTTGATCATTTTAATGTTTCCTGTGCTACAAATGACATTCTGTGTAGTTCTAATATATATATATATATATATATATATATATATATATGTACAGGGGGGATAGCCGGCACTCCCAGGTAACAATCAAATCAATTAGCGCGGTGCCTTCCTCGGGTGAAGATATACTCAGAGTTCTGTTGGCGGCACTCGCTTCAAAAAGAATCACACTGACAACCAAATGTTCAGTGGTATGACATGTTTCGGTTTATTCAACCGTCCTCAGATACAAGTGATAACATAAATGACGCTTACCTTTATAGCAGTGTAAAGAGAAACCTCCACCCCCATCACCACGTTAAAACCGGAAGTAATCAGTGTCTCAACTGATACATTCCATCCACCAAAGTGAAACAGATAGTTTACTCTCTTACTCAAGCCATCACCCAGTAGCTTTAAAAAAAGGACTGCCATATTCACAGTTCCTGAGGGTGCACCGCATCTGTAGTGACCCTACTGAAGAAGAAAGGCAACTGGATTTGATGGAGAAAAAATTCCTTGAGAAAGGGTATACCAAGAGATTGCTAACTAATGCAAGAAATAAAGCCAAGTTACAACCAAAATTTGGGGTTAGCAAAGAGCCTGATAAAAATAAGGATTCTATCATCTGGATTAACAATTTCTCTACAGAAACATCTGCGATCACTTCCATGGCTAAACAGATCTGGCCGGTTGTTTTAGCCGATCCAGACCTCAAGGGATTTAAAGAACGCCGCCTACTTCCCTGCTATACTAGGGGAAGGAATTTGAGGGACATATTGGTCCATACGGATGTGTCAGATTTAGGAATATCAGCACCTGTGCATTTTCTATCCCGCAAACCTGGGAATTATAAGTGCCTTGGATGCACCACATGTAGCCACTTGCTTGCCCAGAATTATATTACACATCCCCATTCGGGACATAAGATCAAAATTAAAACAGCGTTAACATGCACAAGCAGATACGTCATATATTGCATCATCTGCCCGTGCAGTATGTACTATATAGGTAAGACGATCTGCCAATTCCGTGAGCGCATGGCACAACACAGGAGTGCGATTAAACTAACCCTGGCGGGTAAGCTGGTGGACCAACCTGTGGCCAAGCACTTCTTGGCCTGCAGGCATAATCTATCTAATCTCCGCTATCTAATGATAGATCAAGTGGCAGAGAACAGAAGGGGAGGAGATCGTGACAGACTCCTTCTGCAAAAGGAGGTTCGATGGATCCATCGATTGAAAACGATGGCCCCATATGGACTTAATGAATTTCTGAGCTATAATTGTTTTTTATGATGTTGATCTATATGCATAACTCTATATTTATTGATATCCTCATATGTCGATTTTCTGAATAGTTTAAGAGTTTATTTAATCATGAATTGTTTCTCTTTCTATCTAGTCTGCTGGAACCTTGGTGTATCTGTTTCACTTTGGTGGATGGAATGTATCAGTTGAGACACTGATTACTTCCGGTTTTAACGTGGTGATGGGGGTGGAGGTTTCTCTTTACACTGCTATAAAGGTAAGCGTCATTTATGTTATCACTTGTATCTGAGGACGGTTGAATAAACCGAAACATGTCATACCACTGAACATTTGGTTGTCAGTGTGATTCTTTTTGAAGCGAGTGCCGCCAACAGAACTCTGAGTATATATATATATATATATATATATATATATATATATATATATATATACAGGTTCTTTTTAAAATGTTTACCAGATACCTGTATGTCTACACTTTTTTAAATAACGCTAAGAGAGGTGACACCCGAAGCAGGAGTTATATTCCATGTGTGTGTTCTATGTGAGGTTGCAAAAAGGGTGTGTGGCTTCATGTCTTCGCGCCCTGACTCTCATTTTGTCACTCCTGGGATCCCAGAGATGCTGGATGCCATCGGTGACTGTGCTGTCTGCAGTGCCGGCTCCCACAACCCACAAAGATCACCCGTCTTTTTTCCCTGAGGAGGAATCGGCACTTTCTTGTCACCCCTTGGCGGGTACACTCAGGTGTGGCCCGCACCCCTTTAGTGATACCACGGCATAGATTGATGCTGTTCAAATGTACATTTTGGAAAATTAGTGTGGTTACCTTTAAAGTTATAAAAAAATAACATAAACAAAAAAGGAAGGGAAACAGATTTATCAGGATAATTTAGCGAAAGAGATCTCTAACCAGACATCTAATAATATACAGAACAAAATGACTTTTTTATACTAATGCCTGGGTGCAAACAAAGCATCACTTTCGCATCCTAAAGCACACCACGCGAGCATAGTCAGACTCATGTGTCACTGATTTCTAGTATAAGACAGCTGTGACACATTAGTGTGACATGTTGTACGCCATAATGTTCAGTGGGGGTATTCAATCTTGTCTGGATTTTTTAGCTATTCAATGCATACGTTTTCTACAAAAAATGTGTTTATTTTAATTTAAAATCTATTAGTTTTATTCATAAATACGTGGTCTCCTATTAGTTCATTGAAATATTCAACAGATATATACATATATAAATGTATAAAAAAAGATATAGAGATGGAGCCCCTTTCATGCTTGCAGGGGCTGGCGCCCCCGCCAGCCATCGGAAGGGTGCGTGCGCGCACGAGACGCTCTTGCGCGCCCCATTCTGACGGAGCTTCCTGCACCACCTGCCGCCTCCCTGGTCTTCATTGCCAGTCCCCACTGCCTCCCTGAACCCCACCCAACCCTGCCCATCTCCACTTCAGGGTCTGCCCGTCTACCTGAAGCGGCAGAATGACTGGGACGCGCGTGCGTGTGAGACGCTTGCGCATTCCAGTCTAATGGAGTCCCTCTCCGCTAGCGCTCACCAGCGGGGACGTTCTGGTGAGCGCCAGCAATGGAAGAGCGGGGCTCGATCTGTATGCCAGTCAATGTGATTTCCAATCTGGGATTTAATCAATTCTGTTAATCATTTGCTGACCAGGCTGATTTTATTGTATTAAAAGTGATATACATTTAGATAAATAACACAATTTAAGACGTGTTAGTGATTAAAGATTAAAAGCAATAGTGCCAAAAATATTTGGTACTTATATGTTAGTTGGGCGCCCACTAAGCTATTTGCTTAGTTTTTCACGTACGCTCGCCACTCTTCGGGCACTATATAAAATCAACTCCATGCCGACATGGATAGTGGGGGTATGAGCGTAGTAACTATAGTTGGCGCCCAACTAACATATAAGTACCAAATATTCTGGTAGTGGGCAGTGATCCATTGTTGCACACAAATAAGAAGTAGGAACAGAACTTGGAAAGAGTGAGTACTTAATTTGGGTCCTCTCAAGTGACCCATTCTTACCTATATCAGAGACATACTCTGCCACTATGGTACCAATATACTAAAATCCATTATGGGTAGATGCATTCGATTTATGCAGTACCCCATCTGTGCACCCTCGGGAGGAAGTGGGTGGGCAGCTGACATCCGATGATGTCCGCTGTCTGCATCCAAACCCCCCACCCCTGCGCATCACTGGTCGATTTGCATGGGAACTCCCAGTGTTCTCCTGGGAACACCAATGAAACGCTGGGCTTTCCCATGGGGGAATCGGCCAGCCCGATGTCACACACGCCCTTCCTCCGCCGCACGCACCCTGTGTCTACACATGTGCAGAAATGCGTCTGTGAATGCATGGGGGAGCGAAGGGACCTGAATAAGGTCCTTCATGTATACAATATACTGTAAAACAAAATGTGAGTATACAGTTTAACCATAATTTAATTACAATTCTAAACAGTGAGAGAAAGGTTATTAATCTCAGTATATATCTTAGCCAACTTGATAATTGCTTCAGTGTTCTGTCCCCTGATGCAACTGTCCTTATTTACTGTGTACTTGTCCTAAATTGCATTGCACTGTAATTCGGTATTTTCTTGTTTTTCGATCATCTATGTGTTGGCAGGCGCTGCAGAACCCTTTTGGCGCCACATAAATAAAGGATAATAATAATTCAGCTACAAATAGAATATTCAACCTTTACCTAACATTAGCCAAAGGACCTGCACTTCCAAAATTGTCTCTTGGTCCTGTCTCATCACCTGCTGACTTCCGAGCATCACCATAAGAGGAAACACTGTTAAAGCGCACCTTGTAGCTCCTAAAGACAGACAACATCATATTATAACCCTGTCATTGCAATATACCATTTACAGCCTTGCTGATATAGAATTTGCTTTCTTATCAACAAACCCTTTTTTCAGAATGTTATTTTTTTAAATTAAATTTCGGTACTTATGTAGTATCTGGGCTGCCGATTTCTAAATCGGGTACATCGCATCGCATCGCATGCGACCATCGGATGCGATGCGATGACCCGATTTTTCCATAGGAATCAATGTTAAAATGGACTGAGTCCATTTTAACATGGAATTCAATGGGAAAAAGGGGTCCTTTTCATACCCCTACTATCCAAGTGGGCATGGAGTTGGATATAAACCTGTGGCGAGCGTAGCGAGCCACCGAGCCCGAAGCGTGGCGAGCGTAGCGAGCCCCGCGAGGGGACACAGAATACCGTCCGCTCGCCACGCTTCGGGCTCGGTGGCTCGCTACGCTCGCCACAGGTTTATATCCAACTCCATGCCCACTTGGATAGTAGGGGTATGAAAAGGACCCCTTTTTCCCATTGAATTCCATGTTAAAATGGACTCAGTCCATTTTAACATTGATTCCTATGGAAAAATCGGGTCATCGCATCCGATGGTCGCATGCGATGCGATGCGATGCGATATCGCATCGCATCGCATCTGATTGTATGCCTTAACTTAAGGCATACAATCAAAAAATCGGCAGCCCAGATACTACATAAGTACCTAAATTTCTATTTTCTATTTTTTTTTCAAGTCTACCCATATATTAATTAGGAGTAATTATTTATGAAATGTAATTAATATGATTTTTAAGAAATGCATCATGTCTAATAAGTGTACTTCAAAACTTGACAGGTTTTGCCATGGCAGCCAAAGGGTGACTAAAGCTCTTTATACAGATATGTATGTACTTACGAACACACACACATACACACATACACACACACACACACACGCACACACACACACACACACACACACAGACACACACAAGCTACAACATTTCTGCTATTGGAAAAGTTACTAGTCAGATAATGCTTTATGATGGATTTTGATACTGCTTCTATTGTAATTATATTTCTCCCAAACAGATAATTTTCCTAAAACCAGCCTATGAATATATTTTGTTGTTCTGAAATATAATACTACATACAGCTACCACTGTATTTGTTATTTTTTTGATTTGTCTCTTATAATAAAATTCCCTTCTTTTGTTGGTTGCAAATATGCTGTGAAATACTGTCCACCAAGCTGCCATTCTTTACTCTTGGGGCTCTATCTACAAAGGAGCGCTTCTTGGCAGGCCGGAAATAAAAATTTAAAGTAGCGCTAACATTGAGAATAAAATACACTAGTAACGGGGGGTACTTAATCCGGTATTCTGAGTGTCATAACGTCCCGAGAGTTGGAATCCCGGTCCCTTTTCGTTCCTTCCGATCGTAAGTCGACAGCCAGAATTTAATGCTTCAGCTGTCGAGTGTGGGAAAGTCCATGGATCGGCGAAAACGGACGCGGATTGTCAAAAAACAGCTATTAATTCGACAATCAGCAGCCATTTCCAACAAAACAGATCCGACTTTTTAAAAAGTCGGATCTGGCACCTTTTAATGCTGTCGTTAACGGCAGCATTGAATAGGTGAGGGCAGATATTCCCCCAATGCCACACATTGAATACCCCCCTAAATGTTATCAGGTGAGAAGTGCTGGCTTACAAAATCTTCTACTTCATAAATGTAGCCCCTAAGGGCTACATCATCTCTTATCATTTTTAGAAACTTTAGTAAATTTACTCCTAACACTCCAGGTTGCGGAGAGAGCCATGCTTGAGCACAGATGGTTAAATAAACATAACTGAGGTACTAATGATGTCACCTGCACCCAAGTATGGCTAGCTATAAAACCTGAACTGTTACTATGGTTGCCCTAGTCCCTAGAAGAGCTCTTTCCTAAATGCAAACTCACTTTCTCTCTTCCATATTAGAATTGGGATGCCTCATCTCCATCAGAGCACAGCCAAATTTCTGCAAAGTAAAAACATTTAAATGTGCCAATCGCTATATATGAATAAAACAATTATTACTTAAACAGGGTAAATCAAAATGATGTTCCCGATTCCTATTATTTGCTATGTGTTTCTTGGAAAATGACAACTAGCAGATCCTCACATTTGCCCCTCTAATTAGCAGCAGTATATAGTTAAGGGTTAGTCAGTCCCTTATAAGCAAAGCAAAGAAAGAACCATAAAGGAATAAATTGGAACGCGTTTCGCTGGGGTAACCACAGCTTTTCAAAGGACCTTTGAAAAGGCTGAGTATACCCTAGCGAAACGCGTCAGCCTGTGCCCTGCCACCACTGAGCCATTGTTCACCTATACCAAATCAATCACTTCCATTGGATACCTGAACCAGGACTGTACTTTGCACTATCAGAGGAGCACCTTCAGAGGATATTTATCCAGCTGGCACCTTTTTTATGCTGGACTATATTGAACTTTAACTCCGTGCATGTACAAAACACTCAATAGTGCTATATACAGTAGGAACAGGATCCTATGTGAAGGAAATAAGAAGGGGTGATCACTTAACATAACCGTTACTAATGGTTTCATGTGACATTTTTTATAAAACTTTCATCTTTATTGGTTTTATTATTTGCATAACCATGTATTAATACATGTATTAGTTTTATTTTACACCCTGTGTGTTAGTTGTGGTATATTTCCCCAAAAGCGCAGTTTATTCCTTTATGTTACTTTTTTTTTTGAGAAGTTGGGAGAGACCCACCAAGAAGAGTTAAATCAATTTGGAAGTGGTATTCACAATTTCAAGACAGAGACCAACATTGTGAGCTCAAATCAGCTGGGCGTTTGTCAATTGGGAAAGTAGCAATGAAGCATATCTGAACATGTTTCACAAGGAACTCCCACCATTTGCATGGGATGCAACCAGTGATAAGGGAAGGAGGAGCAGCCATTGACTTCTTCTTCTTATTCTGCTCTGCTCTTTTGAGGAGCACTTCAAAAGGGTGATCTTGTATTGCCAGACCCTTATTACTGTGGGGCTCTTGTAGCAGCCTAACTATCCCTCTCTTGCAGCCTTAGCCTCACACGCTCATAAGAACCTCATGATAGTTAAGCTTTATAGCTAAGCTTTCTGCCGTATTTTGTATTGGGCCCAATGGAAAACAGTATTTAAAAAAAAATGTTGTGCTTTCAAGGTCAGAGGTCAGATGTGTTCTGCACTTGCTATACTTTCCACAAGATCCATGCCTTTTACATAACATGCCAAATGCTAGAGTAGCATCCGTTTCTTAGAACAGGGGTAGCCAACCTTCAGCACTAATACCACAAGCTGGCACTCAAGGATGATTTGAGCAGCACACACTGGGTCTTTCCCTCCTCTACTAGACGTGTTGCTCTTCCTCTCATACTCCAATTCTTCCCTCACCTCTTTTTGTAATTTTTGATCCTATAAAAAACTGAAGAACCCAAACATGGCTTCCATGCCCAGTTGCCTCCCTACCCCTTCCTATTGGGCCTCCGGTGAGTGAATAAGTCCTGCTCACAGTACAAAAGTATAATGCATGGATTTGTCTTCAGACTATGGCCCTTATTCTGATTGACGCGGACTTTACCGCATACTTTCGGATCGCGTGTTTACGGCGTCTGCGCATGCGTGGAGAACGCAACGCGCATGTGCCACGCCTTGACTCGGTACCAGTTCGGCCAGATCCCGTCCAGAACTGTTCACCGCTATCATTCGGGAAATAGGGGCGTATTATGGGCGTCATGCGGAATGACACATGGGCGTAGTTTCAAAGTGGGCAAAACGGGGCGGAAACATGGGCGGACACGGGGGAGTACACTTATGTTGGGGGGCGTACATTCGGAAACCACTCCGAATGCACGCGATCAAAAAGGGCAGAAATGTGCGGTGTCCACAAGTGTACTATTGCTTTGCGGACACCACTCGTTCATGCGCTAGGCGAACGTACGCCTAATGACTACAACCATTAACACCTGAACCCAATAGAATCTACTCCTTTACTCATTACTCACTAATAGGACGCTTGTCAGTGCTTTAATTGAAACCATTGCACTTCAATTGCTGTAAGGGTTAATGTGTGCAATGCATGTGTTAGGCATGCTTGTAAGGATATATTGGCATCTAACTGATTCCAATTCAAAATAAGAAGTTTTTTATGAGGATAGGTAATTGAATAAGTGGGTCATGTGATGTATAGCAGAAGATACTTCATAGTGGGTTGTTTGGCGTAAATACTCCGCTTACGTGCGGTAGCACCGCTTGGCTCCCGTTCGGATGCGGTATTCCCGAGCATACTCTGTAATACTCTGTAATACCGTGCCGAATCGGAGTGTTTCTCCCGCACACGCATGCTTTGTATGTCGTCCGTAAACACGCCCTGTTCTTAAAGAGTGAGTCCGTCCGAATGCGGAGGACACGTGGGCGTTTCTACGGACGATGGCCGCACGCGGCAAAACACCGTGGCGTGCGGACCGCACCGTAAGAATGCGGGAATATCCGCACCGATCAGAATAAGGGCCTAAGCACTGTAAGCCTAACCTGAGCATACTTGCTTCAAAAAATGAAGGGCATGGTGGGAACTAACATTTTTAGGGGTCTTTTTATGAAGAGTTGGATAAAGATAAAGAGGACGAAGATAAAGTACCAACCAATCAGCTCCTGTCATTTTTCAAACACAGCCTGTAACATGGCGGTTAAGAGCTGATTGGCTAGAACTTTATCTCCGTCCACTTTATCTCTTTCCAAGCCTTAGGCATTTTGTATGTTTGTATATGTAGTAATAACGTACTATATACTGTATGTGGTTTTCGGTCAGTTGAAATACCATCAGGCAGAATGCCAACAGCAACATCCTGATTGTCAGAGTACCGACGGTAAGTATTAGTGTTAGGGTTAGGTGTAAGGTTAGGCTGCGGGAGGGGATTGTTAGGGTTAAGCTGTGGGAGAGGCGGGTTAGGGTTAAGGTTAAAATGCTCACCGCGATCCATCAGGATTTTGACCATTAAGATGCTGCTGTCAGTATTCTGATTGTCAGGGTTTCAAATACCATCACTTTGTAATAATGTTGTATTCCAGGGGATTGCCTGCCTCTGGATTAGAATATGGTATACAATAGAATACCATGTGGTATTATGTAATGAACATCACACTTGTGTATGTTACTATTACTGTAAATTTATAACTTACTTTGGAAAAAGCAGGATTCGGTAAATGGCGCATATATAAAGACCAGAAAGCACTGCTCGGGGGAAGGCTTTACGTTGATTTTTTTTTGCTTTTAGTCTTTAACAAGCAGCTATTTTCCTAATACCATACTTGTCGAGAGGACACTGGATAAAGGGCATGAGTGTTTGTATAATTGGTGGTCAGACGAGAAATAAAGGCTTATGGGTCGGCTGCATTTATTAGTTTAGGGATATTTAATTCACAATGGTATGTTATAAATGCACGTGCTTCATACCTCTCCATTTTCTGGTGGATCTCCATTTCCAAACGTGCTGGTCACCACCAACACCAGAGTTTCATGCTCTAAATGTACAATGTCATACTCTTCCAACGACATCACCTGCAGTGGAAGTTATTTACTAACAAATATACCATGAAAACCTGATGAATTAATAAAACAACAACACACATTCGAGTGAATATTCCAGGGTTGCCTACCCTCCCGGAATGGCCAGGAGGCTCCCTAAAATCGGGTCCCCCACCCAGCCCCACAGAAAGGTGGGCAAACCCCCGGATATTCACATTAATATAAGGTATAAATGGGAATATTTATTAAAGCTTGGAGAGAGTTCAAGTACCAGCTAATCAGTTTCTAACTGTCATGTTACAGACTGTGATTGAAAAATGACAGGTGGAAGCTGATTGGTTGGTACTTTACCTTACAGGACAGACCTCTTGTTGCTCCATCCAATAGTATAGTACTCTTTCCTATCTTACAGGACAGCAATTTCAGCACTATCTTACAGGAGATGTACTAAAGAGATGTACTAACCCTAGGAGAGTGATAAAGGGGAGAGAGATAAAGTAAAAGCCAATCAGCCTCTACCTGCCATGTTACAGGCTGTATCTGGAAAAAAAAATGACAGCTTGGACTTGTTTGGTTGGTACTTTAACTGTCCACTTTATCACTGTCCATGTATATCTGCGCCTCAATCCTAAAGAACAGCCATTCAATTACAATAAAGCACTCTTCTTGCTAGATCTTGCAAGAGATCGGTCTCACACTAGTTACATATGTACATATTTCATATGTAGATCAAGGAACAACATAAATATACTGGGTGGTATTCAATGCTGCCGGCGAGGGGGTTTTATTTCCTCGCTGAAAACAAGCTATCCTGCCATCAAACCCCCTCACCGTCCCTCACCATATTCAATGTAAGGGACAAGTAAGGTGGCAACAATGAGTGAAGCAGGGCTGGATTAAGGAGGAGGGGCACAGGGGGTCAGTACCCCGGGCCCCCCTCTATCTAGGGGCCACCTGTGGTTGGCATGTATTTTTTAAAAGCTAAAGGTTTTTTTAGCTAAAGGATTTGTGCATGGGAGTGGGGTAGTGCTGCAGCTTCACCTGTCTGCCAATGTGACAATGATTAATGGTGCTGAGCATCAGGAGCCAGGGCACACTGACTGCACATTTGTGCAGTGCATTACTGGGAGTTGACTAAGGGGATTATTCTGGTTCACTCGCAAAGGCACAATCACTCTCTAATGGACAAAACCATATGCACTGCAGGTGGGGCTAAGTTAGATTTGGGTGGGGTTTGTACTTCAAACTGATATCTATATTGCAGTGTAAAAATAAAGCAGACAGTATTTACTTTGCACAGAATAATAAAACATCCACATCTAACTCTCTCTGCACATGTTACATCAGCCCCATCTGTCCCATGAGACTTTGCACATGAGGTCAGAGGCTGAGAGGCTTGTGCTGAGCTCTGCTTGGAGCTCATCATATGCTTCTAATGCCCATGGAGGACAGCAGCAGCGGCCTCGTCATGGGAGAGTTTTTTTATTAGAGGCAGTGCTGAGCCTGTCTGGGCTCCTACAGAGTAAGGTGCAGCGGGACAAACACAGGATTTTCATGTGGTATTTTATATATATTTATGTTTATATTAATCCCCTCCCCCCTGCAGTTACCCATTGACCAAGTTTCTTCCTTTTCTCTGTGTTTTGACAGTGTAATATTCTCCCGTGCAGTTTGCGGCCAGTAATGACAAGTGGGAGGGGGCCCCCCTGTCTAAAGTGACCCCGGGCCCCCCGAAGGCTTAATCCAGCACTGGAGTGAAGGAGAGGGAGTTGAATACACTGACCGCGAGCTATCGGCACTTCTTGCCGTCATTGAATATACCTCACTATGACTATTATATAAATAGGGGATGTTTATATTTACAAAAGATAATGGTTTTCTCCTGCACCGGAAAGCAATAAAAAAGTTGAATTCAGAAAAACAGCGTAACTTGATTTATCACACGATGAGTTGCCATCCCATAAATATGTAACAGATGTCCCAAAGATAAATATAATGAATGCTCAAAAAGACTGTTTTACTAGGCCAATGGTTCTTAAACTGTGGGTCCTGACCCCAAAGGGGATTGTGACCGTCATTGGTCCAAGAGGGTACATTTATTAAGATGGAATGTTGGCCATAATAACCAATCATATTCTATTTCTTATTTATTTAGCATCTTCTAAAAGATAATAGATAGAATCTAATTGGTTGCTATGCGCAACATCCAAGCTTCAATAGAACTCCCATTATAGTAAACGTGCCTTCACAATAGTGCTGTGCATGTGCAGCCTGCTGACCACGTATGTAGCAGCCATTCTGCAGTAATATGCTGGGATCCTGGTATCATTTTTATTGTGTGATGGGGTCCCAGAGCAAAATAGTGTGAGGACCCCCTGGCCTAGGCCAATATTAACAGAAGTATCCTGTGTTATGCACTAAAAAGAAAAAAAACCACACCGGATATTCCTCTACTTCACTAAGGATTCCTCTGTTACGATTGGCCTAGACCCTTGATGGCTAACCTTGACACTCCAGCTGTTGTTGAACTACACATACCAGCATGCTCTGCTTCAGTTTTGCTATTTTGGCCATATTAAATCTGATGCAGAGCATGCTGGGATTTGTAGTTCAACAACATCTGGAGTGTCAAGGTTAGCCATCAAGAGCCTAGACCAACAGTATTTTTGAGTATTCAACATATATTTTGACACCAACCATATATATTTTTGCATGCCTGTTGAGGTCAATGTAAGGACTTTATCTTAGTGGGCATTATGATTCTAATCTTACACAAAGCAATGTTAGGATTCTGTGCTAGAGCAGGATTAATGAAATGGTAAACTGCATTTCCCCAGTAATCCAAAGGCATTTTATTTCATTGAAATTTTTCGGTTACCAGTTTCCTGTACTTTTCTATGTGCAAATATTGTCAAAGGCCTAATATGCATCTCTATCGTGTTACACAAAAAACACAACAGACTGAAAGATATATGATAAGGTATTACCTTAGCATCAAAGGCATGCTTGAATATTTCACATAATGTTTTTGCATAGGATTCAGATTTCCCAGTCTCCGTTGCATACAGAATTGTAGCTTTTACTCTTTTTGCCATTGCTTGTCCCATTAATTTAGCTGAAAATTTGACTGCCCTGTGGGTGAAATATGGCAGATGTCATAATAAGAGCTACAGAAAGTAAAAATGCTTGTACTGTCATCTTCATAGAGACTGCCGAATGCTATACTCACTTGGCCAACTTTTTGAATCCAATGGCTCGTTTCTTAGTTGGAGTACCATTGACTCCTTTCCATATGTGAGTGTTCCAGGGATCAGGCTGTATGTGGACAAAGATCTGGTTAATGCTACTGCTCATGGTGTTATATGATAGATACAGGATAATGTACCATTTATGGCTTATATATGGAGGTTAGAAGCAATTTACTAATAAAAGCAAATACTGCAGGCTGTGAGTTTAAAATTCGCAGCCTTGCGAGTCCACCAAACCTTGTCCGGCAAAGGCCTGCCGCCCGTCCCCCCCCCCCCCCTTGCAGCAGCGTGTGTCCCCATGCAAAGCTGCGAATGGATGATTAACATAAACATCCATTTGCATGCTGCAGGGAACATGAATCAGATCTAAACCCTTGAGCAACGGGAGAACGTGGCCTTGTCTGATTCACATTTTTTTTGCATCATGTGGCTGAGAGCATGAGTTTATCTGGGGAACCGATGGCATCTGGATGCATTATGGGAAGAAGTCAAGCCGGCAGAGGCAGTATAGTGCTCTGGGTAATGTTCTGCTGGGAGACCTTTTGTCACAGCATTCATGTGAATGTTACGTTGTCACAAAGCATCTAACTAAACAGTGCTGCAGAACATGGAAACGTCTTCTTGGCACCGGTATTCTCTGATAGCAGTGGCCACTTCCAGCCAGATAATGTGCCCTGCCACACACCAAAAATTGTTACGCAATAGTTTGAGGAACATGACAAAGAGTTCAAGGTGTTGACTTGGCCTTCAATTCCCCAAATCTCAATCCCATCAATCATATGTGGGATTTGCTGGAGAAATAAGTATAAGCCATGGAGACTTCACCTAACAACTCTCAGTAATGAATTGATCTGTTGCTAATGTTTTGGGGTGGTATTCAAACCCTGCCGCTATTTCCGACGGGGGAAATAGTGGTGGCTGCCGATTCAAGTCAGTTAGGACAGCATTGAAAAGGAAGATCGACAGAGCGGGCAGTCATTAACAAGGCATCCCTCAGGGCTGCCAAACTCAGAGGCTAATACATTTGGCCTTGAAAGTTTGTCACATCACACTGCCCACATCAGCAAATGTCCTTGTATTCTGAAGGTGACATGAACTTTACTCAAGGTGGCAAGCCTTTTGTCACACCTTGGGAACTGAGCATAATACGGAGACACAGCTTAGCACTGTTATTTTAATATGCAAAACACAATACCTGATACTCAAAGGAAGGCGTGAGGCGATAATTAAGCATTTCTTGGTGAAATACAGGGGTAATACTTCCAGACATTGGAGGTACAATCCAAACCCAGTCAGCTGGACAGCCGCCTCGACACCGGTATTCATTTTCCATGTGTTTGATAAATGACTCTGTAGCGGAGTGATGATCTACAATTGTTATTTTATCACTCTGGGGAAAAAACAGAAGACAAATTATTGAAATGAAAAAAATAAAAATGCACTTATCCTATAATATATAAATCCATTATAATAAACGGGTAACACTGCAGCTCATCACTATGGGGGAATTTAAGTGCTGGACGCTGATATTACCGTTATGTTGTTTTGACAGGTTGGTACCTATAGTTTCTATTTGTGTGTTTATGTATATAAATATATATATATAAAAAATATAAATTACATTTATAATAAGGAACTTGTTGGACATGATAACTACAGCATAATAAATGTAAATGAAGCTGAATTGTGGATTTGTAGATGCATTGTTATAAGCACACCCTTACATACTGTATATCATCTATAGATACTACAATTTGCTCCTATCATCACTACAAAATGTAGTTTTAATGACCTACCTGAAAACTGTGCAGAACTGCAATGTTAATCTCCACCAGTGCTTGGTCTTTCCATAGTGAGGACATTTTTCTTGTGTCTAGATTCATTCGTTTGGCGACTTCCTGCAGGAAATATTATACTAAATGAGATCCATGACAAATGATTGCATGTTTAGAGAAATGTGCCTGGATTGTTTTAGCCCACTGTAACAAGCTGGACAATAGTATTAGCAATTATTCCATGATCACTTCAACTGAGCATCTGTGCATGTGAAATCCATTAACTGCAAGGCGGCACAGTACACTGATACTTGTTACTGTTACTGTTATCAGTCATGGATTTCACCTTTTATGTAAATCTCATCTGTCTAAAAATTATTCCATGGAAATAATCAATATTTTTTTTTTTCCAAATAATAACCCAAACATATTTTAAAATAAGTAACAAAACACTAGCATGTGGAAATACAGTACCTCTGGTGAGCAGAGGGTTACAATACATACATGAGACAGTACATATAGGGACTAGTCCATAGATTTTAGGGGCTTTGGAAGGGGGGAGGCTGGTGCCTCCGTTATGTGCGAATCAAGTAGAGCATGCGGTCCAGCCACTCCCATTGCAAAGTGTTATCTGTCACCTAGGCCATTGGTTCCCAAACTTTTTAAAATCACGGCACCCTAGAGAATCAGAATTTTTTTCACGGCCCCTAGTCCAAAAGTTTCTTATTCTGTAAATTGATTTGTATGTCATACATGGGTTTATTTATGGGTGAGGGACAGGATTAGCTTCTGTTTGTCCACATATTTTATTATTGGAAGCCCACCAGCAATGTTTATGCCTTTTACAATGACCATAAATATTTTCAATTGCCTCTAGACCGCTAATCCAAGGCACCCCTGTAAGTGTCCCGAGGCACCCCAGGGAGCCTAGGCACACAGTTTGGGAACCACTGACCTAGACAGTGAATGGCTGTCAAAATGCTGAAGGCTGGATGGCTTGGGCTATAACATTGCTTACAGACATTTACTGTATGGGTGGGTAGGGGCCTCATTGCATTGCTTTGCCTAGGGCCTACAATGCTGTTAATACAGCCCTGGAGTTGGATGCATTTCCAAAAGCAGTCACATTCCATAAATATTTACAGACTGCACACGTCACACACTGCATGATCCTCCTTGATGGGGGGCTCCGTCACTGGTGGCAACTATGTATGGCTGAAATGCTGTGTCTGTGAAATGGGAATTTCTAAGTGGGGGAAAAAAAAAGTCCCTTCTCACAGGAATGTTATAGTCTGTAGCCAGTTCTAAGAAGTAGAACCCTGCCTGAAGCATCCCAAGGACCCATTGGTGGCTCCACAAGATGCAGGGTACCTGCCTGGAACTTCATTAGATGCTGTGGGGCAGCTCTGCAGCAGTACTACAGGCTGCATGGTGCCATTCCAAGCACACTGAAAGTCATATGCAGGTGGCATGGGCCCACACACAAACCCCTAGTTACAGCCCCACAGGGAACTTCTTTGTGACAGATCTCCTGCACTTAGCCTGGGGCTGGTGCAAGACAGTGGGTGGTATAACCATGCAGTCGTATAGACTTGTACTGTATTAGCAGATGGTAGTAAATCTAGCTGCCACAGCTGTCCACAATTGCATCCAACTCAGCATCAGGCCCATACCACTTATCTTAATGTCACAAAATTGTTACAGCGCTACAGAAGCTGTTAGCTGCGCCGGAGAAAGCCGGCTCACCCTGCTTTCAGTGCGGGGTGAGCTGGCTCTGCTGCAGACAGACCAGCGCTGGATCCTGGGTTGGTAAGTATATTGGGGTAAAAGTGAGGTGTGTGTGTGAAATAAAGTTATACTTTTCTGTGTGTGCTTGTTTTCTTTTAACATTCTTTTTACAGGTGGACTACAAGTCCCAGCGGGCCCATTAATGCCCCGCATGCTGGGACTTGTGGTTCTCCAAGTCCCAGCATGCGGGGGAGGTCCGCTGGCACTTGCAGTTCTCCTGCATAAAGCAATGTTACGTATGTAAGATTTAACCATCAGGGGGGCTTCCACTGGCCACGGACGCCAGTGACAGCCCCGGGCTTCAGCCCTGGATGGGTGAAAACTGCTGGGGCCCTTTGTTGGGGGGGGTCCCCACTCCTCCAGGTGCCCCGTCCAAGGCTCACCAGCCACGGTGCTCATGTTTCGGCCGAGGGACCTTATATAAAAAGTGTCCCCTGGCTAAGGCATGACACCGCGGGCTGTTAGAGCCCGGTGCTGGTTTCAAAACACGGGGGAGCCCAAGATTTTTTGTCCCCCGTATTTTTAGAAGCAGGACCGGTCCAAGAGTCCGGGGCTGGTTTCAGAAATACGAGGGACCCCTATGCATTTTGTCCCCCGTACTTTTGGAACAAGATCCGGCTCAATGAGCTCGGGGCTGGTTATGCTCAGGAGGGGGGACCCCACGCCGTTTAAAAAAAAAAAATCACTTTAACACATTTTTTAGCACAGGACCATGCACAGATCTCAATGATCTGTGCATGGTTCTGGCCAATTCGCCTGTAAGAACCTGGTCTAAATGTTTGGTGATTTTTAGACACATTTTCCCGAATTCGCATCTCATTAAATATGCGAATTGTATACTTTTCAATGGGAAAACATCTGGATGCGAGATCCGTCGTGACTAAAAATCGCACTTTCAGAAAGTGCGATTTCGCAGCAAAATCCCAGGTTTTTTCACATTTTCGCATCTCATTAAATGTCACCCATTGTAGCAGATTTAATTAGTGATATTTTAGTTATCATGCGTTACGAGACTAAAGTATGGGTATCAAGATAATGCAAAAAAGAAAAGCACAACAAAAGAGGTAACTACAAAATTTTATTTTTGCACTCACAAGTTCCACGTCTGCGTTGGGTAATTTAAACCCATTTGGGATTTGTATAAGAGTATCCTTACAAAGACCTAAGGAACAATTAAGGTTGAAGTTGCCAAAAAAATATAATTAAAAAAGGGGCAGACTAAATGGGCCAAGAGGTTCTTATCTGCCATCAAATTCTATGTCTCTATGTAAGGAGATAATTGTGTTTAATTAGCATCAATTGTAATTACAACAAATTATGCTAATTAAACATGGGTCCAGTTACATTATGTGGGTCCAGTTACATTATGACATTACAGTATGTCATAATTGTAACTGGACCCACAGGAGATCCCATGAAAACATACATAACTTAAAAATACAGAAAAACATCAAACAAAAACAATAGAGCAAAACAAGTCAGTTAGACTAGAGCACAGACTCCAATGTTAATAGAAAAAAATGATAGCAATACAAAGCAAGAGGTATTCAGAGTACCCATGTTATCACCCATAAAAACTTCCACCTCAGGTCTGACTTATGTTGCATTTTTACAACCCCAGTCCAGCTTGTTTTGTGCAAGATATGATTTGTTTTGCAAGCACATTTACGTTGTATTACTTACAGCATCTTTTTTTTTTAAATAGAACAATGACAATGCCAGTTAAGGTCTATACACTCAAATGCAGAGATATGAAACTGAGATGGCAATAAACATAAATTAATAAGTGGACTTTTCTTAAAATGTATTCTAGACAGCAACCCATGTATCTACATTGTAATTAAGACTATACTGCATCTAACTTTAGTTACTGACATGCAGCAACATGTAAAATGTAATATGCAGACATCTAAAGCTACCAAAAGGTGGCGCTCTTTACCAGGCCACAGTACCTCCAGTATGTTATAGCGGGAATTATCACAGTAATCTCGAACTCCAATTTCAGTCCCCATGTACCATCCACTGAAAGGACATGCAGTAAACTCTAAGCCTCCGACTTCTAGCAGCAAGCTGGATACGGCCGGCAATCCATACCACTTCAGGTCCAAGTCTTTAAACCACTCAAATCTGAAGATAAAACAGAATATTATGTAGAGGTTAACCTGCAAATAATATCCCAAACAGCATAGTACTGTGGTGTATGTGTATGCATTTTGGGCCTGATTCTTGTTCACTTGCAAAAACAAATTCTGTCTCTAATGAACAAAACCATGTGCACTGCAGGTGGGGCAGATGTAACGTGTGCAGAGTGAGTTAGATTTGGGGGAGTTATTTTGTTTCTGTGCAGGGTAAATACTGGCTGCTTTATTTTTGCACTGTAATATAAATATCAGTTTGAAGTAAAAACCGCTCCCAAATCTAACTCTCTCTGCACATGTTACATCTGCCCCCCCCCCCGCAGTGCACATGGTTTTGTCCATTAGAGAGAGAATTTGCTTTTGCGAGTGAACCAGAATCAGGCCATTTGTCCATGTTTGTACATCTTGACTTTCTGAAGCTTCAATCACTGCTCAATGGCATCATTAATCAAATAACACAATTATGTTTGGTACCTTTGTCTGCGGGAGACTTGCCCACAGATCCAGGTGTCTGGGAGAACAACCCTATTTTTGGCAGCCTCCTGGGCATTGCAGAATAATAGGCAAGTATGTACTTAGGGCCAAATGTATCAAGCTTCAAAAAGTGATAAAGTGGAGAGTGATAAACCACCAGCCAATCACCTCCTACCTGTCATTTTTGAAACCCAGCCTATACCATGACAGTTAGGAACTGATTGGCTGGCTCTTTATCACTCTCCATTTTATCGCTATTTGAAACTTGATACATCTGGCCCTTACGGTGTGCAGCTGTGGTGCTCTTTCTAAATTATTAGCAATTTTTGAAGCAATTCCTTAACCGGAAAAAACATGCTGAGGAGCGCAATAGAACATATAATAAGGTACACAAAACAATTTTGTTTTCATGAGGCAATTGTGATATGTAGTAATATTGCGGCAAAATCAGCTGAACACATTAAACATAACAAATAATGTAACCTGCAATAATGTTGGCTGCGCCATCCATATTTATTTTGGTGACACTAACAGCCTGATTCAGGCTTGATCGGACGGGGCTGAATTCGGCCCCTTTTCCAATGGTGGGGGTCTGCACATGTGTGAGTATGCCCATGTGCAGACCCCCTGTGCGAACTCTCGCCAAGGTGTTCACACTGACGGGGGCAGCAGTGACCATCAAATGGTTTCTCTCCCCTTCGGCCGCAGGCACGGTTATGTGTTCTTGTACACATACCTTTGCATGATAGCGAGGGGATGTGGGTGGCAGGGGGAGGGGGCAGGCATTCGGCCGGGTGGTGGCCGGTGCTCAGCTCTTCGCTCAGCTGCCAGTAAACGCAGCCTAGCAAACAGGTCTGAATCAGGCCCTAAGGCTGACTGAGAGGAGAACAGATGGATGGTGGATGGAGCTACAGACATCCACATAGAAATAGGCCCACCATCAGAGCAGCATGATGATGATAAATTGTCCAGCTACTGTAGCCCCATGGTTGGCCAGAGCATTACATTTGTATTTCTATGTTCTCACAATTGTTTTTGTAATTTTACATATTTAGGGATATTGGGGCTGATAGTGTTATTGTGTACATGGCCACATAGGACTGGCCACACCAGCATAGCATTGGCCACACCCGCATAGCCCTAGCCACACCCACATAGCCCTGGTCACACCCACATAGCCCTGGTCACACCCACATAGCCCTGGCCACACCCACATATCACTGACCACACTCACATAGCAGTGGTCATACCCGCATTGCACTGGCCACACCCACATAGCCCTGGTCACAACCACATAGCCCTGGTCACACCCACATATCCCTGGCCACACCCACATAGCACTGACCACACTCACATAGCAGTGGTCACACCCGCATTGCACTGGCCACACCCGCATTGCACTGGCCACACCCACACAGCATTGGTCAAACCCATATAGCACTGGCCACACCTATATAGCACTGGCCACACCCGCACAGCACTGGCCACACCTGCATAGCACTGGCCACACCCGCACAGCACTGGTCACACCCACACAGCACTGGTCACACCCAAATGCTATGGTCACACCTGCACAGCACTGGCCACACCTGCATAGCACTGGCCACACCTGCATAGCACTGGCCATACCCGCACAGCACTGGTCACACCCACACAGCACTGGTCACACCCAAATGCTATGGTCACACCTGCATAGCACTGGCCACACCTGCATAGCACTGGCCATACCCGCACAGCACTGGTCACACCCACACAGCACTGGTCACACCCACACAGCACTGGTCACACCCACACAGCACTGGCATTACCTACACACAGCACTGGTCACAGCTCTTTGCTTCTCAGTATCATTTTCAGCCCTAGGCCCATGTGGCTGTTAATTCTTGATGTAGGGCATAATTCAGATTTTTTTTTTTTTTAAATTGGGTAAAACCATGCCGCACTGTTAGATTTAGGTGAGCTATTTTGTTTCTGTGCAGGGTAAATACTGGCTGTTTTATTTATACATTGCAATTTAGATTTCAGTTTAAACACACCCTACCCCAATCTAACTCTCTCATGTTACATCAGCCCCACCTGCAGTGTACATAGGTTTGCCCATTTATAGAACAAATTTGTACTGCAATCAGGTCTGAATTAGACCTCTAGGGTGACATTTAGGGGGAAATTTACTAAAGGAAATTTGTAAAAAATATGTGTATTTGTATCCAGAAATACACTTATTTTTGACATTTACTATCCCGAAAATATGGCAATTCATATTCGTATTGATAGCACATCAATACGAATACGAATTGCCGTATTTTCGGGATAGTAAATGTCAAAAATAAGTGTATTTCTGGATACAAATACACCTATTTTTTACAAATTTCCTTTAGTAAATTTCCCCCTTAATGAGATGCGATTTTTTCAGCAAAAACGGCGAAAATCGCACGTTTTTCCGAAATCGCATATTTGATGAGATGCGAAAAGCGTAAAAAAATGTGGATTTTGCCTTCTGAAGGTGCGATTTTAAGTAACGCCGGGACTTGCATCCACATGTTTTCCCATTATAAAGTATGCAAATCGCATATTTAATGAGATGCGAAAACGGGAAATTGTTACTAAAAATCGCCACACATGCAGACCAGGTTCTGACAGGCGAATTTGCCAGAACCATGCACAGATCATTGAGATCTGTGCATGGTCCTGTCTTCAAAAATGTGTAAAAGTTAAAATTTTAAATAAATATGGCGTGAGGTCCCCCCTCGTGAACAGGGTGAACTGGCTTCCTCCGGTGCTGCTAACAGCTTCTATAGTGCTGTCCCAGCGCTATAGAGGCTATTAGCGTGGTTGGCTTGATGCTTCTCCATGGAGACACATAGCTCAGCCCTGATTGGCTGAAAGCGTCTTTTCCTCAAATTCGCACATTTTCATGACTAAAAATCGCACATTTTCATGACTAAAAATCGCTCATTATGGCACCTATTTGCTCGGATTTTGCATTCCATTAAATATGCGTATTCTGTAAAAAAAAATGCGATTTTGAAAAGTGCGATAGGGTGCGATTTTGGAAAGTGACGAAAATATGCATCCTATTAAATGTCACCCGTAGTGTTGAACACAAGTATTGTTGTATGCTCTGTGCATGTCTCAAAGCTGAGAGCTGGAACTACAGGCAATGCTAAATTCTCTGCATTAATCACATATCTGAATGTGCCTGAAGGGATATAACGTGTGATAATGTTGCGTTTGAAGTACATACTGTAGGCTACGATTAGCAGTAATTTGTCAAAGAAGAGTTGACAGAATTGTGCAAAATAATGTCTGTATTCGGACAGATTTTCGCACAGAGGACAGGGCTTCTGTAAGTTTAGACTAATAATATGAAGCTAAGCAAACAGATGGGAGAGGTGAGGTCTGATAGCAGTGACAAGTTAAACTCAGCACATTGACACGTTTAGTTTTGTGTACGCAATGCAGACCGATCAACATAATCACAAAATGATACAGGTGGTGCAGGGCTTCCCTGGGTGTATAAGCAGGAATACCATTCACAAGCCAGTTTTCTCAAGGAGTGGAGGAGGAGCAGCAACAGGAAAAGGACTGCACAAATTAGTCCATAGGCAAACGCAGGGGGGTTTCTGGTTGCTCGGAAACCTCCCTCCTCTTGGCAAGTGCCTTAAATTATGACAATAGCACTGGTATATAATATGATCAGTAGAGCTGCCACCACCTCATGCAGTGTAAGGGACAGAGTAGAGCTGCTGCACATGCCCAGTGTACCAGCTTCTTCTACCATACCACATGGATTTGAGCCCTCAGAAATCGCAATAGACCAGAGAGTGGGCCGGATTCTCTAAGCTTCAAATGTGATAAAATGGAGAGTGATAAACAGCCAGCCAATCAGCTCCTACCTGCCATGTCACAGACTGTGTTTGAAAAATGTCAGGCAGGAGCTGATTGGCTGGCTCGTTATCACTCTCTATTTTATCACTTTTGAAGCTTAGAGAATCTGGCCCAGTAGCTGCTATCAGGAAGGGCCCGGCTGTGGTATGGGGCTCCGACAGTGGGGATTCCGACAGTCAGTATCCCAACATCGGGATCCCAACTGCCGGTGCTCCGACAGGGGGGCGAGCGCAAAGAAGCCCCTTGTGGGTTCACTGCACTTGCCACGCTGCGGGCCCGGTGGCTCACGATGCTCGCCACAGGTTTTATTTTCCTTTATGGGGGTCGTGGACCCCACAAGAGAGAATAGCCCCTGTGAGTTGGGATCCCCCCTGTCGGACCACCGACAGTTGGGGTCCCAACGTCAGAATACTGACTGTCGGGATCCCCACTGTCGGAGCGTCATCCGGGACCCATCAGAAAGAGACAGGAGCCTTACTATGAAGTAAATGATTTTGAACTTAGAAAGTGCAGTACTGGTTCTATAATGTTTGTGTATTTATTTATTATGATATGTTTAACCTTTTCCTGACCACTTATCCTTATAAATGTTTGAAACAGCCTATACCAGTGGTTCCCAAACTTTTTTATATCACGGCACCCTAGAGTATCAGAATATTTTTCACGGCACCCCTAGGTGCAAAGTTTGTTATCAAGAATTTCACAAAAACAATATTAAATTAAATATATTGTGCTTATATGTCATGCTTTGGTCCAGTTATGTGGTGAGACAAATATTAACTTCTGCTTATCCACATATTTTCTAATTAGAAGCCACAAGCACTGTTTTTGCCTATTACATGGACCACAAACAATTTGAATTGGTTCTGGACCACCACCCTGAGGCACCCCTGCAAGTACTCCAAGGCACCCCAGGGAGCCACGGCACACAGTTTGGGAACCACTGGCCTATACTATAGACCATCTGTACTGTTAAATATGAATACTCTATTTCATACAGTATCCAGTGTATAAAAATATTTTTAGAGCTGATACCACTCTCCCAGACTCCCTTACTTACTCCAAAGTGCTGCAGAGTAGAGTGGGAGATTTCGGATTACATTTGGAAACCCCTCTAAAATCCTGCGTTTGCCACTGAGTGCAGCGTTAATATCTATTTATTATTTATTATACCTATAACCTCTACTGCAATACTGATATTCCCAATTTAATTGTAAAACTCACGAATACAGTATAATAAAAATGACATTAATACTGTCTCATTTTTGTGACCAGCGTAAATGTATACTATAATGTACAATAGATTGTATATTATAACCTACATAATACATGAGCCATAACAAGCACAAAATTGGGTAACATACTTAGGGTGCCGAATCTGGACCTCCATAATCATTTCTGGTGGGATCTCAAAAAGTTCAGGGTCATTGCCCTCCGCTTGGAGAACAAGAGGGAGGACATCGAAACGACCTCTTGGTGCTTTCCAGCCTTGCTGCATGCAAATCTGCCAACAGAGATAATCCCTAGTGATACATCTATATAACAGGACACAAGCTAAGCATTCCACATCTAGGTGCCATATGTAATGATATATATATATTTATGCACATAAGAATCAGTAGTGAAACCCATGGGTAAATTGGGAAGAAAAGCTTAATTTCTCTTAAATTGTTGTATTTTTGATACAAGATATACATTTTGTTTATTGCTTTTGTTAAAATCTAATGAATCATTATACCCCTTTCACACTGCAGCTCTTAACAGATATTTAGCCGATTTTTTTGCCTTTTAAAACGGTTAGAGCTGCAGTGTGAAAGCTCCAGTCTGCATTTACAGATTACAAATAACCAGTATTTGTAACCGAGTTCAGAGTCCTATGCGGTTCAGAGCCGTTTTTTTATGCAGTGTGAACGGCTCTGAACCGGTATATAGGACTTAGACAGTAGCTATGAGAGTACAGTGCATATGTAATGAGCCACTCATTACATATGTGCATATGTAATGAGCGCAGTGCATATGTAATGAGCGGCTCATTCATATACACTACGTTACTACATATGCGCATATGTAATGATTGGCTCATTACATATGCACTACGCTGTCTTATAGCTACTGTCTGTCCTGCTTTCACACTGCAAACCTGCTTGAGACCCGGTATTTATGTGCAGTGTGAAAGGGGTTTAAAACGGTAATATACCATTTTAAATGCCGTTTCAAAATACCGGGTCTCAAACATTTAGGCAATGTGAAAGCAGCATTAGTTTAGTAACCCCTACTACACAAAAACAAATTTTTTGGGTTGTAAACTATATGTTAAGATCTCCTGACCCAGTTTCTCATCATTTATCCTCGTATGACTGGTATCATGCAGTCATTTATCCCAAGTACCGCCTACAGTGTTTATACGTATTCCAAATATTCTTCATTGTCTATTAATGTCAGCCAAATAGCACTTCATTTCTTGAAATATTTAAATTTTTATGAGGTTGTATTTATTACTTTTGTGCTAAATTACTATTTTGAGTTTAATTTAATAAACGGTAGTACGCATTGAACCTTTCATATGTACTCTTGTTTCAAATCATGAGAAACGCTTATCTAGACAAACCAACTCTGACATCTGCGCTACACATGTCATCACCTCAGTCAGCTCTACATTAGCAGGGTCACCAAGAACCGAGCCATCAGGCTGCTTGTATCCTGCGTAACGGATGAGCTGCGTGTTCCAGATCCTGAAGTCATGTTTCCCATCAGTCCTTTGGGGGAAGATAGTGATCGCTGATCTGTGAAGAGACATCAGTAAAACACCCGTTAGACACTTTTACAGGGGACTGAGGGGAATTACTGTGTACAGCAGAACTTGTATACGCAGAACATAAGGTTACATTTATGAAAAGTTTTCCTGGTACTTGTGTACAATCACAGCTCCCACGATGTCCATCGCATAGCAAAAAATCGCATGCGATCGCATCGCATGCGATCGCATGCGATCGCATGCTATTTTTAACAGAAATGCATTGAAATTAGTATCAAACATGTTCAATGGCCCCCAAATGTCATTTTTGAGGGTGTACCACCCCCACTATCAACGTGAACCCGAAGCGTGGCGAGCGCAGCGAGCCCGCGAGGGGCGGCGGTACGCATCCTACGACCCTTTCATACCCCCACTATCCACGTCGGCGTGGAGTTGAGAATAGAAAGTGTGGCGAGCGCAGCGAGCCACCGAGCTCGAAGCGTGGCGAGCGTAGCGAGCCCCTCCAGGGGACACGGATACCTTCACAGGTATACGCGTCCCCTCGCGGGCTTCACAGGTGCCCGCGTCCCCTCGCGGGCTTCACAGGTGTCCGCGTCCCCTCGCGGGCTTCACAGGTATACGCGTCCCCTCGCGGGCTTCACAGGTATACGCGTCCCCTCGCGGGCTTCACAGGTATACGCGTCCCCTCGCGGGCTTCACAGGTGTCCGCGTCCCCTCGCGGGGCTCGCTGCGCTCGCCACGCTTCGGGCTCGGTGGCTCACTGCGCTCGCCACACTTTCTATTCTCAACTCCATGCCGACGTGGATAGTGGGGGTATGAAAAGGTCGTAGGACGCGTACCGCTGCGCTCGCCACGCTTCGGGTTCGCGTTGATAGTGGGGGTGGTACAGCCTCAAAAATGACATTTGGGGGCCATTGAACATGTTTGATACTCATTTCAATGCATTTGGATGCATTTCTGTTAAAAATCGCATGCGATCGCATGCCATCGCATGCTACTACATATGGCATGCGATAGCATGCGATGGGAGCCGTGAAAGTACACAAGTACCGTTTTCCTCATGTAATTGTTAGGCATATGTAGTACTACAATGACAGGCAGATGATTGCTGTCATTGTGTAACCATTTTGTACTGAAGATAGGATTTCTGCTTCCCATATGTGAACATTGCGTAGTCTCACCTGAGGTAACATTGCGTAGTCTCACCTGAGGTTGCCTTTGTTGGTGGCATACTTGATGTGATTGCAGATGTAATTGTACATTCCATGAGCGGTGGTGCAGTCTCGAGCATCAAAGACCTGGACAATATTAAGGAAATATAAGATGTGTCATTTCAGTTTTCCATAGTGTCAAATAAATCTCTTATATAAGCAATCCAGGAATCTAGACTCAATATGGTATATTATGTAAAGTTTTCATTCATATACGATGGAAAATGTTATTTAGAGACTTTACAGGGTTAGGTCTTGAAGATGACAACAGGAAATAACTGTTATCTGTTTTCTCCATGGAGCTTAAAACTGTGTTCTAATAGCTAGTGTAAACTGCATTATACAACATGACAAAGCCATGTAAATTAAGTTTGCTTTAATACAGTGTATCACTGTCGATAACAGGTTTTCCTTGAAACGCAGCTGCCTTTTTTGTCTACAGGGACAGGAAACACTTTAGCCATGACCGAAGCACACTGTTAGAGAACCTGGCATTTAGTCAGGACCTCGCATCATGTCAGCTGCATGACATTAATCTTAGGATATTAAGTCTAGTTACTAAGCCTTAGAGAGAGATAAAGACTAGCGAATGAAGGTCAAATACCAGCCAATCAGCTCCTTACTGCTGTATTACAGGCCGGGTTTATAAATGACAATTGGGAGCTATTTGATTGGTACTTTATCTCTGTCCACTTTATCTTTCTCCAGGTTTAGAAAATACTGTAGACCCCATTATATACTAAGTACTGATAAACATACGTATGGCGCTGTTTTAGCCAAACACATCAAAAGGATATATAGGCATATGCAGTATAATGATACATTGATATACCCTGCGGTGATAAGGTGGATAATAAGATCAATATAGTGTATATGTCCTCCTTGAGGTTGTTAAGACTGAATTGTACCTCCATGGTTAAGTTCAATCAGATAGGCCCTAGGGGATTAAATATCGTGGTAACAATACTTTTATCAGAGCAAAGGTTTTAAATTTATTATCTGGTCTTGGCATAGACCTTCTTTGTCCGGCATGCTACGGATGTAGTGAGCCGCTTACCACAGGGAATAAGCCAAGCAGGACATCCGGAACGCTCTCCTGTGGCGCTGGCTGGGTCTCTTTGCTGTAGAACTGGCGGCTTATACTCTGGCAGGAGCTTCACCGATTGCCTGGGTCTTTGAATGTAGGGAGCGCTGACAGCTATACACCAATGGATGCAATAAAGAACGGTGTGCAGAGGTGCTGATGGTAACGGCCAGTTCTTAGCATGGCATTAGCAGGTGTCCGGGATTTCTTTGCATAGCATGTTCCCACAAATACTAATACGCTATTCACAGGGTCAAAAGGCTCAGTCCAGGTAGACTCTAAGTCGTTTCCTCCCCAACGAGGACTTTATCAAAGATTATGCATCAAATAAATACACGTTTATATTGTGATCCCTTCTGATTGAAAACCGTTAAGCTTAGCAGAAAACGTCACCAGAAACTAAGGATGTAGAAAAAAGTGTAGTGTTCCGTTTTAATCTGATATACTTCTATATAGACTGGCACTACTGTGCATATATGACCAGTGGTGGCTCAAGAGATGGAGATGCAACAGAGTTCATAATTCAAATAGGGGAGCCTTACCAACTGCTGAGTCATTAGCAGTTGGTAGGTCTCCCCTATTTGAATTATGAACTCTGCTGCAGCCCCACCTCTTGGGCCACCACTGCATATTACCTCTACACCATACAAATATAATGATGAAACTCTAGTGACTACCCATTATAAGTACTTGCCATTGCTGATTCTAGTCTCCAATCTTTCTGATTCTGTACATTTGGGAACCTCTGTGTGTACTGTACAACACTATGAAAGAATCAGTTAAGAATAATGTTATGATGGTACAATGTACAAAGTGTGGTAGGTGTTAGTGGCCACAGTCAAGGCTGTCCAGCAATGCGCACCCCAGGCGAAATGCATGCTTAGTGACTTATATGCGGGGAGGCGTGCATATACGGCGGGAGGTGCTCTGGTTGGTGGGTGCATGGGTGTGGGTTGTTAGGTCTACACCAACTAGGTCGACAAGCATTGGGTCGACACCACTAGGTTGACAGACAGCAATTATTGGACTAGATTGCATCTCATGCAATGCGATTTGCATGCAATGTGATCTAGTTCAAAGAGTATGTGCAGCACATACTTTTTGAAATGTGCAATGAAATGTGCGCCAGAGTGTACATCTCATCGCACACAGCAATTGTACCATGTATGGGTACCTTCAGTACTTGCTGCAGCTTATTCCATCTACTGCAAAACTTTTGGTTGCATTTATTTTATATGTCTGATTTTATCCTGCTGCATTGTTGCATTAGTTGCTTATACCATCTTATTGCATTGTTGCATTTAGTTTTCGGTTGTGATTCTGTCTATTTAATGCTGCTTATAACACCTGTCTGCATTGTTGCTTTATGTATTATTTGTGTCACCTTATTTGCATTGCTGCATCCTCCCCTGTGTACACTGTCCATGGAGACTCTCAGTCTCTTTCATGTTTAAAGTCTGGGCCCTGCACATTAGTTCTTTAAGTAGGGAATCATCCCGGAGGTATTGCCTTTCCAATCTGCTCTGTTTGCCACTACAGTCCAGTCGTATTCAGGTTTGTGGATTAGCTCTCAGTATTTTTTTACTTAGTCACTTCATTCTGTGTCTACTTCTCCATGTCCGTTGGCGGTCTCTTGCCTATTGATATGTGGATCCCTACTTCCTGGAGGTAAAGTTCAGGCGGCATCTCAAGTACCGGTGCTGTCTGCACTAAGGAAACAATGGTGGCTGTTATTGGTAAAGGCCATCCAGTAGATTGGGTTAGATAAGGATTCAAAAAATAATGCAAGAGTTCCCTAACAGTAGGTATATGTTGGAGGTAAATCCCACTTGTTTTGTGCTCACAATTCTATGAGCACTTTGTAGATTTCCTTTTATAAATGACCTGTGACCCCACATGGATAGTATACATATGTCAGCTGGTGTAAAATAGTTAAGCACAGAAAATAGCCTTACCTGCAGCTTGGACCACTGGATTCTCCCCACACATCGTGCTGCATTGCGCCAGGCATGTTTAGCTCCATATATAAGCTCAGTGTCTCGAAGCTGATACGTATCTGTGGCTTCAATCTCATTTTTCACTTCTTCCAGTCGTTCTAAGTGAGCTTTGGAGCCAAATCTTTAAGAAAACAAAATAGACAATGATAAAGAAAATAGTGCAATGATCCAAAAGTTTGGCCTAAATTTCATGAAACTTATGAAACTCAAAACAATTATCATGAATTATTTAACATGCTTTTATTTATAAATGACAAAACAATAGAGGCCAGCTTCTATGTCTATAACAGTGGTTCTCAAACTGTGGGTCCTGACCCCAAAGTGGGTCCAGACCTTCTCAGCATGGGGTCGCAACTCCATGTTGCTGACCATCAGGCTGATGACTTTCTCTAATCTCAGTCAGGGATTCAAGGAGTCTGAAAAATCTGTTGAGTTGTCTGTTATTTTAGACTCCTCCCATCATTTTGCGCCTCCACCATGCTGCCATGTATGTGCTGTCTGCTGACTGCACATGTGATGTGATGACCTTCTGCATCAACTTGCTGGGGTCCTGTCATTAATTTTATTTTCTGATGGGGTCCCACAGCAAAATAGTTTGAGGACCCCTGGTCTATAACCATAGATTCAAGCTTTTATATGTCTATGGCAGCTAAGACGATGAAAGAAAGTGTCTGGTTCTTAGTGTATAGGGGGGGGGGGGGTTATTCAATTAACCCGTGGTAAATTACCACAACTAAAGGATTCCCAGGAGGCTATTTAATTACTCCGACAGCCTTCACTTATTAGGGATTATGCTTCGCAAAGCATAATCCCCAATGACCAGCGCTCAGAGCTGCAATAACACATGAGTCCAGAAACTTTTCAAGGATCCCATGTGTTATGTATTTCTGATTTAGTTGAAGTCTGCAATATGTATTGCTCTACGAAACAAGCAGATATTGCAGATGAGGCAATAGGAACCATATACTGTAATTGCTCTGTTTAGCTGTATCTTTAAGATCAAGTAACCATATAAATAATATTACTAAAAAACAAACAAAAAACAAAAAAAACAATTGTTAGAGACAGATCAACTGTTTCATGAATTATATAATGAAATAAAAAACAAATGCAGTATAAAAGGGTATTCAATAAGACATGATATAAAATATTTAAGGTACATTTTTACTCCTATCAAATGGATTTCCAGAAAGATAAACAGATGTACATTCCCATCGTGGGCCAAATAGACAATGACAATGTTGAATTTGGCAGTGCATGGTCGTAAATGACCCTGTTTTTCAATGACAGCCACTCCATGTACGTCAAATGTAAATCTGCTCATACTTAAGAACACATTTAGTTGAATACCTTTTAATTGAAGTGTAATATTGGTCAATGAATTCCTTGGCAAGGGGTAGAAGCTGTCCTTTAGGGCGTACATCTTCTGGCTTACGGACATACTGTGGAGGAGTCATGACAGATCCCATGCACAGCTGCTGTGTACAAGGCGTTGGCTAAAAACAAATAACATTAAATGTGACAAAATTATATTGCAGCCTTTTTTATAATCATGTGTGTTATCATTATTGTGTGACACCTGGGGCCAAATGTAATATGGTGTGAGAATCAGAAAGTGAGAGATTTTGGAAGAATTTTCTCTTTTTTTTTTTAAAGCCGCACTCATTTACACGGCAAAACCAGATTGATTTTGCCATGTAATTGATTGCCGCTTTAAAAAAAGAAGAGAAATTCGGTACTTGTGTACTTTCACGGCTCCCATCGCATGCCATATGTAGTGGCATACGATGGCATGCAGTTTTTGCAGTTTTTTATTCATTTTTAAAAATCGCATGCAATCGCATCGCATGCGATTTTTATCAGAAATGCATCCAAATGCATTGAAATTAGTATCAAATATGTTCAATTGCCCCCAAATGTCATTTTTCAGGCTGTACCACCCACACTATCAATGTGAACCCGAAGCGTGGCGAGCGCAGCTTGCCCGCGAGGGGCGGCGGTACGCGTCCTACGACCTTTTCATACCCCCACTATCCACGTCGGCATGGAGTTGAGAATAGAAAGTGTGGCGAGCCCAAAGCGTGGCAAGCGCAGCAAGCCCGCGAGGGGACGCGGACACCTGTGAAGCCCGCGAGGGGACGCGTATACCTGTGAAGGTATCCATGTCCCCTCGCGGGGCTCGCTGCGCTCGCCGCGCATCGGGCTCGGTGGCTCGCTGCGCTCGCCACACTTTCTATTCTCAACTCCACGCCGACGTGGATAGTGGGGGTATCAAAAGGTCATAGGACGCGTACCGCCGCCCCTCGCGGGCTCGCTGCGCACGCCACGCTTCGGGTTTGCGTTGATAGTGGGGGTGGTACAGCCTGAAAAATTACATTTGGGGGCCATTGAACATGTTTGATACTAATTTCAATGCATTTGGATGCATTTCTGTTAAAAATCGCATGCAATCGCATGCGATCGCATGCGATCGCATGCGCTCACATGCGATGCGATTTTTTCCATGCGATGGACATCGTGGGAGCCGTGATTGTACACAAGTACCGAAAATTCTTCCAAAATCTCTCACTTTCTGATTCTCACACCATATTACATTTGGCCCCTATTATGTACATTTCCTAATTCATATATAAATATTTATGCCCTTGTTACCATTTCCTATAGTTGAGTTGCAAATTCTAGTCTATGCAGTAAGGTATTTTTATGCTGTTTTGTGAAAACATAAATGCTCATGGGTTCTATTTAGCATTTCAATTTTGAAGTAAAATAATGCTGAAATCAGAGTTTCTACATTAAGTAATCCCGCAATATATAATGCAAATGATCTTCTCCATTAACACCCTGGTCATTCAATACCTTTTGGACAGTTCACTAGTTCACTAGCTCGCTTTGAATTAAAATAATGGTTATTTCTGTTATGAGTGTAGTAGTTTTATTTACATTTTGACTGATTTTGAATTTATTTGGTACCAATTAATCGCAAATAATTATTCAAAGACATACAATATAGATAAATATGGCATACGCCTAGATATAAAATTACAATGACATTTATACAGTGGGACACTCTACCACCCCTTTGGGGAAGAAGACATTTTTTTTTACCTCTGTATAAATGCAAATGAGTGCATCCAGGAGCAATGTTATTCAGCTTGCATCTAGTTAGAAATTCCAGTTAAGGAAACTCCTTTTTAAGGATTTTTAGTTTCCTCTCAATATTATTTTCAGAGATGGTCTGGACTCTGCAGATCTGTATGAACTACATTGTCCTGATGACTCATGAGTCCTTGCAAGTAGTTCAGTAGTTCACTGATTCATACAAAGCATTGATTAGTTCACCGACTCATGAGTCCTTGCAAGTAGTTCAGTACTAGTTCAGTAGTTCACTGATTCATGCAGTTCACATATAAGTTCACCGACTCGGGTGCCGGACGGGGTCCCGACAGTCGGGATCCCGACAGTCATTAACCCGACGTCGGGATCCCGACTGTTAAAACACCGACGGCCGGGTTCCCGACGGCCGGCGGCTATTTTCCCTCGTGGGGGTCGTGGACCCCCATAGAGGGAGAATAGAATAGGTGGCGAGCGTAGTGAGCCCGCAAGGGGCTTTGTTGCGCTGGCCACGCTGTCTGAGGCCAGGCAGTTGGGATCCCGACGTCGGGATAATGACTGTCGGGATCCCAACTGTCGGTGAGTCATACCACACCCCACTGACTCATACAGCCTAATTCATTGTATAAAAACAAAACAGAACATATCATAAAAATAGGCCTCCAAGAAGAACTACTGTTCACCTTTCAGTGAGCAACGGCACACTCGTTCAAAAGAACTGTTCAAAAGAACATTGTCTCCGGCAGTTCCGCTCCATAATGTAATATACCCACACAGACTGTGCTGGGGTGGCATGTTCATAGCAAGCAGTCTTTTAATGTACAAAAAAAGCGTGGTTAGATATACTGACAATAGGCCTGATTCATGTTTGTAAGCAAGGCAAAAAAAAGCAAGCAATTGGGCAAAATCATGTTGCATTGCAGGTGGGGCAGATGTAGCTGGTGCAGAGAGATTTATATTTGGGTGGGGTGTGTTCAAATTGAAATCTAAATTGCAGTTTCAAAATAAAGTGCAAAAGCAGCCAGCATGTACACTGCACAGACAAATAATAATGTATTTACTTGTCCTTGCATGGCAACATGGCCTGTTCCAGATACAAAGTTACTTGCTGTTTTTACTTTACTTCTAAACAAGAATCAGGTTTTTGTGTGCAGCTTACCATGGAAGCCTTGATGTGCAGGGTGTCATGCAGGATGCTGTTTGAGTCCCAATTCCTCACTTTTAGATAACGAGGACACTTGGAAGGACTTTCATTCACCTGGCTCTTTGCAGGAGACTGTCTCCCGGAGGCTGAAACCTGGAATAGAGGGACAGATGCCAGCACCACAGGGGAAGGAGAGAAAAGATCAGGATGAGCTATAGAGAAGTTGTAGATTGTATATATCTGGTTTACACAACAATGAAACAGGTACATGAAGCCAAAGTATAGAAATGAATCATTTTTGACAAACATGCCAAGATCATTTCATAGTTAAATTCTATATCCTGTTTATTATTGACAGATTTGACGTGATGATAGCATTAAATATGTCTGAATATAAACCTTTCATGAATCAGTCAGCTCACAAGTGAACTACAGTGCAGTCAGGGGCGGATCCAGGATAAAATGACAGGGGGGGCACCATGATAAAAAAGGGTTTGGGTGGGGGAGGGGCTGTGTTAGTGGTGCCAGTGTACATGCTAAGAGAGCGGCAGGAGAGGGTGGGAATGGAATTAAAAATAGGCCCTGGCATTTAAAGTACGCAGGCCCACCATGGCGACAAAAGTGAAGGATGTAGTTGTGCGCACGCAGAAGGCGCGCTCCGGAAAAGGGTGTGTGTCCACTCAACAGGGGGCGTGTCAACACCATATACAACTTCTACAAATTATGCAACAAAATACTAGACCCCATTATACTTGCCCCTTACACATGATGCCAAATGGAATGAGCCAAAATTGACATAATGCCACATGGATTGAGCCAAAATTCAAATAATGCCACATAGATTGTGTCAAAATTCACATAATGCCACACGGATTGAGCCAAATGCATAAAATGCCATAAGGATTGAGCCAAAATTCACATAATGCCACATGGATTAAGCCAAAATTCACATAATGCCACACAGATTGAGCCAAAATTCCCATAATGCCACATGGATTGAGCCAAAATTCACATAATGCCACACGGATTGAGCCAAAATTCACATAATGCCACATGGATTGAGCCAGAATTCACATAATGCCACACAGATTAAGCCAAAATTCACAATACACTTCATAAACAGGGACATTGTCCACCAAAGGCTCGCATTAAACATTTACACCATAATGTCCATTACACGTTAAGTTACACGCCATTATGTCCATTATGTGTTATGCCAAACACCATAATGCCTATTAAAAATTATACTACATAAGTGCTGCTTCTCTACATGCTCACTGCCAAGGGTTCCATGCTCATTGCCAGAGGTTCCATGCTCGTTGCCATGTGGGATTACATGCTCATTGCCAAGGGGGAATAAATGCTCGTGGTAAATGGGGGACAGCCGCCGCCAGGCAGAAGTGATAGCCACTGACAGTGGCAGAGCCTGGCTGTATTCAGAGCACTGCAGGTCCCGGCTATTTGAAATAATACCCATTTCACACCAGAAAATGCATTCCCAGGTTGGCCCCTTTTACACCAGCCTAGTCCCTGCATTTTCTGGTGTGAGGGGGGAGAGAAAACCACCACTCCCCCCTTTAACCAGTTATCTCATTTAACCGGCTATATCTTCGGAACCAACTGATCCATTTACATGAGACAAGTATTATATTGAAGAACTTTTGAGTGGGCTTTGAATCATTTTGGTCCAGTGAAACTGGAACGTTTGGTTCCAGAGTAATCTGCCCTCAAAGAACATGAACAGCCATGAAATTACATTTCAAAAATAAAAAAAACGGTTTACACGCAATATCCCTGGAACCGATTGACCGATTTGGACCACCCTGGTATCATATAGAAGGCCCAGCGATTTGGAATTGAATGAAATTAACCACAAGCTTCTGTGATGCCAGGGCGGGAACTGGCAGCCATCGGAACCGGGTGGGGGTCGGAATTGACGGGTCCCATATTATCCTATCGGGAAAAAACGTTACAGGTTTGCCAGGCGATATCTCTGGTTCCCGGGGGGCTAGAGACACGAGGCTGGGCTCGTTGGAAAGCCCTGGTCCTCAGCTACAAAATAAATGACAGGGGGGGGCACGTGCCCGGGTGCCCCCCCCTGAATCCGCCACTGAGTGCAGTGTATCTTTATGTTAACATATTTTTTATGGGGTAACTATACCTTAAAAAATGTTAAGCAATTACACACAAAAAATGACCCCACAGACCTTTCCTGTTATTTTCTGCAGGTGAGACCATCAAGCTTTGTACTTTACTGCCAACAACTGATTATTCCTGTAAAGTTTACAAATATGTCCCTAAATTATTATAATAATCAATTTTCATCAAATTCCAATAACACATATACACGCTGATGTTTGTAACCTGGAGCTCTTTTGAAATACCACTACACAAGACATAAAGGAGCTGATGCAGATAGAGGTTCACCAGTTTGTGTAGCCTATCTCGTTCTTCTTCATGTGATGTGACTGCAAATCTTCATGCATCTGCCGCTTAGAACTCCATATGAATAAAAAAGCAGACCAGGAAAGGGAAGGGGCACTGTAACCAGGCTAAGTATAGGTAAACGTTCACCCAAATGCTGCTTATATAGACCATCAGTCACATGTATGGGATCAGTATGAAATCCCGGCGGTCGGAATCTCATGAGGAGTACACATCTCAGGATGCACTGCATGCATGACCTCTGTGTGCACTGTTTAGTGTTATTTACACTAGTTGCCTAAAAAAATAAAAACAATTGCTAATAATAATATAGAAAACTTATATAGAGGAATATATAGATACGGAGGCAGTTATACATAGAGATCATAGATTAGGGATTTCTGGATATTTATCAAGAATATAGGGGAAATTTAATAAGATAGGAGTTCTATTTCACATGGGATGTTGCTATGGACAACCAATCAGAATCTACTTCTTATTTATTTATCTTAGTATATTTCCCCCTACCAAACAATGTTGGCTCTAGTTGATAAGTAGATAAGTTGGTGACCCAGATAACTCTGGACAAATGGTCCAATTCATACATACTTGCTAGACTGCATGTTTTTGCAGCCTAGCAAGCTTCCCCCACCGAAGGCATCCCTGTGCAGGGATGAGAACACATGTGTACCCCTGCACATCTGTTTGCATGTGGCCGCACAGAGGAGCAATCATCCGATGGTGCCTTACAATTGAAGGACTTCTCCTATTGTGCCCCCAGCGCTTGCAGCCGCCGCATGACCCAGGATTCACTTAGCAGCTGCTTGTATCGATGCAAATTTGGGGCAGGCACCGACGTCATGCGCTCGCCCTGAGCAGGCAGCTGTATGCCCAGCATTTTTATGGTCGCGCCCACCATTTTTCTGGGCACACCCGTGAAACGTTGGGAGCCCACCCCTAAACGCACCCTGCCTGTCAGTCACCCGGCATACGGCCAGCAGAGGTTATCACTCACAGGGTCCGTATGCAAGGGGACCCCGCGCACAGCGTATCATGCACTTGCACGGTCTATCGATGTTCTGAGGGACCCATTGTCAGCTGCACATAAACACTTGTGAGTGTTGTCTGTAGCTTTGTTAAAGTCACTTTGGTTGCAGATTTGGGATTCTCTTTCTCTCTCTCTCTCTCTCTCTCTCTCTCTATATATATATATATATAAATATATATATACAGAAACATTCACGTTTAGTCCCTTCCAGTATATTGTATGAACTGTTAACTCTCAAAGCTTTAGGGCCTCATTGTAAATTGTATTTATCAAGAAAGCTGGAATACAGGACTTCAGGTGCTGGCATATTGGAAGGCTTATGTCTACTGACCTTGTTGGTCTCTACCATATAATAAGACGCATTTTGTTGATTGAGATATATATATATATATAGTATCTTATATATGAAGCTGGTAAGAGAAGGTGCAGGGAAGATGCAGGAACCGCTGTCAGGTGAAGATTGGTCTGTGCTTAGTATGAAAGCATATTACGCTTCAGGACATTTATTGGTGTCCTTTTATGAAATGTGTGTATTAAGAAAGAATGGACCCCAGCGGCTCTGAGGAATCCAATTGTTGTAAGCAAGAAAAGGCGTTGGGTATAAGAACTGTAATATGTGTCATTTTATACCACAGTACTCAATCGCCAAGCACTAACTTTTCTATGGATGTAAGCAGGACCCTTGTGAAATGCTGTGCCAACAAGCAACGCACCATTTTTTCACATGCGCAAAATGGGCCTGATTCCGGTTTGATTGGTCCCCAGCGTATTAGCTCCGGGGACCGATGTTTTGGCTCTGCACATGCGTATATGCTAATATTGGTACACGGACGGGCCATTGCCTGTCGGGGGCGGGTGGCTGACGTAACAGGATGTCAGCTGCCTGCTTTGTTCTCTGAGCCACACGCTGCAAATATAGGTCAAGACTGACTTATATTTGCAAAGTGGGTAAAAATCATTCGATGATCGGTGACCATCGGATGATCTTTGCCCCTGTACACTCCAGTGCGAATGGATGTTTATTTGCATTGCGGTGGGGATGTTCTCATTGGAAGCAGGGGGCAGGCATTCCCTCACCTGGTGGTGGCATTACAGGGTACGCTTAGCAGCAAATTTACGCTGCTTAGCGGGTCAAGGTGAATCAGGCCCAATATCTGTTCACAGCTGCTCTGATATGCATAGTAGTGGGATAGAGGGGTCCTCCAACTTTTCTCCCCCTACTACCACGGGACAACGTGGCCCCTGCATGGGACAGCAGGACAGTGCCTAAAGAGAGGACCGGTTTCACCAAAATTAGAACGTTTGAGAGGTAGTTTGCACCTCAGAATCATCATTTACATACCTGCTGATTCAATTCTAGCTAGCATTTTCTAATCTAGTTGCATAAGGAAGTGTTTGTTACCCAGGGCCACTGAGAGGTGGTGGTGGAGCAGGTACTCCCATTCTCCCAACCTGCACATGCACTTTTGAATTCGGGCAGGGAGAACGCTGCTGCTTCTGCAGCCTCTATGCGTAGCCAGCACTTGCTTTTGTGTGCTGGGCTGGGGAGAGAGGCAGCTGTGGCAGCAGTCAGTGCTCTCTTGATGTGCCTGGGGGGGGGGGGGAGATTTATCCCCCTGGATCTGCCCTCTTGTCGGCCTTCCCTGTGCCACTGGCTCCCCCGATTTCCATCTAATAGTAAGGAGGGGACCTGGCCACACCTCCCCTAATTGCCATGGCCCAGCAGAACTGTCAGCAGCCCTGTTTGTCATAAGCTGGGTACACATATATACAATTGTCGGGCCGTTCTTTCGTTCTTGGTCGGACAGCCGTTCAATTGTATATGTGTGTACGCTGTCCCGTAAGAGCGATAAACGGCAAAAAACTGTCTTGACCGTCCATACTCGGTCGGTCGAAGGTTCAATGCTGTTTAATTTTCATCCGACAGGACGGCCCCTTAGTCCTTGTCGTACTGGCAGTGCTTCTGCAGCCATGACTGATTTTCACACAGACAACCTCACTGCAGCATCAACACTCTTCCTTTTTAGAAGATTTAGTAAATCTAAGAAAGCATATTTAGAAAAGCTCTTTCACAGTTCTAGTTGCCATATTTTATATATCTGCCTGTTAAAATCAAAATCTAATTATTTAAAAGAAAGAGGCTCAGTGGTTCACATATAATAAACACAGGAGACTCCCGGAATCCTGGGACATCTCACGGACTCCCGGGAGAGGACCCTTTTCTCCCGCAGCCGCAACGTGATCTTCCGCAAGGCGTACTGCGCATGTGCTAGATCATCTCGCCGGCACGGTGTTGCTGCCGACAGGACTGCAGGGCAAGAAGAACTTCATGTATTTAATGGGGACAGGGATAAGAAGTACTTCTCTCACCCGCCGTCACACACATGGAATTCGCTCCCTGCATCTCTCCCTGTGAGACGGGAGCCAGGTGCAAGGCACACTGCCACAGATACAGTATGCGGAGGAACATCACTCACTCAGCTAGCAGCACACACTCATTCACTAGTGCCTGGCTGGCTGCTCCATCCTGAGCAGGGGAGGAGGAGAAGAGGTGTCTCCCAGCCACCCTGCTACCACTGGCTGCTGCACCCTTGTCCCTAGTCTGGGACATTGGACAGCGCTGATGACATATAACATGCATCCAAGCTTCTGATCAGTAAATTTTGTGCTGCACACACACCAAAATGAGCCCCTGGCAATGCATATCCCACCCCCTTGTGATGCATGGCCTGCCCCTTGTGACTCACAACCCGCCCCCTGATGACTCCCAGCCCATCCCCTGGTGATGCAAGGACCGCCCCCTGGCAATGCAAGGACCGCCCCCTGGCGATGCAAGGCCCTGCCCATGCGTTTTACTTTTCTCACTGAAATGAATTTTCAAAGGTAGGCAACCCTGAATAAACATCTGCATTTTGTATCATAAAAACACTGTATTCTTGTCACTGATTTACCATTTAAATAAGAGAAATTACCGTGATACATTTTTGGACAAACTTGTAATACCCTCTACTGTATATCATTTTTTATTGAATGAATAAGTGTCGGTCACAAATACAGTTTTCATAATTTGTCCCTGAAAGTTTGTCTGTGGTATTATTGGGGTTATTAAGATCTGGTCAGTTCTATGCTAATTTGCAGAGACCTGCGATCAGGTAATCACCTCCAAGCCAAGTAAAATCCCACTCTATGCGTAGCCCATGATTTACTCGGCAGCACCAATAGAAACAGGCTGTGCAGTGTCGGAGCTGACGTCATATTACTTCCTCACAAATGCCTGAGCACGCCTGCGTTCTCCCTGACACTCCCAGCAAACATACGGATAATACCACCCACAAATGACGGATTTTTGTAAATCAAAGCATATGGCCAGGATTTTGTGGCAGGACTGCGTGCATGCGCGCTACGATCCGTACGGTGTATGGATAATCGCTCCCTTGCGAATTTTGCAGCCGTGCAATTAGGTCTAAATAACGGCCTATATGTCTCAAATGTTTTCAAAATGCCATTTCGCATGTCCTCGTGTTGACATCATTGTCATATGTCTTCAGAAAGTGCAATTCAGGATACGTGATATAATATTTACATGCTGGCAAGCGGGTGCTTCATTCACACAATAGTAAATGTCCTCATGGGGACTGTAAACCTACATCACTAAATAGATGATGTACACAGTATAATGGAACTGACATAACGGAGATTAAGGACTCAGAGTCTTCTTGTGGGGTGATGGGTATTTCAGTGTGGATCAGCACCAAGCTGGAAGGGAAATCCTGTGTTTATGTCAGAAATATAAGTTAAAAGCAGATTAACATACACCAGGGGAGCAGGGCAGACGTTCAGTAAAAAGGATTAACATGACCCTGAAGCTTAGTGAGAAAGATTGTAGCCCAATGTGGCAGGGGATTCCCATAATCTTCATGCACTGTGACATTAAAGGGAATCCCAATCAGCTCCGTGAAACATTTACCATTCACTTTTGATGTCCATGTAATTCAGGTTCCTTTTGTTACAATTCTAAAAGAAAACTTTTCAGTATGAATCTCCTTACCTAGGAAAGGGTACTGCACACTCTTCTGTGTGCTGGCTTTCCCTGAGAAATGCATCTCAGGAAGGCAACATTACAAATGGAATTAAAAGCCTAGTCTGAACTGAGCTTCTCTGGGTGTAGTTTATACTTTGCAGATAAAACATATGGGAAAAAGCTTGATGTCTGTGACATGATAAGCACAGGAATATGGCTCTTTTTACACCAAAATGTAGGAGCAGACATTAACATAAAGCAACTCTGGCACAGTAAATCAGCTCATGTTGGTGTACAGGTGTGTCCGCATACATCTAGCCATAATACCATACCTGGCACACGTGAGCTGCGCCAAGCTTTATTAAAACTCTTCTCCTCTCCTCCAAACTTTCAAGCGTTCCCTGAAAAATCACCTCTTCAGGCAAGCCTATCATATTCCTAAACCCCCACATAACCTCCAGTAGCAGTCATGTCTAAATGCATCCTATCGGAACTGTCTTGTAATCTGGTGGGACTGCCATGCTATGGAATCCTATCCTTATGTATCCCTCCTATTATTCTTATTATGTAATAAGAATTCTTATTATTCTTATAGATTGCAAGCTTGCGAGCAGGGCCCTCCTACCACTATGTTGGTTTGTTATAACCCAGTCTGTTTTATCACTGTTTCCTATTGCACAACGGAATTTGCTGCTCTATATAATGAACTGTAATAAATAAATAAATAATAAATAAATAAAGCTTTGTTCTGTGGTGACTTTTCTTTATATGTGTGTCTTATTGCAGGCACAGTAAAACACGCTCAATCTGTACCAGGGACACTACACAGGAATTTGTTTTTAATATTTACAAACGACAGCAGAACTTGACGTGACCAAAAACCAGAAGCCACTTCATTGCAGCATTTTGAATGCACATTAAGGGGCGCATTTATCAACATAGTGTGATGCCGGCGCAGTGGCATCTCCGGACATCGCATTGCGGTGTTGAAGTACAGATGTATGATTAGAAGGGCGCAGGGACAGGGCTCTGAAAGGAGCCCGTCCCTGCAAAGCCCTGACCCGGAAGCCGGGGGGTCTGCGCATGCGCGGTTATGCGCTGACCCCCGCTGACCCCTGTGACCGCACTGCCCCGCTCGGCAGTGCGGTCCCGCAGCCATAGGCTACAATGGGCTATCGCCATCCCAGAATGGCGATAGCCCAGGGATGCGAAACCAGGCTGCCCGATGTTAATACCTATGGGGGGAGGCGGCCGGCGGCGGTGCAGGGGGGATCGCAGCAGGGATCGGAGATTCCTGCTGCGGTCCCCTTTGATACATTTAGGAGATACTTAATATTTGCGGCTAAACCCCGAAAACTAGTGTTTTCGGGGATTTAGCCGCAAATATGGTTTGATAAATGGGCCCCTAAGACTTACACTGCTCTGGTAAACTATTGCCTTGCATACCTCCCAACATGACCCGGCAGCGGGGAGCCGTCAGATGACGGCGGCGGGTTCCGACAGAACAGGGCGCGTGAGTGTCCCCTTCTGTCGGATAGCACACAAAGGCGGTTGGCGATTCTATCGCCAGGAGCAGCTGCATTGAGAGCTGCTCCATCTGTATTGGGCTTAATTCAGATCCTGTTGAATCTGAGGCTCATGTCACCAAGTACAGATGTTCAGTACTTTTCACGTGTGCCGGATCCATCTGCAGCACAGGTCCCATGTTGGTGGATGCACTACGGCTGCAGACATCAGTAGACTGATATGCAGCTGTTTGGGTGTGGGAATGGAGCGTTTCCCTGAATGGAGGCATGTTGCCACTGTTTTAAGGGAGTGCTGAGGCCATGTTGGATATCTCCTGGTCTTATTGTAGGAACTGTGGCGGCAGGCTTGCGTGACTCCCTGGTTCATGCAGCCTGGTAGTGGTGTTGCATGTGTAACTACTGCACACTACCTCATCTCTCCCCACAGTACCTGCAGACTACCTCATCTCTCACTACAGCACTTGCACACTACCTTATCTCTCCCCACAGTGCCTATACACTGCCCCATCCCTCAGAACAATACCTGCACACTACATCATCTCTCCCCAGAGCATCTGCACACAACCTCATCTCTTTCCACAGCACCTGCACACTACCTCATCTCTACGATATTACTTGCACATTATCTCATGCTTTCCCACACCAACTGCACACTACTGTACCTCATCTCTCCACACAGTACCTGCACACTATCTCATCTCTCCCCACAGCACCTGCACACTACTGTACCTCATCTCTCCACACAGCATCTGCATACTACCTTATCTCTCCCCACAGCATCTGCACACTACCTCATCTCTTTCCACAGCACCTGCACACTACCTCATCTCTCCGATAGTACTTGCACATTATCTCATGCTTTCCCACACCAACTGCACACTACTGTACCTCATCTCTCCACACAGTACCTGCACACTATCTCATCTCTCCCCACAGCACCTGCACACTACTGTACCTCATCTCTCCACACAGTACCTGCACACTACCTCATCTCTCCCCACAGCATCTGCACACTACCTCATCTCTTTCCACAGCACCTGCACACTACCTCATCTCTACGATATTACTTGCACATTATCTCATGCTTTCCCACACCAACTGCACACTACTGTACCTCATCTCTCCACACAGTACCTGCACACTATCTCATCTCTCCCCACAGCACCTGCACACTACTGTACCTCATCTCTCCACACAGCATCTGCATACTACCTTATCTCTCCCCACAGCATCTGCACACTACCTCATCTCTTTCCACAGCACCTGCACACTACCTCATCTCTCCGATAGTACTTGCACATTATCTCATGCTTTCCCACACCAACTGCACACTACTGTACCTCATCTCTCCACACAGTACCTGCACACTATCTCATCTCTCCCCACAGCACCTGCACACTACTGTACCTCATCTCTCCACACAGTACCTGCACACTATTTCATCTCTCCCCACAGCACCTGCACACTACCTCATCTCTTAGGTCTACATGCATTGGGTCGACCACCTTAAGTCGACATGGCTTAGGTCGACACATGAAATAGGTCGACAGGGTTGGAAGGTCGACTTAAGCATTAGGTTGACAATGGCTAGGTCGACAGTCAAAAGGTCGACATGAGTTATATTAGCATGGGCTCTGTGCTGGGCTGGCTGGCGGAGCTATTGTTATTATACGGTTATTTTATTCTTATGGTGGGCATGAAATAACACTTTGATTGACAGCTCAAAAATCCCGGGTTTTAGATTTTTCAATCCCAAATCTCAAGATTGAGAAAAAATAACTGGGATCAGGTTCCCCATTATGTAGTCTAAAATATAGTTCACAAAAGATTTTACAGATATATTTATACATTATAGGCAGTGGCGGCTTTTACCTATGGGCTGCAGGGCTGTAGCCCCCTCAGGTAAAATCCGCCACTATAGTGAAGCCAGATGCAGTCTGTGAGACAGCGCTGGCTTCACTGTGACTGGCAGTGACTTCCTATTGGAAGTCTGACCTGCCAGTCACAAAGGCAGTCCCATTGGGAGGAGTTACCTGCCTCCGGGACACCTTGCTGCAGGCTGCCGAGCAAAAACGGCAAATGCGCATTACCTATATCAGTACTGCGCACGCGCTGGTCCCAGTGCCTGTAACTTCTATTGTACAGGCGCTGGGACCATAATTACTTCAATGGGCTGCTGCTGAAGCAGTCTATAGAAGCTGGCGATATGCGCAGTACATATGTTTGTACTGCGCATGCACCAGTCCTGGCGCCTGTCATCATAGGACAGAGGCCAGGGACCTGAAGGCAGCTGCAGCAGCAGTGACAGGGGGAGGGGGGTGCCTGCGGCCAGAGGCAGCCCCCCTCCCTGAAAGAGGTAGGAGCCGCCACTGATTATAGGACCAAGTTTAAAGCAAATCAGTTGCCTTTTTGCACTGTGCATGCATTGGAGTTGTCTGTATGCAAATATACACAGTACAAGAAATGCAGAGTCATATTTCTAATTGTAACTGATAGCCGGTTAATTGGTTGCAATGGGGCATTCTCACATAAATAAAAGGATTTGCAATGGAATTGCAGGCAATGCAGAGTTGTGCAGCTGATTCACAGGTGGGCGCTGTTGTGATTTTTACAGAGTTGGGCAATGTTTAGAGGACCGCATGCATCGGAAATGCAGTACCCAGCTGCCTCCGTTTAGCTCTGATGTATAGTTGGCAGCCAATTCCGGGTGGCAATATGAAATGTTGGTGAAAATGGGGGCTTGCTAGCCCTATTTTCTGAACATGGTAACCCTCAATGCTTGCGCTGCGGAGCCAATACTGCATCTTTGCATGCAGGCAGCAGATCTGAGAGGTCGGCAGCGGATGTCTTTTTCCAAAAACTTCATGCCAATGGAATGTACACTTATGCCCCTTTCCCACTGCAGCTAAAAAACGGTAAATTGACGATTTTCAGCGCAATTTACCGTTTAAGGCTGCAGTGGGAAAGTGGCAGAGTTGAAATACCGTTTAAAGTTAAATGGTATTTCAACACGTTTTTAAAGCAGAGTCCTACACGGCTAAATAACGTTTAAGAGGCAGTGGGAATGCCTCTTAAACGTTATTTAGTCTCCAGGCAGTCCCAGTGCCTGATGAAACCTAGCAGCATACCTCCCAACATGACCCTCTCCAGGAGGGACACATTGCTCTGTTTCTGGACTTTCTTCTTAATTTATGGGTTACCATCACCTGTGCTTAAACACCTTTCTTATCAATTACCCTGTTTAAAACAGGTGATGACAATCATAAATTAAGATGGAAGTCCAGAAAGAGAGCATTCTGTCCCTCCTGGAGAGGGTCATGTTGGGAGGTATGTAGCAGTTCTCACTTTGTGCATGTGTAATGTGGGCACGTGCATAATAATGAGCCGCTAATTACATATGCGCATATGTAATGAGTGGCTCATTAGTATGCACATGCACTCATTACATATGCGCAAAGTGAGAACTACTAGGTCTCATCAGGCATTGGGACTGCCTGTATCCTGCATGGACCCTGCATGGACCCCCGCTGCCTCCCCACTGCCCACAGGTAAGTACAAGGGGAGGGGAGGTGGGGGCACAGGGCAGGTACGGGGGGTTAGGCATTATTTACACTGGGGGGGGGGGATTAGGCACTCTTTACACTGGGGGAAGGGGGGGGTTAGGCACTCTACATTTTACACGGTTCACTGCAATGGGAATGGTACTTAAATGGTATTTAAAACGGTAATCTGCTGAAGTTGGAATGCTAATACCGTTTTAAATACCATTTAAGATTACCAGTACTTTAAACTGGTCTGCAGTGGGAAAGCAGCATTAGAGGGTAAGTCGGACCTGCTCGCTAGAATGCTGCCCCATCGAATGTTCCCCCCCCCCTGCTGAGCGAATTCCCACACTAGCATGAGAGTGGATGTGTACGCTTCCACCGCCGCCTGCCCACCCCCTGCCCGCCCATCCTGGAGCGAACACGTTGGCGAGTATGAAACTCACCAAAGGCGTTCACTCCGGGATTTGCACATGTGCATGTCGATGCTCAAACCCCAAACAGCCGCTGGGGGAGAAAATTTGGCCCGCAGAGAGCGGGTCTGAATCAACCTCATTACCTCAAAGTGGGAAGAGACACGCAGGAAGCGCTGCAGCCTGCAGGGGACACAGACCCGCTGTGGAGCGGCCGCGCGGAGATATTGGGGAATGACAACTGCAGGCAATATCCCTCATTTACGACACTGAAACAGTCCAGCTCACACTGACACTGGCTAGGGGGGGGGCAGATTTGTCACTCCAAGAGAAAGGTGAGCGCCCTGGTTCAGGGTCTCCTCTTACATAACTGTACATCACTGGCTCCCAGTCACTGCTGCTTATACAACATGCTGAGCATACTTGTATATGTAGAAGATGCCCGGCACTCACTTTGAATAGGCAACACGTCTGGTGCGACTCAGTCACAGGAAAGACATACTGTAGTAGAATATTGTAGAGACACTCACGACTAATAATGCAGCTTTTTCAATAAAATGAAAGAAAGACCTAATAAAGTAAGTGCAGTGTAGGTAGGTATATAGATAGATAGATAGATAGGTAGGTAGGTAGATAGATAGATGTAAATAAATAAAAGTTTAAATAAAACAAAGATCTAGTGGGTGTATGATGGATTTTAGAATGGATATATTCTGGACATTTGGAGAGGGATCCATATCAAATAAGATGGCGACAATATATGATATAACAAAACAAAACAATACAATACAGGACCATTGTGGGGGTGTCACGTCACTTTGGTGTTTTGTAAGAGCGGTCTGGACAACACAGACGTTTCTGGGCCATACTGGGGGGGGGGGGGGTGGCTGAGTGACATCACACACACACAGCCACTGCAAAGCTAAGCATGGCATCCCGCTGGCTGCCTTTGCATTCAGCAAGGGGGGGGGGGACTCACATGCCATGTGGGTGACTATCCCTGTGCTGAGCAGCCCTGCTACCACCGGGAGTTGCAGTTTTGAAAATATTCCCAAATCTGCAACTCATACCGAGTTAGGCCCTTAGTCTGGTGCATGTAATGTGGGTGCAATTTATGTCAACTTGTGTCTAAGTGTGCATTGGTGTAAAAATAACAATAAAAATATGTAAAACCACAGAAAACCAATGGCTGATTAAGCACAGAGGTGACATAAACCACTGAAGGGTTCTGTGATTCTGTCACTTTAACTAGCCTGTTGTTAGTTGCAGTGAGATCTGATGGCGAAGGGTGTAGCCAATAGGGTGTAAAAGGGGAGGAGTAGGTAGTATATGAAAGGACAGGAAGGTGTGTGATCATCCTCTTTGTGAGTTTTTCCCTCCCTCCCATCCCTATGTTTTATGTTCTATGTCCGGCGGTGGTAAAGAAGGTCACTTGTTTATATGTCTTAGTTTATGTAGCTAGAGGGTGCGCTCTCCTGACATGGATATGCCATTAACCCATCATCCCGGACAGGAGATCAGTTACACCACCTGCACGGGTTGGTTGTTAGGGGAGAGTTGTTCACCAGTGGCTGTTTGGTATGTGTGTGTGTGTTATGCTACCCTTGACCATTCTTTAGTGTGGCCACCAACTATAGTCAGATCTTATAGTCTATTGTCAATCAATAAATCTGACATTCACTACTTTTAGTGATTAAGTTATTAAAGTATTAGGAATATTAAAGTGTATGCATAAGGATACCCGATGTTGAGTTTATTAATATTTAAGCATAATTTCCCTTTTAAAATCTACCCCCCCCCCCTCCAAATTTTTTTTATTAATTAGTGTGTTCTACATTCTTATTAGAATATTCTTTTTAATCATTTGTTTCACAATTATAAGACCCAACCATGAAATTACAAAGAATATTTCATCATTAGAATTCTGAAGCAGTAATGTAGGAAATTCACTTCTGCAATGACCAGGAAATGCTTCAAAATTGCCCAAATACTCCTACCATAATCCCAGCAGGAAAAAGGCAGCAGAGGTTCCTTGTGAGCTTTGTATCATCCACCCGAAATGGATGGAAAATGTACTAAAGTCATTTTTTTCCCAATGGAATAAATGCCAAACTATCAATAAATCAATATAAATGTCAACATCACCAATCACAAACATACAGTACAATCATCTATTATATATCTGTGTTTTGAAAACATAACATATCTGATGCATCCTGGATCGATAATGCTGTTTGTGTGTCAGTCACGCTAAGAAAAATAGGTATTTTACTGACAACTTAGACTTTTAGTCAATACCGTACTCTATAATCACGTACGCTCAGAATGACAGTACTCAATGAATGGTGCAGAGCAGATCTAGAGAACACGAGGCATCATTTCATGTTCAGATCTAATATGGCAAGTAAAGAATCTGCAGTGGTTGATAACCTGAACACAACATACAAATGTAATTGACAAAACATTGACCTACCTGCCCACACTCTAGATACGGGTTGTTCAATACAACAGATGTATTATTGCTGTTCCTCCATAAATCATTTAAGGCTGTGTCGTTCTCCACTGCTTTCTGAGATTTACTGAAAAGGAAAAATATATTGATAGCATATAGTTAATTCATGGTATTTATATTGGCATCTATACTGTAGGTTTATCAAGGTTCATATATATAGAGTATATTATGCACACACATACAGGGTAATATGTAATAACCTGTGAGGTTCAGGCTGTTCAGGGATTTCTGGGAGTCTGCCCATATTTCTTAAGCAGCAATCATGTACAAGGCAACACTGGTTTTGCCTTGTAAATAATTGCCGCTTTAAAAACACGTGGAGATTTGGAGACATTCTCGAACAGCCTGCACCTTTATTACATATAAGCCAAAGTATTAAAGGCAAAACTTATATGCAAGTCATATGGGGCAGATGTATTAAGCTTTAACAAGAGATAAATGCAAGGGTGATAAAGAGAGATAACGTCCAGCCAATCACCTGCTAACTGCCATGTTACAGGCTGTGTTTGAAAAAGTCAATAAGGAGCTGATTGGCTGGAGGTTTATCTCTCTTTATCACCCTTGCATTTATCTCTTGTTAAAGCTTAATGCATCTGCCCCATGTAGTCTTATTTTCAGCTTAGCCTAAATGAGTCTCCAAATATTTCAGATCAGTGGTAAGAAATTTATATTATTTTGACATAATTTTGACATAAAAGTAAAATATATGCAGTAATACAAACACATCACAATTTCACAATACACTTAGCCATATATAACTACATATAATCTTGCAGTATCTTTCAAAATCCATTCTTAAGCAAGCGTCCATATGTCAGGCACAGATAAGGATGTTACTTTGCTTTCAGTTTATTCTGTTTTGTTCAGTTTGATACTGTATGTTCCACTGTAGAAACCAAATAACTGGATCTCCCCTAATTCTCCAAGAGTAGCAGTGCTGTGTGTTGGTATATGGAGTGCAATACTCAGGGCCGGCTCTACCATTAGGCAGCTTTAGGCAGCTGCCTGGATTTGGGGGGGCACTGCCATGTCTGTCTTTAAAAAAAATCAAGAATGTCTATGAGGATCCTTGTTGTACTTAATGCAGGTGGCAGCTTTGGAACTTCTAAGACCTCATCACCTCCATACTTTTCCTGGAGGCATACTGTACTTCCCAACTTTACTGCTGCTTTTTCCTTGTAGTCTGTTGTGGGTGGCAAATAGGAGGGTGCGGGGGGCCTCCAGGGAAAGCAGGGGACTTGCCCACCTCCCTGCCATTTCAGAATGTTAGGCAAGTATGCCTGAAGGGGTTGGAAAGTGGTTATTAGTGGCAGTATTTAGTAGGTTGAAGTTTTGCCTAGGGTACTGAGAATCCTTGCACCGGCCCTGGCAATACTGCACTTCCTCCATGGCTGAAGAATCTTTAACCAGTCTACATGTCTACAGAATGTAGTACTTAACTTCTGCCTACATACATGACCAGCTGCATGCTCCATTCCATCTCCGCTCTTCTACTGAAACTCCTGCACAATTTCATAAGACCCTTAGAGCCTCTAGGGTGGGTCTTCTGTCTATAACACCTACCGTTGTTCCCTAAGTGTTTGTACACAAATGGGTACTTAGGATGCCTCCAAATCTTAAACCTCCATGCAGTAGAGGCTTCCCAGCAAGAGAGAAACAAAGGGGTTTATTTACAGAGATGGGACTTCTATTTCATATGGGATATTGCTAGGGGCAACCAATCAGAATCTACTTCTTATTTATTTAGCACATTCTAGAAGATAATATATTCTGATTAGTTGTCCATAGCAACATCCCATCTAAAATAGAACTTCTATCTTAGTAAATAAAACCCAAAGAGGGAGATAAAAAAGTAGGAAAAAGAGAAACAAAGGAGGAAAAGTGACCAAGAAGGAGAGAGAAACAGAGAAAAGAGGGGTAGAAGGGAAAGAGAAAGGTGCCAATGTATTAATAATTGTGACAGTGCTGCAATAATTATTAGTTTATTTTGTGACAACTAAACATTCCTGGCTATGAATTAAAATTGACTGTTTTGGGACAGCAGTACTTACCCCCAACCATCTCCCTTTCCCACCATCCCCCCTGCGAGCAGCAGTATCCCACATTAGCCAACTGGACCAAAGTCTGAAAAGCTGAGGTTTTACCGTTTGGTACATACAGTAGGGATCAGCCCATTGAGAATGATAGATGTACAGCACTAATTATCCATTAGCAAGAGATTTGTGTGATGATTAGTACATAGCCAGTATACATACAACTATGCACAAATGTTAGTATCTGCATAATTTTATGAAAACTGTGCTTGATAAATACAGTATTTCCGAAAGAATATGAGATTGAGGAAGAGCGGAGGGAGATAAATCTATTATTGTTTTCATTATAATTTACAAAAAATAAAGGGTGACATTTAATAGGATGCGTTTTTTAGTCAATTTCAAATTCGCCCATTATCGCACTTTTTAAAATCGCATTTTTGCAGCGATTTGGCATATTTAATGAGGTGTGCAAATTTGTGTTAAAAAACAAACAAAAACATCTCAATGATCTGTGCAGGGTTCTGGACAATTTACCTGTCAGAAGCTGGTCTACATATGTGGCGAATTTTAGACACATTTTCCCGATTTCGCATCTCATTAAATATGCGAATTGTATACTTTTCAATGGGAAAACATCTGGATGCAAGTTCCGGCGCGACTAAAAATCACACTTTCAGAATTTGCGATTTTGCAACAAATCAGCAGTTTTTGCCATTTTTCGCATGTCATTAAATATTCCAATTCAGAAAAAAGTGCGATTTTGGCCGTTTTTGGAGAAAAATCGCAAAAATCACATTTTCGCATCTCATTAAATGTCACTCAAAGTGTTTAAAATGTTATAATTTTTTTGTCTTTTTTACTTATCTGATTAAAGATTTTTAATTGTTAATTCAACTTTATCCAGTTTTCCAAGTGTTCTCTTGAATGACTGACATAATTGGGTAAGTTTACTAAGATGGGAGTTCTGGTGAAAATGGTATGTAACCTATAGCAACCAAACAGATTCTATCTATTATCTTCTAGAAAGTGCTAAATAAATCAGAAGTAGAATTGGATTGGTTGGTTCAGTAGAACCCCCTCAGTAAATTTACCCAGATGACTTAACATATTGTTTTGAGGCTGGCAGAGAGGCTTTTGAATATAGCAGTTAAAAAGCAGTACAGTGCTGAGGAACAGGAGATTGTAGGGCAATATTCATTGGATCTATTTTCAGTGCATATCACACTCATTATGGTCAGGTTTAGCCACACATTTGCGCATATCAGCTCCTAACCCCCGGAGATAGAGAGCTGAAATGCTGGTGAAAACAACAGAATACCGCATATATTGCTCCCACTTGTACCACTTATACACATAATTTCCCAACTAATGCCCCTAGTGCCGCCAACACATATTGACCACAGTAGGACTCAGCCCTGGGCCGTTCTTCTCTGCTGCTGCCGCTTCCGCAGCTGCATCTATGGGGAAGAGAGTGGAGAGCATGCTTCTCTCACCCATCGCTGACTCTGGCGGCCATTTCAAATATAACACTGGCTTGGGAACCATTTGGAACTTGTGGCACGACAGCAAATCACTAATCGCAGCTGCTGGTAAGTGAGCTCTGATTGGTTGTTGGCCTGTGCCGCATTTGAAATATTGCTAGGACCTCTATGTCTGTCTGTTTTACCCAGTTTGTTCTTTTAGTGTTGTCAACATTTGTAAAGCGCAAGGGAATCTGCTGCACTATATAAGAAACTGTAAATAAATAATAAATAAATAAATAGATAATATTGTGTATTTTATTGTGGTGCTCTTTGTTACCTGTACTCAATTTTTGGTATTTATTTACTGTAATGTTAAATTCTGTCTCCCTGTACGCACTTTGTATGGTGCTGCGAAACAGTTGTGGAGCATTTTAAATAATATATAATAAAAATAATAATGATTTTCCCAGTGTGTGCAGTCTGTGCTTAGTATCCCAGGACTTACTCAATGGCTGTGATAGAAGCAGTCAGATAGGGGCAAGAGCTGACGTCACACACCAGGGCACAACAGCGTTTTCCCTGACTCTCCAGGAAATGTGCGGTTACCACCCCCAAACATCGACTTTCTGTCAATAACCTTGCAAACAGCCAGTGATTAAATAAAGTAACATGATTTTATCACAGAACGGCCTTGCGCATGTGTACTATGGGTTGTATGCAAGGGCGTAACTACTATAGGTGCAAGGGGTGCAGCTGCTATGGGGCCCAGAGCCCATCTTTACTGTCTAAGTAATATGTTTTACATACAGTTATCACCATCAGCTGCTAAATAGGGGGCCCTTACGACCTTTTGCTATGGGGCCTGTGAATATATAGTTACGCCCCTAGTTGTACGCATTTGCAGTCTATCGATAATCTCCCCGGCCAACGAATTTGCAGGTCTTAAGCCCCGTACACACGGGGGAGATATATTGCTCAGTCATATATTGCTAGCAATATATTGCTGAGCAATATATTGCTCAGTTTCTCCTTTTAATCAGCGACCAGAGATGGTCGCTGATGAAAGGGAACCTCTGCTGGCGGTGCCACAGAGGTAATCAGCTCCTGCGACCAGCGATTAGAACGGGGCTGAAAACGTGATTTATCGCCGGGGCACACTCCCATCACTGGCAATATGGTCGCCAGTGACCATATTTCCAGCGATTTCAGCCCCTATCGCCCCGTGTGTACACAGCTTTAAATCAGGCTTAGTGTGCACATTACATTTCGTTAGATGGTTAGCAAAGCCCTGGTAAATCATGAAAACCCCACATGACGTGCAGACTATTCCTCTTTGAGATAAACACAAGAAATTGTTCTGCAGTGAAAAAGTCCAATTTTCACCTGTATGCAATCAGAGGCACTAATGTGTGTAACTGTATACTACAGTATGGAAATAGAAGGCTTTTCTGCGTATATGTGGTAAGCCCCTTTTATCAAATGGCTCTGTCCTATGAAACTGCCACCTTGGGGTGCTAAATTGTGTATGTGCCTTAAACATGGAAGCAAAACTGCACAAATAGAAGCATGAGTCCTCAAAATAAGAAGAAACAACATTAAACTGCACCTCCGGGGGACCAGCGGTGAGATGTACTAAGCCCTGAAAAGTGATCAAATAGAGTGATAAACAACCAGCCAATTAGCTCCTACCTGTCATTTTTCAAACCCAGCCTGTGACATGTCAGGTAGGAGCTGATTGGTTGGTGGTTTATCACTCTCCATTTTATCACTTTTTAAGCTTAGTACATTTGGCCCCTAGTAATGCCCAACACACCCACACTACCTCACTGCCCCTCCAAAAATGGCCACCGCCTTGGAGGAGACAGACACTAGAAATTCAGCCGACTGTCCATATTTCTAGTTTGTGTTGAGTAAATGATTCATTCTGACACTCATATACATAAATTAGTCATCTATTTAGTTTGCAGCGATGCCCAGTAAGCGGTGATAGACACGCCCAGTAGGTGGTGATGGACACGCCCCTCCAATGGTGCACCCCCTAAGAAAATAGGCTGTGCACGCCTATGGTGGTGCTACAGTATACAGTACATATTTAACATTTCACTCCATCCATAGCTGTAGACTGTGCAAAAGGCCTAGCAGGGGTAAGCCAATCTGTCAGAATCATATGAACATTTTGTTTTCCACTTGCAGATAATATACCCAAACATCAGAGAAATGTATTGTAATTGACAGATGATCATTCTAACTTCTTTGAGAAAGAGACAGGTTCACACTGCTCTGTCAGACAAGGTTTAGACTCCTTTTCGCCCTGTATACTCCCATGCTGACAATCAATAACAATGCAATACATGTGTTTGAAACTCCATTGGCCTGAAGCGTGGATACCAGATTGATTGATGATTTTGCAGAGGCTCCTTCCTTAAACAAGCAATTATTGAAGTACTAAAACTAGGGCTAAGATAACTATAGTGGTAGCCTGCTTATTGGAGAATACACAAATCCAGATGATAAATCCTGGCGGTTTTTATGGCAGTTTATGATAGTTTTACCAACCGCCAAGAAAGCACACTTTATAACAGAATGAAATTGATTTTATAGGCAAGACTATATGACATGATTGTCATCCAACTGGCCTATAGAGGTTTATGATTTCTTCCACCGATTTTAAACAAAAATTTAAAAAACATGAGGCATGGTTGTAAGGAGCAGGCACAGTGGGCACATGGTAGGCATCAGGCACAGGGAGCACAGGGTAAGGAGCAAGCACATGGGGCACAGGGTAGACATCAGACACAGGGGGCATATGCAGTGGCGTATCTATAGCCCCGCAGCCCCCGCGGTGGCGGGGAGGCGCTGAGGGGCTGTGGGCGCCGATCTGCGGGGCTATAGTTACAACTATATATAACAACCCCACTTACCCCTCCGCATGCCGCCGCCAGCGCCGCCGCATTCAGGGTCCCGGCCGCAGCGCAGATCTTGTCATGGCTCCGTCTCCTCCTGCAGTACTTCTAATGAAAAATAACTATCAGAAAATGGCTGCCCCCTAACAGCAGACAGTTTTTTGGGATGCTAGAGGAGGCGCAGGCCTCCTCTAGCATCCTTAAAAACTGTCTGCTGTTAGGGGGCAGCCATTTTCTGATGGTCATTATAGAACTGCAGGAGGAGACGGAGCCAGCTGTGGGACCCTGAATGCGGCAGCGGCGGCACGCGGAGGGGTAAGGGGGGTTTTAACTTCACTTGGGAAGGTGGGTGGGAGGGCTAGGGGAAGGGGGGGGCGGCGCTGCCAATATCGGCGGGGGGGCACACAAATTCTAGTTACGCCACTGGGCATATGGTAAGGAGCAGGCACAGGGGACACAGGGTAAGGCATCAGGCACAGGGTAAGGAGCAAGCACAGGGGGCATGGGGTAAGGACTAGGCACAGGGGACACAGGGTAAGGAGCAGGCACAGGGGACTCAGAGTAGGCATCAGGCACTGGGGGCATTGGGGTAAGGAGCAGGTGCGAAACATGCCCTTGCTCCGGGCACTGTGGCGCCTTGCTACACCACTGGCCAGCAGGGCAGACAGCAGCGCTGAAAGCATGTGCAATGTCCCCCAACCTCCTTATCATCTGCGAGGCACTGCATTTGGGGAGATAACAACTTTCAAGATGTTGTAAATGGGTTCTTGATCGGATGACCCGGGTAACCCGTTTCCATTGCCCCATGATCCTTTTCCACTGAGCAAAAGCCTAGGTTGTTGCACATTCATGTGCAAAAACCCGTGTTTTTCGAGGAAGAGGAAAATTGGTATTCTACTCCTCATAAGTCCATAAAATGAAGGTAGCCATCTGTCTGTTTATATGAATATCCCATAAAGGTACCAATAAATGAATATAAATATAATAGATAGAAACCACAACATATAGTATATGTCACAGCCGCGGGTTATAATTTCTGGTACTTGTTTCCTAGAACGGCCACAATCGCGGGCATCGTGTACCTTAAAGTTAAGGTAGACGATGCCCGCGATGGACCCGATTTCCTTTGAAATCAGGTCCATTTTACCGTCAAAGGCAAAATCGGGGGCATCGCGTCGGTCGCGCCCATTAACATAGCCCCCGACGCGACCGACGCGATGCCCGCGATTTTGCCATAGGCTTCAATGTTAAAATATTTTTTAACATTGAAATCGTGAGCATCGCGTCGGTCTTGTGCCATTATAATGGCACAAGATGAGATGGACTTGATTAAGTCCATCTCACATAGGAAACAATGTGAAATGGGCCAATATGACCCATTTCACATTGTATATGGCCCCGCCGCCACCCCACGATTGACGCCAACCCGAAGCGTGGCGAGCGCAGCGAGCCCGCGAGGGGCGGCGGTGCGCGTCCTCCGACCTTTTCATACCCCTACTATCCACGTCGGCATGGAGTTGAGAATATAAAGTGTGGCGAGCGCAGCCACACTTAAGGTATACGCGTCCCCTCGCGGGGCTCGCTGCGCTCGCTACGCTTCGGGCTCGGTGGCTCGCTGCGCTCGCCACACTTTATATTCTGAACTCCACGCTGACGTGGATAGTAGGGGTATGAAAAGGTCGGAGGACGCGCACCGCCACCCCTCGTGGGCTCACTGCGCTCGCCACGCTTCGGGTTGGCTTCAATCGTGGGGTGGCGGCGTTGAGGGGGTAAAATTGGGGGTCTGGGGAATATTTTACATTGAATCCAATGTAAAATAGGGTCCCAGGGACCCTATTCACATTTGATTGAATGTAAAAATCAGGTCGATCGCATCGCATGCGATTTGGACCGACGCAATTCTTCCGACACGACCACCCCGATGCAAATCGGTGTGGCCGTGCTAGGAAACAAGTACCTAATTTCTTTATCATATAATTACCAAACGGACGAATACTGACAGCAGATTATGTTTAGACATCGAAACCCACCTTTGATATAAATGCTGATGTTATTTCAAGGCGGGTTGTAAATTATGTATTTAGAACACATGGTTCTAAAGCATACCACTCAACTGTCCAGATTTTTGCAAGACCGTACCGCCCGGGACAGGCAATGTCCCATTTTGGTGGTGGTGGTGGGGGGGGGGGTCAGTTGGGAGTCCCCCTGCTACCCGCTGCTCTGCTGAGTTGCAGCCATACCCCCATAGTATCAAAAACGGGTATGTGACCTTGCGGGAGTGAGGCTACACCCCCTGATCGGGAGACCATGCCCCAAGCTTCATCCGGGCACCGTAGGCAGGTGCAGAAGTCCTGACTTGAACAACTCTACTGATTGGAGGCATGCTAAAGCTTAGTGAATAGCTATAAAACTTGGGCGAGTGTTATAGACTCTGATTTTAGAACAAAGCTAATTACCAGTGATTTTCAAGTTGCTGAATGTGACTAGATGAGAGTTGCCATACCGATTTATTAAAATTTCAAACATAAAAGGGTACTTGTTTCCTAGCATGGCACCCATCGGGTCCCATCGCATACCTTAACTTAAGGTATGCGATGGGACCCGACGGACCCGATTTCTGGCTTTTTTTTGAGGTTTCCCGACAAATGTAAAATTGGGTCCATCGCATGCCATTATAATGGCATGCGATGCGACCGACGGGACCGGCCCGATTTTACATTGTAAGCATTGTATGTAATGTTAAATTCCTATGTAAAATCGGGTCCATTGTATGCCATTATAATGGCATACAATGTGACCAATGCGATGGACCCGATTTTACATAGGAACAATGTTAAATGGCCCCCCATACCCAATTTTTGATTGTATACCCACCCTGATGGGTAATTTCTATGTCAAATGCTCCCCCATTGTTAACGCCACCCCACGATGAACGGCTGCGCTCTCCACACTATATATAAAAAATTAACTCCACGCCGACGTGGATAGTGGAGGAATGAAAAGGTCGGAGGATGCGTACCGCCGCCCCTCGCGGGCTCGCTGCGCTCGCCACGCTTCGGGTTCACGTTGATCGTGGCGTTAACAATGGGGGGGGGGCATACAATGAAAAATGGGTTCTGGGGGGCATTTAACATTGGGACCAATGTAAAATCTGGTCTCAGGGACCATTTAACATTGGTTGGTCGGGTCAATCGCATCGCATGCAATTTGTTTGCATGCGATGCGATTGACCCGATTTTTGCAACCCGATTGCATACAATTAAAATCGGTGGCGCCGTGCTAGGAAACAAGTACCCATAAAAGTTGTGAGATGTAATAAACTGAAACACAGAAACTCACCGGAAATGTGTCACAAAAAAAGTCTCTGAATAGAAGAGGTTTCTCTGGCCAGAGTCCCTCTGAATTGTATTTTATGTGATATGTCCAGGCAAATATAACAAAGTACCACATTAAACAGAATGTAAGCGGTAAATGTACTGTACTAAAGCTTCTAAAAAAAAGAGGTGATGTTTCTCATAGTCACCAATCAGAATTTGTCTATTATTTCTCTATTGCATATTAGAAAATGAGAGGAAACAATCTGATTGGTTATTATGGGCAACCACTTCTTTTTATTTTTAGAAGCTTTAGTACATTTACCCCAACTTTGCTACTACTTAATGCTTCATTAACAAAATATAATAAATATCTTGATGAGCCATTATTATTCATTAAATCTACTATTTGGGCAATAGTTCTATGCTATTTGAAGCCATATAAATGTATTCTTCAAAGAATAATTGTACTTTGTTTCCGGCCACAAATTTCTGAAAATAAAATGTGTTACCTATTAGTTCCCTCCTTGGTATTGCTAGGCGTATCTAATTATAGTTGAAAAGGTAAGGCCATTAGATATTGACCACTCTCTTCTCATACAAACACTACAATCCCTAGATCTTCAGAACACAGCCCTTTCTTCGTTCTCTTCCTACCTATCTAATCGCTCTTTCAGTGTGCGCTTCTCTGATTCTACCTCCTGCTCGCTACCTCTGTCCGTTTGAGTACCACAAGGCTCAGTCTTCTCAGTCTCCGTCCTCTGCTTTTCTCAATCTATACCTCATCACTTGGGAAACTAATCAACTCTTTTGGATTTCAGTATCATCTGTACGCTGATGATACTCAAATCTATCTTTCCTCCCCGGAATTGTCACCATCAGTATTGCTCTATGTCTCTGAATGTCTTTCTGCCATTTCATCTTGGATGTCATCTCGCCACCTCAAACTCAACATTTCCAAAACAGAATTAATTATATTCCCACCAGCCAAGAGTAGTTACCAACCTGATATCTCCATCACTGTTGAGAACACAACAGTTAATTCTACTCCACAAACTCGCTGCCTCTGGGTCAAATGTGAGTAGCTCTGAGGCTGTCATTAATCAGCCTGCAAGTTGTCAGTCATGACATCAGAGACCCTTCTAAAAAATGCCTGGGTACACCTGCAGGTTTCAAACACACGCAGAAAATTGCATGTTTTCACCCCCAAATGCTGGCTTCCTGTCAAACTGTGGACCCAATGCATTATCAGTCGCTAATTCCCATCGCTCGATTTGCAAAATCTGTAATAGTGTTAAATGCTGAATTAGACCCTAAAGGCCCATACACACTGGAAAACTTTGAGCTGATAGTCGCTCAAAACAGCATGTGTGTATGCCCCAGCTGCGTATGCTGCGTGCTCCTGCATCATCACCGGGAAAGCTGTTCATCTGCTGGTATTATTAGCATATAAGCGGCTTTGAGGATGGCTTTGCATAGCTCTGCGCTATGCAAAGCCATCCTCCCCCCCACCGTCGGCGCCAGGCAGGGTGAAAGCCGCTCAGTGTGTATGTACTGAGCAGTTCCCCCCAGGGATGTAAAGGGATCATTGCTGTCCATACACACTGGGCATAGTCGCCCAGTCTCTATGGACCTTAGGGGTGAGATTTAATAGGATGAGAGATTCAGAAAGTGAGAGATATGGTGAGAAATCTCCAGTTTTTTTAAAAGCGACAATCATTTCCACTGCTAAACCAGTTAAATTTTGAAGTGTAAATGATTGCCACTTTCAAAAAAACTTGAGATTTCTCACCATATTTCTCACTTTCTGAATCTCTCATCCTATTAAATCTCACCCTAAAAGTCCAACCTGAACAATTTCCAATAATTTTAAAATAGTCAGTCTAGCCCAGTGGTTCTCAAACTCGGTCTTCAGGGCCACACACAGTTCAGGTTTTCCAGGTCACCCGGCAGGTGCACAGGTGCATTCATTACTCACATTTTAAAATATCCACAGGTGGAGCTAGTTATTTTACTTGATTTTGTGTTGAGACCTGGAAAACATGCACTGTGTGGGGTCCTGAGGACCGAGTTTGAGAACCTGAGGTCTAGCCTTAAGTATGACTACTAGACCAGCAGTGTTACAGGAACCTGTTAAATACACGTAGCTGTTAAAACTCTAGTTTCTCAGTACACATACTGACATAACTGTTTGGTCCAGAACTGCAGGCTTCAAAAACCTAAGTGGGATCTGCAGCAGAATAACACAGCCTTCTAATTTATGACTAGAGTGTGTAATTGGATCAGACATATTAAGCTGACAAAAGGAGGAGGTTATCGTGGTTTTTCATGGTTAAAGAAAATCTATTAAAATGTTAATACTATCTGTGTCTACTTTTGGCATGTCATTGCTTGGGATGAAAGAAATGTTTGTAGCTAAAATGAATACTGTATCTTTCTTTCTGGAACTATTTATCTGTCAGTTCTTCAATGTCAGTGGTGTGTCTGTAATGGGTGCATAGAGGTCCCAGTACTTTGACAGATGTAGTTATATTTCAGTCTCTCTCTTCTGAGGTGTTGGAAATAGTACCAGTGTCACTGATTGGTCTAACTCCCCTAATTGCATCCAAAGACTGGACCGGAATTAGCCACTGACACAGAAGATAGCAAAGAATTTGTCACAGCGCCAAAGTGTTTCCTATCTCCTGCATTGACACAGCAATAATGTTCCTGGGGGGGAAGATTCACATACAATTTAAATACTTGAATACAGGCTTTTAAACTCTTAAAACACCCATGGTGAAACTGTAATTATATTATGTAAATCCAAGCATAACCATTCCGAGAGGCTAATTTAGGGAAACCTTCTTTTTTCCTGTTTTTATCTGTTTTGTGCATATACACTAGAGCAGTGTGGGGCCTATGTAGTAAAGTATAGGGAAAGATAAAGCACCAAACAGCTCCTGTAATTTCTTCAAACACAGTCTGTAACTCGTGGCATGCCAGCTGTTGCGGAACTGCATGTCCCAGCATGACCTAGCAAAGTTTTAGCAATCCATTATATAAAATCTGTGGTAGGGCATGCTGGGATGTGTAGTTCCACAACAGCTGTTGTACTGTAAGTTTGAAACCACTGCTGTAGTGTAACAGGACTCAGGGGCGTATTGGCCATTGACCTAACAGGGAAGAGTCCCGGTAAGCCAATGTGCCTGTGAGGCCACCTCTCAGCGTCAGCCAGTGAAGTGGCCCTATCCACCTCCTGTCTCACACACAACCTTTGCCAATTCACAGAGGTGATTGACAGCTCTGTGGTGGACGCATGCAAATGTTTCTTCATACTAGGTGGTAATAGCACCCAACTGCCATGACTGTACACATCATTTTACCCACATCAGGGCTAAAGCTAGGATTTGTGTCACCGGGGGGAAAACAATAAGCTGTCTGAACTCCATTTGCTCCCCACACCTGCATACACGTATGCGCATCCCATCCAGCACCTCAGGGGAATGCACCCTCCTATCCCCCCCACCTAGTTGTGGCCCTGCCCTCATGTCCCAATTCTGGTCTGCATAAACACTGACAGGGAACTTCAGCTTATTCCTATCTGGCTGGAAATGATTACATCCGTACATGCTCTATGGCAGGCTTGGTTGGAATATATTGTAACAAGCAGTGAACTGTTAAGAGCTGTTCACATAATGCACAGCTGGGTGACACATTAAACAATGAACTCAGCCAACATTAGATGCAGTTTATCTACGTTAACACTTATTTGCAGCTATTATATGTCAGGCTGTCATTTGATTTAACTCAAAAGTACAGGATCTTTGTGGTTTTTCCTTTAGTTAAATGGTGGTAGACATCACAGTGACTCCTCCAGGGGATGCAAAATTGTTAAATTGGAAGTAATACATAAGGCCATTCACACATCTATGTCACAAAGTGGCAGAGTAACAGGATGTGACTGTCCACCGGGCACAGGATCTCACTCATGAGTGAGAGTAGGGCTGCTCATACTGTATCTTTATATTGAACAGTAAAGTTCTGCTTCTGTATATGGAGGATATGGATTAGTGGAGTTTAGTCCAAATTGCCTGATTATGGCAGCTTTAGGTGGACCCTAAATTTCCAGCCTACAGCAGTTATATATAACATACACAGCGACTCTTATAAGTGCCAAACGTACATTAAACCAACTAAGAAACAGAATATACAGTTCTGTACTCAAGACATGGATAATATATTTTAAAATACTCACTTCCAGTACATCAATTACACCAAGGCCAAACCGTTCCTCAAGATCTACCAATGGTCTACATTTTCCAAATTACCTAGCTGGTGCACAGCTGTAGTCATTACTAACTGTCACATTTCAAAGCTGCTGCATTCATTCCTAACTGACACATTCTATAGGTCCACAGGTGGTCTGGAAAAGATGTCATGTCGGTAGATCTTGAAGACAGGTTTGGCCACCGCTGAATTACACAGACCTGCTGACAGATATTACACGATAGTAGCAGAAAGAAGTTACCAAACACTGAAAAACATTTCACAAAAAGTACTAAATCAGCAATAATTGATATGTTTGAATGAACCAGGAGGTCAGTACCATAAATATTCTAAAAGAGCTTCGACAGTAGATTAGTAAATAGATGAACTTATACATACATTTCCCATACATAGGTCAATACTATGCAAACAGGTAACAGTCAGTAACTCTTGTGGAAGCAAATAATGTAAACCTATGATAATCACAGCAAACTAATTACATTCTAACTGGGATAAAATTCTGATTCTTTGGTGCATGGCTATAGCCCATAAGTTGGGCCGATACCACTGCTTTCCCTGGTGGGCCCTTCATGCCCAGTTCTGTTAGTGTATGTAATAACAATTCATTGGTTAGTGAATGTACACGTAACACCCAACCAGCAGTTTTCCAACAATCATGCAATTTGTCCCTGGATCCTTTTATATAGACAATGTCACTCTAAGGGGACTTTTACAATATTACTTACATTTATAATATACTATAAAACCAAGAAAGTCAATTGTATGAGGTAAACCCTATATTCAGATATACCTGTATTTTCCCTTTCAGTGATATACACTTCAGGCTAACTCACCAAATATAAGGTTTCCAGGATCCTTTCATATACAGTATATTCACCGCTTGCTACGCTATGCAATATTTTAAATTGACTAACCAAGAGTTTCCCAAACTCCATCATTACCATACAGGTTTTTAGGATATCCATGCTTGAGCATAGATGACTTAATTAGTACCTCAGTCATTTTGATTTAACCATCTGGACATGATACAAATATACATTTTACAACTGTGGAATTATCTTTACAAACAATAAGTAATAAAATGTAAATGTAGAGAAATGCAATATATTGGGTATATGCATCAGTAATGATATACGGTATATTAATTTAAGTATGTATAATCAGCATTGGTTAGTATATGCAGATGTGGCCACATACATCTTGGCTTTTATTCTCAGTTTGTCACAACATGTAAAACACGGCTTAGCTGTTTTTCCAAATGTAGAAAGTAGATGGATTCTAAAAAAAATTTGCAGCAGTAGAATTTGTATAAAGTAATAGATTAGAGAAGCACATTTTTAGAAAAATCACAAAGCGTGACTTTTGCAGAGTCCAAGGTGTGCCAGATTGTGCCAGATTGTGCCATACATGGCGCAGTAAGACCAAGATGTACAGTATGTGGACACAAGAGCATTTTTTTCAACGATCGTTTATCTTTTATTTTTACTGAGAAGGATCCAGATTCCATTTCTCTGCTGCCCCTGACCAATAATATCAGATCCATGTAATCAGCCTGCCTTTAAGGTATAACAAGTAACCAGAGTGACTATATTATTTTGTAATACTTATGGATTTAAATAATATGAAGAATGAATATCAGAATTCTCAATGTAGTTCATAACTGTAATCAATGAATGCAAAGAAAACCAAACTGGTATAAAATCTGTGCAAAAACATCCTTTAAAATAACATTTAGGTAAAGGTAGCGTTATATGGTTTTCATTAATGCTTTGGTTGGTTTGCTACTTGAGCATTGAAAGAGTTAAACTGTGATAGTAAATGGACAAAACAAGATACACTCAGAAAACGAATAAACATCCTCATCCTTAAGGTGTGAACCAGGAGATTTCCACTCCATCCTGAAAAAGACATGACTGCCAACACTTCCCCGACTGACTGAATCTTTTGTCCTGTGTCACGTAGTGGATGGGGAGAGTGCGTGCTGAGGGGGATAAGGAATTCCATCCAGGATGATACAATAATAACTCCAGCCCACGCTGACTTATAACGTGCTCTTGAGGAAATGCTGTCAACTGAAAAACTGATTACTTTTCACAGGTTTTATACCAGATTGTATAAATAATTGTGCTGCGGTACATGCATATCATTACATCCAACGGAAGGTAAACCTATAAACAGAGGAAGAGTTACATAAATCATACAGATTATTTCTTACCTTTCTACTTGAACCTCTGCGTCCCTCTTTTCTACCCGACGATGACTATCTCCATTTACCTCCTTCTGGGCATTCTGTAACAGATTCACTACAGGTTCAATTTCTTTCAGGATGTCATTGCTTTCTGTTCCCCCATTAAGGCAAGGACTTATACTGATGTCATCTCCTTGGACTCCATCAAGGCCATTTAAGTGAAGGAGCTGGTGGACTTCCTGCCAAGAAGAGCCAGCTGAACTTGTGGCGCTGTCCACCATATTTTGTTGCTCTTTGCTATACAGGCTCTGAGTTGACAAGTCACTTGACTTAGACTTGGGGCACAGGGGTCTGGTGACCCTGATAGTCTTAGGTGTTCCATCTCCGGTAAAGGTGGTTTCCAAATGTGTTGTGAAACCCTCTGGACCTCTAAGAATGAGCACCACAAAGGTCTCTGAAGCAACCCGGCGTAGTGTCTCCAGGGCGGTTTCATAGCTGGCATCTACAAGTGGCCTATCGTTCACTGCTAAGATAATGTCACCTACTTGCACCAGCCCACTCTGCTCCGCTGCGCCACCTCGAATTAAGTCAGAAATGATCACAGGAGGGTTACTCCTCCGTTGCTTGACAAGAAACCCTAGCCCACCCACTTTTCGTTTATAGAGGCGCACCGATATGACATTCGGTTGCAGCTGTTTAACACTGAAGTCATATTCCTCCATGACAATGCTCTTCTCAGTCTGTGAGGAACCAATGAATCTGTGAAAAGGTTATGTCAATTGCCTCAACTAAAAATAACAGGAGCAGCGTGAGAGACTTTTTGAAATTGACGTTGTCAAACAAGCTGGTTCCTTAGATGTTTAATGAGCCCTGCTACAGATTTTCAGCTGTGAAGAAGTGGCTCTAGATCTCAGATGAACTTTGCGTCACTTCACCTATCTCATGCTTTGGTCCTATTTTCAGGAAACTTGCTGTGAAAGCAGCCTATAATTCTGACGTTTCCCAGGTAACACGGAATCCAAACAAACCTCTGCTCCGTCGTTAGAAGTCTGGCAGGCGTTTAATAACAGTTCATTTATAGGTAGCTTAGCATCTTAATTCTCAGGCATCCTTGAAATTGTGCGTCCAGTCTCCATCTGGATTTGTGGTAGCTGAAAAGAGAAATTTTTTTCTTCATTACAATATGATCTCCAAGCTGCTGACAGGTATAAACTACAAGCTTAAAGTTGCAATATTATTTAATTCTAAGATGTGCTATTTAAAGAAATAAATTATGCAGATAAGAATCCTTAGCATCTACTGGAAAATATCTATTTGTATGCAGTTTGCAGGCATTAGATGCCTGCAATACTACCTGAACATATGTACAGTACAGTATGTACTACAAAATGCATACAAAAATGATCTTTAAACTATCATAAGAAATACAGTATGTTGAGATACTTGCTCACCAGGATAATTGTAGCTGGGGAATTGCTCTAATCATTTGTACTTTATGATAGATGCCTAATACTCTCCCACTTTTTCATCTCCTGATTGCCTGGGGGTCTGATAATAAGGAGAGTCAGAGTAAAGGTGCCCACATAGAATTATTTTTGTTGGCGATTGGCCGATTTTTTGACTGATCGGCCAAAAAATTGGGCAATTTTTACAGAAAATCGTCCAGTATCGGTCGGATGCCCGCTCCCGCAGATCTTTTGCTAAATCTTCGGATCTCACATGCTACATGAAAGATCAGAAGATTTAGCAAAAGTTCCATAGGAACACACATGGGATATAAAGAGAAATCTTTGGTAAAGATGTGCGTTTGCCTGAAATCTTTTGTCCAGGATCGACAAGAGATTTCAAGGCTAATTTATGTGCACATCATACGATTGCAGATCTTTCTAGTGTGCGGGCACCTTAAGAGTAATAGAAAGAGGTGTACATTTTCTGTGGGAGGTTAGGATGGGGCAAATGGGTAAATGGTAGAACTTGATTAAGAAGGGGGTAGATGCTCATCGAAGAAATCAAAGTAATAAAAGGGCTTACTGAGAATATTGGAAACAAAGAATGAATTCACTTTCTTTCCAACCATTTATATGAGTAACTTTACTATATCTAGAAGAAGGATGTGGTTTCTAAAGCAGCCTAAATACTTATTTAACTTATTTCACTCTTTGCACTGTATAAAGAAGATGAATGATATGGAACTTCTGCTCCATTGTCATTGATTGCCCATTGTATAATCTAGAAAAGAGTTGTTCAAATCAATTATTTATCCTTCTCTATAAAAACGAGTAACAGACAAAACAATATTGTTTATTTTATATACAATAATTGATCATAAACAAATATAGGACTGATTATATAAAACACATGTGGGGAATTCAGATTTCATTGCGGCGATTCAGCTCCATGAGGTTCAATGGCTCACGCTGTAAACCTTCGACTGGCAGATTTCTGCTGGGACCCTCCAAAGGGAACGAGCAGAAATCTGCATTGACAAGAACTTCAGGGCTAGTTATGGAGTTTTGTATGATAGTTTACCACATCTAAGACCTGGGCATTTGTTGTTGTAAGGTGCATCTCCTGGGTTAAGTACTGGGCACAATGCGGTCTTTTGACTAGCTTTAGGCACTTAACGGGGAGCTACGTCCCAGAAACCAGAATTTTTACAAGTATCTTATGTGATATGCACATTTATCAAAGGAAAGACATATAGTTGGATAAAAATTCTTCAAAATAAAAAAAAACAAATATAGATTTGTTATTTTGCTTTGTGGTCAAACTTACAAAAAATTTTTTTCCAGTACACAGTTGGTTGTTATGCTGTATGTAGTGTAACAATAAAATGGACAGGCAGGTATTAAGAAGCCAGGTGTTATATTGTAAGTGTTGCCTGAGTTATCTCTTCTGATATGATAGTTTATTTTCTGTCTTCTTCATTGTAAATCTCGCTACGAATGGCTGTGCAACCCGTGTCACTGCCAAGTCGGTGGCAACTGTTGCCAGCTTGAGGGGTGATCTGAGGTGAATCTGCCTTTTGGACCAGCATCCTGCTCTAGGCCTCCTTTTTCAGTGATATGAATTAAGATGTCATATGTGTTATGATGTCAGGGTTGAACCATGGTGCAGAAGTGCCATGGTACAGTACTGCTGTTTTTTTCTTGTAGCGACATGCTAATGAGAAATTATTAGGAATTGGATCATAAGTTATTTTTCAGGGAACATGTGACTAGGTTCTATGATTTGTAGTTAACGGTGATAGAACTGTAGTCTATCATGAAATAGTTCTTTCTTTTTCCCTGCATCTAGCCTCCTGCCTGGTAACTACCTCTCACCATGATTTCTTCCATGCTGATTCCCATGAAGATCACTGTCGAATTGGCTCACAAGGACACAGAGGAAACCTTTGGTGGGCCCCACTGTCTGATGGCCCCACCCCTTCCTTAAGGTTCCAGACCATACACTAGAATAATACTATTTTACTCTATTAGATGGTCAGTTTCATGCCACAGTCTGACACAGACAAGATTTTATCCCAAACTTCAGTCTTATAAATACACTTTCAAGCTTCCTATGTGGACGAAAACCTTTCATACTCCCATCTAAAATGATTCCCACTGGGAGAACCTTTACCAGTTACTGTCAAATTCTCCAATTATCAGTTGTATTTTCCATTATTGTTAACTTTTATTTTGTATGACACCACATTTCAATTATAGTGCCATACTACACACAAATAACTTACACAATATATTTGATATTTTACTGTTGCCTTCCCACCCTACTTATAGAAGTTCATATTTGCATACCTCCCAACATTTCAGTTGAGGGCATCTGAAATCCTACATAGCGCCTGAGCAGCCATGCCAAAAAGGGCATGACCATTGCTGGAGGGGGTGTGGCCTCATGTGTTGCCACAACTGCAGGCCATTCCCCATTTTCCATCACTGTGGAGGCATGGCAAGTGCTCTGTGAGATTCTGGCCATGCCCCCAACCCCACTGTCTCTCTGAATAGATGCTGTGTGCATGTGTCTATTCCCTGCACTGTCAGGGGCTCTCAACTGCCCCCCTCCATGGGACACTGATGGCTGCAGGTGGGACAGTCAAAAAAATATTTTTGACCATATTATCAATTGTGAAATCACGATGTGGCATGTTATTATTTGGGCTATTATTATATAGTATTTTATCAATTGGGGCCACTATGAATAGTGGTTTTAGATATACAGTAATATGTACTGTATTACTGCTGTAATGTAGGATTTTTTACTTAAATAAATTGTATTGTTTGGTATTACTTATTTATTGTATTATGCATTGTAATTTGTATGTACGTTGATTACTTATGTGGGTAACTGGAGTCAAACCGGAGTTAAATTCCCGGTACACGGTTGTATACTTGGTAAATATAGTTGATTTTGATTCTGAGGTATAATATCAATTAGTGACACTTCTATATAGCATGTTAGGCATTGGGGGTACTACTGTTTGACATATTATGAATTGGTGGCACTACTGTGTGGCTTATTATGAATTGGCGGCAATAGTGTGTGGCACATTATGAATTGGGGACACTGTTATGTGATATATATTAAGCATCTCTTTGCAAATCTAAAATTGTTCAAGATACATTTATTTCAAGATAACCTAATCAGTTTTACTGTTCTAAGAATAAGATTTGCTCAGCAAGGAACCCTTACTTAATTGCTTGGAGGCCAAGTGTGAGACTATATTTTGTGCAAATTCATTGGTCCAAAGTCATTTTCTTAATGTGGCTCTCCAAGAAGCAAAAGTAGATGCAACTGCATTGGTGTTACACCTTTTTATTAAGTGGCATAGCACAGTCAACTTTAGAATGACCTGCTCTGGTGATCTTCAGAGCGACAGAAACAGACATGGAATTAAAGTATTCTGAACACTCTAACGAGATAAGATATAATATAAGAGATAAGAGAGTAATAAAAATAGCAGGTTGAATCAATGGCCGCAGAGATAAAATTTCAGATCTAAGGGCAACCAATTTTAGCAAGCAAAACCTTCCGAGGAGTTTGGAAAAACTTTTTTCTGCTCCCACCCTATCTGCATGAAAGTTAGGCACATTTTGAGAAATTAATGAGTTATTTGGAGGTATTAAAGCAGAACTAAATCTGAAAAAAAAGTAATGTAATAAGACCTGTACTGTCTAACTTCACCTTCGAAGCTACACTTCTAGAAATAGCAGCTGCTGAATGGATATATCAATAGAACTCTTTAAAAGCATTTTTGTACCTTTCAAATAAATAACTTCATAAGAAACAAATATTAGTTCTCTGGATCCATCCCTCAATATTGCCAATGCTAGGGCTCTGCCAATCATCTTTGACTTTTTAAACTACGCTCAGTTAATGTTCTGAATAAAATGGCTCTTTCCTCAGATAATGACTATTCAATTTATTAAAGGGTTCACACCCAAGAAATCAGAGGTTACCATCATCTCCATAAACTTTAATGGGACTGCAATTCATCAATCAGGTTACACTGCAAAGTAATGTTACCTCTGGATAATTGTAGCTATAATTAAGGGTCCAAAGAAACTGCAGGTTTTACAGGAAAACTGCTGGTCACAGGAAAATCTTAATTGCATTGGAAGGGAGTTTCAGACAGGTAAGGTAAGAGCACTGGATAACTCAATAGTAGCAGTACATCAAGTAGACCCTACCATTTAAATCATTGATACTGTTCAAAGGGAGTGGTATGAAATCCCGGTGGTCGGAATCCCGGCGTTCAAAATCCCAACCGCCGAAATCCCGACCGCCGAAATCCCGACAAGGGGGGACGTGGATCGCCCCTCCTTGTGGGCTCGCTATGCTCAACACACTAATTTATTCTCCCTCTTTGGGTGTCGTGGACAACCACGGAGGGAGAAAGTGTTGGGATTTCGGCGGTTGTGATTCCGGCGTCGGGATTTTGAACGCCGGGATTCCGACCGCTGGGATTTCAACTGCATCCCGTTTCAAATCTACCAGGAGAATTGCCAATTGGTATATCATTTTGTTATTTGTGTGTGTGTGTGTGTGTGTGTGTGTAGGAACCAGGGGAAAGATGTGTGTATTTGCATGGAAATCTGGGTAACTGCTGCTTGGGCCACCAGGAGCATTATCATGCCTTCGTACCATGTGCATGGTCAAGCATGTAGAGGAGTAGCCATAACATGCTCTGAAAACCCTCTTTACATTCTGTCTCTGCTGCTGAAGGGGCTGTGTTCACAGAGTCTTGGTAGTGTGGCTATGCCTCCTCAGCGAGCCACTTCTCCACCTCTCACTACCCCTGACTGCTGTTACATGCTCTGTCACAGCTCAAGCCACCACAAATTATCACAACATTGGATAAACCACATCTACACCATTTAAAACTGATTGTACCTCTCCTTCCCTGACCTCTCCCTTTCAGTAGTACATACTGGGGCAGATTTATTATGGTGGCATTTATCGTTCTGTTTATGAACTTCCTGCTTCACCTCTTTACTGGAGCTAAGCAGGAAGCCACTGCACATCAATAAGATATATTAACATCTTGTCTGTCAGAACGGGGAGTAAAATGCTTACAAATCCTAGTGATTTTCGGGGCCCTGCGATTAGGTATACACCACCCCGATAGAGTGAAATCACATAGCGTGCAAGCCTGCAAATTGCTTGACAGTGCTTGAAAAATATTGAAGGCCTGCGATTAGCTGCAAATCCATTCGAAAGCCAATCACCATCTAAAGATTTTTCCCAGCGTGTGCATTCTGTGCGTAGCCTGGGACTTACTCAGCGGCTGAGATAGAAGCAGTCAGATCGGGGCCAGAGCTGATGTCATACGCCCTCCCCTCAAACACCTGGGCACTCCTGTGTTTTGCCTGACACTCCCAAGTTTCCACCCCCAAATTTCAGCTTCCTGTCAATCACCTTGTGCTTGGCCAGCAATTAAAAAATGAGCAGGATTTTATATCATGGAGGCCTCGCGCATGGGCACGGCCTGTAGGAAGTCTATTGAAAATCGCCCGGCCTGCTAATTTGCAGCTATGCAATTAGGTCTGAATTAGTTTTGCAATGCAATTTTCAATAGATTAATACAGATTTATAGGGTGTGAAGAAGAGCCCGCAGTGACTGGAAATGCTTTGGAATTTACCAGTGTGACAGGACATAACGGGACTCTGCCCAGCAAGAGCACTTGAAAGGTTTGTGCATCTTTCCAGAAGCACTCTGCTTTCACCACCTCTGGCTCCAAACCTATGTCTGGGTAAGACATCATCATTTGTTTTAGACCAATATTAAGTTTGGAAATTCTACTTGCATTGTATTATTCATTGTGCATTTTATTAAATAGCTCGCAGCGGCATCTTGTCATCTATTTCCTTTGATCGACACTTGCATTGTATATGGAGTATTTTCATGGATACAGCCCGCAGTGGCGTAATCATTTTTATTTATATGTTTATTTCTATTTGTAATAAATTACCATTTTCTCATCCACACTGAGCGCTTTGGTCCATACTATACATTTTACCCTATCCATGTTGCTATGGTGCCAGGGACACCATTAGTATAGGCACCGAGGCAGCTCCAGCATCGGGCATATTTGAGAAGTGTTGAATAATTCAGATTTAAAGGGGTATTCAATCTCCTGCAGCCATCTCCCGATGGGGGAGATGGCTGCGGGGCCCTAGTCAATGCTTTCTTCCCTTACAGCATTGAACAGGGGAACGGCCAGGAATTGATGAGCTCCCGGCTGCAGCTCGCTGATTCCCGGCCACTTCTCGCGGCCACGCCCCCTTCTCGTCCCGCTGTAGGTGGGACATTGAATCCCACCTGCAAATTCTCGGACGAGCAGATGGAGAACAGGACAGGGTCACGGCTGTCGGGACAGCTTGACAGCTTTGACCCAAGATTGAATACCCCTTTATAGTCATAAAATGTTAGCATACATATAAACAATGTAACACTACAATCATACTTGCCTACCCTCCCAGAATGGCCTGGAGGCTCCCAAAAATTGTGTGGCTCTCCTGGGTACCCAAAAAGGAGAACAAGCTTTCCACATGCCCCAGGATACCCTTGCATCCCCCTCCTCCACATGTCAAATACCAATTGTGTTAGGAGCATGGAGAAGGGAGGGGTTAATATGATGCAAAATCCATCATTTCATGTGATTGATGATGTCTGGCTCCATCTCCACTCCCCAAAGTGAAGATTAGAAGAAAGGAGAGAAAAAAAGGGGCAATCCATTCAGGAATTTCACATGTTATGCTCACTTGGAAATAATAGACATGATATGCTAGAACAAAAACATTCCACTTTCACTGTATTAGGTATAGCTTCAACATACAGAACTGTATATGACTTTCTTTGGCTTTTTAACAAACATTTTTAGTAGTAACATTCCAATTGCACAGCGCCAGAAACAGCACTGGACTGTCAGCTATTGATTTTATAGCTAGTGCTGCAACTCGGAGCCTGATGCAGAAGTGCACACAATTCTTGTTATGACTACGACATGCTTGAGTTTGACTCCCAAACACCCATTGCCTCCCACAAATGCTCACTGACTGTCAATCACTCTGCGTCTAAACCTTCACTGTCCTCATTGCCTGTAATCATACTGGGCGCATGCGCCTTGCATCCACTTCTGCATCAGGCTACCAGTCTTTATTATATAAATTGTTAAAGCCATAAATAACCTTAGTCTTCTTGTCCATAACATTATTCAATTAACATACATACAGTACAATATAGAAATAATAAAATTAGCACTAACCAAAACAGAAAGATAGAAAATATATTAAATTGTAAAACTGGCTTCATACTGAACATCTAATATAAATGCTGATTTAAACCGATGTACACAGCAACAAGATCATGTATTTATAGAAGAAATTCAATTACTGCAATTCAATTGCATGGTCAATTAATTCTTTAGTACGTCAATCTGTCATGCTAAGGTTGAAGTGTGCGTTGAGGTATGATTTACACTACTACATGTATACAGCTTGGATTAATGCAGCCTGAATAGAAGATGTGGTGTTTGGATGCCGACAGTCATGGCAGACTGCAAGTTGCAATGCTGGGTGTTTTGTGTTTTTCCTTCCTCGTTTCTGATAGACATTATAAATATAGAGAAGATGCACAGAGAAAGTGCGTTATCTTCTGCTGCTACGAACAACACCATACAATGTAAGGAAACAGCATATCGCTATGTAAAAATGTTGCAGATTCCTGATTTCTTGTATGGCTCCTAATAATGTGCTCCATTTCCCTTGTACAAGGGCTGTTCAGTATATTCATTGTTTCCGCATGTTGCAAATTGGCCAGCGAGGCTCTGTACTTATTACAGTCTCGGTTCCAATCTCAAGTGGAAATGGGTTTGAACAGTACATCAGAATGAGTTTGTTCTAGCTGGAGATGAGTTTCCTTACAAAAGGAGAGAGAACACATATTGTGTATTTGAATGAGCTGCTATACTTCTAGCTGGCTGTACATTCATACGGTCTCCTTTTACTGAGTCTGTAAGCGCAACATTTCTAAGTTGTGCCCTCAACTGACATAAGTTTTCCATTCGAAGTGATACAACTAAGAGCATATCGACTTTCCTTTTGAACTACTAAAATGCACTATACAGTATGTAACATTGCATGTAATGTACTATCATTTGCCACAAATCTCATTTGTTTTTTGGATGTAGGGTATGGATCGCTAAACAGAAAATGTGCACATAGAACAATTGAATGCCTGCACATGCGTACTGTATGCATTGCGCATGCTTTTTCTGTTACAACATATGGATCGCTTGCAGTTTGACTTACAGAAAGAAAGCATATAGGGGTGGTAACCTTCCATTTTCTGTTAGAGGTTGAATTTTTGAGGAGGGTCTGTGATGTCAGCGGTGACCACTTCCACCCTGTCTCAGTAGCAGATTAGTGGAAGCCTCAGAGATACTCACATTTGCACAGATAGCAAAAACTGTTCGATGGTTTTGGAATCTGGGAAGCGGGCGGGTAGCTGACAACCGCTGACATCAGATGCCCGCCCCCCCCCCCCCCCCCCCGCGGCTGCGTCACTGGAATTCCATTGGAACACCCAGCGTTTTCATGGCAATGCCTTCTTGGAACAATAGAAAAACTGTTGTTGTTTTATGAGGGGAAGCTCCATTGATTTTAAGAAAAATACATCTATGGGGGGGTAGATGATCTGTACGCACACAGAGATTGTGCTGGGAGAGGAACTAAGTTCTCCTCCCTGTACTGTGCTTCCCCCGAGCATGCCCTTCACAATGCCGGTCGCATGGCATTCTGGGATGCAATTCCAGAAGTGATGCCGGTGGACAGAGAGAGTTGCATCACTCCAGGATATCTGGATAGCCAGAGGTAATCCATTCTGCACTTGTGCAGTACAGATCTCCTCATCCACATGATGGCTACAGAGCAGCCAGCTGACGTACCCCTGACTGTGGTCGCATCGCATGTCATAGTTCCAGGCGGTTGTTTAAAGAGTCTGGCACAAATGAGAAACAAGCAGCTTCTCACCTCTATGCCTACAGTGGGTTTTTACATGGTCAAACTATATGATCCCTGTGCATATTTTCATGGGGCGTTTTTCTTTCTGTCACTCTAGTCTCAGTCAATTGCAATTTCTCAGATTAGCGATCCATTCTGAATTAGGCCCATTATGCTATCAGCCTATCTTATATTACTATATTATGAAAAGCACACATTGTACTAGCACAACTACCTGCCTCTCCGCATATCGCACACATTACAGCATTGTTACGGACACAGATTGTGCCTAGACTTTCTTATGTAAATAGTGTCCAAGTCTACATGAGTTTTATTGTATTTAGCTGCACATTTCCACTAAACTTATAGAAGCCAAACTCAGCTTTTATCGGTCTAGTGCAAGTTACATAATGAATGCTAATTGCTGCAAATATGAACCTAAACACCATGGGACTAATTTACAATTAGGGGTAAATGCTTCTGTTAAACCATATTGTATTGCAAGACTTACAATGTGTGGACAGCTTTACAGTTGAGATTAATAGAGTTGGTGTTTCCTAGCTCAGCTGTAAGTTGTAACATAAAACTTCTCAATATTTTACCTGCATGCAGTAAATTGCATTTGTACTCCTTTCATCTGCGCCAGGTCCCTGCTCTCTCAGCTACTGCTAATGAAAAGTGACACTCGGAAAATGGCTGCCCCCATACAGGAGACCGTGTTTGAGGTTGCTAGAGGAGGCCGCTGCCTCCTCTAGCATCCTCAAAAACTGTCTGCAGTATTGGGGCAGCCATTTTCCGAGTGTCACTTTTTTGTATTAGCAGCGCTGCAGCAGTAGCCGGGAGAGCCGGGACCCGGCGCAGAGAGAAGCGCCGGTGGCAGGGGCAGAAGGCAGTGAGTGACTTTTCATTTCCTCCGAATTCAAAGGCCGGCCCCAAGCAGACATCGACACGCCTGCATTCGCATGGAAATGCCCAGCATTTCTATGGGTGTTCCCCTGCTCCTCCCCTTTCCTGCTCTCTCCCCTCAACTCACTGAACGAACGCCTTGGCAGTCGCATGCGCATATTCATGCATGCACATGTGCCGGCCCCCACCATCAGCCAAGGGACCGAATTTGGCCTGCTACGAGCCGGCCCGAATTACCCCCAAAGTCTGCTAAGCTGGATTTGTTCAAGAGGAATGGTGTAAATAATCATTCTTGCTTATTATGCTACCATACCAGAATGCTTTGGCCTCCGAATGGCACTATTCTGTTGATGTCTGTTGCTAAAATAATCTTTCATATGTAAACTATATGGGACCTGTTTTTTTTTGTGACCCAAAAAAACTATTTACACATATGGCTGTTATAGAATACCCTTTTCTAACAATTTATCAGCAATAATACAAAATACTGTCCGAGCTCCCTGAGACACTGGCTGGCAGCAGTTAGTACTCCTACCACTCTTACCACAAGGCCAATGGGGAGTCTTGCGTCTACCCTGCAATGGCCATCACAGTAACAAGGATTGATAAATAGGGATAATCTGTATCCCTGGTAACCCTGGTGAAATGTGATTGTTAAATAAAGTCCTATATCTGCAATACATTTTCCTTTTGCTGTCATTTTAACCATGCTTATATACGATAAAGAACACAAAATTAAGGGCAGCATGTTTGTGTTTGCTCTCCAGGACAATCTTTATCTGCTCTCTCCTTCTTCCCACCAACTTGTAAAGGCAAGAAAGACAACTGCAACTACCGGCTCAATCACAGTGACACTAATGACACTGGAAATATATTGTAGAAGCAGTGTTTATTTTCCAGTGGTGGCTCCACAGGGAGGGGGGGAGGGGGGCTACTGCAGCACAGTTCAAAATTCAGATAGGGGAGACACAGCAACTGCCACCAACTCCCACTCCAAGGTGTGTGCATACAGGCCAATATGGCGGCCACCAATACTGATTCGATATCACCTGTTGGCAGGGTGCCTGCATCGGCTGGCAAGGTGGAAGGCATAGTGTGCGTGGAGGGGGGGGGGGGGGGTGTCGGAGGACCAGCATAGCCCTCTTTCTGAGATAGTAGAAATACACTGTGCTGAACTGTCGTGTGGCAAAACACGGTGGGATATGCGCTAACTTGCTATAGAATTTGACTACATAGCTGTCAAGTTACAGGCTGGGTTTGAACTAATGAAAGTTAGGAGCGGATTGGCTGATGCGTTATCACCTACCAGTCTATCACCTTACCAGGCTTACATCTTCTGCAGCAGGCAGCATTCCTGGAAACGGACTCTGTAACCCCTTTATCTTGTCTGAGTAATCTCAATCCCCAAAATGAATCCTTATATTTGCACTGTTCAGCAGAACTAGAGCATACTGTAGGTGGTCCTAGTTTGAACTTGGCAGGGCATACCGTATCTCAATCACGCTGTGCCGCGGTCATTTGTGCGTTGTAAATAACACTGATTTCAGGCGGTACAGCAGTCAATAGGTTAATTTCTGCATATAGATATTTCAGTCTGCATATGCCACTTTCTGTGTCTTCTATTTATACGTTATGAAGGAGAATGGCAGCTTTTTGTATATCTTCTTTTGAGCAACAAAGCAAACGTTATTTTTGTTCTGCTTGTTATTTTTTTTATTCAAAGCCTTTTATGTTTCCCAAGTATTTATTTTTAAATGCATGTGTTGACTTGAGAAAGAGGAGATTATTTAATTATCTATGAATGTACCAGATCTTTGCTAGCAAGGAAGGTATTAAGAAAAAGTAGGTCTTACATTTTGATGACTCTGTTGTACAAAGTGCCATGATTAAACAGTGTCAATTCAAAGAGAAACACTGAAAAGTCTGATCCAAAATAACTTTTCCATATTATATGTGATATGATGCACCCCTGCACTGATCTAACAGAAGCTCGCTGGTGCACAGGAATTCATGGCAAATATAATGCACAAAAGGGCCTATTTATCATTGTATATTTGCAGCATACTGTAGACTTCCATAACACCCAGAACGTTCCTCAGCAATGGCCTTTGGACATGCTGCCCCAGTAGAAGTAGAAGCGAAATGATTGCTGTAATGATTATTTCACTTTGTATATCGCAAGAACAGGCAAATAGCGGCAATAAGTAATTCTAATTACCAACTTCCCCATACACATGCAACTCAATGTTGACTATATTGTTAATGACTGTATGCAGGAGTGGGTAGGGAGTGGTCAGTGTGTATGCACCATGACGATCATCTAGGAGTACGGCAGGAATCGGTGATGATATCGCTCATTGAGCAAATCATCTAGATTGTACCCAGCATAACGGTATTAGCTCTGTCTGCTCAATTATGGAACCTGCCCTTTCTGTGTTTTTTTAAACAATAGTTTTCTAATAGTTTTTTTTTTCAACAAAAGTGTGGAGAAGTAGAAAGGGGACATTAGAGACATCGGGAAAGAAATAAGTTTCCATACATATAAGTTCTCAAAAAGAGAATATATAATTACCGTATTTGCCGGCGTATAAGCCGACTGGGCATAAAAGACGACCCCCCAACATTTCCACTCAAAATATAGAGTTTGTTAAATAAGTGCACCCGGCGTATAAGACGACCCTCCCACTTGGAGGCATGTTTTTCAGGGGAAAAAAGTAGTCTTATACGCCAGCAAATACAGTAATTGTCAAAACATAAAAAGGGGTCATATTAACCCTTGAGTGCCATTTCTGTAAACCACGTTCAAAATATCCACTAAAAATACCAGCGTCGCTCACATTTGTTATATAAATTCAAATAGAAAATGTTGTGTAAAAAAGATTATATTCCCTATACAGTATAAGGTAAAAATGACAGCCCATTATGATGAATAAAAAAGTTTGCCTGGCAACTTTCACTATTTTGACAAATTCACTTGGCACTCAAAGGGTTAAAGAACATGGCATACAAATGTCAGCTAAACCATTTCTTCAGTGGCAAATTTGGAGAGGAAGAATATGGGCAATTTAATGTCTACATCAGATAATTGTTGCTAATTATTAACTCTAGTGAACCAGGTGGAGTTTGTTTCAAGAACTGAGCTATGGCGGCCTTAGTGAAATGTTATATCATCTACATCCCACAAAGAGGGTGAATGGTTGGGGACCTCCCTGACTGCAGCTCAGCCTGTCTAACGGAGACTTGACTAGGAACGTGAGATTTTATGTAATCTGCCAGTCATTGAATAAATGCGATAAATTAGTTTATATACAGTTCAATTTGAGAAATATATATAAAAAAGGAATACCAAAACAAATTTACACCTTGATGCGTAACATAAGAACCTAAAGAAAGAATATTAGTGGTATAGAGCAAGAGTTTCCTGACAGTTGGGGAATTCACTAAGATCGAATGGGTACGGATGCAATGGTTCGTACCCATTTGATCTTAAATATGGCCAAGATCAGTCGTTCAGCTGATTTACTATCAGTCGAATTTGGCTGATTTGCCGTTTTAATGAGTCGGCAACTCCATCTGAATTTGGGGGTACTAATGAGTTCACCATCGATAGAACTCAGCCGTATATAGCCCCTCCAGGGCACCCCTGGCCCAGGCTGAAGCCTGAGGCTGTCCTTAGCGCACCTGGAAGGTGAGCGCCGGGCTGATAGTGTAAAAAAATGCCAAAAAATATATAAAACATTAGGTATTGGGTTTTGTAGTAGAACTACAAGCCCCAGGAAACCTCCCCTGCATACTGGGACTTGAAGAACCACAAGTCCCAGCATGCAGGGAATTAATGGGCCCACTGGGACTTGTAGTCCCACTACAGAACCAATGCCCAAAGAACAGACCCACACACATAATAAATTATAATTTGATTACACACTCCATACATACTTACTTACCTGTCTTGATCCCATAGGTTTGGTCTTCTTCTCCAGTAGAATCCATAAGGTACCTAAGAAAATAAAATTATACTCAACACACCGCTGAGTGTTGGTTTTAGAAATATAGGGCCCCCTATGCCATTTCTTCCCCTGTATTTCTGCCACCAGCACCGGCTCAAGGAGACCATAATTATTTAATTATTTCTCTATTTTTTTACACAGAGAACCCTCCACGGTTTGGACTGATCGGTGCAGGCTTCATGCTCCTCTGTACTTGGCTGCCTGTAAACTCGGCAACCAAATTAGATTGACTTTACCATCGGAAAAATACAAATCCTGAGAATTCAGCACCTTAGTGAATTTACCGAATTCTCAGGTCGTATATTTGGGCAGATTACATCCGGACCCGGTCGTACCCATTCAGTTGCCCATAATTAGCAAGCTTAGTAAATTTCTCCCAGTGAAGGGAAAGATTGTAGCCTAGTGTCTACCTTGAAGGAATTTATAAATATCAGCATATGGTAGGGACTGTAACGGAGCTAAGGACTTATATTCAGTAGGACCTATATAGTCTAAATACAAATCTTGAACAGCTCAGATGCCTTTAGCAGCTCAAAAGACATATTCAAATAAGGGATAAGTTATCCAAACCTTGCACAGAGAAATTCACAAAAAGGAGGATTCCATCCTTAAGCATTAAAACAAAATTATAGCATGGAAACAGTTGATATATTTCTGTGTTAAGTTCAAAATACATTGTTCTGGCTTGGACAGAACACAGAGCTTCTTGCGGAACTTGAGGATAGCTACATAATTCTAACCTAGAACATTTATAACATTTGGGTGCTCACTGATCTCAAGCTGTCTGACATATAGAGCTTTGGATGTGTATTGCCCGAGGTCAGGATGAATACCTGAGATATAATTTGGAATACATGGCACACAGGACCCTAGTTCCCTTGAAAATCCTGTCCCTTGATGTAAGATAGAATTTCTTCTCTTCAGCGTTGTTTTAGTGTAACTCCCTAAAATATATTTCTGTATTGTAAGAGATTGTGAGACTTATTCTGAGTCAGATATAAAACACCACTGGTAGCCTTTTTGCAGCTGCTTATTTTTTTCGGTACGCAAGTTTTTCCTTTTTTATTGTACGGTATGTATAAATTCAGGCATATAAATTCAGTATGTATAAATTAAGGCATAGCCCCCAACTATGTACGAGTAGATGGCTGAAATGGGCATGCAGATGGAACCAAAGTACTGTACATTAAGAGTATGGTGTGGTCTTGCAGTCACAAATGACTAAAATGCCCAATTCTGGCGCAATTTACAGACTGATGATGATGATGACTACGATGGCTGTTGACCGATGATTGGTTGCACACGTTTAAAACACCCCCCTTTAGGAACAATACTAAAACTGCTGGAACAGTGTTTTTAAAGGCATGTTTTAAAATCACTTTACACTTCAATACACATTCATTTAAGATAACAATGCTTCATACCTAGGAGTCAATCTGATTCTGTCATTTTCTAGGGGATCATTTACTTTACTGGTGAGTTATCGACATCCCCGTCATTGCTTTTCAATGTTTCCCTCCCCATAACACCTGAGAGATTGGATCCTGTTATACTCAGAGGGATTGTGTGAGAAGAGACCACCTTTTGGCCTAACAAGATTCAAGCACCGGTACTACAAATTGTTCTTCACATTTCTTGTTGACTTTTTTGACTGGGTGACTAAAGTACTGCAATAGATAAAAGAGGGACTGTAGATGTAGCTTATCTAGACTTTAGTAAGTGTAAGGTTTCTGACACTGCCCCACATTGCAGATTGCTTAACAAACTCAAAAGCATGGGGTTGGATACTAAGATGGTTTAATGGATAAGATCTTGGCTGCCAAATATAAAACAGAAAGTTGTAGTAAAATAAGTACATTCACAGGAGGCTAATGTTACCATTGGTGTACCATAGGGATCTGGACTTAGGCCAGTGCTTTTTAATATCTTTATTGGTGACATTGCAAATGGTATTGAAAGGGAAATATGCCTTTCTGAAGATGACACAAAGGTATGCAACAGGGTAGACAGACCAGGAGGGGTAAAACAAATGAATGATGATCTAGGTAGACTGGAGGAATGGTCAAGAGCATGACAAAAAATGCAAAATCATACACTACAGTTTTAAAAATCCAAAGGCTAAATATAGTATTATTGGCACCATATTGGAAAATACCAAGAAGGGACGAAATCTAGGAACCACTATTTCAGGTAAGCAATCTAACAAAGCAATGCAGAAAGCAGTCCAATGCTTGGTTGCCTAGTGAGATACATTTGCAGCAGAAAGAAGTAATAATGCCACTGTATAGGACATTGGAATGACTTCATCTAGAGTACTGTGTCCAGTTCTTTAAGCCATATCTCCAAAAGGATATAAATATATTAGAGATGGTACAAAGAAGGACAGCTAAAATGGTACCCGGAAAGTCTAAAAAATCTCAATATGTATAGTTTGGAACAGAGAAGGGAAAAGGGGTCATAATAGAAACTTTCAAATGTATCACGAATTTTAACATGGTCCAGATGGAAAGCATTCTTCAAATTAAGATAAGTATTGGAACAAGAGGACATGCACTGAAACTGGAGGGAGGAAGGTTCAGGGTACTGTATATCTGTGGAATAGCCTCCAATCAGAGGGATAGAGGCTAAGACAGCATGGAAAAGACATACGTATATCCTTACAAAGAAATAAGGATCAAATTTGTTTTTTGCTAACTATTTGATAAAAAAAAAAGCGGAAGGCTTGATGGGTCAAATGGTTCTTATCTGCAGTCACATTCTGTTTCTATCATGTAAAACCTCTTGGCCAACTCCAATTGCTCAATGCACCTGCTGCCTGCACCTGGTGAACCTCTCCCTCTTTAGTGCTGAGCTGGACATGCATCTTTTGGACTGGCTTACCTGCGATTGTCAGCAGTGGTCTCACGGTTAATCCCTCCTCTTGCATCATCCCTTTTGGTGCTGAATCGGCTCTACTCCGGTTCTGTCCTGCCTGTCCTCTGATCTAAGTTCTGCTGCTTATCTGATCACTGTTTCAGATTGGTGTGTCCTTGTAGAATGATCTCTCACTGAGGAACTAGGAACTTCTTAGATAATGTCCTGGAGCTGACACTGACCTTCTCTTGGTTTCCCACCAGCACAAAATGCCTATTTTGGTATAAGGCCCCTATAAATTTTTCGTGTCACTTTTAGCACCTCATAGCAGCTCTAGGTCATCTGAATTTCATGAATGTAATGTCGTAGTTCAACAAGAAAGCTCAAGAAAGGGCCTCACTTTATTGACATATTGTTTTATTTTAAAATAAATTCCGAAATATTTTAATTTGTGGAATGTCACAAAATCAGCAATTCATTTTTACTGTAGGTATTATTCATTCATAGGTTAAGTAAGGGAACAAAGGGTAAAAGTTATATGACCAAAACATGACCTATGTATACAGCTACATCAAGGGTGAACTCTTATTCTCAAAAGAACAAAAAAAAAAACAACCAAATCCTTCATAATATAGGGCCGAGAGCCAAGTTTGTTCATGGTATGAAGGTTTTATACCATAAGCATTTTGCTTCAGAGCAGAAAAATGGGCTTTCAACTGATGCATTTCAAATAAATCACACCACCAATCATGGATGTCTATTTTCTGCTCCTGAACTTTGCATGAATGATGAAACAGTTCACTACCCAAATAAGAGCAAAACCAGAAACCTCCAGTATCAAAGTTGGCTTAAGCTAGCTGGATTCATGGAGATCTGTGGCTTGGTAAACATCTTAGCATGGTTGGAAAAATTACTGCCACACAGCTCTGATCTCTCTGGTTCAATTCCCAGCATTGTCCTTTGGATGGGTTTCGTCCAGGTACTCAGATTTCCTCACACAATAAAAAAACATTCAGTATTCCGATAAAAAAGGTTGTGTGAGTGTGTTTGTATGTATGTGTGTCTGTGTGCACACAAGTGAAAATACATTTTAAGCTCCACTTGTGCAGGGACTGATGTGAATGACCAAACAGTCTCTACAAATTATTGCAGAATAGGCATGCACTATAAAAACAATTAAATGTTATAGATGGTGTTAATAATAATAGTAATAAAAGGCTAATGCTGCGCCTCACCTCATTGGGGGGAATTTAAGTGATTTGCCTGTTAGCAGCCAATATATGGTGCCCGACAATAGCAATTCAAGTGTTACACAGTTTGGGCGAGCACAGCCACCAGCGCTGACATTACTGTTACGATGTTGTGTCATTTTGATGTTCTTGTTTCTGGTTGATAAACCAGTATGTTCGGCTGAATTCCTGAAGTGCTGTAAAGCATTAATTAGGCAGTAGCATTAAGGATCAAATGCTTATGTAACTCTGATAATGCCAGCATGTTGCAGCCCTAACATTGTTGCAGTACAGGTCGAGTCTCCCTTATCTGTATATTCCAAAAACAGAAATATTCCGAAAACCATGGTTCTTCAGAATTCCCCCCCCCCCTTGCCTCTTTTTTATACTTAACTCATCCCCCGGTGTCCATGTCGGCCATCGGAATCCTCTTGAGCAGCGTCCCCGGTCCCAAGGATGCATTGCACAGGTGTGCTGGTGAAATCACCAGCGCACCCCTGCACTCATGCAATGCACCCCTGGGATTGGAGATGCCACTGAAGATGATTCCAAAGGCCACCATGGACACCAGGGGACACCGTGGACATCAGGGGACCATCAGAACACTGCCAGGGGACCAGGTAAGTATGAAAAAAAATTAAAAAATCCACAAAAATCCCTTATCCAAGATGCTTGTGGTCCCAAGACCTTTTCGGATAAGGGATACTCAACCTGTATTAGCATAAATGGGAGGAATTAAGTTCATCATTTGCACCATATGTGATATGCCTGCATATTGTATGCATGTTTCTTGTGGTCACAACGGGACACATATTATGTGAATATGTGGGAGTAGCTTTAGGGCTACTATAACTATTTCTTTACAAAGCCATCATTTATGCTGATGCATACAGAGTTGTTCATTCATACCTTCATATGAAACAGTGCATCTCCAGCAGACAAGTGAGCGTTAAAAGTTACTTGCCTTGGTTCTCATTCCCACATTCAGCACAATGGCATTTAATGGGTTCCATAACTGCAGCTAACATGGCATTCTTCTTTAGGATTATCTGTCCAACCATCCAACTAGTTGGCTGGTTTAATTTTGTAGTGTAATGGGGGCAAATGACAATCAACTATTTACACCCCAAAACTGGAAAATGGGCAAAAATCGTTGTTCAAACAGATGAGTTAAATCAAACACATTGATCCAATTTGATTGAATCACAGTTTTTGTTCATTTTCACAGTGTGTGGGACCAAATGGTAAGTTTTTGTGTGCTCCCAAACATTTCAGGTTTTTATTTCTAACTAGCAAACTAGTTAGATGGTTGGTCAGGTAATCTACTGTATACTGCATGACCACTTTAAGCTTACAGTGTTTAAACAATAAGACTACAGTGGGTAAGACCACCTGGAGCTTTGATAAATCTGCATTTGATCAGTCCCCATACAAGTCTATGGGGCTGCTTTTGCAATAGAGAATGGGGATCACAGAACATTTGTCTGATATCTGCTGAGGTCCCCTGTTCATACATTCAGGGAAACTTTGTATTTGCAGGCAGTCCAATAAAATGTTTTCGGAGGATATCCCACAAATAATTATATCATAAAGATGCCCCTAGCTTTTTCAACCATATCACGATAGGAAATGGATAACAATGTTTTCACGTCATGACATTATATAGTATGTTGGAGTAAATGTAAATCAAATTTTACAGATGTTTTCTTGATTGGCAATATTTATCAATATTAAACACACTTGCATTATATTTGACAGTGTGGGGACTTAAACCGTCTACAAATTGGAGTCAACATTTCTATCTCCAGGACTGTTTTTATTCTACCATGTGCACCAGCTGCAGCTATTGACGCGCTCCAACTACTCTTTCTACAAAACATAATTGTAAGAACCCTGCAATCCAGATATAAGTCTTACACAGCACCCCTATTTCTCCTGAACTATATAAGTCTTACACAGCACCCCTATTTCTCCTGAACTAAGTCCAGTCAGTCATTCCTACCCAGACAGATAGAGTGTAACTAGTATTATTGATGATGGACAGAAAAAAATATCTCCAGCAGCTCAAGTTTACATTTATACAATATGCTAAATACATGTACACACTACACTTCATTTTTAGAAGTGATTTAAGGCATGATACCATAAACGTCCATATGGAAAGTATGGAAATGTTGGGAGGATCCGTGTATCCAACTGTATTTCAATTTTTACACGATCTATTAGAATGTTTTCGCTTAACTCCAGCACGTTCAGCAATGCTGCCCTCTTCCAACTGTGCAGATTTTGTTGTGGAACTGGAGTTCAGGTGTCTCCACATTGCAATAGTAGAGGACTCTAACATCACTGCTTTTTAAAGACTACTCATAAACTACAATAAGTACTGCCACAAATGAGGTACTGCTTTCTATCTCCCTTTGATGAAATCTTTACATGGTGTTTGCCACCAGATGTAGTGGCCACACTATAGTATAGTATTGATAGAGGTCATTTCATCAAAGTTTCAGACATTACTCTCTGCAACAAGGATTAGAGAAGCAGCTTATTCCACTTTCTAGCAAATATTTGACAGGTGACCAAGTGTCATTGTTTTGTTTCCTAATATAATGCCCATATATTCTTCAATATTTTGCTGTAATTATATTCTGACAATCTACATTCAATTCCATGTACCTTTGGCTAGCACAATGTAACAAGTCAAAGAGCAAAATAATTCTGAGATCCCATATCCATATACCACTAGTTTACATGGAGCTGGATGACTCACATTGCTAATTTTATTCTTGGTAACACAAAAAAGACAACATTCTGTGGGAAATAAAAAAAAAATCCATGTTTTATTGGTAACTAAGCAAAAGGGCTGTTCCAAGTTCAATGTAAATGCACAGTCTACAGTGTCTCCTACAGCATACATTAATATCTGAATACCAGAAACTGATGTTTGAGAACATTCTATACACTATTCAGCATGATATGTTATGTATGTATATATTTCCTGCTGTCACTTAGCTGAGCATAGTGCTCATCTAAAAGGGAAATTTTCCAAAGAATGTAAGAATGGCAAGATATGTGTCAACACATTGCATAGATTTTACAGGTTTCAGGTGTCTAGAGCAAAAGCAAACAAAAAAACCCGAAATATTGTGTTATGCGTCTAAGGCAAAATTGACCTCAGTAGAAAGTAGAGTATGTTGGCATTAGTAGAATCTGCTTGAGTCTGCTTTTTACAACATGGGGAAAGTCACTTCTCAAATTCATTCCAAGAGACAATGACTTGTGTGTAACTCATACATTCAAAACACAACAAGCTTTATATAAATAAAGAACCCTGTAAGTAAAATATTGTGTGCTAAAGGTATATTCCATTACATGAATACCTTGACTGCAACAAAAGTGCCCCAATACTTCACTTCCCAATGTTTACTCATCCCTTCTTATTAATGTTCAAAATAATGTTCCCACTAAAGGCACCTGTATATATTTATATCATTTAATGGTTCTGCACTACTGCCTAAATGTTGTGCCCAAAGAGCAGTGTTCACATAATAGTTTAAAGTACTGTATAGTATGGGATGCTCAAAACAGGTACCACAGAGTTGATCTGGGTTTATTAAGGTATAGTATAGGCTGTTTTATGTACGAAGATCTCAGGAAAAAAAAAGGTTAATATATGAAAAAAAAAACACTACAGCAATTCTCTGGTTGTACCAGTATCAAAGCAGAAACAGAAATATCCTTCTCAGTTATAGTTTACAATTGTCATTTGAACACTTCAGGAAGAGATAATCAACTTCCCAGGGAGTAAAGTTATTTTTCCATAATCTTAGAACGTGTAAGACTCTTCCATCTGCACGCCCCATGGGATTTGGATGACAACATGTTGAGAAAAACCCTCAAAGATGCTGCAAATGGAGAATCATCTACACAGGTCTAAGTTGAGATTAAAACACACGGTGAAATAATTGTATAGGCACCCTAGAGTGGATCTGCATTTGGAATCATTATCATGAAGATGTCCAACAGCCACTGAGTCACAATATTCAAAGAGCATACAGTGTATATATATATATATATATATATATATATATATATATATATGTACACACACAAACACACACACACACACACACACACACACACATATTGTGTATATGTATCATCCTCTGCAATCAGCCTTGTTTACATGCTATGGAATGTCCCAGGCTACAAATTACAGTGCTCAACTAATTTGTACAAAACTTTGACCATATATGCAAAGCTATCTAAGTGAATGTAAAACCTATGTCATAAGTTAAAGCAAACAAAAGTTAGCAAACAGGCCTGTTGTGTAATTCAAAAAAGTGTCCTAAAGTGGAATTCAAGTTTTTTTTTTTTTGAGGTTTGCAGATATTCAGTTCTGTCCTATGCAACATGCTTAATTATTACTTGCAAATACAATTCCAGGATAGCACTGAGTCAGTTGTAATGATACAATGGAATGGTGCTTTATGAAAAGAAGATGACACAGTAGTAGTCATGTTTCAAGCTCATAAATCACAATGTAAAATGTACAGTAAGAGATACACACGACTCACTGATATCATGGTATCTCAGAGAAGCATTACCTTTACAAAACGCCTGGAGGTCTGCTGATGCCAAGTTCACCAAAAGTACTCCAGGCTGTCTTATGGGCACAATTATATCTCTTTACATGGTGTGTCATGTAGCATTCCTAAGACAAATGCATTCATTCCCCATATGCGATCATCTTCCAGTTCTTACAGCTTACAGGAAAATTAAACTACACTGTCAAATGCTTCACTTTGTGCCTTCTGTAGAGTGTACTAGGTCTATGTATACTGGAATATACATAAATAATAACTCTTCTATCCTACAATACATTGCAATACAAGATATATGAACAGATGGTAGCCCGCAGCCTGGAAATAGATGACATACCCGGCGTGTCCTGTTCTCCCCTCGGCAGCCTGGGCATACTGTATATCCTCAGATCCTGCGATTCCCTCCAGCACCTTGGACAGCGCTCAGTGAGTGAGTGAGGGAATGCACTATGCGCTCCGCCTGCACGCTGGAGCTGTCTGTTCAGCACTGAGCACAGAACACTCTATAGACCAGGGTGATTCTCTGCCTCCTTCAATGGAAATCCCTGGAACTTGCTCCTATTATATACCAGATGCGCCTGCTCTTTGCATACAAATGCACCTACAGTACCGCGCAGTCATATAAAACCATGGAAGTGGCGATGTTCTGTATATTTCTTAAAACAATGACTTTATTATACTTAGAGCTAAACGATTGATAGGAATCTTCTCAATAAACTTTATAGGACCACCTTACACCTACATATTTCTGCTGATACCATAGCTACAATATGGTACAGTACAGTACGAGGAATATGCACTGTAAGTGTGCCACACAATTTAAAGTAGATTACACATGGACATTTTTATGACTTTCCATCTGTTGTGGAGCTATAAACGCTCTATAAAGCGCTCAGACTCGGAATTGTATTTCTAACAACCTGATAGATGCACCAACCAGCCCATGATTTAGGACAATCAGTAAATTGTTAATGTAAGTATGGCCAACGCATTAATGAGATCTCTTGTATATTGGAAAGCCAATTTGTGTAAATCTGTGTATTGTGTTTTGGGTATGTCTGTCCCCAGATTATATTGTGCAATGCATGTATACATTGTATACCCAATGCTTCTTACCTAGCTGCAGAGCTAGCACTCTGTTGTGCATAACGTCCTCATACAGTAGGTTAAGCGCTGAGAGCATGCAACAGTTTCTATGAGTGAGAAGTATAGTGAGTAGCACTACAGAGACTCTCTCACATCAGTGCGGGGATTTCAGGATTACCGATCACTCATCATCTGCATTAATGAGACACTGTTTAGTAAATGTTGTATAAACAACGTTTGTCTAATTTCCCCAGATGCTTAATATAGAGGGGAATTTCTACTTCCAGCTCCTATACCAGCGTAAAAATGCTAATTCCGGACAGAATTTCCGCAACACCCTATTTACTGTAACTGTAAAAATATACACATCACTCGGACTATATATTGTTCCGCATCTACAGTACTGTACTGTACAGTACTGTAGATGGCTAAATACAATAGATGTTAATATATGCCTCTTTATGGCTTTATTTTAAAAACATAACTGAAAAGTTTCCCATATGTGTACAAAGACATGATGTACCATATTCACTGAGACTGATGCAGAACAGAGGGCATCAGTATTCTTATCATTGACAATACGCTTTTATTTGCGCTAGATTTCCTTAGTTGCGCATCTTATGCACCTCCGTCTGCACTGCTGCTTTTCTTATTCCGGTGGTACTGTACATTTGTGAATGGGGTTTATGATGGTTACTAAACTAAGCAGAAGACGGTTAGCCTTGTCTTATCACTCACACACTGAACATAAGGGTTGTCATATTTCAGCACAGCTTTAGAAAATCATTCGCATATCCTCTGCTTTACACTGTGCCAGATTGAAGATTGCCTGCCAGTATTTAACTGTGTTCGTCTTCATGCGTACCCACAAACACGCAATTGGATAGCTAAACATAGAACGCATGCTATGGATACAAGCGACATAATACAACTACGAGTCAAGTAATGGGCTTTCTTTGTTGTTGTTTAAACTACTCCTAGTACACCATGTAACAGTAAAGACCCTTCTATAGTGTATTCCCCCTACTAACGAGAATGTGGGGAGCAGAGGTTAGTTTGCTCAGTAAAGTAATCGTGACATATAGTAGAAATTGTATAAGCAGAGAACAGATACAGAGGATGCACCAAAAGAGACATACAAGAGCCTAGCCTATCCTCTGTGCTATAACTCTTTTTGTTGTACCAATATCCTTTATATTGTCTCACACAATATTACTCAGTGCACCTACTGTATGTGCATCCGGGCGCCCAGGCGTTACTGAATGCTATTGTAGAGGGATCTGGATTTTTCGCATTCGATTCAAATGCTGTCATCTCTGACAAGCTCTAGATGCCAATGCCCCAGCATCAAGGCATCTTATTTAGAGTGGCACTGCCACCTCTCTTGTACACCTGAATAAAGTGGCATGAACTACACATAACCATACATGCCAATATATACTGTACACTGCCAGAGACTTAGAAAAAAGTTTACTATGCTCTTCCCAACACATTACAATACATGGTAGTACAATAATCTGTCTTGACGACTTGCCCAATGAGTAGGTCTAGGTGTGTTCCTACGCTCCGTAGCGGAGAGATGCTTGTTCAGAGAACAGAACACTTCTGTAAGTTAGAAGTTTCCTAATTGTCCTCTTTTCTTTCCCAAAGAATGTTATTAGCATATAGAGTGGATGCAGTGTTGCATAAGTAATAGACGCCGTGTTCTATAACCCTGTATGCCTGGTCACTCTCACAACATTGCCCCGGGGAGAAGGACCAATAAATACTGTATCCTCACCACGCTCTATTTATTTAACACAGGCAGGTACTGTACCACCATGGCTCTGAGTGCTATTGGAAAGCGTTTACGGTCTTTACAAGGTCCCCGGTTAAGGTCTATACAATTTCTAGAGTCAAGAAGCTTAGCTGAGATGTTGGAGAGTCGTGTCATTGTACTCTGCCCAGGTCAGATCTGAACACCCCCTCCCCCCTAAATCACAATAAAATGTAGCACACTTACCTGTGCTGGGACGTAGTATTACGACTATAGATGCCCTCAGAGATGGAAATCATGCTTGTTCAACACAAAACAAGTGATAGTAGAGGTACTCACCTCCAACAAGCTTCTCTTTCCCTTCTCCGGAAAGAGTTTTTAATGTCTGTTCTCTTCTTGAGTATGAACAATGGGGGATACAAGTAAACGTCCTTCCCACCCCTTTCCTTCCTCCCACCCTCTCTTTATTTACTCCCACCCTTCTCCCTCTCCAAATAGGAGATGGAAAAGCTCTATAAATATGTAGGGAGCCAACAGATGAAGTAGGAACTCAGGGTGGTGTGTAGGAACCCATTGCTTAATGTACCTCCTTTATTCTATCATCATAGAAACGAATTAACTTTGACATCCAACCAGAGTTTTATGGGTGTGGAGTGAAACGAAACAGTCCTCATTAACTTATGCCCCTTTCAGACCGCACTTTTAAAACGGTAAATTGCCGTTTTTTTACCGTTTTAAAACGGTAATGTGTGCGGTCTGAAAGGTCCAGTCCCACTTAACCGGTTAGAAAATGCAGTTTTTTCTAACCGGTTAAAATGCAGGGTCCTACCCGTTTCTGAACCGGTATTTTAGCCAAAAAATCGGCTCAGAAACGGTATTTAGGACCCAGCCAATGAGCTGGGTCCTAAATTCAGCACAGTGAATACTTAATGAGCGCTCATTAAGTATTCACAGCACTGGAGCCCCCCCCCGCGCGTGTCGACACCCCCCGCGCGCGTGTCGACGCCCCCCCCCCCGCGCGTGTCGACGCCCCCCCCCGCGTGTCGACCCCCCCGCGCGTGTCGACGGCCCCCCCGTGTCGACTTACCCCGTGCCGGTATCTCCGTTGTGGTTCCCGGCACTGCAGCTCAGTATGCTCGGAAAGCACTTATGAAAAAAGTGTCTTTCAGAAAATGGCTGCCCCCATACGGAAGACAGTTTTTTTAAACTGGGTTTCCTATGGGGCAGCCATTTTCTGGAAGACACTTTTTTCATAAGTGCTTTCCGAGCATACTGAGCTGCAGTCCACAACGGAGGTACCGGCACGGGGTAAGTCGACACGGGGGGGGGGGGGCCGCCGACATGAGGGGGGGGGGGGGGGTGGGGGGGCGTCGACACGCGCGGGGGGCGTCGACATGCGCGCGGGGGCGTCGACATGCGCTCGGTCGACACGCGAGGGGGGGGGGGGGGAGCTGCACGGAGGGGAGTGCTGAAGGCTGCACTGGCTTTAACCCTGTATTTGGAAAGTTTCCAAAAACGGGTCTGCCAGTGTCAAAAAATCGGCACTTAAACGGTAATATACCGTTTAAGTGCTGCGGTCTGAAAGGGGTTTTATCTGGCAGACCCGTTTTTGGAAACGTTTCCAAATACAGGGTCAAAGCCAGTTATGCGGTCTGAAAGCAGCATTAGAGAATCAGCAGACAAGAACATTCATACATCTGTTATATAACTTAATTCCCCTACATCTCAACAAGCACAACTATCTGTGTGCAATTACAGACCTATTAAGGCTAAGACCAAAGGAATGATTTGATTTTTATTTCATGCCATTGTATGGTTTACCTGTTGACAATCCTCTACTTTTACTCCTAGTGCTAATGAGGCTGGAAAAGATCTGCTGAAACACTCATTAAACTAAGCTGCCTTTCTTGGAATGAAATAATTGAAATAGTCAGACAGTCAGTGATTCCTCTTGAAGATGAAACAGAAGCCAGGTGGGCAGTGCAGCCCTCTGTGATGTGCCATATATGTACTGTATCAGAACATGGCTTAGCATCACACATTAAGAAGATAGCACTTATGTGTTGCCTAGTGTTCAGTGTAATCCGCACATGTAGTGGAAAATATTCTTGGATGCACAAGATCTTCACTGTAAACAGTGTCTTGTTATTACTCCTTGTTTGAACATATTTTACTGGATGCATCCCACATGAACAGACCCCATGGGGGCTGAGGCACAAGAAAGTCTGCCTGTGTTCTGTTATTGCAGGGCTTTCCAAAATCCAATTATCTGCAACCATAATTGATGCGTAACTGCTACAATGTAGAATTGTGCTTTAACAGTTAATACATACAGTACTAGATAAGACTAATTTGCTGATTTATGGCTGCCCCCTCCCCCCCCCCCTGCCCATGTGTTGACCCTGTTTTACTCTTTACAGGCTTGGGAGTTTGTAGACCAATCTGCAAAGTAAGAACATTATAGTATACACCTAGGGCTCTATTCAGCTAGCAAATTTCTACTTACAGTACATTTTTGGAAATTAGGGTTTAAATTAAGTATCCTTGCAATTTAGCAAAGGGTTAAAGAAGAGGATAATACAATAATCTACCCGACTCCTACAATATCGCACTGTAGAGAGCAAGCCAACACTCTACGGAACCTTGACATTGTCTTCTATTTAGGTAGCAGGAAAACATTAAAAAAAAGCTGTTTTACATAACGCCATCCCAGGATGACATTATTTGAAGAAAAATACTTATTTTAGCCAAAATCTGCAGGGACGGAGAGATCTTGTCCAATCAGTCACTGCAGCCTGCTAAAACACCTCCCACTCTCTGCACGCTTTCCCTATGCCATGTTCCTGGCAGTGTAATTACAAGGTTGTGTATCTTTGCGTGTGTGTGTGTCAGTCTGGGGTTAAAGAAAATATAATGGGTATTTAGTGTTCACTCCAGAATGTACCACTGCGTTTGCCAGGGAAAAGGGATGTGGCAACTCAAAGGGGGTGTGTCCTTAAGAGGACAAGGGGGGGGGGGGGGGTGCGGAAGACTGTGTTGAGTCAGGGTAGTCAATAACTTCCCTGTCATTAATGATTTACATAATTAAATAATACAAAGAAAATAATTATGACATATTATGGGCTAGATTCTCTAAGCTTCAAAAGTGATAAAATGGAGAGTGATAAACAGCCAGCCAATCAGCTCCTACCTCCCATTTCACAGATTTGTTTGAAAAATGTCAGACAGGAGCTGATTGGCTGGCTATTTACCACTCTCCATTTTATCACTTTTGAAGCTTAGAGAATCTGGCCCTATGGGTCACAAGTATATGCTTTATAGTATTCTAATCATTTTTACCCCATTTTTTGTTTTAAATTGGTTTCAGAGGCACCAAGAGCAGTGCTTCACCCGTCAATATTAAAATACCAGAAACAGGGGGTGGGGCCAAGCAGTAGGTTTTAAAATCCCATTCAAAAAAGGTATATAAGAGGCACCTTTACAAGTGCCTCAGCGACAGGGGCGTGCTTTCTGCCTATATGAAAGCACGCCCCTGTCTCTGAGGCAGATATGATTGGGCACAGTGGTGGAACATTCGGCATACACCACGATGAATCCAGCGCTGACAGGGTTTTTGGGGAGCACTGGGTCCAGGTTGCTTCTGCTATATAAACTGTGCGCCCCCCCCTGGTTATGAATATTATATATTTATATAGTACTTGCAGATATTACCTGTGCAGTCAAGGAGACAAGGGGAGGGCCCCCTATCTTCAGTGCTCCGGGCCCCCATAATGCTTAATCCGGCCCTGACCCAGCTCTCCAAACAGAGCCCTTTTGGGCTGGCCCCACCAAGCTAGTGCCTCACCAACCAATAACCTCAATGCATGCCACTGCCTTCATCACCTTCCTCAGCCCCTCAAAACTGTACTCAGCCTTTTATCACCATCCTATGCCCTTCCTCACCTCCTTCAACCCTTCAGTGCTTTTGTCAGCTGTCAATATCTTGCCCAGCCCCCTCGTCATCTACTTCAGCCCCTCAGCAATTTCCTTTATCCCTCATCATCATACTGTACTCATCCCTTATTACCTTCCTTGACCATTGCATCACTTATCTCACTTATCTCACCCCTCATTGCCTTCCTTAGCCACCTCCTCACATCCTCACCTTCTGCATGTGAAAACACTTTCATTTTCTTAATATATAACTGTATTTATATATTATCAACGGTGGCGAGCTGTGCTGCATTCACTATCTATTCTATTCTCCCTTGATGGAGATCGTGGACCCTCATGAGGGAAAATAGTCCATGTACTTTAAGTCAGGATTCGGACTGTTGGGCTCCTGACAGTTGGGATTCCGATGTCAGAGAAACAACTGTCAGAATCCTGACTTTCGGTGAGACATCCAGCACCCCCTTCTGCTGTCCCTGCAGCTATTCCTCTCTGTTCATCTGTAACCCCCACCCGCTGTTGTCCCCCTCGCTGGCTATTCCTTTCTGTTCTCCTATAACCTACTACCTAGCTTTTCCTCTGTTCTTCTGTGACCCCCCCCCCCCACCTACTGCTGCCCCCCCCCCCCCCCCCCCCCCCCCCGCAACTAGTCCTTTCTGTATGGGATGGAGCATTGGGAGCATCCCAGTTCAGTGCAGCCCTTGTCTGCCGGCGCTCGCCAGAGGGGAGGCTCTCGCGAGCCCTGGCCAAAGATGACAGGGGCTACATCTGTAGCTGGGGAGGGAAAAAATATTATGTAAAAGTATTTGACGAAATATCTATTTCTGAATAGAGCCAATAGTTTGTCTATAGCTGTTGAAAGATCTGATTTAATGCTATTAATACGTAGGTTGTGGAAACCAGTCTAGCAGACTCAATACATGGGACAATTATTTTTTCTGCATTGTGACTACTATAAGTGGTAATGATCATAACGAAGATAATAGACAACATATCTATCAATCATCCCATTTATCAAAATACAATATTTGCACAGAACAAAAATATCAAAAATCATGGAATATGTGAAACCATTCCAACCACCCTATTATACATAGGGTAAAGATAACACCCACACGAATGGCAATGCAACTGCTTTTGTCTCCTCACGCTCTTGCAAATCTAATCTATTAGTGGATCTATTACACAGCACTAGTATATGTCATGTATGTCACTGTATGACACTGCTTAGCAATGCTAGGAGTACAAGGTTTTTCACACAGAAACTCAGGATGGGAAAAATACTCTTCACTGTTTAGAAGTATTATATATATGAGGTCTGGAAAATGTTTGAGTCACTCTACATGTGCACATGGGGAAGTACAGACATAAAGCACAGCAATGCATGAGTGGTTTTGCTGCTTGCACTAAGAGATGGTTACTATAAATGCTGCCAGCACTAAATGTATTTCTTTATTTTATTTATTAACAGTTTCTTTTATAGCGTACAGATATTCCGCAGAGCTTTACAGAGAATATGTGAACATTCACATCAGTCCCCGCCCCAGTGGAGCTTACAATCTATATTCCCTACCACATGTACACGCACACATAGAGATTCCAGTGTTAATTTGTTGGGTGCCAATTAGCCTACTAGTATAATTTTGGACTGGGAGGAAACAAGTGTACCTGGAGTAAACCCACGCAAGCACAGGGAAAATATACAAACTCCGCACAGTTAGAGCAATGGTGGGAATTGAACCCATGACCTCAGCACTGTGAGGCAGTAATGCTAACCATTACACCATCCTTGCTGACCACTAAATGCTTATATCAAATGCTGCCTACACTAACGAGGTGATTCTGGTTGGCTCACGAAGTAGCCCTGCACATGCACATTTGCGAATTTGCACACGTGCAAACATTGGTCCCCTGTGCGATCACGCCGGGACCGAGCCAATTAGAATTCAATTGACTTTTATTTGCAAGTGCCGGGATGATGTCATGTGATGCCACCAGGAAGGCATCGGTCTGCCCGCGTACCCATGGGAATGACAAAAAGGGGTGACAAAAAGACTGGGGGTCCCCCATATTTTGGAACCAGCATCAGGCTCCAACAGCCAGCTGTGTCATGTCTCAGGCAGGGTTCACTTTTTAAGCAAGGTCCCCCGGCTGAACCATGACTACTGTGGCTGAATCAGCCCCATGCTGCTTACATTAAATGTCTGCAGTAAATGCTGCTTATGCTAAATGTTGTTTGCACTAAATTTTGCTAATGTTAAATTCTGCATGCACTGATTGATGCTTACACTATATGCTGCTTTTTTTTTTTTTTTCAAAACGTTTTTATTAAAGTTTTGCATGTAATAGTAGTTGTACATAACTAAACATCAATCTCTTGTATTAAAACATTCAGCAAATAAAGTACATTACCCTATGAAAACTGTGCATAATTGGTATTTCTTTCCATGGGTGTATTCATGTCAGATGTATAACATTTCCTTTCTTCAATCCCTGAGAACCCACTTTTCCTATTGCACCACTTTCCCTTCTCAATATTTGACCCCTCTTTCTTATTTAGAGGAGTGTTCAAAAGAGTAACCCTTTAGTTTCCTCGTCTCTACATACAGTCGCCTGATTACATGTCTAATACAACTTATTCCTTATGAATTTCAACAACCAATCAACTACCCCTACAACATTAACTACCCACCCCCCCTCCCTTGCCCACCCACAACTAAGACTCGGTGCGCCTCAACTATCTGTTAGTGATCTAAGCAGGTACCAGGTTGTGCCTTCAAACACCTTCATAACGTGTTTCCTTTCATACACTATATGCTGCTTATTCTAAATGTTGCCTGCACTAAATGCTGCTGGTACTAAATGCTGCTTGTACTAAATGCTGCTGGTACTAAATGTTGCATGCACTAAATGCTGCTTATACTAAATGCTGCTGGTACTAAATGCTGCTTATACTAAATGCTGCTTATACTAAATGCTGCTGGTACTAAATGCTGCTTATACTAAATGCTGCTTATACTAAATGCTGCTGGTACTAAATGCTGCTTATACTAAATGCTGCTTATACTAAATGCTGCTTATACTAAATGCTGCTTGCACTAAGGGGGTGATTTAGGTTGGTTTGCAAAGCACATTTGGGACCTCATTCAGGTCCTTTAGCTCCCCCGCGCATTCGTACTTTTGCGTATGTGAAGACGCAGGGTGTGTGCGGCCACGGCAAACAGGGAGTTTTCTGAGTGCACACGCACCCAGGATTTCGGGCGCGGGGGGGGGGGGCGTGCGGAGGCAGGCCGGGTGATTTCCCCAACAGGGACCGATGGTGAAGTCCTGCGCATGTGCATATTTGCAAGCGTTCCTTGAAAAACAAAAATTCTGGGTGCAAAAGCGGGCGGGCACCTGACTTCCGGGGGCAGACGGCTGGTATAGCCAGGCTGCCCGCCCTGTTCTCGGATCAGAACGCCACAGATCTAAGTCAGCAGAGAATTACTTAGATTGTCGAGCACTACCGAAATCATTGAATGATTTTGGGCCTGCGCGCAAACCTGCAAATGGATGTTTGCAGTGTTGCGGGACATTCGCTGTGTAGCGGGGGCAACCATTCACATGCCCAGCGAGTGGCGTTCCATGGCTCGCAAAGCAGCAAAATACCGCACTTTGGGTACCTAGCTTTAATTGTACAAAAATAATTATATTTTACCAGTATTCTTTTGACAGAGTTTTAAAAGAAAGCCCCATACACACTTGCTGATGTCCCCTGAAATTGGTGGCATCAGGGACCCGGCGGGGGGGAGGGTTGGGGGCAGGCAGGCATAGAGAAATGCATACACACTTACCGATACGGGCCCTGAGGTGAGCGACGGTAGGGGGGAGCGACAGCCGACCTGCCTCATTAATGAGGACCTTCCTCGTCTGGACATTCTGGACGAGGGAGGGGGTCGTTAAGGACAGTGAGTGTACACACTAGGTTATAGTGTCCACAATATTGCTCAGAAACTCCCTCCCGTGCTGTGTATGCGGCTTAAGTGCAAGCATAAAATAATGTCGGATATCTGCCTTCTAAACGTTTAGAAAATAGATTCTTTTTTTAAAAACACATTGGTGACTACAAACCTAATTTTCACACAGTCCACTGAAATGCATTTTAGCAACAAAGAAGCCACAGGCATTGATACATATGCAGGAAGTGAGCTCAGTCTTTAATTCCCTTTGTAGTTCATTTTGCTTTTTGCTGAGAAAAAAACCGTTTTGATTGGTGTCTGATGAGCGTCTCGCTGTACAGTACAATATTTTCAGTTGTGATGTACTTTACTGTTTTTGTGTCTTGGAATAAAACATGTGATTGACTATGATCTTGTCTTCTGATGCATCTCACATTCGGAGGTGGCCGTCACTGTCTGTCACCCTCACTGTTGATGCCAGATTCTTTCCTTGCATAGGACAGGCAGAGTGTTCACCTCACAAGAATGTTTTGCTCCCTACACTTCATTCAACAGTTATATGAGTTCACCTTATACTTGCCAACTCTCCCTGTCCTGCAGGAGACACCATGGTCATGGCAGAGAGGGTGGGGCATAATGACGAGATTGTATGCTGATCATGTAATTTTAGCCCAACCCATTTGCAAATACACTCCAATAACATCAATTACCCCTTTAGGGGGTTGGACCTAATGATGCAATTACCATAGCCCCACCCCCTTTACCACCCACCTGCTGCTCTTCTCCAGTCATCTCTCAGAGAGAAATTGCTAAATATAGACAAGTATGGTTCACCTACCCCGTATTATGCCGGTTTCAGACCTGCTCGCTGGGCTTCATGTGTTCGGAGCCGAGCAAGCAGGTTAATGCCACCCTGCCGAATTCACATCCCCCACCATCCTAGCCCATGTGCAGGGCTGCTAATAGATGTTTACGCGTACACATCTGTTTGCATGAGGCCACACAGAGGAGAAATCATTCGATGGCTATTTACCATCAAATAGTTTATTCCATCTCTGCCCGGCACTCACAGCCGCCGTTTGACTCAGGTGGCTGCTCGCATAGATGCGATTAGACGCATGACGTCAGCACCTGCTCCGAACAGGCAGGGGTACGCCTGTGCTTGCTGGTGCCTGCCCAGCATTTCTGTGGCTGTGCCCACCGTTTTTTGGGTACGCCCGTGAAATGCCGGAAGTCCACCCTAGACCGCCGCTGCCTGTCAAGCACAAGGGCGTACAGTCATATATTTCATGGCACAATGGATTTTCTCATCTATAGTCTCATCAATCTCATGTTGCTACTCATCTAGGGAAGCTTTATTCCTTGTGCCAAGATAGCTGGCGAGGCTACTATTGAGCATGTGTGGAGCCATCTTGGAACAGTGTGAGATTGCCACAGTGGAAGACAGCACTGTTCCAGTCAGACCTCAGATTACCTGCTGTTTTATCTGCTGTTCCAGCATCCTCTACTGCTATCTGTAACCCACATACACTTATTTCATGGCAAAGTGTATGACACCCTGCTCTAGCTATCCGAGTATATAACAGTAAGTACAGCTGCACCTAATTTATCTTCAATAAACCACTGCACTGTTAAAGTACCTGGGCTGTTCATCGTTGTAAAGCATCTGTGGGTTTGTGTATCTGATACAGAAGTAACAAGTACGGTTCTGTGTCTTGGCATCCTTAAAGGGGGTGATTCTGGTTTGCATGGTAAGCTGCTCGCAGCTTACCGAGCACCAGAGATGCCGCCCATTACCCTGCAGATATTCGGTGTGCGAGGGGGGACGCCATTTAATCCACCCCCAAAGCTGCGAATTTCACAGCTTTGCATGTGCACTAGAATAAGGCCCTATATCTGTAACTATAAGCGTTCCCTGAAAACTCACCTCATCAGGCAAGCTTATGAAATTCCAGAACCAGCCACTTAACCTTCATATACCATTCTTATCTCATCACATCCCCACTGTACAGGCCACACATATCCACTCCTTTCTTCACATTTTCCATCCTCCTGACCCCTGGCCAAACTGCTGGGTCGCCATATCTTACAGCACACCAGGAACCTCTGCATTCTGGTGGACTTTATACAATAAAGAATATTTATCCTTGTGTATCAATGCCTATTTCCCTATATATTGTAAGTGTGCGAGCAGGGCCCTCATACCTTTGACTGTCTGTAAATAACCAGTTTGTTGTATCACAGTCTCCTTTGTAAACGGAATATGCTGCGCTATGTAAGAAACTGTGGTACTTGTGTAGTTTCATGGCGGCAGCCTAAGCTAGGTTGTCAGCGTAGCCCAATGGCTGCCTAGCGTAGTCAGCGTAGTGTCTCCGCGGCAGCTCGGCGTAGTTAGCGTAGTCAGCGTAGTGTTCCCGTGGCAGCCCTAGTCACCGTACTGTCAGGCAGCGTAGTCACCGTACTGTCCCCACGAGCTGCAGCTCTGTAAATCGCATCTCCTCGCTGCGCTTAGCACGCTTTGGGCTGGCGTGGATAGTGGGGGATGTTTAAAGAAAACATTCACACTTGGCATATCATACATCTGACAACATTTGTTAACTGGTAACTGGATTTTAGTGAACAATAAAGAAGAAAAAAAGCAATGAACAATGTACAATAATATCAAATAACAAGTCTAATAAACTATAAAAACAGTCATTCTTCACTTTCTGCATTTCTTCAAATGCAGCCTCCCGCATAAGGTTGTTGTAAATAATGGTGTTTTTATTGGAAATCATGAGGTGCCGCTCACAAAATGTAATGCTAGTTAGCTCCTCCGCCCAAGAAAATAAGAACCATAGAAGGGTCATAAATGTCAGGTGACATCCTTGAAACCATTGAGTGGCCCGGAGACTAACCTTCTTGCCGCAGCTTCTTATGTGGTAGCACCACATCCACTCCTTTATATTAAGCCCGTTGACACAGGTCTATGTCTCTGGCAGCAAGTGGTGGCGTTGTAAAAACTGCACGACTCCTCCTCCGCCTGCGGCAGGTTAAAGATGGTTAATGCTGCGGCAGCCGTAACTGAGACAATGAAATCAGTGGTGACAGAATGCTGAGTACACTAACTGCGTAACTGACCGGGACTCTGACTACGCTAACTATGCTGGCAGCGAGGACTATGTTGTTAAGCGGCCGAGGGAACACTACGCTGATTCTGCCAGGGACGCTGACAACGCTAACTACGCTGGCCGAGGGAACACTGTGGCCATGGGAACACTGCGACCGTGGGAACACTACGCTGATTCTGCCAGGTATGCTGACAACGCTAACTACGCTGGCAACGGGATCACTACGCTGATTCTGCCAGGGACGCTATGCTGACTACGTAACTGCCGCCGTGAAACTACACAAGTACCGAAACTGTTAATAAATAAATAAAATAAATACTATATTGTCTTACCTGCACAGTCTATTTTCCTATTCAATATAGACTAAACGGGAGCAGGCATTGGGATTGAATCGACATCGAATGCGGCTGAAAACCGTTTGATTTTGCCTATGTAAGAAAAATCAACTAGAAAAATCGACCACATCGAACTGTGTGTACCCCTATATGTCATATGTGAATGAGGGATAAAAGGCATATGTGATGTCTGGTTATTGATAATGAAATGTGGGATGAATGCATGCAAATAATGTGTATGTGATGGAAAGAAAATCTATGTGATGTGAAATTAATTTGAATTAGATTTCAGTCCATTTAATGCATGAGTACAGCTGTTAATGATCTGGTATGAAGGTTGGCGTAGAGATGTTATAGAAGAGTATTGATATGACCTTTTAAAAATAATATAAAGGGGGGGGGGTTTAAATATTTGGACTAAAGTGGGAAGTACAGAGGCCTATTAGGCTTCTTGGTAAAGCATAGTAGAAGGGGTACCTTGACTGTTGATAGATGGGGTGACATTCTATGTGATGAGATAAAATCGCTTTTTTTTTATCGCACCACTTCGCACTTTTGCAAATAGCAAGATTGGCCCGTTTTTCGCATATTTAATGAGATGCGAAAAACGGGCCAAATAGTGCGAATAGGTGCGAGGTGGTGCGATGTCTTTAGTCCTAAAAAAGTGCGATTTTCATGTCTGAATATCGCACGTTTGCAGGAAAGCGCAAATAAAAAAAAAAAAAACGAGCGCGGGGTCCCCCGCCACAGCATAACCAGCCCCGGGCTCATTGAGCCGGTGCTGGTGACATAAAATCAGGGTCCCCGACAAATAGGGGTCCCCTTGATTTAATGAAACCAGCACCAGGCTCAAGGTCCGGCGCTGGTTCCCAAAATACGGGTGACAAAATGACTAGGGGTCCCCCATATTTTAAGAACCAGCACCGAACCCAACCAGCCAGCAGGGTAATGCCACAGCCGGGGGACACTTATTATATAAGGTCCCGCGGCCAAAGCATTATCCCCGTGGCTGGTCAGCATGGGCAGGAGTCCTGGGGAAGTGGGGACCCCCCCAATGAAGGGGTCCCCCCCTCCAGGACTTACCAGCCCATGCTGAAAGTCCGGGGCTGTCCCCGATGCCCCTGGGCGGTGGGCATCGGGCTGATGGATTGTGTAAAAAAAAGAAGATAAACTATTGTTTTCTACTGGCGAACTATGAGTCCCAGCAAGCCTACCCCGCATGCTGGGACTTGGAGAACCACAAGTCCCAGCATGCGGGGCATTAAAGGGCCCGCTGGCACTTGTAGTTCTACAGTACAAAAAATAGTTAAATAAAACACACTGACACCCTGAAAAATAAAAGTTTAATACACACATAACACACACACACTAATACTTACCTACCTTGAGCCCGTAGGTCGGTCCTTGGATCCTGGGTCCGGGCTCCGGGGCTCCAGGGCTAAAGAGTCCGGTTCCGGGGCCTTGGTCCTGGTTCCGGGGCTGGTCCTGGGGTTCCGGGGCTCCAGGGCTGAAGAGTCCGGTTCCGGGGCCTTGGTCCTGGTTTCGGGGCTAGTCCGGGGTCCAGGATCCGATGAAGTCCACAGGGGTACCTGAGGAAGGAAATCCTACTCACCTGGTCCCCGGCGACGTCATCGGCATCCTCTCCGGCAGACGCGCTGCTCCCGGCTGCTGTGGTACCCGCTCTCGGACTGGAGAGGCACAGAGATTTTCATCTTCCGCGCCTTTCCTCCGGATGATTCTTTTGGCCGCCTAGCGGCCAATCAGGAGCCGACTTTCTCGACTCCTGATTGGCCGCTAGGCGGCCAATGGAATCATTCTGAGAAGAGGCGCGGAAGATGAAACATCTCTGCGCCTCTTCAGTCCGAGAGCGGGTACCACAGCAGCCGGGAGCAGCGCGTCTGCCGGAGAGGATGCCGATGTCGTCGCCGGGGACCAGGTGAGTAGGATTTCCTTCCTCAGGTACCCCTGTGGACTTCATCTGATCCTGGACCCCGGACCAGCCCCGGAACCAGGACCAAGGCCCCGGAACTGGACTCTTCAGCCCTGGAGCCCCGGAACCCCAGGACCAGCCCCGGAACCAGGACCAAGGCCCCGGAACCGGACTCTTCAGCCCTGGAGCCCCGGAGCCCGGACCCAGGATCCAGGGACCGACCTATGGGCTCAAGGTAGGTAAGTATCAGTGTGTGTGTGTTATGTGTGTATTAAACTTTTATTTTTCAGGGTGTCAGTGTGTTTTATTTAACTATTTTTTGTACTGTAGAACTACAAGTGCCAGCGGGCCCTTTAATGCCCCGCATGCTGTGACTTGTGGTTCTCCAAGTCCCAGCATGCGGGGTAGACTTGCTTGGACTCATAGTTTGCCAGTAGAAAACAATAGTTTATCTTCTTTTTTTTACACAATCCATCAGCCTGATGCCCACCGCCCAGGGGCATCGGGGACAGCCCCGGACTTTCAGCATGGGCTGGTAAGTCCTGGAGGGGGGGGACCCCTTCATTGGGGGGTCCCCACTTCCCCAGGCCCCCTGCCCATGCTGACCAGCCACGAGGATAATGCTTTGGCCGCGGGACCTTATATAATAAGTGTCCCCCGGCTGTGGCATTACCCTGCTGGCTGGTTGGGTCCGGTGCTGGTTCTTAAAATACGGGGGACCCATAGTCATTTTGTCCCCCGTATTTTGGGAACCAGCGCCGGACCTTGAGCCTGGTGCTGGTTTCATTAAATCAAGGGGACCCCTATTTGTCGGGGACCCTGATTTTATGTCACCAGCACCGGCTCAATGCGCCCGGGGCCGGTTATGCTCTGGCGGGGGACCCCGCGCTCGTTTTTTTTTTAATTTGAACTGTTTTTTTGTTTTTTTTTCACAACAGAACCCTGCACAGAACATTGCGATCTGTGCAGGGTTCTGGCTAATTCGCCCATCAGAACCTGGTCTGAATTTTGGGCGAATTATAGACACACTTTATACAAATCGCATACCATTAAATATGCGATTTGTATACTTTTCCATGTGAAAACATCTGGATGCGATGTGCTGCGAAAAGCAGCCATCGCATTTCCAGTGTGTCCAACTTGTTGGCAAAAATCGCACTTTTTTCAAATTTTTGGAGCTCATCAAATATGCGAAAATTGAAAAAAATGCGATTTCGGCCGTTTTTGCGAAAAAATTCGCAAAAGTCTATTTATCTCACCCCATAGAATGTCACCAATGATGTCTAGGTCAACAGTCAATAGAAAAGGTTGACTTGACTTTATTTGGGTTTTGTTTTTATTTATTTTTTATTTTATTTATTTTTAGTTGATAAAGCCCTGTACAGGGTTAAACGTGTCAGTTCTTTATGTGGAAGCACCCCTAAATATATCCAAGAAGCAAATGATTCGGCACTCACAAAATTATGGCAAATGGCCTGGTGCCCGCAGAGTCCCTCAGGAATAAACAGCAATGTATGGCAGCGGCACTCAAAGCGGATTCAGTATAAAATCCCGGCGGTCGGGATCCCGTCTCTCCCGCTGCTGTTATAATGAAAAGTGACTGTTAGAAAATGGCTGCCCCCATACTGCAGACAGAAAACTGTCTGCAGTATTAGGCAGCCATTTTCTAAGTGTCCGTTTTCATTATAGCAGCAGCCAGCAGGAGCCAGCACTGGGAGAGACAGGACCGTGATGGCACGGCAGCAGGTACCGGCAGAGACAGCACAGCAGCGGGTAACTATAGCCCCGCAGACCCCCGGCGCCCAAACTTTCTCTGCGCCTCCCCGCCACCGCGGGGGCTGCAGAGCTATAGTTACGCCACTGGCTGTTAAGTGTAAATCGGGTGGTAAGTGTGTAAAGGTGGTGTGAGGTGTTTATTACAGGGGCTATGAGATGGACAGTGAAGGGTTCCGGGGTTAGTGGGTTGTCATAGAAGAGCCCAAGGGTGTTAGGAGGTGGTTATTGAAGGGAATAGGGAGTGCTGTGAGGTGGACAGTAAATGGGCCCTCTTCTCTCTTGTTGTCATAGCCCTCTTCTCCTCACAATTCACTTACTGCTCTCACCTACTCAGAGACCATCTTTGCCCGCATAGGGCCAGATTCTCTAAGCTTCAAAAGTGATAAAATAGAGTGTGATAAACAGTCAGCCAATCAGCTCCTGCCTGACATTTTTCAAACACAGTCTGTGACATGGCAGGTAGGAGCTGATTGGCTGGCTGTTTATCACTCTCCATTTTATCACTTTTGAAGCTTAGAGAATCTGGCCCCTAGTCTCATAGAAACATAGAATTTGACGCAGATAAGAACCACTTGGCCCATCTTGTCTGCCCCTTATTTAAACATGTTACCTCAAACCATATTTGATCCTTATTTCTTATATCCTAAGCATGTTTAAATTGCTCTACTGTATTGCTCTACTGTATTAAGGAATAGATACTGTACTACTAATCTACTCATTCACTGCATATTATTGAATATATGTTTCTGTAATTGGTCTGACAGACAATCTATCCACCATACAGACCATACAACTTATTGATTTATTGTGTCTACACACATTTCCTGTGTATCACTGATTTTTTCAAATCCTGCACATACTGTATATAAATATTTTCTTTATTGTGTTGTGTATTTGTGTGTAAAAGTGTGTCTTTTGATGTGAATTTCCTTTATCTAGATTGTTAACAAATCAATTAAAAGTTACATTTTAAATAAAAGTGCCCCCACAAAGAGAGTACTTTCTCTTTCTAAAAAACTAAATAAACTCTGCCTACTGTATGCTAACAATCTATGCCACAGTACTTTCACACCTATTCAGTCACAACTGGAGATGTAATTGATATCTGTATGACTCTGCATTGCTCATGCTTATTGTATATGTGCACTTTGGGCCTTATTCTAGTTCACTCTTTCTGACAAAATCCTTCTTAGATGGACAAAACCATGTGCACTGCAGGTGGGGCAGATGTAACGTGTGCAGAGAGAATTAGATTTGGGTGAGTTATTTTGTTTCTGTGCAGGGTAAATACTGACTGCTTTATTTTTACACTGCAATATAGATCTCACTTTAAAGTAAAACCCCACCCAAATCTAATTCTCTCTGCACAAGTAACATCTGCCCCACCTGCAGTGCACATGGTTTTGTCCATCTAAGAAGGATTTTGTCAAAAAGAGTGAATTAGAATAAGGCCCTTTGTCACAGAGCGTTCGTTAACAGTGCCTAAACATGCAATAGGTTTACATCCAATTCAGTGTCCGGACCAAAGTGAACCTGTCTGTGCTTTTCACAGGCATTACAGCTTTTCTCAATGCAATGAATAATTGTATAACACTTGCATCATGTTTCCATGCCCACCAGATGTATATGAAAAACACAGCACAGAGTTAAAATCGTTACAACTTTAAATACCCAATCTATGTCTATGATCCAGCCCAATCTAACTGAACAAGGCAGTCAAGTCCCATATTTTAAATAAGGGAGAAATGTGCAACATTTGTACAGAAATGTGCAACAATACACTGATCTATATATACTAGCTGGGGTGCTGGTAGAATGTCTTCGGTTACTATAGATACTAGGATCAAAGAGTGAGAATAACTAACACAACTTATAAGTAGTCTACATACGGAGATACAGCTGCTCTTTTTACGTTGTTCCACTCCTGTCCATAAAATAAAAAATCGAATATCCAAACCAGCTACTGCAATACATTTCTATGGCAATTTGTGAAATGAAAGTACCTTGTTTTATGGCTGCTGATCATTAAATGTATCCATAAAATGTTCGCCCTGCAATCATCAGTTTCCCTTGATCCTGACCGTACTGACGTTTTGTGTCATGTCTTATCGCTTTCCCTGCACATCATTTCAGATCACTTTTTCAAAATTTTTACTGTATTTTCTTTTAAGTATTTATTTACTTACACTGTTTGCTTAACTACATATCATAATTAATGATGTTATGTGCTCACTTGTGTAACTGAGAAGAACCCTATAGCTTTAGCATTCATTAAAAAGACATTTTGTTTTTATGATATAGAAGCTGCTCATTTGTCAGGTGTAAGTAATTCCATTGGAGCAAATGTTTATATTCTCCGGTCTTCCCAAGATTTGCAGTGCATTTATTATAGTGTGATATATTGCCTAGGCTACTGTACATCTGTCAACAAGTCATATCTCGCAGGTACAGATATGAGCAATGGTGTAGCAATATGGATTCATGGTCAAAAGCCAGTGACCTTTCCAGGGTCAGATCTGTCACTTTCCAGCATCATCACTCTGGACGATATCATGTATCAATGCGATTTGGCAAGAACCATGAATGGTATTACAAGTAATAGATAGAAGGGAGACATTGTAGGTTTTGCAGCTTGCCTGGGTTTATAATTAAATACTGAATCTCCAAGAACATAAAGCTATACAGAGGAACCAGAATATAAGTGGTTTCACGGAACCGTTTGCAGCTATTTAACCCTTTGAACGCCAACATCTCTGTTGATATCAACTAAAACTGCCAGCGTCGCTCACACTTGTTACATAAATCCAAATAAAAAATGCTGCGTAAAAAAAGATTATATTTCTACATAAGGTAAACATTACAGGTCATTATCATGAATACAAACGTTTGCTTGCCAATTTTCACACTTATTTTGACAAATTTCCTTGGCACTCAAAGGGTTAAAAACCAAAAGATGACCCTGCATGTGCCAGAGACTGCAGAGTAATGGTGTACTACAGTACAGTAAAATAATCACCTTTGTGTTTTTAACATGTTTTAAAGCAACAAGCATACTATATACATCATTTAAAAAACGGCACTGAGCTAACACCAAAAAGCTACGTTACTACTTCCAAGCAGGGCTGTCTCTGAAGATGAGACAATTGTGTGGTACTAAGGAAGAGACTTGCTGCTTCATTGTGATAGAAGGGATTTTATCAGACCGCAAGAACAGGAACAGGTACAAAATGTTGCAGAGACAGAGTAGTTGTACCCTAGTAGAGCGAAACACAGCTGAGGTTCAGGCTACATTAAAATGGATAACACTAGGGCATACCTGCCTACATTTGAAAACTAGTTTCAGGGAGATTATAGATGGGAGTAAGTAGAATATTGAACAGCGCCCCATAGAGGGGGCTTGTCATGCTCCACCCAAAGGGCGTGTCTAGTTCCATATATGGAGAGATTGTGAAAAGAGATTGTGCACGTGACACCTAGAAGCGTGGGTGTGTACTGCTACATCTGAGAGTAATCTTTTAAAATGGCTTAGATCCAAATGTGGATGAGCCCTGAAGCAGTAAGTAAGAGATGCTATACCTAAATAACAGTCACTGATACATGTCAGGGATTGTTCATCTATTGTGTTTTACACACAGTTCCATGTAAATGGCCACAAGAAATACATGTAGCCATAGGGATCATTGTGTTTTATCTCCAAAACTGGGAAATGGCACTGATGATTCAATGTAAATGTATCTCTCATTCCTTTAAAAAAAAAAAACAAAAAAAAAAACAGCTACATAATGTGGGCTAGGTGAAAAGAGGGAGATTGCTAGACTAATGAGGGAGAGAGGGAGATTGCTGTTATTTCAGGGAGTCTCCTGCAGAATGCAGGAGGGTAGGCAACTATGCATTAAGGAGGGAATCTTATAAGCTGTAAATAGCTGAGCTCACATGGTGTGCAATATGACATGGCAATGGTATGTAAACTCTGGAAATGGCACCTGATTCCTTCTAGTGCTGGACTCACACATTTTGCTTACACCCCTATGGGGCTGTGAACAAACGTCTGCAAGTCCAGCGATAGAGCTGTTCTCAGCTGATTGGTTTCTCCCCATGTATTCAGGTTTATAAACAATTTTAGAACTTTGGGGCTGGCCAGATAACAATAATGTTGTTGTAACTCACCAGCTTAACATACCCTATATTGCAATATGTGGACTAATGACTTGGTTTACATACAGACCTATGTGCTTGAGTGTAAAGTGTCAGAGTACAAAGGCATGTTCTAGAAATTATCACAGACCTACTGCCCATGTACTTAATATAAATGCTATGTAGATGTGAGCATAAACAACCTTTGTGCACCCAGGCATGGCAGCTATCAGAGATTGTGGGGCCCGGAGAGGCAAATAGGCAGCCACCCCCCCCCCCCCCACACACACACACCTATAAAATATTACTAGCACTGCGTGGGGGGTGTCTAGAACCAGACAGTGCAATTCTAGCATTGTCTTAATTTTTTATCCACTTATAATGAAACCCCTGACAATTAAACACAGCGTCCCGGCACTCCCAGGCAACACTACACACGCAGTGGTGTAACTATAAATTTCACTTCCGCCTGCCCTCTCATGGCATTTTAATTTAATTTACACACAGAATGCCTCAGTAGTGCTATTTACACACAAAATGCCCACGGTAGTGCCACATAAATAATGCCCCCCCATAGTGCCACATACAGTATATAATGCCCTCGGTAGTGCCACATACATAATGTCCCCCATTGCTCCATATACACAGTGGCGGATTTAGGTGGAGGCACCTAGACATGTGCCTTTTTAGCTGAATCTGTGCTTAATATATTTATCATGTCTTTTTATATATTGTTTATTTGGTCACTGTACTGTGCGTAATGGCAGAACATGCTGCTTTCTGTTTTCTAGGATCTTGTGGACAGTTTGCCAAGAAGGGTGTCTGCTATAATCACTGCATGTGTTAGACCTAGTACTGACATCAATGTAATCTCATTTATTTATTTGTTCAGGGTCCAATCACATTTTTGTACATAGGAGGTCATTCTGATCTGCACGCTCCCCTGTGCGTTCGCATGGGGGATTAATGTTTCGATACTGCCCATGCGCATAAGCATTTATGCGCATGTGCAGGCTCCATTTCCGAAAGGACATCGCAACTTGTATAGTTGCCAGCCCATTCGCACGGAGCAGTGCAGGTGGGTGGCGTGGGGGCGGCAGGCAATGGTTGTGCCCATGGGAATCCTTGCGTTTCATGGGCGTTCCCCTGCTAATGGCGCCATGATGCGAGTGCCGGGGGAAGGCAGCTGATGTCACTGGATGTCAGCTGTCCGCCCTGCTATGTGGCAGGGCGCCGCAAATCTGAGTCACCAGAGAGTGACTTAGATTTGCGAACACTTGAGACATAATTCAATGCTCTGTGACCATCCAATGATTTTGGCTCCGCACGCATGGTTGCGAATGGATGTTTATGCAAAACATCCAATCGGATACATGCAGGCATATTTGCCGTGCAAGGGGGGGTGGGCGTTCGTGCAGCGTTTAGTTAGCTCACAAAGCAGTGAAATTCGAAGCTTTGCGAGTCACCCAGAATGACCCCCAAAGTGTAGTTATTATACCATTTGGACCTGCTGTGTTCCAATTCCGATTTATACAAGCCCAGGGTACTTTCTTGGTTCAATCTAATAATGTGGTACTTTTTGTTATTGACTTCAGGAGTCATAAAAGAGAGGAATTTGAACAGGGAAAGATGTACTGTAGGAATTCGCACAAAAAGTGAAGTCTTAAACGGGGTACACACTTGTCTAATTCTCATCTAAACCAACCCCCCAACCTACTTAAAAATATTTGAGACTGGTCAGAAACTCTCTAAATTACTAGGCAAGGGCATAATTAAAACTCTTTGGACCGCATTAAACTATTTTAAAAGACCCCCATCCGCAACATTGTCACTACAATGCCCCTTAGGAGAGCAAGAGAGAGTGAGGGAGTGGAATGACAGAGAGAGGGTTTCATGGAAAAAGAGGGAATGAGAGAAAGAGAGAGAGGAGCAAGAGAGTGAGGGTGTTGAAGAAAGAGCGAAAGGGATGGGAGGGCAGATAGATAGAGAGCATCAGGGTGAGAGAGATGGTGTCAGTGAGAGAGAGACACATGGGGTGTCAGAGAGGGGGAGGACAAACAGAGATGTATGGGGGTGAGTGGGAGAGTGAGTGTTAAGCAGCCCATACACGGTCCGTTTAACGGATCCGTTTGGGACTTAATTAGCACACATCGGATCGGATCCCTAGTGCATGCAGTGTGCATGCACTGCGATCCGATCCGATGTGTACCTAGTACATAAAGTATGTGCAGCACATACTTTTTGTACCGTACTATGTGATGCGCGGGAGCGCGCATCGCATAGTACAGAACGGAGCCATACACAATGGACCGTGTATGGGCTCCTTTAGAGAGGGAGGGAAAAAATAGGACAGCAAGAGAAAGTGAGAGACAGAGAGGGAGTGAGGGTGTCAGAAAAAAGACACTGTCAGAAAGAAAGGGGGTGTCAGGGAGAGATACAGAAAGGGAGAGAGACAGTGTCAATGAGAAAGATAGAGATTTCCCATGTCAGGGAGAGAGAGAGGGGAGATAGGAGGGGGACAGGAAGAGAGAGAGAAAACGTGCATCAGACAGAGGCAGATATGAAGGAAGAGAAACACACTGTCAGGGGGAGATAGAGGTAAAGAGTGTCAGAGAGATAGGGGGAGATAGACAGTGTGAGACTGAGAAATAGAGGAAGATAGGCAGTGTCACAGAGAGATAGCAACAGTGTCAGGGAGAGAGATGGTGTGTGTGTGTATTAGGGGGAGAGAGAGTGAGACACACACACACACAGACAGAGACACAGTGAGAGATAATGTCAGTGTCAGGGAGAGGTAGTCTTATAGAAATCTAGACAGTGAGGCTGTGACAGAGAAAGGCAGTGCCAGGGTTAGAGAGAGAGGGAAATAGAGGAGCAGTGGGAGGGAGGGAGAGAGACAGTGTTAGAGAAAGGAAGGGAGAGTGTGTCAGGGAGAGAGACATAGTGCCAGGGAGCAAGAGAAACAGCGTCAGAGGAGAGAGATAGTGTCAAAGAAAGAGATAGTGTCAGAGAGACAGTGAGAAATAAAGGGAGAGAGATGTCAGAGAGAAGTGTCAACGGGGAGGAGAGGCAGTGTCATAAAGAGAAAGAGATGAGGACAGATGCATTGTCAGAGAGAAATTGAGAGCCAGGGAGACATAGAGCTAGAGAGAAACAGTGTCAGAAAGAGGGAGAGAGTGATAGAGAGACAATGTCAGAAAGAAGAAGAACGTGATACTGTAGTATCAGGGGAGAGAAGAGGGAGAGAAGAGGGAGAGAGAAGGAGTGGGAGAGATATACCCTGACTACAGCACAGATGGAGCAGAAACTTTACAGTTTTAGCTTGACAAGACTTAATATATCTGCCCCATTGTGCTTACAACTTTTTCCTTAGGGCTGTTTCACGCGCATCGGCTGACGTTGGGCGGTGAAACAGCGCACAGACAAAAGCTGTGCCGTAGTCAGTAGTTAATAATGGACAGGATTGTGTGCATTCACATGGGACGGTCATGGCCCGGCTGCCCGGTTGCAGCCGGCTGTCACCACTGGAAAGGACGGCTGCTGGGCTGTGGCCATCCCGAGCATTGTAAACTTCTGTGTACGCCATGGTTTCTTGGCCGTGTGGATTTTCGGCGCCCGATGTCAGCCAGAGCGTGTGAAACAGCCCTTAGGGTCAGTTAGGTGGTGGTGCATAGGGTTGTGTTTATGTTTGTCCACATAATTTGAGCCTCAGGCACTGGTTCTGCCATTGATCATAAATACTGTAATTGGATACTGGGCCCAGCCAGTGGCAATCTAGGAAGTGCCCTTTGGCACACCAGGATGCCATGGCACTCAGTTTGAGAAACTCTTGTTGAGAGAACTGCAGATGTCCATTGGTATGAACGGAGCAGCAGCCCCTAATACTAAACAGAAGTGTATTCACATTTAGCACAAACACCAAGCTGATGCATAAATGAACTGAGAAATGTATTTGTTATTTAGACATATGTAAATGCACTACACAAATCAAATGTATCTGTCATAACAGAGCGAAACCAACAAGGTGTCACCTGCCTAGCCAGGAAAAGCAGAGACATTAATTTATAGCATAGTGTAATAGCTGGACAAATGAAAACCCCTGCTGGAAGGAAATAAATGCTTAATGATAATTATAGATTCCAGGTAAACAAAAGCATAACTCATGAAGTGCAGTGAGACACCGGAGAATCTCAAGCAACAAATGGCAATGACCAGTAAAAATGACAGCCTGCCACTAAAATGATACAAACAGCAATGCAAGGACAGAAACAATCTCAACACACAATAAACACACAGGTTACATGTATACCCCACAACAAAGTAGATGCAGAAAGAAGAAAGCACCCCTAGCAGATATGTGGGTTCGATTCCCCGAACGGTGTGGAGTTTGTATATTCTCCCTGTGCTTGAGTGAGTTTCCTCCGGGTGAATTGGTTTCCTCCCACACTCCAAAGATATACTGGTATGTTAACTAGCTCCCAACAAATTAACCCTAGAATGTCTGTGTGTGCGTGTACATGTGGTAGGTATAGATTTTAAACTCCACTGGGGCAGGGACTGATGGGAATGTTCAAATATTGTGCCAGATGAATTATAGTGGCGCTTATCGCGCTGCTATAACACATCCTGCTTCGTCTTATTAACGAGGTGAAGCAGGAAGGGACATCGACAATATGTATTAACATCTTGTCTGCCGAAGTGGGGGAGCGCTAACTCCCCCCTCCGGCGATGCCCCTTGAGGAGACAGCGCATCAGCTCCCACTGATGTGCTGTCTCCTTCCCCCCGGCCAGCTGTACTGGGCATGCGCGAGATCATTCTACTCACGGGAGATCTCCAGTGCAGCCCAGAGCCGGCAGCAGGGACAGCGCTGTCCCTGGATTGGGGACTGGGCTTTGCCTGGCTGCTTCTTACATGGGGGAGAAGTGGTATCAGTGCACATACTGTGCGTGATACCCCTTCTCCCGCAAAACGCACATTCATACATCTGCCCCATTTTCTGTAAAGTGCTGCGGAATATGTGTACGCTATATAAATAACTGGTAATAAATTAAATAAAATGTCAAAGTGGAACTGAGATGGCAATATAGGGCAACCTGTTACTATGAGAGCAGATGGGAACATCCCCAATACACTGTAACAGAGGCATCACAGGGTGTGGTGACATCCGGTGCGCACTCTACACTGTCACCCCCTCTGCACCACAGACGCGTGAAAACAGGGGGCCTGTTTCAGAAGGTATGTTCTCGCAGGGACCCGAGTGTCGCCACTCCGTGGGTGTGGGCAGCATCTCCGCCATACTCAGACACACATTGCCCCTAGCAGGTATTCTCACCACCAAGCTTAGGGGTCAATCCAATTATGCGTGAAGACCTGATGAGTGTAAGTAAGTGAGACTGCATGTTGCACTTTCAAACCGTTGACTCGTGTAATTTTGTATGCAGCCCCATAGAGATGCAAGCATAAATCTACGGGTCAGGCACTAAAGGTTTACATGCCATGACAGTGACCTGCTTCATAGGGAGATATACTGTATATTGACCCGTTAGTGTTCAGAAAGCATTATACATTTGCCCCACACAGTAGAACACTCCAGGCTATTCCATTACAGCACCCCTTACCCTGCACCTCTCTCCAAGCACCTGGTGACCGCTGCGGGAGCTCATCCACAGCTGCGAGTGCAGGGCTGGCCACGGTCTACTAGCACTTTGTTCACACAGGGCTGATACCTAGCCAGATTCACTGTTGATGTCAGATGTAGTGTAGGGATATGCTATTATGCATGCGTCTAAGGCAGACTACCGCAGCGTTCCAAATATACAGTATGAGTACAGAGTTGTAGGTGTCATTTCGGATGCATTTAGAAAGAAGTCTACTTAGAATGCAGTGGGCATTCCTGGGCACTGAAAGTCTTGTGGGTATGATATGGGGGTATCGGTAACAGTGGTGGTGTACATATATGGGTGACTGCTCATATAGAAGACCACATTAACATGGAGTTGCTGCACCTGTCATAGGGCTCACATAGGAGGCTGTATTCAGGGGGAGAAGCTGCACCTGCCAAAGGCTCACATAGGAGGCCATGCTCAGACAGAGTCGCTGCACCTGCCATATATATAGGGTTACCACCTAGTCCCTTTAATTCCGAACACATGTTAATTACACAGGTTCTGTGGCAGTTTAAAATCAGGTGAAGTGGAGTCTTGAAGTCAGCCTGCCACAGAACCTGTGTAATTAATATGTGTCCGGAATTAAAGGGACTAGGTGGTAACCCTACATATATATACTGTATATGTATATTGAAAAAATTATGAAAGAGCATACCATGAGATGAATGAAAACAAATATTTACTGATAACAAATGCTCACATACATTAAGGTTTCATTAAAACAGCTTGCCAGCATCGGGACAGCATATGTCTGTAGCGTGCTCACAAACTCCTGTAGTCAGCGCTAAGCCAGCATCCGGCTTCAGCAGAGATCAATCAGTGCTGAAGCTAGCCCGGTCAGCCGAGTGAGTTATAACGTCAATGTGTCTTCCGTATAGGCCACGCCCAATGCGTTTCGTCATGCAAATGGACTTGGTCACCCCCTGTTATCACGAAACCTTAATGTACAGTATGTGAGCATTTGTTATCAGTAAATATTTGTTTTCATGTATCTCATGGTGCTCTCTTTCTTCAATCTTTCAAGCTACCTCTGATTTGGACCTTGGTACTGTCCTGGATGAGAGCTGCACACTGCAAGGATTTCCATTAATCACACTCTGAGGACTTTGCTATATGTATGCAGGGGAGGGAGGAGAATGGTGTCTGGCAAAGTTGGACTCCAAAAAGGTTACTGGGAGGAGGAGATTCTGCGTGAGGGCATGCCCCCCACCCCGCCCAGGCAGCCTCACTCCATATTACATATTTAGAATGGCCAGCCTGATGCAGGCTAAGGTCAGCTCAGTGGTGCGAGCTGCACTGCCAGCACCTCCCCGCTAGAAGCGACATGTTTATTACTGTCTGCCTGCTCCCTCTGCACTACTGTAGCTCTGGCGCTCCCAAAGCACCATAAGCGGACTGCCCCCTGATCTCAGCTCAGGCAGACTGCACCAGCGAGTGCCCCACAAATCACCATGTAAATATGAGCCAGCCCTATGGCATTGCAAATGCACTGGCCTAGGCAATTGCCTAGTTTACCTTTGCCTAAGGCTGGCTCTGTGGGCACTCAGGGACTCGCCAATCATACTGCCCGTGTGCATGTAACAAAAGTTATGCAACTGCCATGTATTATCTAATGCTTGTGTTGTGTGCAGGAGACTTTGGCTTTAGGCTGCCCAACTGGTTCTGTAGCACACTGTACATAAAAGGGCTGATGCTAGTTGACTTGGTAAGCTATGAGTATCGCAGCTTACTGAGTGCCAGAGAGCCCACCCCACCGCCCACCTCGCCGCCAGTGAATTACAATCACCCCCCAAAGTTCCATCAGTAAGCTATTGGCACAGCCATCTGGCAGTTACCTTAAGAACTTTACCCCCACAGTACATTGGGACAGGTCACAACTAACAAGCATGGCCTTAATTGTATTCCTCGTATGTCACCTTCAAGGTGCCCCCCCCCCCCCCCCCTGGCTGCAGCCTAATGAGCCTATTAGCTAATCAGGCACTGTACATATAGGCAATATCCACTTACAGCTCATTAATGACCTTTCCTATATAATTATTTTTCAGGACTATCTTTGACTACACACTAGTCCAATAAGGAAAGTGATATGAAAAAAGCTGGTTCTTATTCTGTAATGACTACAATTCTCACAGGTACATCACTGCCCAGTCATGTATATCTAGGAGTCTGTATTAAACCAGTGAGACCTATGTTCTGAAAGCCAAAACCCTGTCAATCTTCATAACCAGCAAAGGACACCGGAAACTGTAAAAGTCGCGCCTGACTACAATGCATATAGCAGGTGATATACCTTCATGCAATGCACCTGTACCATAGGTTACAGAACACAACTCTCAGGAAGAGATCAATCAGTTAATAGGGGCCAGATGTACTAAACCTTGAAGAGTGATAAAGTGGAGAGTGATAAACCCCCAACCAATCAGCTCCTACCTGCCATTTTTCAAACACAGCCTGTGACATGGCAGTTAAGAGGTGATTGGTTGGTGGTTTATCACTCTCAATTTTATAACTTTTCAAGGTTATTACATCTGGCCCTTAGTAAGTGGCACAAGGCAGAAGAAGAAGAGACTAATTCTCTACTCCAAAATAAGGTAGATATGTGAGACATCGGGGTACTTGTTTAGTTTCATGGCGGCACTTCCCAGCAAATCGTATGTAAATCGTATGCTAATTGCATGAGATATTTGCATACAATTTGCATACGATTTACATACAATTCAATCTGTGATGCGATTTAACACACCCCCACTATCCACATTAGCCCGAAGCATGGCGAGTGCAGTGTGCCCCGCGAGGGGACGTGGTATGCATACTCCTGACCTGTTCATACCCCCACAAGATTTTACACCGTGCCCGAAGTGTGGCGAGCGCTATCCACATCGGCGTGGAGTTGATTTTACAAAGATTTTACACCACGCCCGAAGTGTGGCGAGCACAGCGAGCCCTGCGAGGGTCTGCTTAAAACGAGCCCAAAGCGTGGCTCCATGTCCCCTCGCGGGGCTCACTGCGCTCACCACGCTTCAGGCTCGTTTTCCGCGTCCGCTTGCCACACTTCCGGCTCGCTGCACTCGCCACACTTTATAAAATCAACTCCGCACCGACATGGATAGTGGGGGTATTAACAGGTTGGGAGGACACTTGCTGCGCTCGCCACGCATCGGGCTGACGTGGATAGTGGGGGTGTGCTAAATTGCATTGCGGATCGTATGCAAATTGCATGCAAATGATATGCAAATTGCATGCAATATTTGAATACGATTTGCATACGATGTGATCTGCTGGGAAGTGCCGCCGTGAAACTAGTACCGACATGGGTAAATATCTGTACATGTATAGGCAGGGCCTTAGAAGTTCAAGGGCCTATTGTTATAAGTGTGTGATATACACCACCTACACTTTTAGCTGTGATGTCTCCCTAAATATGCAAGAAAAAGAAAAGGGCATTATTTTGTGACTAAATATAGAAATACAACTGTAATTTATGGCCAATCTGAGCCACTGAGCGGTAAATGTACGAAGCTTGGAGAAGTGGTATCTAATCTATCCCCATAAAGAACGTTATGTGCAAGGTGATGAAGCTCCAGCCAATCAGCTCCTAACTGTCAATTTACATATTGGAGCTTGTTGGCTGGAGTATTATAACCTAGCACATAATGGGGAAGATGTATTAAGTTTAACAATAGATAAATCCAAGGGTGATAAGGAGAGATAAACATCCAGCCAATCACCTGCTAACTGCCATGTTACAGTCTGTGTTTGAAAAAAGTCAGTAAGGAGCTGATTGGCTGGACGTTTATCTCTCTTTATCACCCTTGCATTTATCTCTTGTTAAGGCTTAATACATCTGCACCACTGTTCTTTATGGGGATATATATCACTTTTCCAAGCTTCATACATTTACCACTGAGTGCTTTCCTTGAAGATCAGTAAGTTACTTATCCCTGGCCCCTTGTACATGTTGTTCCTAGTTCATCAGTTTACGTCGGGTCACGTAGAAGCCCATAGGCTTTTATGGGGCATTGCCCCCTGTCAAGGTAACTTGGCGGGGGATGTTTAGAGCATTCCAAAATGTGGTAAAAACCCAGATAACGGGGGTTTTACCGCATTTTTAGTTTAGAGAATCTCCCACATAATGCGGTACCATTATTACTTTTGGCATAATAAATGTAATAATAATTTATTTTCTCTTTGCAATCCAAATTTTTAAACTTTTTGAATTAATTGTAATTATTATTTTTTATTAAAAAATGTTCTATATTGAATGTTGAATGATGTTAATGTTCTTATTTTAAAGTGACTCACCATTGGATCTGCTACTAGCGTTAGGGCTGTTGAGCCTGACTAGACGTTGGACCTGAAAAGGTTATAGCTTCAACAATAAGCAAGTTGGCTAAATAACACCAGATCAGTTAGGGTACACATTTCATTTCCGTAAAAAAGGTGAAGCTTAAGCATTATTAAAATGACAAACACATTGATAATTGGGTAGTGTGGATTATCTGTGTGCTGGAACTCTCTTGTGCATACAGTATTCAGGAAACTCATTTTATGCTTTCTAGCCCTAAAAGGATCGTGATAATCGTTTGTATAACCCCACAATAATCCTGTCAAAGGTATACAGATCTTACACTGGTTTTATAAAATATGTTCCCACTAGAAACATGTCACTTTATTAATGCCAAGACAAGCAGAATATCTGTAGTGTGCATCAAACCTTGAAAATCTAGTAAGTGTTGAACTCTGGAGCATGTACTAGTATTCAGCAATATTTATTACAGGCTTTGTAGCACAATGATATATGGTTGGGTATACCTATAAAAGAGATTGATACCATACACAAAACACATGTTCTAACTGTATCAGAACAATAAAAGAATTACAAAGGGTGCCGGGAAGGATGGGGTGCAACAAGTTCATTTTACTGCTACAATAGCTTACCTATCAATCTGATGAATGTCTGTATCATACACTGTCAACACTAACTTGTGACATTGCCAATTAATCTTGGGAAAGACTCCACATCGCTATGGCAACCACCAAGGAATAATTCTGATTGTGCTTATATTTGTCAGAGTTAAACATCGTTTCCAGATTGGGAAGTAAATCTGGATCTAGTGCCAAGTAAGGGGTTATACTCACTTGTGTTCTACTTACTGACTGCTTACAGTCACTGCGTCAGAACAATTAGAATTAGCACTATGTAGAATCCACATTTGAATCCAGGTGTGAAAAATAAAAACATCTTAAAGCCAATGCCATGTGTTCATTACACCATGTATAATGTGTGCATGGTGGTACAGGACAACAGGGCTGCTGACGTCAGACTAACCACGGGTGTGCCACTGTAATAGCGATCCGTCAGCCCAAGAGGTATACTGCAGACCCACCGTGGGGACTGCAGTAGATGGCCAGCATTGCCTCCATATACTGCACACCGAGAACATAGGGACTGATTCAGACCCAATTGCAGTGGCGTATCTATGGTGTGGCAGCCCCAGCTGTGGCTTGGGGGAGCCAGCGGTCTTGGGGCGCACTGAAAAATACCTGATGTCCTGTACTAATACACAGTTTGCTGTCACTCAGTAGTAGTGGGCGGCGGTGGCTGTGTACTGTAGCTGCATACCGTAGGTGCTAGCCCACCCCCGCTTTCCAGTCTCATCACCCCCTCTGTGCCTGGGGGCTGCCGGTGTCTTCTTTACCCGAACACACTACCGTTAGTATCCCCTGATGACGGAAGGCTACGGTATGTCAGCAGATGGGATGTCCTCTCTGTTACGCTGCATGGTTGCACATCACTCCTGGGGAGCTGCAGAATTACACATGGCGGCACACTGTGGCCCAGGTAACAGTCTGCACCATTGTCATGTTTTACTGAAGAAGGGGGGGGAGGAGGAACAGTAGGGGCACACATTTTTTGGCAGGGGGGGAGCTAAATTTATAGTTACGCCACTGCCCAATCGGTATGGGTCAAATTCAGCCCTGTTTTCAATTGTGCAGGTCTGCGCTTGCGCATGGACGAATATGCACATGTGCAGACCCCCTGTGCTTGCCTTCGCGCGGGCAGGGGAAGGCAGGGAGTGGCAGCAGGGGAACACCCTTTTCGGCCATCTCTGTAGGAAATAAAAGTCAGTCTGACTTTTATTTGGGAGTAGGCAAAAATCATTCAAGGGTCGGCGAATGATTTTTCACTCGTACGGTCGCATGCGAGGGGATGTGAATGTGTGATGGGGGGGGGGGGGGGGGGGGGGGGTTGGTGGTGTTTCCCTGTTTACACAGCAATGCCCATGATTCAGACCCATATGCTAGGCTGCATATGTTTGCAGCTTAGCAAATGGGTCTGAAGCATGCCCATGGGGCTGCTTTCTTTTTTGGAACATTCCAGTTGCTGCTTTGGTATGTAACACCACACCAATAAATAACAATGTATTTTCTAACATTCTTCTTGAACTCATAGTCTAACACTTGGAAAGGAGATACAAATGAACATATATATTATTATTGCCCAATGAAATCTCATTTAAAACTGCAATAATTGTCCACGGCCCCCATAGAGGGAAAATAGAACCTGTGGCCACCAAGCCCACAAGAGGCTTTTTTTGCGCTCCCTCCCCTGCCTGCAGACATGTTCCCGGGATTCCAATGTCACTATAGTGACCATCAGGATCCCAGCCGTCGACAAATCATACTGAACCCAACCAGGGTGACCAAATAGCCAAGCAATTATTAGTCACATTAGCAATAATACTCAAATTATTCTCCATTTTATGTGCAAGCCATTTAGTATATAACAAATTCATTTCTGAACAGGTTTAGAGATATTTGGAATTGATCTGAGGATCACATAGTATGTTGGAGAACTACAGTAAGTGTTTGGAATAGACTTGAAGAGGAGGTAAACATTTTCTGAATACATTATGTAGCAATGCACAAGTGTTGAAAAGGATTTACATAGTTTCTAAGTACATACAGTGGCATACCTCCCAAGTGTCCCTTACAGCGGCAAAAACAGGGGCATGGCCTCACAGGAGCGCCGCAAGCATAGCCCTCCTCCTCGCTCCTCAAAGTTGGGATGTATGCAGTGGTACCAGAAATTGCTAGATTAGCGCACATTCAACCTGAGGTTTGCATGTCCCACTTCCTGTTCCCTGGCAATCTCATGTGAATTTTTTGAGGGATTACATACCTCCTAACATGACCTTTTCCAGGTGGGGCAAAGTGCTCTGTTCCTGAGCTTCCCTCTTAATCTATGATGGACATCACCTATAGTGAAACACCTTTCTTATCAATTAAAATGTTCAACACAGGTGAGTGCAATCATAAATTATGAGTGAAGTCAGGAACAGAGCATTTTGTCCCTCCTGGAAAGGGTTATTTGGCGGTATGGTATTACCTTAAGCCAGTGGCGCAACTACTGTAAGGCAGCCCCAGCTGCCGCTTGGGGGAGCAAGCCACAGTGGGGTCTATGCGGGCTCCAGCACCTGCTGGACGCACTGACATGCTGCTGCCTGCCACTGTCCACTGGCTGAGCACCAGAGGCGAGTCAGCTGCAGCGCTGGTGCAGCCATGGCAGAGACGACAAATCCCCCCCACTGATTCAATTGACTGTACACAGAGCCGGCTATTGGCTACTGTGTACAGGATGGGCGTCCTGGGGCGGCCTGGGATGCATCGGAGCCAAGGGAATCAGCAGTGTCTGCTGGTTTCTCTTACTCTATCCTGCCGCAGCTTTTCCGTTGTGCGCGTAACGTCATCACATGACACGCTGCGGAAACACGCTGGAGAGGAGCCGGGGGGGGGGGGGGGCGCCAAAAACTTATAGTTACGCCATTGCTCAATACCCCACACTGTTCAAGTTTTCCAGGTCACCCAACAGGTGCACTCAAAACTGACTGACACATTTTAAAAGATCCACAGGTGGAACTAATTATTTCACTTAATTCTGTGAGGAGACCTGCAAAACATGCACTTTGTGGGGTCCTAAAGACCAACGTTGAGAACCTGTGCCTTAAGCTAACAGTAGGCAACATATGGTGGACAGTATACCCCAAGTAGGGGGCAGCAAAGCCAACATAAGGAATCTAATGTTGGATGCTGGCTAGAGGAGCAACATTTGTTAGCCAAAATATAATGAATTTGGAAATACCGAGGAAGCTTATTCAGTTTAAGCCAATGCCCAACTAATCTCTGAGAAGGAGAGGAATGTCCAGAGAGGGGCTATGAGAGAAAGGTAAAAAGGTATGCATTTGTTTCAGGGAAGAAATGTCAAAAGTCAAATTCATCCCAAAGCCTAGTTACCCACCTTCCAATATCCTGCAGGAGGCTCTTATTTTTTACCATAAATCTATTGCTGGCTGTCATTGTATCCCTAAAGGAATTTCTTTGCAAGAACAGTGATTTGCTGTAATCACTGTGATTTGCTCTAGCTGCTCAGGAGTCCTTGCTGAGGACTTTCATTATCACCTCTTGTGGGAACCCCTGACAGGAGAGAAAGTTGGCAGCATATGATAACGCACAAGTTCACCTTATCTGTGCTGGTGTGCACTCATCCATAGCATGCTGCTGCTACTGAGTTGTAACTTAGATTACAAACAAAAATTATTACACTATCATTTGTTTAATTAGAGTATCTGGTATCCATACTGATTTGGCTATTGCTATAATGGTATTGAAATCAGCACATCCAATAAATATACAGAAGGTAGTGCAGTAGTCAGTGGTCAGAAAAAACAAACATTTAATACACTAAAAATATACTTATATGCATTGGGATGAATTCACATTAGGTCAAATTTGGAATTTATTGCATAGGTATCACATTAATCATGTCTACTATGCTGATTAGGAAGAAAAGAAACATCACTGTGAATAGACGCAAATAGAAACTGTACAGATAATATATAGTTGTAAACTTAGTGCTGTAAGGTACCACAAGTTTGGTACCATACTGCAGCAAAGCAAGTCCAAACCACAAATGTCCAGAGTTTCTGTGCTGACAACAGCATGGGAATGTCATTGCAAGTTCAATTCGCTCCCTTCACGGGTAATTGAATTGACTGACTGAATGAGCCAGACTGAGATAAATGAAAGCTGTAAATGATTAGTTCTGAGACCATTATTCTTTCCTGACTAAAGAATTTGCATGTTCTCTCAGGTGCATTTTTCAGGCTCTAATGGTACATACACACTGGCAGATATATTGTCTGACCAATTGATTGGCCGATATATCATTTAGTGATTGGCCAACGTGTACCAGTGATATGACTATAAATGACATCTCTTTCTAAAGATCTATCGGCGCATCGTGCCTTGTATACAGGCGAACCTTAGCGCTTGCACACCCACATCAGCTGGCACTGAAGATTGACAGGTCAACATGCGCCTGCCTCATTCATTTAGAACAGATTGGGCAATGTGTTCGGAGAACATACTGCCTTATCCATTGATAGAGATACAATAACTTTCAAAAGTTTGGGGTCACCAAGACAGTTTCATGTTTTTCATGAAAACTCAATTTTCTTTATCTAATGAGTTTCAAAATGAATAGAACATATAGTCAAGACATTGCCAAGGTTAGAAATACAGATTTTTTTTTTTTTATAATTTTCATCAAAGAGTGCTCCTTTTGCAGCAATTACAGCATTGCAGACCTTTGGCATTCTAGCTGTTTATTTGTTGAGGTAATCTGAAGAAATGTCACCTCACGCTTCCAGAAGCACCTCCCACAAGTTGGATTGGCTTGATGAGCACTTCTTGAGAACCAAACGTTCAAGCTGTCCACAGGGTATGGCATGGCGCTGCACAATTGAGTGATAGCCTTCCTTATTCAAAACCCTTTTACCTTGTACAAATCTCCCACTTTACCACCACCAAAGCAGCCACAGACCATCACATAACCTCCACCGTGCTTGACAGATGGCATCAGGTAATCTTCTGGCATCTTTTCACTTGTTCTGCATCTCACAAATGTTCCTCTGTGTGATTCAAACCCCTTAAACTTTGATTCATCTGTCCATCATACTTTTTTTTCCAATCTTCCTCTGTCTTCTTTTGTGTTTTGCCCCCGATCCACCATCTCATCAAGTATCCCATTGAAGCAGTGGCCTAGCTTGCTTTGTGGCGCCCCCCCCGCCGTTAATGGGAGGGGGGCGCCCCTCCCCCGTCGGCCTCCCTCCCCCGGCCGCCCGTGCCCCCCCATCGCCGCAGGCTTACCTGTCTGCGCTGCAGCGTGTCCCGGCTCCCCTCCTGGCTTCAATTAATTCTATGCAGACGGACCACTATAAAATGGCCGCCGCCATACCGCAGACAGTTTCAGAGAATTGTCTGCTTTATGGGGCGGCCATTTTATCGTGGTCCGTCGCGCAGAGCCGGGACGCGCAGACAGGTAAGCCTGCGGGGGATGGGGGGCGGGGGCATTACTATAGCACCGCAGCCCCCCCCGGCGCCCCCACATGCACAGCGCATGCACAGGCTGTGGGCATGCTCATAAAAATGCGTAATCTAGTTTTTCCCAGTTATAACAAAAAAGGGTCATTGATTAAGTTATACAGTACTGATATAACCTCAAAAACCAACATAAATGCTGCAAGTCCTATGATTCCTTATCTTGCCATTAACTTCCATGCCTCAGCTACAGTAGCTGCACTGATTTCCCTGCATAGTGTGTGTGACTGTGCTCCTTTCTCTGTGAAAAGCCTTATTTCCATACAAATGGATGTAATTATCTATAATAATTAGGTATTGGTAATTAGAGCTAGCTTCACAAGGTGAAGTTCTTTTAGAAAGTGAGAAGAGAGAGAGAGAAGGAAGGAGAGAAAGAGAGAGAGGGCGAGAGATTTGTTATACAGGTTTTACAAAACTATAGCGATACCCGGCGTCTGTCGCTATATTACCAGGTAGCCCTTACGCGCTCTCTGTTCTTTTATTTAGGTGCTCTGCGAGCTACAGCTGGGTGCAGTTTTCATGAATTACACGGCAATCTCTCACCACAAGAACAAATGGAATGAATGCAATACATACAGCCATATCTCATACAATTCCCCTGCAGTAATCAATAACAATTTCTGAGTGAAGAACACATTCAGCTGCACAAAGATTAAAAATATTTTACCTGATTTTTATTTTTTTTTAAGTAAGAGAATTGACTACAATTTCTCATTCTGTGACACTAATAACCTGAGGAAAAATGTTGTACTTGATATTAGCCCTGCCAAAAAAATGTTTTTCCTTCTTAAGATATTGGTTGATATATTTGGAATCATCAATCTGCACAATTCATGTTTACACTATCGGAGATGTAATTTTTCGGAAGCAATATGCAATGTGGACAATTGCATATAGACCTACTACATATAATTCACTTTTATTAATATATTGACTAATGGATTTGTCGCTTCACATCCATCACATTGTTTGTTCGGCAGATGGTTATTAACTTTTTAAGGAATATCTTTTAGACCATATTTATTAGTGCAGGTATGGGATTTTCTTATATAGAGACAGTTATTAAATGCAGGGTTTTACGGCTCCAGTCCTAAAGAATCTAAAACAGGTCATGTTTTCAGGATTTTTTTAAATCATACACAGGTGAATTAATCTATTTTGATGGTTATTATCTTTTTAAAAATTAAGTTCATACCGTATTTATTATTACAGGTATGGGTACATTTTTATATAGAGGGCCCAATTCAGACCTGCTCACTAGGCTGCTTTTAATCGTAACCTGCCCCTGCCTCCCGAATCCCCTCGCTATGCTTAGAGTGCAAGCTCTTCAACAGAGGAACAATCCTTAAATGCTTACAATCAAATGATTTTTCCTCTGCACGCCACCAAAGGGTAGTCCGCATAGGGAGAATTGGGGTATGTGATGTCAGCTGCCCTCCCCAAGCAGGCATGGGAATGCCTGTATTCCCCGGGGCCAAGCCAGCGATTCTATGTGTGCGCCCACTGTATTTGTAGGCACACCCATGAAACGCCAGGTGTCCACCCAGGAACGCCCCTGCCTGCCAATCAGGCAATTGAAAATATGTTATGGAATGCAGGGGGTTGCAACTACAATCCTAAAGTACCTCCCGTGATGCATATTCCAGGGGTCAGAGGAGCACATGACCCAGCCCTCCAATCAGGGGCTCCTTTAATCAGCATGTGCCAAGCTCCTCCAGTCACAGCTCAGCACAGGCTGTGATCAGGGGGGACGGGCTCGGCACCGCAGTGAGCCTCAGAGCCTGGGAGATGCTGGGACTTCCCTGCTGCTGCTGGTCCCGCTAATGGACATCCTCCCACCCCTACCTCTGCTGCAGGCGCAGCTGCCTACTTACACACACCAGGAGGAAAGGTGCAGCGGCAGCCAGCAGCACCGAACATGTACCTACACACTGCAGAGTCGCTGGGCGTGTAGCGCGGGCTCTGACCAAAAGTACTGTATTAGGTCCATATAAAGCCTACTAGGCTGTGTCCTGTAATGATATTTGCTTAGTTCAGTTGTTTTATAAGCACAGTGCACAGCTTGAGACCCCCATGCAATTGCTACAGTATTTGAAACATAGAAACATAGAATTTGACGGCAGATAAGAACCATTTGGCCCATCTAGTCTGCCCCTTTTTTTACCCTTCAGGTAAACTCAACCCTTTTTAATCCTTATTTCTTTGTAAGGATATTCATATGCCTATCCCAAGCATGTCAGTATGGGTCTTATTCTAGTTCACTCTTCTTAGATGGACAAACCATGTGCACTGCAGGGGGGGGGGGGCAGATGTAACATGTGCAGAGAGAATTAGATTTGGGTGAGTAATTTTGTTTCTGTGCAGGGTAAATACTGACTGCTTTATTTTTACACTGCAATATAGATCTCACTTTGAAGTAAAACCCCACCCAAATCTAATTCTCTCTGCACAAGTAACACCTGCCCCACCTGCAGTGCACATGGTTTTGCCCATCTAAGAAGGATTTTGTCAGAAAGAATGAACCAAAATAAGGCCCAATGTCCGATAAAATTCCATTTCAAGGTCAGTGTCTATGTTCTTTATAAAGAAAAGTTGCTTGCTTACTCACAGGACAAAAATTATCTGGGTCAGAACAGCTAGACGTAAAGGTTGTCTACTATGTTGTTCAATGATCATGAAAAATGCATCAAGTTTATGATATAAAATAAGATCACAATGGAAATAAATGAGACTGATTCCTTTTCCTGCCAACACAGTATTCTCTAGATATAAGAAGCACATGTATAGCTTATTCCCTGAAGGTGAGAGGATAAGGTATTCAAAGTATAATGCAAAACCTTATTCTCTAGTCTTCTAATACACTGCCTTGTATCAGGCCACACACAGATACTGAGTATTATATGACTTATTTCTAGGCAGAAAACATGACATTTCTACTACCTGTCACCTTTCTGCTGCATAAAGTGCTCAGCAGTTACGGCACTGTGGGGTAAATGTATGAAGCAGTGATAAGGGTGGAGAAGTGAGCAAGTGGGGAAGTTGCACATGGCAACCAAATAGCTGCTTTGTATAATTTTAGTATGCAAATTATAAATGTTATTTCAATGCTGATTGGTTGCCAGGGGCAACTTCTCCACTAGCTCACTTCTCCACCCTTATCACTACTTCAAAGATTTACCCCAAAGAAGGTCCCATTAGTACTGTCATCTGTTATAAATGACGTGCATTAAGCTCCGTATCCATCGCTACCATAGCATTAATTAGGGTTTCATTTTAATCCCCATGCTACCACCTCTATGAAGTCCCCTAAGTCTTAGTGCCCTAGGCTACAGCTTGAACAGCCTATTGGTTCTAATCAAATGTATTGTGGCAGAGACAGCATCTCTCCACATTAAAGAGTAATGTGGAGGATCCAGACCAGGGTTTTGGAGCAGTAGCAGAAGCCAGGTGTGTAATCAGCAGCACCTGTGATGTCCTGATATAAGGGTTTCCAGGGCAGAGTGCAACTGCTCTTGATGGTGGATTAGCTGCCCAAGCGATAGGCTGGGGTGTGGGATATGGTAGGGACCACTGGAGCATTTGCAAGAGCCTGTTTATGCTGTAATTACCTGTATGCTGCTGCCTGTAACTACGCTTACCTATAGAATTCATCTGGTATGCTGTGACCTGCATTATAAAATAAAGACCAAAGACTTAATTGCAATTCCTGTGTATGTGATCCTTAGCACAGTATGCTCGAATCACTATGCACAAAACGAAACACCAGTGGCATCACAAATCTCCCCAGACCATACCTCCCAACAGTTCGGGGACATTCCCGCATCCCTCCAGCGGCCGGCAGTGCCCCGCGGCGAGGGCTGTTGGGAGTCCCCCCTGTTGGCTGCTGAGCAGCGGTGAATAAACACTATGTGCATGCGCACAGCGTCTGTTCCCGCAGCCAGGGGGCTGGGGGCATGGCTAGAGGCTCACAGAGCCTCTGGGTAATGCCCCCATAGCGGCAAAACGGGGGCGTGGCCTCACGGGAGAGCCGCAAGTATAGGCCACGCCCCCGAAATTTTCGTCGCCCAGCACGCTGTCCCTCCTCTGTCTCCCTGAAAATTGGGAGGTATGCCAGACTCTCTGGATATACTGCATGTAACCTAATATGTGTATATGTGTATATGTGCATATGAATGTATTAGTTTAGGGCAGTGGTTCCCAACCCTGGTCCTCAAGTACCCCCAACAGTGCACGTTTTCCAGGTCACCCGGCAGGTGCACTCATTATTCAGGCACATTTGAAAAGATCCACAGGTGGAGCTAATTATAGCACTTGTGATTCTGTGTGGAGACGTGCAAAACATGCACTGTTGGGGGTGTACTTGAGGACCAGGGTTGGGAACCACTGGTCTAGGGCACTCGGGATCGTTAATGGGGTCCTGCTACTGCAACACAATTGTGTGAACCTCTGCTATAAGGGATTGTTTATTATCTAATATTGTGTTAAAAGAAGCAGCAGATATTTTAAATTGTCTTTGTAAAAATCATCTACAGTAATCTACATAATCTCAGAAATATCAAAGAACAAATGATCCAATGAGGGTCCATCCCTTCCATCTGATGCAAATACTGTAGGACACAACATGACTTTTCCTACTAAGTAGCCATGCTTAAATGATATTGGTTGATGTAAATAAATTCCATGTATTCCCTATAGGTGGCAGTGATCTTTCACTGTTATCTGTATCCAGATGTACAATGTAGATTTTAAATGGGTGTTGGTGCATGTTTCAGCAAAAGGGTAATTCCTCTATACAAAGCAATCAAAACAAGTAATTACTGGGAAATGGAGAACAACCTTTATAATATCAATAATCTGCAACTGGTCTTCTGTTACATGGCCTTTCACCCTTTTGTATGCCACACTTACAGTACAGCCGCCATAACATATACTGATTTTTGTATATTGTATTTAAATATACACTGTCATTTAATATTAATATTGTATGAATACATTTTAACAGTAAACATGTACATTCTAAAAAAAATAAAATAAAAACACTTTGTCCTTTCTAAAGGATGATAAATTCAGAAACCTACAAATATACATATAATCAGGACTGGCATGTGCGACATTGGCAACCAAGGTGATGCCACCTGCTTCCTTGTCCTCCTCAAGGGAGTCTGACCAGTGGTTAAGCATTGGTCTATAATCAGGTTCCAGACTGTGTACTTGAGTTACACATTAAACACCTGTTAAATCCTACTGCACAGGACTATGGTATATTTGTTATATTGCATTACTGTTATTAATCTGGTACATTATCTTGCATAATCTATATTTGTCAAGGGGTACAATCCATGCATGCTCAGATGGTTTGCCAAGCCTCTGTGTTGTCTGACTACACCCTCTTTGGAGGTGGCCACACCCCTAAGCATGGGCCACTACCACTGCATTCCCCCGATGGACCCTTTATGCCCCAGTCTGACACTGCATTTATATTCACTTCAGGCTGCATGGTGAAGCAACCACATGCCACTGGAACACATAAATAATATTACAAAAAACATTTATAGTCAAAAATGACCTGAGAGAACAAAATGATTTATTAGTGCAAGATGAACCACATGCTCTACTGCAGAGGCGTATCTATAATGCGTGCAGTGTAGGTGGTACAAACGGGCCCCTGAATCTCAGGGGGGGCCACACCACACACACTGCACCCATTTTTTAAATACTTACCCTACGGAGTCCAGCATCGGATGCAGCAGTTCTTCAGAAAACTGCAGAAAAATGGCCACGGCAACATTTTTCTGGTTATCTGCGTATACACAATGGAGTCTGTGCGCTCTAGTGCTCAGACTCCACACTGCTGCAAGTGCGTAAATTGCTGGAAAAATGATTGCCACGCTATTTTTCTGGAGAGCTATGAAGTAGGGTCTGAGTGCTCTAGTGCTCAGACCCTTCTACTCCCAGTAGAGAGGAGGGGGTCTGGACAGAGGGGGCTGCACACAGGCCTCCTCTCTTGAAACACTCCTGCCCTCAGTGGCGTAACTACTGTAAGGCAGCCCCAGCAGCCGCTTGGGGGAGCAAGCAGCAGCAGAGTCTGTGTGGCCGCCAGCACCCGCTCGATGCACTGACATGCTGCTGCCTGCCGCTGCCCACTGACTGAGCACTGGAGGTGAGTCAGCCGCAGCGCGGGTGGGTCCATGGCAGAGATGTCAAATTCCCCCACTGATTCAATTGACAGTACACAGAGCCGGCTATTGGCTACTGTGTACAGGATGGGCGGGCGGATGGGTGTGCTAGGGCGGCCTGGGATGCGTCGGAGTCTAAGGGAAGCAGCAGTGTCTGCTGGTCTCTCTTCCGCTCTCCTGCTGCAGCTTCTCCGTTATGCGTGCACGTAATCACATCACACGCTGGGGAAACATGCTGGAGACGAGCCTGGAGGGGGGGGGGGGGCACAAACTTTTTGGCAGGGGGGAGCAAAATTTATAGTTACACCACTGCCTACCCTACTGGTAGTCCCAGCAGTAATGGGTAAAAGCCGGAACGGTCTTGCTCCCTGCAGCAACTTCTGCTACTATAGAACTTATAGTGCACATCCTGGTTTGGGGGTGTCCCACTGGTTTGGTGTGTGTGTAACAGCTGTCACCAGGGAGCGAGAAATTATAGCCTTACCATATGGTGTGGAGGAGGGGTAAAACCCCTAACGGTATAACTGGGAGCTATAATCGCTAACTCCCTGTCTCCCTCGCGACAGCTGTCACGGACACCCCCTGAATGGAAAGTGCTCAGTACAGTACATACTCCACAGTGACAGAGGGCAAGGAGCCAGTCCAGCATTCCAGAGTCCACACCTTTTTGTTTTTTACCCAATCCCAGACACAGCTGGTACCAGCTGATAAAGTAGGTCCAGGGATCAAAGAAGTGACACACAAGTATTCAGGGTCGACCAAAGATCTGGGCAAGCAGTACAGATTAAAGGTACTTATGTAATACATAATGTTAAGCAATGCATCTAGAAGGACACTATGGGCCAAATGTAATAGGGTGAGATTTTCAGAAAATTTGAGATTTTGGGAGAGTTTTCACCTTTTTTTTAAAGAAGCAATCAATTACAATTAGAGATGTGCACCGGACACTTTTTCGCGTTTTGGGTTTTGGGTTTTGGGTTCTGATTACCTTCAGGTTTTGGGTTCTAATGGGTTTTGCCAAAACACCCCCTAAAGGTTTTGGGTTTTGGGTTTTGGGTTCTGATTTTTTTGAAAAAAGCATAAAAATGGTTAACATTGCATAATTTAGGTGTTTTTTTGCTCCTATGCTATTATTAACCCCATCAGCTTTCTTCTCCACTCATTTACAGTCTATTCTGAAGACCTCACACCTCACAATATTGTTTTTAGGCCAAAATGTTGCACCGAGGTAGCTGGATGACTATGATAAGCAAGACAAATGGGCGGCACAAACACGTGGCCCATCTAGGAGTGGCACTGCAGTGGCAGATAGAAAAACTAGGCCCCAAAGAGCACATTATTCAAAAGAAAAAAAGAGGTGCAAGATGGAATTGTCCAAGGGCCCTCCCACCCAAACTAGGCCCCAAAGAGCACATCATTCAAAAGACAAAAAAGAGGTGCAAGATGGAATTGTCCTACGGCACTCCCACCCAAACTAGGCCCCAAAGAGCACATTATTCAAAAGACAAAAAAGAGGTGCAAGATGGAAGTGTCCAAGGGCACTCCCACCCAAACTAGGCCCCAAAGAGCACATTATTCAAAAGACAAAAAAGAGGTGCAAGATGGAAGTGTCCAAGGGCACTCCCACCCAAACTAGGCCCCAAAGAGCACATTATTCAAAAGACAAAAAAGAGGTGCAAGATGGAATTGTCCTACGGCACTCCCACCCAAACTAGGCCCCAAAGAGCACATTATTCAAAAGATAAAAAAGAGGTGCAAGATGGAAGTGTCCAAGGGCACTTCCACCCAAACTAGGCCCCAAAGAGCACATTATTCAAAAGACAAAAAAGAGGTGCAAGATGGAATTGTCCTACGGCACTCCCACCCAAACTAGGCCCCAAAGAGCACATTATTCAAAAGACAAAAAAGAGGTGCAAGATGGAATTGTCCTACGGCACTCCCACCCAAACTAGGCCCCAAAGAGCACATTATTCAAAAGACAAAAAAGAGGTGCAAGATTGAAGTGTCCAAGGGCACTCCCACCCAAACTAGGCCTCAAAGAGCACATTATTCAAAAGACAAAAAAGAGGTGCAAGATGGAATTGTCCTACGGCACTCCCACCCAAACTAGGCCCCAAAGAGCACATTATTCAAAAGACAAAAAAGAGGTGCAAGATGGAATTGTCCTTGGGCCCTCCCACCCACCCTTATGTTGTATAAACAGGACACGCACACTTTAACAAACCAATCATTTCAGCCACAGGGTCTGCCACACGACTGTGGCTGAAATGATTGGTTCGTTTGGGCCCCCACATCACAAGCTGCCATTTAATATGTCCCTGCACAAACTGGCTCTACAGAGGCAAAAGGTCGTCCTCATCCTCATCCAGCGATTCCTCACCACCATCAGTATCTTGTTCTTCCTCACCCTCACAGAGTATTAATTCGTCCCCGCTGGAATCCACCACCACAGGTTCCTGTGTACTTTGTGGACGCTGGTCTTTCTCGTAGAATTGATAATTCATTTTTATGAACATCATCTTCTCCACATTTTTTGGAAGCAACCTCCTACGCTTATTGCTGACAAGGTTCCCAGCTGCACTAAAAACTCTTTCGGAGTACACACTGGAGGAAGGGCAACTGAGGTAATATAGAGCCAGTTTGTACAGGGGCTTCCAAATTTCCTTTTTTTTCTGCCAGTACTGGTAAGGACTCTCTGACATGCCTACTTGGGTGCTGTCACCCATATAATCCTCCACCATTCTGTCAATGGTGATAGCATCATAGGCAGTGGAAGTAGACATGTCAGAAATTGTTGGAAGGTCCTTCAGCCCAGACCAAATGTCCAAACTTGGTCCTTTATCACCACCAGCGGGGGGTTTAGGAAATCGCAGTTGTTTCCTTGCAGAACCAGTTGCTGGAGAAAATGAAGGAGAAGGTGCTGCTGAGTCACTTTCCACTTCAGAAGATGACAGTTTTCTAACCAGCAGTTCTTTGCACTTCTGCAGGCTTGTGTCCGCCGGAAAGAGTGACACCACGTAGGCTTTAAACCGAGGATCGAGCACGGTGGCCAAAATGTACTCCTCTGATTTCAAAATTTGTACCACCCTCGAATCCTGGCAAAGCGTATGAAGGACTTCATCCACAAGTCCCACATGCTTAGAGGACTCGCTCCGTCTCAGCTCCTCCTTCACTTTCTCCAACTGTTTCTGCAAAAGCCTGATGAGGGGAATGACCTGACTCAAGCTGGCAGTGTCTGAACTGACTTCACGTGTGGCAAGTTCGAAGGGTTGGAGAATCTTGCACAACACTGAAATCATTCTCCACTGTGCTTGAGTCAGGTGCATACCCCCTCCTTTGCCTATGTCATAGGTGGATGTATAGGCTTGAATGGCCCTTTGCTGCTCCTCCATCCTCTGAAGCATATAGAGGGTTGAGTTCCACCGCGTTACGACCTCTTGCTTCAGCTGATGGAGGGGCAGGTTCAACAGTGTTTGCTGCCGCTCCAGTCTTTGGCATGCAGCCGCCGAATGACGAAAGTGGCCACAAATTTTTCGGGCCACCGAAAGAGTCCCCTGCACAGCTCTGTTGTCTCTTAGAAAACTCTGGACCACCAAATTAATCGTGTGAGCAAAACAGGGCACATGCTGGAATTTGCCCTGCTTTAATGCCCGCACGATATTGCAGGCATTGTCTGACACCACAAATCCCCAGGAGAGTCTAAGAGGGGTAAGCCATTGCCCAATGATTACCCTCAGTTTCTGTAAGAGGTTATCGGCGGTGTGCCTCTTACGGAAAGCGGTTACACACAACGTAGCCTGCCTAGGAAGGAGCTGGCATTTCCCAGGTCCTACTACTGGTGCTGCTGCTGTTGTTGCTGCTGGACAAGGTGATTCATCTACCCAGTGGGCTGTCACGGTCATGTAATCCCTAGTCTGCCCTTTTCCACTTGTCCACATGTCCGTTGTTAAGTGGACAGTGGGTATGACCGCATTTTTCAGGGCACTGAGAACACTTTTATGCACTTTACTGTACAGCTTCGGTATCGCCTGTCTAGCGAAGTGGAATCTTGACGGTATTTTGTAACGGGGACACACTAAGTCCATCAATCGTCTAAATCCTACTCCAGCAGTTATGGACACCGGAAGCACATCTAATACAATCAGATCTGCTAAGGCCTCAGTTACCCGCTTTGCCATTGGATGACTGCTGTCATACTTCATCTTCATGGCAAAGGACTGTTGGACAGTCAATTGCTTAGTGAAATAAGTGTTCCGACTTCCCCTCCGGGATGATGAATGACTCCCAGCAGCAACAGCAGCAGCGGCAGCAGTAGGAGGCGTAGCAATGCAGGATCCTCCAGAAGAATCCCGGATAGGAGAGGAGTCAGTCAGGCAAGTAACATGGCCTATAGGACTACTCCCAATCCTCATTGAGGAAGAAATTGACGAGGAGGGACTTTGCGGTGTAGTTGGGCACGTGGACACAACAGGACAAAGGGATTTAGTTGTCCCTGGACTGTGTACATTCTTAGCCACAGTTTCTGAACTAAACAGCAACTTATGAACGCTCTTCAAGTGACGTAGAAGGGAGGATGTCCCTAGGTGGGAAACGTCCTTACCCCTGCTTATTTGAGCTTTGCATAAGCTACATATGGCAAAACAATTGTTGGACGGTTTGGGATAAAAATAATTCCAGACCGAAGAGGTGGATTTATTGGTCTTCTGTCCAGGCATGGTGATGCCCTTTGGGATCTCACGGACAACAACTGTCTTGCCCGGTGCCTCATTTAAGCAAACCGCATCAGCATCGTCCTCCTCGTCAATTTCTCCCTCAGCACCAGCTTCATCAATATCCTCCTCCTGGTGTACAACACTGACACCTTCATTATCGACATCTGCAACTGCACTGTCTGTGATCCTTCCAGCACATGCAGAGGGTGTGCTGCGAATGCTGAAAGGAGCATCCTCTTCCCGTACAGTGATGGGAAGGTCAGGCATCGCAACCACCAACACCCTTGGACTCTCCACTGGGATTTGTGATACCATGTCTTCTTTGGAAGGCAGAGTTGTTTGCTGGATTTTTGTTGGTGACACCTTAAATCTCTTAAATTTTAAAGTGGGAGAAGGAGGAGGAGGAGGAGGAGGAGGAGGAGGACTTTGATCATCTTGTGAAGCTGAGCCACTAGTCATGAACATAGGCCATGGCCGTAGCCGTTCCTTGCCACTCCGCGTTGTAAATGGCACACTGGCAACTTTAAGTTTCTCCTCCAATGATTTGCTTTTTCTTTTTAAGGGCCTTTTACTCAACTTTGGCTTTTTGGATTTTACATGCCCTCTACTTTGACACTGGGCATCGGCCTTGGCAGACGACGTCGATGGCATTTCATCGCCTATGTCATGATGACTAGTGGCATCAGCTTCAGAAGCACGACGAAGTGGCTCCTCATCTTTTCCTTTTTTTTTATCCTCCATATTTTGGATATCTAACGGTAGGCAGCGGTGTCAGCAAACTGGATACCGAGATATCAGCTGGTTGTTGTCACTATCCAGTGACAACAGCAGCAAGATACAAAAGTGGATATATATCAGTAACACAACAAGTGGCGTCAGCAAACCAGAGTTATGTACTGCGATATCTAACGGTAGGCAGCGGTGGCAGCAAACTGGATACCGAGATATCAGCTGGTTGTTGTCACTAGCCAGTGACAACAGCAGCAATATACAATATTTATTTTGTGGATAGTTACACTGGTAGGTAACACAACAAGTGGCGTCAGCAAACCGGAGTTATTTACTGCGATATATGTAACGGCAGCGGTGGCAGCAAACTGGATACCCAGTTATCAGCTGGTTGTTGTCACTAGCCAGTGACAACAGCAGCAAGATACAATATTTATTTTGTGGATACACTGGTAGGTAACACAACAAGTGGCGTCAGCAAACCGGAGTTATTTACTGCGATATATGTAACGGCAGCAGTGGCAGCAAACTGGATACCCAGATATCAGCTGGTTGTTGTCACTAGCCAGTGACAACAGCAGCAAGATACAAAAGTGGATACACTGGTAGGTAACACAACAAGTGGCGTCAGCAAACCGGAGTTATTTACTGCGATATATGTAACGGCAGCAGTGGCAGCAAACTGGATACCCAGATATCAGCTGGTTGTTGTCACTAGCCAGTGACAACAGCAGCAAGATACAATATTTATTTTGTGGATAGTTACACTGGTAGGTAACACAACAAGTGGCGTCAGCAAACCGGAGTTATTTACTGCGATATATGTAACGGCAGCAGTGGCAGCAAACTGGATACCCAGATATCAGCTGGTTGTTGTCACTAGCCAGTGACAACAGCAGCAAGATACAATATTTATTTTGTGGATACACTGGTAGGTAACACAACAAGTGGCGTCAGCAAACCGGAGTTATTTACTGCGATATATGTAACGGCAGCAGTGGCAGCAAACTGGATACCCAGATATCAGCTGGTTGTTGTCACTAGCCAGTGACAACAGCAGCAAGATACAAAAGTGGATACACTGGTAGGTAACACAACAAGTGGCGTCAGCAAACCGGAGTTATTTACTGCGATATATGTAACGGCAGCAGTGGCAGCAAACTGGATACCCAGATATCAGCTGGTTGTTGTCACTAGCCAGTGACAACAGCAGCAAGATACAATATTTATTTTGTGGATAGTTACACTGGTAGGTAACACAACAAGTGGCGTCAGCAAACCGGAGTTATTTACTGCGATATATGTAACGGCAGCGGTGGCAGCAAACTGGATACCCAGATATCAGCTGGTTGTTGTCACTAGCCAGTGACAACAGCAGCAAGATACAATATTTATTTTGTGGATACACTGGTAGGTAACACAACAAGTGGCGTCAGCAAACCGGAGTTATTTACTGCGATATATGTAACGGCAGCAGTGGCAGCAAACTGGATACCCAGATATCAGCTGGTTGTTGTCACTAGCCAGTGACAACAGCAGCAAGATACAAAAGTGGATACACTGGTAGGTAACACAACAAGTGGCGTCAGCAAACCGGAGTTATTTACTGCGATATATGTAACGGCAGCAGTGGCAGCAAACTGGATACCCAGATATCAGCTGGTTGTTGTCACTAGCCAGTGACAACAGCAGCAAGATACAATATTTATTTTGTGGATAGTTACACTGGTAGGTAACACAACAGGTGGCGTCAGCAAACCGGAGTTATTTACTGCGATATATGTAACGGCAGCGGTGGCAGCAAACTGGATACCCAGATATCAGCTGGTTGTTGTCACTAGCCAGTGACAACAGCAGCAAGATACAATATTTATTTTGTGGATAGTTACACTGGTAGGTAACACAACAGGTGGCGTCAGCAAACCGGAGTTATTTACTGCGATATATGTAACGGCAGCGGTGGCAGCAAACTGGATACCCAGATATCAGCTGGTTGTCACTAGCCAGTGACAACAGCAGCAAGATACAATATTTATTTTGTGGATAGTTACACTGGTAGGTAACACAACAAGTGGCGTCAGCAAACCGGAGTTATTTACTGCGATATATGTAACGGCAGCAGTGGCAGCAAACTGGATACCCAGATATCAGCTGGTTGTTGTCACTAGCCAGTGACAACAGCAGCAAGATACAATATTTATTTTGTGGATAGTTACACTGGTAGGTAACACAACAAGTGGCGTCAGCAAACCGGAGTTATTTACTGCGATATATGTAACGGCAGCAGTGGCAGCAAACTGGATACCCAGATATCAGCTGGTTGTCACTAGCCAGTGACAACAGCAGCAAGATACAATATTTATTTTGTGGATAGTTACACTGGTAGGTAACACAACAAGTGGCGTCAGCAAACCGGAGTTATTTACTGCGATATATGTAACGGCAGCGGTGGCAGCAAACTGGATACCCAGATATCAGCTGGTTGTCACTAGCCAGTGACAACAGCAGCAAGATACAATATTTATTTTGTGGATAGTTACACTGGTAGGTAACACAACAAGTGGCGTCAGCAAACCGGAGTTATTTACTGCGATATATGTAACGGCAGCGGTGGCAGCAAACTGGATACCCAGATATCAGCTGGTTGTCACTAGCCAGTGACAACAGCAGCAATATACAATATTTATTTTGTGGATACACTGGTAGGTAACACAACAAGTGGCGTCAGCAAACCGGAGTTATTTACTGCGATATATGTAACGGCAGCGGTGGCAGCAAACTGGATACCCAGATATCAGCTGGTTGTTGTCACTAGCCAGTGACAACAGCAGCAAGATACAAAAGTGGATACACTGGTAGGTAACACAACAAGTGGCGTCAGCAAACCACAGTTAAAAATTTAATTACTGAGTCTGCGATATCTAACGGCAGCCAGTGGTGTCAGCAACAACAACAACTTAATTTTTTTTTTTTATATTTTTATATATTTTTAATTTTTTTTTTTTTTTTTTTATATACTCTGAGAGGTAGGTACAAGGTAGTGGCACTGGCAACAACAGAGGTGACTGCCTGGTAGGTGTTTACAACCATATAACAGGTAGCCAGGCAGCACAAAAACCCTCTCTGGCAGCACAATAAAAATTATTAAACCCCCTTCTGTCTGTAGTATTCTGTAGCAGGCTAGCAGCAGCAGTGACACAATTAGAGATGAGCAGGCTATAGCAATATAGAAAGAAAACCCCCTCTGCGGCAGTACAATAAACCCCCCTCTGTCTGTAGTATTCTGTAGCAGCAGCAGTGACACAAATTACAGATGAGCAGGCTACAGCAATATAGAAAAAAAAATCACTCTCCAGCAGCACAATAAAAATGATTAAACCCCCTCTGTACTTGCAGCTCTTTAGCAGCAAGCAGCACAGTGACACACACAACGCTCCAGCAAACCCCCCTCACGGAGCAATAAATAAAACCCCCCTCTCTGGCAGCACTGCTGCCTGCTCTGCGTCGCCCCACAGAATGAAGATGGCGGCGGGTCCCGGCTTTTATGTAATCCGGATCTCGCGAGAATCCGACGTCACCAATGTGACGTCGGGCCTCGATTTCGGCTCCGGGCCTGCGCGGGAGTCCGCGGACGTCCTGGATCCGGATTCGGATTCAGGACGTCCGTGCGGATCCGGATCTCGGAGATCCGGACCCGCTCATCACTAATTACAATGCAAAACCAGGTTGATTTTGCCATGTAATTGATTGCTGCTTTAAAAAACAAGGGAAAACTCTCCCAAAATCTCTCACTTTCTGAAACTCTCACCCTATTACATTTGGCCCTATATAATGTTCCTGCTAAACATTATAGTCATCCGCTAAATAGAATGAGCAGGGCCGCCGACAGGGGGGTGCTGTGGGTACAGCTGTCCCAGGCCCTGGACTTAGGATGAGCCCAGGCAGCTCATGTTGCCCACAGCAACCCTCTACTGCGTGCTGCCTGCGCTGCGCTCGGTCCCCAGCAGGTCTCGAAGCACAGCCTGGCTTCTTAAATGCAGGAAGCCGGTAGCCAATTAAAATGCTGCACCTGCTTTTGTACTGTTAGCCAATCAGAGCGGTTGCCGGTACATGAGCTCTGATTGGCTCACCCACCGGTGCTGCATTTTAATTGGCCGCCGGCATCCTGCATTGAAGAAGCCAGGCTGTGCTTCGGGACCTGCTGAGTCGGGCGGTGATGAGGGGTAGGATATGGGTGTCCACGCGCTACCTTACACACTAACAGCTCGTTAGTGTGTACCTCCCGCACTGACGGCTCATCCAGAGTGCCCGAAGGGGGGGGGGGTGACTGGCCTGGAAATCAGCCCTGGGCCCCAAAATTCCTGGTGTCAGCCCTGAGACTGAGGAATGAAATAAAAAGTTTAATTTGTTTTAAATGTAAATTTACATACTTTTTTTTCCCAAGGAAGCAGTGATACAAATGTGCATGAAGCTTTAAAATAAAAGTTCTGCAGATATCTCTGGCATTAAATATAATACTGGAGGGAAATCCTAGAGAGGGTAAAATAGGTTTAATTGATGTTTTGCATAAAGACTTCTTCATCTCAGCCTTACTGTATATACAAAGAGATAGAGAACAGAGAGGTGTCAAGTTTGTAATAGTGGTTGTTGTTGTGACGGGTCTAAGAGCGTATAGTGAGCACCTGCAAAGCTTTGAGAGACTGAAGAGGCTGCTTATCCAGCAAATGCACACAATGTTCTTACATCTAACGCAACCAGGGATGTGAGCCACTGAAAGGAACTTTCCTGAGGGCACTTATTAACAAAGCCATCAGGAGCCAAGAGACAAGTCGCACTTTATATACTGTAGATATAAAGGACTAGGGTTGGAGAAAGAATGCAGGTGTTTGCTAGCAACACTGTATTAGTCCAGAGAGGGAAAGGAACATGAACAGTCTAATCTTTATGAGTGCTTTTTGGTTTAACCCATACTATAAACATTGTGATAAACCAACACGTAAGGTTTACATGTTAATAAAAAAATAAAATAAACATTATTTCAGCACCAGTTTGTACAATACGAACAGTGGCCCTGATTCACAATCATTCGTAAGGGGACGAATTCAGCCCTGTTCCAATGTTGGGGGGGTCTGTTTATGCTCAAGCGCAGATTTGCATGTGCAGACCCCGGCTATGAATGGCTTCAGTGAGTTACACACTCACCGGGCCGTTCCTTGTTGGGAGGGAGGGTCGGGGGGGGGGGCGAACGGGGATAGAAACGGGGATCACACAGTGTTTTATGGGAGTCCCCATGAAAACATCACAAGTCGTCAGCGCCCACGATTTGCGGAGGAAATATTTATTTCTGTAGGCAGGAGAAATCATTTGTTGATCCATGACCATTGAATGATGTCTCCTGCTAGCAGAGGCATGCATGGTACTGAGGAGATTCGGCGGTGGGAGGCGGGAGGGCGTTCGGCGGGGCGCGTTTCAGCACTCGGTAAGCAGTGATCTTTGTAGCAGCTGAGAGTTTGGGATGGACACTGAGGAAGAGATAGAGCCTCCTGAAGAAGCTCCCCTCCACTAGCAACCAATCAGCATCTAATACCGCTTTCAGACCGCACTCTAGACCCGGGTTATTGCCGTGTTCTTGCGGCCCCAACACGGGTCAAGGTACGGTCTGAAAAGGCCACCACGGGTCAAGCAACACGGGTGTTCAACCCTGGTAATGACCAGGGTTGAACACGGCTATGACTAGCAACCAATCAGCATCTAATACCGCTTTCAGACCGCACTCTAGACCCGGGTTATTGCCGTGTTCTTGCGGCCCCAACACGGGTCAAGGTACGGTCTGAAAAGGCCACCACGGGTCAAGCAACACGGGTGTTCAACCCTGGTAATGACCAGGGTTGAACACGGCTATGACCCGTGTCAAGTGCAGTGTGAACGGGTGCCTGGGTCGAGCGACCCGTGTCCCGTTCACAGTATGGAGGAGGCAGCACTGTCAGCTCCAAGTACTGCCTCCTCCCGAGCCCCCGATGACGTGCCGCCGCCCAGCTCCGCCCCCCTGTGACATCACCGACTCGGCAATATGCTGTGTCGGAACTTTCAGACCGCATTGCCGTGTTGCTCTGAAAGTAGTATAACTAACATTTATCAAGTGCAGTCTAGAAAATGATATGTAAAAACTGTAGACAAAGTACCAGCCAATCAGCTAATAACAGCGATGTTACAGGAAGCTGATTGGTTGGTACTTTATCACCATCCACTTTATCACTCCCCAAGGCATAGAAGCACATGATCACACAGGGCCTTCTTATTTGTGTTGATGTGCACTCATTGGCCCTTATTTAGATCTGATCACAGTACAAATTTGTTCTCAAAATGGGCGAAACCATGTGCACTGCAGGTGGGGCAGATGTAAAGGTGCAGAGAGAGTTAAATTTGGGTGGGGTGTGTTGAAACTGAACTCTAAATTGCAGTGTAAAAATAATGCAGCCAGTATTTACCCTGCACAGAAACAAAATAACTCACACAAATCTAGAGGTGTGTACACACGGTCAGATGTGCCTTAAGATCCTATCCACGATCCGATCAGATTGGATCGTGGATAGGATCTTAAGGCACATCCGATTTGCATCCAATCTTGACTATATAGTGCAGATCTGCACTATATAGACAAGGCAGCCAAGACTTTCTGGCTTCCCAAACGTGAACGCGCATCGGGATCGGATCGGGATCGCAAGGGTTAAAACCCTTGCGATCTGCATCCGATTCCAATCCGATGCTGATCCAATGTTGACTATATCGTCAACATCGGAAAGGAAATCGGACCGTGTGTACACACTATAACTCTCTCTATACATGTTACATCTGCCCCACCTGCATTGCACATGGTTTTGCCCATTTTGAGAACAAATTTGTACTGCGATATGGTCTGAATAAGGGCCATTGTACAAAGGATTAAGGGGACCTTTGCAAAAGTAGGAACTATGTAAGTCTGTTACCACTATGGGGTCAGTTCAGTTAGAAGCAGGGGAGTTGCGTGGTAGTTGCATGGCGTACACATGCCTGCAACAGCAGGGGAGCTGATTTATGTTTTTGCTGGTGGGTGCTCAAGGGGGCATGTCCTCTAGAGAAGGGGTGTGGCCCTGCAATGGGCCCCCAGTCCGAGACAGAGGCAGACAGGGATCCGGGCAGAGCCGCAGCAGGGTCCCTGCAGCGGATGGGCAGTCAGCAGTGGGGTCCTTGCAGTGGATGGCAATATCGCTACTAGTTCCTATCGGCCACAGAGACCTCGCCGCTGCCTTCCCATCCGATGCAGGGAGCCTGCCGCTGACTTCCCATCTGCTGCAGGGACCCCGCTGCTGACTGCCCAGCAGTTCCGCCAATAGTGTTTTCAGACTCACTAGCACAGGTTGGCGGCGAGCAGCGGGTGAGCTCCAGCCGTGGCCCATGGGTGCTTATCATTTTCCATGGGCGCTCGGGCCCCTGAGCACCCATGGAATCGGCGCCTAAGTGCATCAGAAGCTTCGGCATCAGAATTCATGCTCACAGCCCGATCATACCTCTGTACTCGAGGACTGTTGTACCTAATTGAATTGAGCCTATTGTCTCTTGCTGAACCACAGTGAACTACAGTATACATGTCACAGCATCAGTATTTGTGTACAATATATCATCTTGATTTTCTAAACATTATTGACCCAGTGGGGGCTTTGGTACTGAAACCTCTTTAATAAGAATAGGACCCTATACATTGAACAATTTAGAGTATAAATATGAACAAAGTGAAAAACATTTTTGCAAAGGTTATGCTCACTTCCCTATATCCATCCAGAACACCCTCCTGCCCATATTGACCATTAGCCGAACATCTTCCCATGATGATTAATGAATATGACATTATAAAGGGAGCTTTTGGGAGAAGTCATTAACAGGTGATAAATGTACTTTGGCCTGTTAAAGAGATGGAGTGTGTGAAAAATATGAAGAGGTATCTGATCTGAAATAGATCACCTTGCTGTTAATCAAGTTTTGGGTGGAGGTCTCTCTGTTTAAGGTTATTTATTTAGCAATCTGTACAGTAATTGTAAAATCATTTCATCTTTATAGAATGTTTGGTACTTGTTTCCTAGCACGGCGCCCATCGCATACCATACTAAGTGGTGTGCGATGTGTGCGATGCGATATTCATGTTAAATGAACAGGAGTGCTTGTACAATGAAATATAGCATGCAATTTTTAATTGTACAAGCACCCCCTTGGTCAATGCCACCCCCACGATCAACTCCAACCCGAAGCGTGGCAAGCACAGCGAGCCCGTGAGGGGCGGCGGTACGCGTCCTCCGACCTTTCCTAAACCCCTACTATCCACGTCGGCGTGGAGTTGATTTTAGATAGTGACCGAAGCGTGGCGAGCGCACGCGGAATAGGAGCCCGAAGCACAGCGAGCCCTGCGTGGGGACGCGGAATACATGTAAAGTAATCCGCGTCCCCTCGCCACGCTTCGGGCTCGGTGGCTCGCTGCGCTTGCCACACTATCTATAATCAATTCCACGCCGACGTGGATAGTGATGGCATGAAAAGGTCAGAGGACACATACCGCCGCCCCTTGCGGACTGGCTGCACTCGCCCCGCTTCGGGTTGGCGTTGATAGTAGGGGTGGCGTTGCCAATGGGGGTGCATTTAACATTGAAAGCACCCATCAGGGTGCTTGTACAATTAAAAATTGAATTGCATCACATCGCATGCCGCTATATTGCATGCAATGCGATTGTATAAGATGTACTACGATCAAAATATTGGGTGCCGTGCTAGGAAACAAGTACCTATTGTTTTACTATAACTAATTGCATGGAGAGCTTTCTCTGATTGTCAAGTATGTCCTTTCCCTACAACGACAGGGACAAAAATAATGGTAACATTTCATTCATAATGGGTTATCATAGCTGGTAAAAGTACTTACAGTGTATGGAACCTTTATGTGTGCTGAGACTTTATATTACAATAATATAATGAATTTGCAGTACAAGCGACTGAATGATGTCAAGAGAGACCGTGAACTAAGGAGCAAACATTGTGTAATACTTCTTGTAATGGATTCATGCTGCAGAGATCAGAAGACATGATGAGTCACATTGAATTCAGCAAATGGAAACCAAACTACAATGATTATCAGGATCTTCACCAAGGTATCTAGACGAGGGGGTCGACAGTCAATAGGCTGGCACCATACGGTCGACATGGTTAAATTGTCGACACATGAAAATGTTGGCATTTTTTTAATGCTTTTTATTTTTTTTTTACTTTTTCATATTTTACCATTCACGTGGACTCTGACTGGAAACAGTAATGTGTGCTAAAGGCAACGCGCAATCTTGACCAAAGAATGGCAAGCTAAAGAAGTCACGTGAGGGGGTGCAGTACACTTTTTTGGGGTCTATGTGCTGAAATTCAGTAGTACGAATGTTAGTAAATGAGTATACCACCACAGAAATCATGGCCATATACGGCCAAGTTCTATCGATTGTGTATTTATTCATACACCAGAATTCATCAGAGCTTGCCAGATATTAATTTCGCAAATCAGCAGAATTCAGCTGATAGTAAATGAGCTGATGCTAATTTTACAGCCGTATTTTAGATGGAATAGGTGTGAATATGTGCATTCGTATCCATTCAATCTCAGTAAATTTACCCCAGAAAGTTAGCCAAAATCTCACAGTGTTTCCCCGCTTGCAGAATGGAAGGGGTGGGGGGAGGTTCATCCGGGGGCACCAGGAGGCGCAGTTCCAAAAAACACTAAAAAGGTAGCATAAGGGGAACTTTATGGTATGTGTCTCTGGGGGGCTCATTAAGGAACCACCCATCGCCTCCTCTTCCATCCCCATCACCCTCTTCCATTTACCATTACCCACGCCATAAGCATTAGCGGTCACTTCACTTGCAGCAGCAGCAGAACACTATAAGTGCACATCAGCACAGATAAGAAGGCTGGTGTGATCATGTGCTTCTGTCTCTCTCTCCTGTCAGGAACCAGAGGCCATCATGCACTAAAATCCAGCGTCTTTTTTAAGGGCAAGCCATTCGGAAGACTATTAACAGGGGAGTGACGTCAATCCCGTTTCGATCAACCTGTTTCTGTCGCACACGCTGAGTAGGTTCTGGGTTGCACACAAGTTGCACACACTAGAAAAATCATTTGAATGGTGAGTGAGTTGTAAATGGATTTGCAGCTATAATCCAATCAGTGTGATTGTCGCAAGCCATACACATGGCGGGTTTTCACTCTGGCAGGGCAGCAGATATCTGATCGCAGGGATATGCAAGTTTGTATTGCAGCAACCATGTCTGAATAAACCCCGTAAATACAAATATATGTTACACAATAAGCTAACCCACTGGTATACAATGACTTGTCCTTTCTGTCATTCAGACGGTGCCAAATATCAGCGGTGCACACACCAAAGCAACATCTCCAAGCTGTGAGATCGCTATTCCAATAATTCTCCTGAATGTGAAATGCTCGCACACCGCTGTACTGATTATACACAACTCACACAGTACATGAACAGCAAATGATGTCTGAGCACAAAAACCTCTATCATGTTGAAGACATTGCTTATATTAAGCCACCTTGATTATGTACAGTATGTGTCACAGACATGGACATGTAATGATGGACGATATGGGACGGTATAAAATACTGTGGGGGTTATTCTAATTAATTTGCATCCCCCAGTGTCATCGCACGGGGGACCGATTTTGTGCGTATGCACATGTGCCGGTGCATTTCTGCGCATGTACATACGCAGGGTGCGTGCGTCCATGATTGTGGGCATGAGGCGGCGGCGGATAGTCACGCCCATGGAAACGCTGGGCATTCCCATGGTGATTGCCCCGTGACGTGGGTGCCGGGGAAAGGCAGCTGATATCACCGGATGTCAGCTACCCGCCCCCTTCCTAGTGAATGTGCACGCATATCTAAGGTGACCTGAGAGTCACTTTAGTGTGTACTCACCCCATCAATCGATGGTTGGCGACCATCGAATGATGTGGATATTTCCCCATAGCCTGTGAATGGATGTTTATGTTGAACAGGGGGAGGGGGGGGGGGGGAAAGGTGTACCAGAATTCGGTAGGTGACGTCTGGGGGACTCGCAAGGCTGTGAATTTGCAGCCTTGCCAATCAACCAGAATAACCCCTTTTGTTCATAGAAAGCAGTACACAGTCACACTCATAGCAATTAACACAGAGAACAGGATTTTTCAAATAAGAAAATGGACCTGAATCTTTACCTATCTTTGGAATTTTGAGCGATAAAAAGTTAAATAGCTGGATATAGGTAATTATTCTAAGGTGCGTCAGTCAGTGTAATTGTAACACATACCTTTCCAACATATGGTCCCTGAGAGGCAGGACAGTGCACATGCAATTTGGGGGGGAGGGCGTGCCTATATTGGGGGGGGGGGTGCCTATTTTGCAGCTGTGGGGCATGCCCAGCAACACCTCTGGCTGCAGGAATATAATCTATTCGCAGATGACAGGGGGGGAACTCCCAACTCCCCCTCCCCCCCCCGCCACTGGACACTGCGAGCCCTGGGAGGGATGCAGGAACATCCCAAAAAAAACGGGACGTTCCCACGATATGTGGGACAGTTGGGAGCTATGGTAACATGCTGACATTTCGCAGAGGTAAGTGCTGCAATATGATGTAAATGTTCCCTATCTGTGCAGTCTCTGTTCCCATGCAGTGTGGTACTGATACATCCTTTCTGTCCCTACCTCCAGATCATAAGCTCTTCAATTCCCAAGGAATATCCCATTCTAGAGCCAAAGCCTGACCATCAGTTTCAAACTGATGCAAGAGCATAATAAAATAGTGCAGAAGGATTTGCTGCTGGGGCATTGTATTACACAATGTCTAATAATACAAACTGAAAATTGGGCTGAAGAAGTAGAAACCAGGGACTGTATTACAGATCAATCATCACTGCACTCGTGACTCATCTGATCACGGTAGAATCATTAACCTTTGTGTTCTGCTTTGTGACTAATATCTCAGGAGAATGACAACGACTGCCTCACTTGTCCACTAGTGAGAGCTAAACAATCTGTCTAGTAATTATTTACTTACACATTTCCCTGACACTTCATATTTCACCATTACTGCTGCACCATGACCAGTGCTACGATCCTGCACAGTATTTACCAAAGAGCTATGTGAAAGTTTGTGTTGATGGATTAACAGAGTATGATACCCTGTAGGAACGCATTACATAGATCACCATGGCGATGACAAAACAGAATTGATCTTTTTCAGTCTGTTGCTCAGGAGTATAAGAAAGTATTCAATTAATGTGTATAGAAGACTACATAACAGAATTTTCAGATCAGAATAATGCATACAGTATGCATGTATTGAATTATCAAGATTACCTAATGCTGGGTACACACCAGAAGGATTTGGCCTCAATTCCCCCAATTTCGTTACAATCTCAACTGATTGTATGTAAATTGGGCATGTTTTGGCATGTTTTAGATCCAATTCTGATCCAATGCGCCTCCCCGCTGGTCGTTTGGTTGTTTTGCAGATCCTACCTGCTGCAGTTAGTATTTGAAAATGACCCCTTCAACAGTTGTCAACATTGACACCAAAAAAAAAAAAAACCTCTTGTCTACCTTGTGTCTACCATTTTCATGTTAACATTTTGACAAGGCCGATATTTTGACCTTTTGACTCTGTCGACCTTTTGGGTTAGACCTATTGACTGTCTATCTAGATGGCCTGGCCACAGAAGGGGCTGAAGGGACAACTGTGATGGGCCCCGGCGATCTGAGCCACCCCAGAAGTAAATACTAGTGCGCCACTGTAGAGCCCGCCTACTGTACTACAGTATATGTGCCACTGTTGGCCACTCGGCCACCTGTCCTGTCTCTGTCTGTGCCTGCTGCGGCCATCCGCTCTGCCATTTATGGTAGTGTCTGTGCCACCGACGAGCGTCGCTCTCAGCAGTCTATACTGTGCCACAGTGGCTGTGTTGAAGCACTAATGATTGTTTACATTCGCGACTCCTCCCACATGCCAAATTTCACATTTTTACTTTTACACTTTTTTGTGTATCATGCACAGATTGCACAGGTCTGTGCATGGTTCTGTCAAACTCGACAAGTTGAACTTGGTCTATTTGTTTTGCGATTTTTGGTTCTACAAAAATCGCAATTGAAGTGTTCAAAAAAAATGCAATTTTTACCGCAAATCAGCCCTTAATAAATTGACGATTTTGGCAAAACGTGCGAATTTTGCAATTTTTAACTAAAAAAATGTGAAATATCTCATCCTATTAAATGTCACCCTACCTATCTAATAGTACACACCCCAAGCAATCATTCGTGCTTCTACACCAGGGCCGGCGCCACCACTAGGCAAATCTAGGCATTTGCCTAGGGCGCCGGCCACTGGAGGGCGGCATTTTGCTCCCCCTCCCCCGTGCCGCGGGGGTAGCTGTCCTGTGGCGCTGTGTATTTAAGCCCTTGAGTGGTATGCCCAGAGATTTTCTGGGCTCAGCTGCGCTGCCGCAGCGGGCTGTCCCGGAAAATCTCCGGGCAAACCACTAACATACAATAGGTGCGCGCCAGTGGTGTCCAGGTGTGCACCACTGGCGCAGCACCTCTAGTGCCCACCCCCCGCCACAAACCTTGTCCCCCCCCCCTGTCTCCAACATGACCTTTTGTCCGGCGGCAACGATCCCCTGCCGCCCGCTAGCCGCCCGCCGCCCGTCACTCATTTTACAGTGACGTCGGCGGCAGGCTCGGGTATGGTCGGCGCGGGAGGACTCGGGAGCGCTCAGGCACCCGAGTCCTTCCAAGCCACCGCGATCATCCCTCAGCCTGCCGCCGACGTCACTGCTAAAAGTGACAGGCGGCCCGGAGTCTGACAGCCGGAGCAGAGGCGAGGGGGGGGAGAGGCTTACAAATACACAGCGCCGCAGGACAGGTACCCCCCCCCCCGGCACCGGGGCGCCCCCACCCCGACTCGCCTGGGGCGCTCCGGTGCCTTGCACCGGCCCTGTTCTACACACGCCTATTCCTTTCTTTAACACAATTACAATTAAGTGCAAATAGGGAGTATGGGGAAGTAGGCACATGACAGAGGTCAACTGCAGGTAAACCACCGGGTATTTTTGATACCTAGTTAGTGAAAATGATAAATAAAATATTTTACTCTTTTGCTGTACTCTGTTCAAATTCTTCCTAAATTCTTCCTAAAATCTTCTTCTGTCAATAGCAAACTTTAGTATGAGCACACTGTACCGAATGCTGATATAGAACCTTCAATCAAGATACTTAATTACCTAGGAGGATAATGTACACTTTTATAGGAGTGTTTTATGTTAGTCATTTCCAGCAGCCAACCTGCAACCTGAAATACAAATTATATGCTATAACTGCAACTGCTATAGCAAGAAATGCAGGCAATATGTCTCCTGTTTAATGTCCCATCACTGAATATAGATCTTGATAAAGAAGACTTCCATCTGTGCCGGCTACCTAAATTGCCGCTTGACTTTCTCCCACAAGCAAAAAGCAAGATATGTGAGCTGGTGTCATTAGGGGAAAATGAAGGAATACTGTAGGAGAACTCTTTTCAACAAGTCCCGTAAAGCATCATAATACTTTGAAATGTCCTGTCTGGCGGTGCCTCAGCACAAATGCAGGTTTATAAATATTGCAGTTGAAATAGCAGATTGCACTTGTGTGACCCCTTATTGGCTGATCATAAGTAATAAATGGCCTATCCAGAGAGAGAGAACCAGGAACTGTTCTGTATATTCTTTGCTGACACATGTATAAACAAGGTTTAAAGCAGCAATTTTGCATAGAAGTATTTTTTTTCAGTTTTCATTTGATTAATAATTCTTTAAATAGCAAGTTAAGTACATTTTAAGAATGTATTTGATAGTCATTGTTAATAGCTATCAAACTTCAGGTAGTTACAGTACCTCCTCTCCATACCTCCCAACTGTCACGCTTACCGCGGGAACGTCCCCGTTGTCCCGCGGTGGGAGCCCCCCCAGCTTGCCGAGAATAGACGCTGTGCGCATGAAAACGGGGGCGTGGCCGGAGTGCGGTCACCCCGTGAGGACACGCCCCTTTTCTCAAGGCCGCGCCCCCTTTTCGGGCGCGAACGTCCCGACCTCCCAACTTCAAAAGTTGGGAGGTATGCCTCTCTAGTACCTCTTTGGAGGGCCAACAAATATGGCTACCACAGAATCACAGCTCTCAGCATGTCAAGAGGTAGCAGATGGAAGAGAAGATGGAGGATGTCACAGTGCACAAATAAGACACAAAACACATTTCCGGCTCCCATACACATACACAATCAGTTAATTAAACATGTATATTGGCCATGGTTCTGGTACACTCCCAAAAGCAAATTCACTCTTTAACAGACGAAACCATGTGCACTACATGTAACATGTGCAGAGAGATTTAGATTTGGGTTGGGCAGTGTATATAATAAAGCAGCCAGTATTTACCCTGCACATCAAGAAATAACATCAGAATCTAACTCTCTCTGCACTTGATACATCTGATGACCACCAGCCCCCCCTGCACAGTGCACAAGGTTTTGTCCATTAAAGAATGAGTTTGATTTTGCGAGTAAAGCAGAATCGAAATCATTATCTTAATAGGCAGGAATGGGCCAGATTTAGAGATGCACGGACATGCAGTTGCAATTTTGGGCCTTATTTTGGTTCACACTTAGAGGCAAATTCTTTCTCAAATGGACAAAACCATGGGGGTTATTCTAGTTCATTCTTTCTGACAAAATCCTTCTTAGATGGACAAAACCATGTGCACTGCGGGTGGGGCAGATGTTACTTGTGCAGAGAGAATTAGATTTGGGTGGGGTTTTACTTCAAAGTGAGATCTATATTGCAGTGTAAAATAAAGCAGTCAGTATTTTCCCTGCACAGAAACAAAATAACTCACCCAAATCTAATTCTATCTGCACATGTTACATCTGCCCCCCTGCAGTGCACATGGGTTTGTCCATCTAAGAAGGATTTTGTCAGAAAGAATGAACTAGAATAAACCCCCATGTGCACTGCAGGTAGGGCAGATGTAACACGTGCAGAGAGAGTCACATTTGGGTGAGTTATTTTGTTTCTGTGCAGGGAAAACACTGACTGCTTTATTTTTACACTGCAATATAGATCTCACTTTGAAGAAAAACCCCACCCAAATCTAATTCTCTCTGCACAAGTAACATCTGCCCCACCTGCAGTGCACATGGTTTTGTCCATTTTAGAACAAATTTGCCTCTAAGTGTGAACCAGAATAAGGCCATTTGTTTGCAATGGAAAATGATTCCGCCATCTCCTTGTGCACAGCAGGCTTCCAGCTGCAAACACATTTGCAGAGGTTGACTAGGAAATGCCCATAAAACAGTCCCAACATACCTGTCTGTTGTCCCCACATTCCTTCCCTCCAAAACGGACTACCTGTCATTCACCTTACAAATAAATGCTCTGTGCATCCACAGTTGCTGACCATTCGCTGCACATACATAGGGCGGTATTCAATGAGGCTGATTCGCCATGTTTTTATGGCGATTTTGTGCTGTAAGGCGAATTTTTGACTAAAACGGTGAATCACCCTATTCAATGACCAGATGGCGAATACATTTCAAGGTTTTTTTCGCCATGATTCACCGAGTAGCAATCGCTATCTTTTTATGGTGAAGTGGAATGTGAACTTTTAAAATAAAGTGTTTTGTTTTTTACATTTGGTGTCAAAAAATCAGGAATTTTATTCTGAGGAGGGGCATGCTATTTTTATTCATGTGCTGTAAGCACATAAATATATATTTAATTTAAAATTAAATTCACCAGGATTATCATTCGTTATTAGCATCCTGCAAAACAAATGACAGTCAATAGGAAAGGGCCAAGCTGCTTGTTGCTTGAAAGCCAAAATCTAAAAATCCATCACAAGGACACCAGGCCGAGAGCTCCATTAGAGCACACCATGTACGATACTATCTAGTAGTCCTTGTAGCTCCAACATTCCAATCACATCATGTTTACCAAACTTAACTATGCACATGTTGTATTTTAATGGTTCCCTTCAGTAAATATTGCTTATAAAGACCATAAAATATAGTAAGTGCATAAAATATAAAAAACATATGATGTGTAGGGGTTTTTATTAAAAAAACAAGCCACCTGTACTTCTGCCCCCACAGTTCCCTATGGGGCCCTTTTATCAAACGATATTGGCAGCTATTTCCCCTTTTGGAGGGTTAGCTGCAAATTGTGACTATGCCCAAATGTATGTATGTAATGTATGCAGCAGCATCCCTCATAGGCTTTCTATGTAAGACACGATGCTGCCAGATTTATCAATTTCACAAATGCCATCTTCAAGATGGAGGTATTCCATTGTAGCCAATAGGTTACCCACCACATTACTAGTTGGCAGAGGGTCTCCTGGAACCCTCTTTGAAGGTGGCTGCGGTGCATGTGTGGTCAATGGGCTGAGGGCTTGTGCATGCAGTAACCCTGGCAACGCAATGAGCTCATCACATCGTAGGGATGGGTTCTTATTAATACATCCAGCAATGAGATCCTGGAGGTGACTTCATCGGTTATGTCCCTCAACTCAGATCCACTATCACCTGACATTTATTAGTATAATATATACCTAAAAAAACCCATAAAGTGCTTTGTGCTGCAGCATCAGCACTGACTGTATTTATGTCCTAAAATAGACTTATTGCACTGGCTATATTCACATTGTGGGCCACTATGGGCTTTCGGTGGTTTATTGCATATGTTGATACTTTGAGGATGCTCTGAGGACCACAAGGTGCAGCAGTTCTGACTGCAGGGGGACATTCCAGACCCTACTAGCCAGAAGTAAGGGCTGTGAGGTAGCAGTGGTACCACCCTAGAGCACTTTGCTTTGTGCGATGACAAAGCTCTCACACTCCTAATTACGGTCTGCCTAACTCTTCTATGTCCCCTCCCTAATTGCAATGTTATAATCATATTCTCAATGTACCATAATACAATATACATTCCTTGACAAAATCTTCAGCAGGGCTGCACCAATTTGTTTAAACATAGAGAAAAATAAGTACTTTGTTCCGTCCCGCAGCCTAACAATGAAAGTTCCCCTAACATGCATCCTAACCCTATCCCTCCCCTAGTGCCCAGCCCTAAAACTAACATTAATACTCATGGTTGGGATCCATCAGCCAGGATAATACTGACTACATATAGGCCACAAGCACAGGACAGCTTCATTTTTTCACTGCAATTTAGATTTAAACTTGGACATACTGTAACCCTCTCACATCTCTCTGCACACATTACATCTGCCCCATCTGCACAGTGATACCCCTTTCACATCGCAACCAATTACCGGGTACAAGCCTGTTTGACCCGGTAATTAGTGCGATGTGAAAGGGGTTACCGTGTCCCGAAAATGGGTAGTAACACGACAATAAGAACCGGTAAGAAAGCAGAGTTCTTACCGGTTCGTTGCTGTGTTGCTTGGTAGTTTGATTAAACGGGTCGAGCGACCTGTTTCCCATTTACACTATGGAGGAGGCAGTGCTTGGAGCAGCGCTGCCTCCTCCCCCGCCCCCGATGTCACGCCGACTCCCCACCGTACCCCCGGATGATGTCAGCGAACTATGTGAACATCCCAAAATGCAGGTTCGTGCTGGGACTGAACCGTTTCAAAGTCCCTGTCCGAACCTTCATTTTGCGATGTAAAATCATCGTAACTTGTTCTTTTTGCTTGACTCCCAGCTCAGAATCAGGCCTTGTTAGTGCAATCAAGCTGATAGCTGTCATTATCCAATGATAATGTCATAAAATGATTATTGTGTTACTATTAATATTATTATGTTGTGCTAGTATTAGAGCAAAATATACTGTGGTATTGAATCCTTTAATGTCAGTGACATTGTTATATGTAAGGCAAGCATTATCTTTTTATATTGCAGGCTTTTTACTGAGCTGTGAACTTACATTCCTTACATTTTATGTTATATCATTTCACATAGGGCTTTATTCTGGTTCGTGCGGCTGGGCCGTACGTGTACGTCCCGGGGTTTTGATCTGCGCATGCATACCATCCGCAATGCGCAGGCGCGACGACTCCACAACGCTCACGGACGGGTCTTTCCGTGCGAAAAAACCTGTCCGCAAGAGTACGGTCATTGTGGGCGGCATAGGGGCGTGTTGAGGGGAGCGGCCGAAATAATGAGGGAAACTGGGCGTAAACATGGGCGTACACGGGGGTGTGTACAATAAATGTACAGTGCTACTACCGCTCAATTGGCGAAAGCACCGTTCATTTCGGACACAAAACAGGCGGCCGCCAACCGCCACCTCAGACCACCCCTACAGATACCGCATGACAGCGTACGCCTGGGTCTGCTAATTAACGCTGATTACTACTCAAACACATACACCTGAATGTAATAAGCAATGCTGCAGCCTATTAAGTCCAAACCATTATTTCACTACCTGCAAGCCACACTGCACTCAAACACGTATGCGGATGTTTTGTGGGTGGACTTTCGCTCACCGGCCGCGTACAGGAAATGTACGCTGATACGGAACATACGTACGTTTGGCCGACGCAACCAGAATAACCTCCATAGTTACTACCTCCACTAGTGTGTGTAGGGCTTTAAACACTTTAGAACTAGTTACACTTTTAGATCATTGTTACAGTTAAGCTGGTTTCACATTGCAAAAACCTGCTTTTAACCCGTTTTTGTAAACATGTCTTAAAAAGGGTCAAAAGCCAGTTAAACCCCTTTCATATTGCATGTTGTAAAGGTATATTGCAGTTTCAATACCATTTTTGTACCTATAGAAAGCCATACAATGTCATTTTAAATGTTTTTTTTCCTGCTCGTGGGCGGGGTTCATGTGTGGTTACCATTTGTAGCAAATACCGTTTCTGAGCTGTTCAGACGGTAGGGAAAACGGCTCAAAAACATGTAGGATCCTGCTTTTAACACGTTTCAAAATACCGGTATTCTGTAACCGGTAAATTGACAATGGAGCTTTCACATTGCAGCTGTCCCTTTTTTAAAACAGTAAAAAAAAACGGCAATATACCGTGTTAAAGCTGCAATGTGAAAGGGGTATCAGTTTCTGAGATCGTTGTACACAAACTTTGTTTCATGTTTTGAAACCTTGTTTCATGCACAAATAAAATATGTTTGTGTGTATTTCATGTGTTTTATGCATTTATACAACATAAATTGAAACATAAAAATATTTTGAAATACGAAAAAATGCATTATCCAAAATGTTTCTGGTCCTGAGCATTTTGGATAAGTGATACTCAACCTGTAGTACCATAACTGGAGATTTTAAAATATGGTAATGCCATGAACAACCTCTGCTCCTTCAAGGAGACACAGAAAACATGTGCTGTTATGGTGCGCTAAGGACTGTATTTGGAAAAATACAGACATAGATATATGACTAATTTGTAAATAGACCTTATTTTAATTATACATATTGTATTTATCTTGATGTGATTTGCAGCAATAATGATGAACAAAAATAAAACATAAAATAATATATTAATAAATGCTTTGTTTACTATCAGACAGCAATACATAATTATTTTTTTCTTTGGTCTATTAATGTTAAATTTGCAATATGACAGGAAATAGAATGCGAGTTCTACAAAAATGGATAAATGAAATCATATAATCGTAGAAACAGAACGTGGAAGCAAATGAACTAATTGTGTGGTTTAATTGTGTGATGACAATATAAGACTTAATTAATGTGGCATGGTAATATTCCATTTGTTCCAAACTCTACACAATATAATTGACAGGTTTAAAAATCCATAGTTTATTAATAATTTTTGTGTAAAAAAAAAAAAATACATTTATGGTGGACAATAATTGTGGGTAAATAATTTAACCATTCAATATGTATCAATATCAAGAACAAAGGCCCTTATTCAGATCTGATTGCAGTACAAATTTGTTCTCAAATTGGGCAAAACCATGTGCACTGCAGGTGGGGCAGATGTAACATGTGCAGAGAGAGAGAGTTACATTTGGGTGGGGTGTGTTGAAACTGAAATCTAAATTGCAGTGTAAAAATAATGCAGCCAGTATTTACCCTGCACAGAAACAAAATAACTCACACAAATCTAACTCTCTCTACACATGTTACATCTGCCCCACCTGCAGTGCACATGGATTTGGCCATTTTGAAAACAAATTTATGCTGCGATCAGATCTGAATAAGGACCAAAGTATCTGCAGTATGGGCCTAATTCAGACTGGAATGCAGGACACATTTGTTTCATAATGGGCAAAACCATGGGCACTGCAGGTAGGGTAAATGTAACATGTGCAGAGAGAGTTAGATTTGGGGGAATTTTTTTGTGTCTGTGCAGGGTAAATACTGGCTGCTTTATTCTTACACTGCAATTTAATGTAGATATCAGTTTGAACACATCCCACCCAAATCTAACTCTCCCTGCACATGTTACATCTGCCCCACCTGCAGTGCACATGGTTTTGCCCATATTGAGAACATATTTGCCCTAAGATAAGTTCTGAATTAGACCCCATGTAACAAGGCAGCAGAGAGTAGGAGTTGTGTGCTGGCTGCCTAGGAATACTGTACTATAGCCCAGTAGATGCAGGATGCATTGAGGTGTCTGTCTGGAGCGCATACTATACCTTTATTAGATGACTTGATTGGAGTCGTTGCAATGAGACACTGCGGCTGGAGAACATCGTCCGTGCTAGATTCTATCAACATGGATTCCTCCCTACTTATATACATTCCACTATTGTGGAATACCAGAAAAACTAGTTTTGTGTTATCTTACTGCACCTGACATGGCCCCCAGCAGTGACTATTTATCATGTTGTCTCTAAGACCTTGAGGATACAAACAGTCATAATGTAGTATTGGGCATAAGCATATTTTTGTTAAGCAAAATGCACCTTTTATGTATTGCCCATGTGCACAAAAACTATTACACATCCATTCAGATGCACTTTGCACTTGCACCTTCTCATGCTTAGCATAGCAAGCATTGCCTGAGTAATGTTATGGTCCAACAGTAGATAGTAGTGCCCACATCCTCAGCTAGCCTCAGTCTGTTTCCCCAGCCACCCATTGTCTCCCCACCCAGCCCTCTTATCTTTCCAGCCACTTAGTCTGGCAAGTGTCTCCCCTGTCCCCTACACCCAGTGTCTCCAACCACCTGCAGCCCACAAGCACCTACTTCTGTTTCTTCTGTCTGCTTCTCTGTCAGCAGGGCGGCGCACAAGGCATCACACACATCTTGTCACAATAAAATATATATTTTATTGTAACAGGCAACTATCAGCAAGCAACAATGGCTACTCAGACCCCACAGATAGATCTATCTATAACCAATGCCTGCACAGCTGCAATGGTCAACATAATGTAGGCATCGGCATATAAATACACTGGTGCAAGTCGCTACATATGTAGCGACTTGCACCATACAGTGTATTTATATGTATCGAGCAGACATTCATTGCATGTATCTTTTACAAATATGTGTTTTTCACTTCTTTGTTTATAGGGGTTGCCTGGTTACCTATCCTGAAGTCCGTGCGCTCCGGCTGGAGCGCGTCGCATAGCAGTGACGTCAGTCATGACCGGATGGAGGACGGCAGCCAGCAATCCCGCAGCACGGTGATGGGGGTTATTTAGGTGAGTCAATGTATTTCTGTTTTGTGAGCCTGAGGACGTGCAATAAAGCACGAAACGTTGCTTAACTGTAAGACCGCCGTGTCTGCGTATTGTTTTTCCGTAGCTGAGAGACCTGTGAGTGCTGACACCCTGCCGCATTGTTCCATATGGGAGTTTTCTCCTAGCTCAGCACCCGGGCAAGCTGATATATACGAGCCTGGTTGGAGTGCCATTACCTACAAGTGCATATACAGGACTGATAGTTTGTAAGCTGGATACAGCTCTGGCGAACTTCATTCATTCTCATTTAATTGGCACCCATTCCTCATCCACATTAAGCTCCATTTTCCGTACTGGAATACCGATACTTGTATTTGATGGTCTGCACAAAGAATGTCACAGGATACAGCAGGACTCAGAATTGTAACCCTGCCTGTAAGAGAACTTTTGACCTTTTCTGACGCAGATGCCGACACGATCAGATTTAAAGATAATCTCATTCAAAAGGGAGGACAGGAGCCCACTGAGAATCTTTTCACCAAACTACTGAGATTGCGGAAAAAAGAGGTAGACTATTACCTACACGGAGTCACCTTATCAGACTACCACAGATCAGGACACATTTCCAGGGGGTTCAGGATACGCAATTCTCCAACAATAGGAAAGAACAACCCTGATTTCTGTAGAAAGTGGGTTGCGATACTGAACAAATGCAGCCTGGACCTAATTCTGCTGGTAATTTCTGAAGCCACCAAGGAATTTACACAGATTAAAGAAAAAATCTCCACATTCGAAGTATTGCATTTGGACGCCCTAAAAGCAGATACGCAAACACTGTGGCTAGACAAATTGTCTGAACAAATCAACACGTATCGTCTTGAACTCGTGAAGTTTAAGCGTAATAAACTTGATACAGTCCACAAAGATTACTTGGAAAATAACGTGTATACCTGGGCCAACACCAGCGCCACAGGTTTCCCAAGTAAACCCCGCAGAAAACCTTGGAAGTCTAGAAAAGCCTGGGGTGACACAGAAACCTCTAGCGGAGGGCACTCCACCCAAAGCGAACCTAAGGATACACACTCTAAATGCAAGCCCCCTTTAGGGGTAAGGACCCGGGCAGGCCGGGTAAGAGAAGACAGCCCACCAGAAGAGGTGGCCAGTACCTCTGCATCCTCAAAAACCAAGAGAAAGAACAAGAGCAAAGCCTAGTATTTAATCTGTCAAATAGGTCCCTGACAGAGGTCGAAATGGCAGTCCTAAGCGAAGGACTCACTTTTGTCCCCACAACCCAGTTTGACGAGTTTCAGTGGAGGATAGATTCCTATAAATTCAACCGCAGACTGAGACTCAAGGACCACTTTGACAGAACACCTACTGTGGAAAATACCACTACACAAGAAGCATTACCCATCAAGAGTACATCCACCTTCGATCCGCCAACGAACACTCAGTCTTTAAAAACATTCAACAAGTTCTGGATTATAAAGCCATGCAAATCGGCAAGTTGACAAAACTAAAGTCGACCAATTTGACCAAAAAGCAGACGCAAGCATTGAAAACACTGAGTAAAGATGATTCTTTGGTTATCCGCCCTGCGGACAAAGGCGGTGGTATCGTGGTACAGAGCCTTGAGCAATATTAGTGTGAACTATACAGGCAATTAAACGATTCTGATGTACAGTATATCGCATACTTCCCAGAGATCCTACAGAACAATTCAACCAGGAACTGTTCAAAATCTTGGAGGAAGCAGTGCAGGAGGGTACGATCACATCCACCACTGCCAAATTGCTGTATGAGGAACATCCCATTGCCCCGGTACTTTATTCCTTCCCAAAACTTCACAAAAATCCCATTAACCCGCCGGGCAGGCCGATCATAGCAGCAAGGGACTCTGTTTATTATAAGACTTCAAAATTTCTGGACTTTCACCTACAATCTACTGTTCAAGCACAAAATACGTATCTTAAAGATACCACCTCTTTGATTCTTAAATTGCAAAGTTTGCCAGAGATTCCAGAGGGCAGCCTGTTGTGCACACTTGATGTGGTGAGCCTTTATACTAGCATACCACATGGGGCAGGTATAGAGGCCACCCGGAGGCTGCTTACCTACAGTCCTTTTTACAAAGGACCAGATTTATCGTTGTTCATTGATTTATTGAGATTAACACTTACAAGAAATTCTTTTTTGTTTGACGGGCAATGGTATTTGCAGCGCCGGGGCTGCGCAATGGGATCTTGCGTAACTCCGGCGTTTGCAAATAGCTACATGTTTGAAGTGGAGAGAGAATTCTTTTTGAGAGATGTGCAAATCAGCAGCAATATTTTGTTCTTTATTCGTTACATCGACGATCTCCTGTTGATTTGGTCAGGACCCAAACATGAACTGATCAATTTAATTGATAAAGTTAATCAGGTGGATTCCACCATAAAATTTACATATGAAATCAGTGATACAACAGTCCATTATCTGGACGTTCAAATTTCTCTGGTACAGGGTGCCATTAAAACCTGCCTGTACAAAAAACCCACAGACAGGAACACGATTTTACATCACTCGAGTCAACATCCCGTGTCGACCAAAAAGGGTCTACCTATGTCGCAGTTCCTTAGAGCGCACAGGATTTGTGACAATATACAGGACACGGAACGGGAAATTGATCTAATGATCAACAAGTTCCTAATAAGAGGTTACAAAAAAAAAATGAATTAATAGCAGCAAAAGAAAAAGTATTTAAAAACACAGAGAAAATTAGCCTTGTATCCAAAGAATAAAAATCAAGCCATCCAACCAGGAATGGAACGCATTCCATTTGTGCAAAAATATTGCCCAGCTAGCCCAGACATTGTTAAAATGACTCGTGACATGTGGCCACTTGTACAGAAAGATCCTTCCAATAAGGGCTTTACCCGCAGAATGATCTTACCCAGTTTCCAGCGACAACGCAATCTTAAAGATTGGTTGGTGAGAAATGATGTCTCTAACCATCAAAAGAAATCCAATAGTAACTTCCTTACTAAAAAACCAGGATGTTACAAGTGCATCAATTGCACGACTTGTCGATTTTTGGAAACAGGTAGTTATATCTCTCATCCCCACTCTGGGGAAAAAATCCCCATTAAACATGTACTGACCTGTTCAAGCACTTACGTTGTGTACACTATAAAATGTCCGTGTGGTCTCCTCTACGTGGGGAAGACCACCAGACAATTTAAGGAAAGAATGGCGACACACAGGTCGACCATAAGGCAATCTCTTGAGGGCAAAAAAGTACCCAATGAGCAACCTGTCCCCCGACATTTTAGAGAAAACAGCCATAGTTTGGCTACACTTCGTTATAAAATCATTGATCAAGTCCCATTTAATGTCAGGGGGGGAGACCGGGGTAAACTTTTACTCCAGTTAGAAAACAGATGGATACACCGTCTAAACATGGTACACCCCCTGGGCTTGAATGAACATTGTAGTTTTTCTTGTTTCTTGTAAATACCCTGCATGATATACGTGCATTTCATCATTGTCAAAGTTGACAGTTCAGGTTTATTTATGTTTATATAACCTGTTTTTCCATATGTAGCGACTTGCACCATACAGTGTATTTATATGTATCGAGCAGACATTCATTGCATGTATCTTTTACAAATATGTGTTTTTCACTTCTTTGTTTATAGGGGTTGCCTGGTTACCTATCCTGAAGTCCGTGCGCTCCGGCTGGAGCGCGTCGCATAGCAGTGACGTCAGTCATGATCGGATGGAGGACGGCAGCCAGCAATCCCGCAGCACGGTGATGGGGGTTATTTAGGTGAGTCAATGTATTTCTGTTTTGTGAGCCTGAGGACGTGCAATAAAGCACGAAACGTTGCTTAACTGTAAGACCGCCGTGTCTGCGTATTGTTTTTCCATAGCTGAGAGACCTGTGAGTGCTTACACCCTGCCGCATTGTTCCATATGGGAGTTTTCTCCTAGCTCAGCACCCGGGCAAGCTGATATATACGAGCCTGGTTGGAGTGCCATTACCTACAAGTGTATATATATATATATATATATATATATATATATATCAAAACGCCAGCATATACGCTAGTATGACAGGAAAGGCTGTGCCTCACCTGCCTCAACCCACCGCACACCACTGATAACTATAATGTTTTTCTATTAAATTTACTGTTCAGGGCCAAGGCGGAGGTTGAATTAGTTTCTCCTCACCATGAGAAGTAGTGGAACTCCGTTCCCTCTGACTTTAACCCCTGCTCCTTGCTATCATTAAGCTGACTCCACTCCCCACCTCTTGTCCATCCATCCACCGGGTCAGTTATATTCAATGCCAAACAGGCGAGATATGATGGTGAGCAGTGCCTATTGCTTGCCGTCATAGCCCGCCCTCAGTATTCAACCCATCCCCTGCACTGCACTCGCTGTTTCCACCTCACTGTTTCTAAAAAGGGAGGTGGAACGGCGAGGCTCACGGCTATATTCAGCAGGCTCGTTGCATTAGCGGCCAACCTCGCTGGTCATGGGAATTCTCGCCATCCTCTGACGTTGAGGATTTCACCAGAACATAGAATAGGACGAGCAGCCGGCCTTGCCATAAAAACCCCCTCGCCGGCCGCATTGAATATACCCCTATGGCTGGCTTTAGTATAGTTCCAGCAATATGTTTAAATTATTTCATTCCTGTTAGCAATTGATCCATGGCACAAAAGCAAATTCTCAATTATCTTTTACAGTAATAAGTGCATTTACTTTGTATTATTATATAGAATTCATTTTATTTTACATTGTGAATATGACTTAATGTTTGTTAACACTGTCCATGCAAAGAAAAATACAACGGAATCTGCTGCGCTATTTAAGAAACTGTAAATAAATAAATAAATAAAAATTACTATATTACATACTGTACTGTAGCTATCCTCTGGTCTGCGACATTGGTTGTCTCATTTTCCTAATTTAGACATGTATGATTTATTATTATTCTTCACTCATCGATAAAGATACTTAAGATAATGCAGAGACGTTCCTACAACATCTTTCATCGTGATTCATTATCCCCTCATAGGATATTTATTATTGGCCTTGGTTCAAATTTGGGAGGTTCTAGTGCTAATTTATGTTATTGCCTGTGGTCCTTTCCAGTTATTAGAGGGGCTTGGATCCATGGTGGTTTTTCAAACCTGATCACAAAGCAAATTTTTAAGCAAATGTTTAACCATGTTGCATTGCTGGTGGGGAAGATTTAACATGTGTAGAGAGAGTTAGATTTAAGTGGGGGTGTGTTCAAACTGAAATCTAATGTGTAAGAATAAAGCAGTCGGTACTTATCCAGCACAGAAACAAAATAACTGATTCACATCTAAACTCTATCTGCACATGTGACATCTGCCCCACCTGCAGTGCAACATGGTTTTTTCCATTTGCTAAAAAAATGTGCTTTGTAATCAGGTCTTAACACCCCCCATGTGTTAAGGTCTGCTTTAAATATCTTAGTCAATTATATTATCTTGTCCCCTAAAAGGGCTGTCATAGGGATACGTCTACAAGGCGTACAAGTTTCTAAAGCTGGGGGAAAAAATATCCAGGCTGTAACACAAACAGCAAGAAAGAGTATTCACCAGGTTTGGATCCAAACAGCCCCTCCCCCCTTTAGATTTGTCTAGGGATAAATATTTTTGCCATATTCATATGCATCAGTTAGATGCCTCTCTCCAGACACAGAAACACGTGTATTTTTTTCAGGTATTGGAGAGTATAATTAACTCCCAGTCTGCCTCTGTCGAGGAACATATTACAACATGGTTCCAATCCACAGGGCCGGATTAAGCCTTCAGGGGACCCAGGTCACTTTAGACAGGGCCCCCTCCCACTTGTCATTACTGGGCGCAAACTGCATGGGAGAATAATACCACATGAAAAGTGTGTGTTTGTCCCTCTGTAACTTACAGTCTATTTATGCTCACTGCGACCCCTTCTGTGTCACTCCTGTCTGTCTTACCCTTCCCACTAGAATGTAAGCTCTCAGGAGCAGGGCCCTCTCTCCTCTTCCCTCCTGTTCTCACAGCACTCTTCTTGTATTTCAACTACAGCTCTCTTACTTACCTACAATCTATACCTGCATCTATTCTCATTCACTTCCTTATAGCTCAGCTGTATTGTGTACTAAGAATTGTGCTTTAATTGTCTTATGTCTAGTTCTGTGTACCTTGTACTGTTCTAATGTGTTCTATATGTACGGTGCTGGCTGGTGCAATCACCATGTGGCGCCACTAAATGGCTGCCTGGGTGCTGCACAGCTCAGTAATTATATGTTCTCCATGTCTGTGTCCCTCATTAGAGTACATCTATATTATATATATATCTATCTGTACTGTTACTGGCTCCCTACCTGGCTGTGCAATCACTATGTGGCGCCGCTGAATGGCTGCCTGGGTACTGCACAGCTCGGTAAATATGTTCCCAATGTCCGTGTCCCTTATTAGAATGTGTCTTGTGCATATCTGTACGTGTGATGTATATCTGTACTGCCATTGTTGCCTGTTCCTTGTACTGATACCCCTTTGTATTACAGTATGTGCATTGTTTTTTCATGTCTGTAAAGTGCCTTAAGTCCTGTTGGAGAAAGTGTGCTATATAAATAAAACTTACTTACTTACTACCTTACTCTGTGGGAGACCTTACAGGCTTAGTGCTGCCTCTGATTAAAAACCCTACCATGATGAGGCCACTGCTGCTGCTGTCCTCCATGGGCCTGAGAAGCATGTGATGAGCTCCACAAACAGCCTCTCAGCCTCTGAGCTCTTGTGCAGTCTCATGGGGCTTAGTCAACTCACTGTAATGCACTGCACATTTGTGCACTCAGTGTGCCTCTGCTCCCGCTGTTCAGCACAATTAATCATTGTCACATTGGCAGATAGGTGAAGCTGCAGCACTACCCCACTCCCATACACAAAACCTTTAGCAATTATTTTTTTTTTTTTAATAAAAATACATGCAGACCACAGGGGGCCCTAGATAGAGGCAGCCCAGGGGTACTGACCCCCCCTTAATCTGTCCCTGCCAATCCATACTCTGGTATGAAAGCAATTTTCCTACAGTACTCTCCTATTATTATATTATTCTCAACCTTGTTTTCTCTTCTTCATTGAAACATACTGTAGATGCACATACAATTTTTATTAAATATATTTATAATACCATTTGATTTTTTATATTTTTAACACAGATCAGCTGACAGTGGGGCACAAAGAAGGAGACCTCCGATCAGCCTGTGAACTTTTTAACCTTTAGGGCCAACCCTTCTAGTCAGGCTTAACAGCCCTAGCGCTTGTAGCAGATCCAATGGTGAGACACTTTAAAATAAGAACATTAACATCGGTCAACATTCAATGTAGACCATTTTTGAATTTAAAAAAAATGACAATGAATTTAAACATTTAAACCAGACTGTTTGAATTGCAAAGAGATTTGGACTGGAAAGGGTTAAACATGCATGGCATATCATATTTACTTGTCAGGGCAGAACACGGGTAGTAGTACCAGAGGCAAGCCCTAATAAGCCAAGACTGAAATAGGAAGAGAAAGTGGTGTTATAAAATGCCAACCCACCACCTCATTTTATTACACTACTTTCTCTTTCTATTTCTCAGTCACTTCTGTTGTTTTTATTTTTCGCAGTCTTAATTCTAACTAATAAAATTACATTTTAATATTCTAAGGTGCACCATGTAAGTGATGGTCTAGTGGTAGCACACCCCCGTATCAAATTTGTAAAATCTTGACAATACTAGCCATAAAAAGGAGGCTTGAAGTGCATAGTCACGCTTTTTGAAAATAATTAATCTGAAATATGATTACGCGCTTCCAACGGTGCAGGCGCAAACCGGCGGTTCCATCATAAAAAGCCGTCTATATGTCCAGTGAAACATACCCACGATCTGAGGAAGCCGCTGATACCGACTAGGAGGTGGAGAAATGCCTAATCAACCAAATACCTATTCTCTCTGGATACAAGAATTTGCTGGAGCTTGTATTTGTCTGCCATCTTTGGGAGAACAAAGGTTCATAAATATCTCCCTTGATCTACAGGTCATACCCAGGGCTCCCGAACCAGAACACACATGGGGAGGTACACATACTGTAACTGGGTCCCAGTGTGAAAATCCATTGGTCTGGCCAGTACCTCCAGGCATATACCTATACTAAAAAGCTGCTAAATCTTACTATTTGAGTTTATACATGTAACTATATTTTATATGTTAATTCTGTTTGTTATATTTTTAAACATTGGCCAGTGACTTTAATTTTATGTATAATAAATACTAGTTATTTCAAAAAGATACTCTCACGCAGTCTTTATATGGTTGTATTTAATGTCATTTTATTACACCACTTTCTCTTTCCATTTCTCAGTCATTTCTGTTGTTTTTATTTTTTGCAGTCTTATTTCTAACTGATAAAAATTAAATTTTAATATTCTTAGGTGCACCCTGTAAGTGATGGTCTAGTGGTAGCATACCCCCATATAAAAACGTCCTGTGCAATTGGCACCACTTACTTCAATAAGGATCATTACCCTAGTTAATGCTTATTATAGAATGTAGACAATGAATTGCAGTACTACTGGTAACAGGAATATTAAATACAGACATGCCCACATATACATACTGTATCTTTTATGCCCCGTATGATGTGAAAAGCTTGGCGATTCCCATGCTTGAGTACTTTTACCAGAGTTTTGTGCATCTTAATTCACTAATACAGGTTGAGTATCCCGTATCCGAGTATCCTTTATCCAAATTATTCCAAAAACCATACATCCAGAAAGTGGGGAAAAAAAATTGTTTTTGCTAAAAACTTACTGGGGACATCTGTAACTGGCACTACTGAGGACATGATATGTAACTGGCACTACTGAGGACATGATATGTAACTGGCACTACTGAGGACATGATATGTAACTGGCACTACTGAGGACATGATATGTAACTGGCACTACTGAGGACATGATATGTAACTGGCACTACTGAGGACATGATATGTAACTGGCACTACTGAGGACATGATATGTAACTGGCACTACTGAGGACATGAAATGTAACTGGCACTACTGAGGACATGATATGTAACTGGCACTACTGAGGACATGATATGTAACTGGCACTACTGAGGACATGATATGTAACGTAACTGGCACTACTGAGGACATGATATGTAACTGGCACTATATATGTGCAAGACAATGATTGCTTGGCATTTAAATTCAGTATCTGAGATAGTACACAAATTTTGTTTCATGTTTTGAAACCTTGTTTTTTGAACAAATAAAATATATTTGTGTTCATTTCATGTGGGTGATGTGTTTATACAACATAAATGCAAGATACTTCAAAATGCATCATTGAAATATTAAAATATTTCGAAATATGGAATAATTTGTTATCCAAAATTCTGCTGGTCCCGAGCATTTTGGATAAAGGATACTCAACCTGTACTGTACTAAATAACAAATAGTTTAATAATGAAAAAGTATTGAATTTAGGATTAGCATTTTTGTTGCAGAGGAAGTGTAAATTCTGTATATACACTTTCCTAAATGTTACTGCGAATTAGCTAAGTGTACTTAATCTTTAGGAATAGTATTTACAGATGGGGCAGGTCCCATCTTGGCTACCTATGGCGAGAGTTTCGCCAGCTCGCCATGGCGCCCGCCATCGCAATACATTTTAAATGCTTGGCGATTCGCCGTGGCGTCTCCGGATGAGTGCAATACCAGTGATCATCCACCAGATGTCACTTTTGAAAACCTCTTTGCGCATGCGTAAAATTTATGCTGCAGCGCGTGCATGAAGCGCAGGAACTACAGTACATTAAATAATTTATTGTCCCTGGCAAGCCTAGTCAGCGCCTCTCTCACACCACCGGCACGAGCATGATCCCATCTCTTTGAAGGAGAGGATCATGCTGATGCGGGCGGAGAGGCGCTGCATTTGTTTAACACGAAGGAGCGTCTCTGACGGACGCTCTTGCGACCCAGTTGCACAGACGTTCCAGTAATGAGATGCTTTTGCGTCTGAGTTGTTATTATGGCAGGGTACTACAGAAAAGTACTTTACTACTATTGTGCTGTGTCCAGCAAGCTGTACTGTTCTATAGATAGTGTACACACTAATAAATAAAATTACATTGCATTGCGTACACAATCATTACATTAAATTATACTGTACTGTATTGTACGTCTCATTGGTTTTTTTTGACAGGTGCTGGCCTTTGGTTAGTACAGTATTGTAGTTTTAACACACATAAAAAATTCCGGTTACCAATAAGGCTTTCTTGGCGTCTAAATTTGCATGGGCGCTTGAGCGTCTGTACGGGTACTATACTGGTACTATACTGGAGCGGCACGGACGCTAATGCGTCTCAGTATACAGTATGTTCTAACGGTGGCCACATTTTGGTGTTATGACATTCACAGTAAGTTACTGATTCGTATAGGGATCATTTTACTTTTGCACACAGTACGGTTACAGTCATGTACAGTATACAGTGGAACTGTAGATTTAGTAAGCTCGTTGAAGTGATACAATGTCTGTAGTTTCACAGGTTTTACGCTCGCCACAAAATATGTCAAAAAAAGTACTGTAACTTAACACCATGCCAACATGGTTAGTTCATAACCCCACTATCCATGTTGGCATGGAGTTGATTTTAAATAGCGTGGCGAGCGTAGCGAGCCACCGAGCCCCGCAAGGGGACTCAGACGCACGGCGCCATAGTGGCGCCGTGAAACTACAGAAGTACTGTACTGTACAGTTTTTCAGTGGTCATTCAGCTGCTACTGTATACATTGCTGTGCTGTACAGTACCTGTCATGTTTTTAAGACAAGCATGTACAGTACAGTAAATTCACAGTTACTGTAGGAGCTGATTGCCATGTGATAAACTACTCAATGGCAGGCGCGCAGAATGCGACGCTTGTTCCGCACAGGACGCACGTGATCAGGGCGCCATTTTTATGTGATAAACTACTCAATGGCAGGCGTGCAGAATGCGACGCTTGTTCCGCACAGGACGCACGTGATCAGGGCGCCATTTTTATTATAAAGATAATAAAAGATGGCTGCACCACGCAGAGCGAGGAGAGCGAGGCCCTTCAGGCGCGGAGAGCTCCTCATCCTGGTTGCTTGGCGGGACAGGCCCCTGGTGACCAACAGAGAGGTGGTGGAGGCATACCAGGAGGCTAGCCAAGCCATCAGGGTGCGCTTCAGGAGGGAGAGACCAGTGAGGGCCCTCCAGCGCAGATGGAGCGACCTGGTCCGTCGGGACCCCCAACTGCTGGACTCCCTAAGGGAATGTAAGTATTATACAGTACGCCAATATGGCGCCGTGCGTCTGAGTCCCCTTGCGGGGGTTAGGTGAAATGAGGGAGATTGCTAGACTAATGAGGGAGATTGCTGCTACAGTATTTCAGGGAGTTTCCTGCAGATTGCAGGAGGGTAGGCAACTATGCTGTACAGTACATGCTTGTTGCCATGGGTGATTTCCTACAGCATTTGTTTTCAATGTGGTCCAGAAGCTGGCTGTACCTGCATATGGAATGCTACAGTACAGTACAGTATGTTACAGTGATTTCCATGAGTACACTATTTCATACTGTATGCAGATACAGCCTCAGTCACATACAGATTATAGGCATGCTGCATATCATTTTATGCCTAGCTGCTGGTGCCCCTAGGCATTCCAAACGCCCTAGAAATTTGCCTAATTTACCTATGCCTAGGGCCGGCATTTGTTTTCAATGTGGTCGTTACATGCCTATTGCCACATGCTAGTTTCCTACAGTATTTGTTTTCAATGTGTTCATTACATGCCTGTTGCCATGGGGTGATTACATGCTACAGTAGTTGTCACCAGAGATTTCCTACAGCATTTTGTTTTCATGGTGGTCATTACATGCCTGTTGCCATGGGGTGATTACATGATTCTGTAGTTGGCACACAGGATTTCCAACAGTATTTGTTTGCAATGTTGTCATGCTAGTTGTTTGGCACGAGGGATTGCCTACAGTATTTGTTTTCAATGTGGTCTTTACTGTACATGCCTGTTGCCATGGGCTGATTACATGCTACAGTAGTTGGTTGGCACGAGGGATTGCATACAATATTTGTTTTCAATGTGGTCATTACAGTACAGTACATGCCTGTTGCCATGGGTCATTACATGTCCTTACATTCTCATTGCCATGTTGTACAGTATTTGCGTGCATTTTTTCATGGGTACTGTATACTGTAACTGTATACTGTATACTGTATTTTTACAGGTATCAGCAGGATGACGCCGCTGGAGAGGCACCAACACCATTGTAAGTACAGTACTGTACTGTACATTGCAGTGCATACTGTATACAGTACTGTATCCTGCTGTATACACAAAGATGGATTTTGACTTTAAAACATGTGGCATACTGCTCCTGGACTTCCTTGCCAGTGCCAGTTGCAGAGGCGGAACTGCACCATTGTCCAAAGTTCAAATAGGGGAGCCACACAATGAGTCCTGGACTGTGGTGTTTGGGGTGGCAGTTGGTGGGTCTACCCTATCTGATTTTTGGACTCTGCTGCAGTCCTGCAACTGCCACTGGCATGGAAGTCAAGCAACAGAGCATTTTTTCCCTCCTGAAATGGGTCATGTTGGGAGGTACAGTAATGTACAGTATGCATGTGGTGTCATACTGTAACACATACAATACAGGTGTGTTACAAAATTTCCTATTTTTGGTTTGCTTTTCCACAGTCCCACCAAGTCAACAGAGCCCGCGGCGGCGTTCGCGCGCCCCCACTTCCGAGGAGGAGAGCAGCACCACCCCGGAGGAGGAGGCAGGACACAGCGCAGATGGTAAGTACTGTATTGGACTGTATAACACCAGTGTTCCCATGTTCCCGCCATGTGTGCCGAATAATATCATACTTGTGGGCCCGACATGTGTACTGCGTAACACCTGTGGGACCACCATGTGAACCCTATAACACTTGTGGGACCCACATGTGTGCCATGCGGTATAACACCTGGGGCGAAATGTTATAGGGTGCGATTTTTGGACGAGTTCCAAACTCGCCAGAAATCGCACCTTTAAAAATCGCATTTTTAGACGCTAATTCGCATATGTAATGAGATGCGAATTAGCGGCAAAAAATGCGATTTGCCGCGATTTAGGTCGATTTTTAGTCATGAAAATGTGCGCATTTTCAGTCCTGAAAATGTGCGCATTTTCATATATGCGATTTTGGTTGTCAAAAAAAAAAGAAAAAAAACGGCGTGCGGTCCCCCCCCTAAGCATAACCAGCCCCGGGCTCAAAAAGCCGGTGCTGGTATCATAAAATCAAAGGAACAATCAAGTTGGGGTTCCCTGGATTTTATAAAACCAGCACCAGGCTCAAGGTCCGGCGCTGGTTCCCAAAATACGGGGGACAAAATGACTAGGGGTCCCCCGTATTTTAAGAACCAGCACCGGACACAACCAGCCAGCAGGGTAATGCCACAGCCGGGGGGAGACTTTTTATACAAGTCCCCCCGGCCAAAGCATTAACCCCCTGGCTGGTCAGCATGGGCAGGGGTCCTGGGGAAGTGGGGACCCCCCCAATGAAGGGGTCCCCCCCCTCCAGGACTTACCAGCCCATGCTGATAGTCCGGGGCTGTCCCCGATGCCCCTGGGCGGTGGGCATCGGGCTGATATTTGGTGTAAAAGAATAGATAAACTATTGTTTTTTACTGTGGCACTACAAGTGCCAGCAAGCCTCCCCAGCAAGCTGGGACTTGGAGAACCACAAGTCCCAGCCTGCTGGGCATTAAAGGGCCCGCTGGCACTTGTAGTTCCACAGTTAAAAAAATAGTGCACAAAACACACTGACACACATTTTAAATAAAACTTTAATACACACATTACACACATACTAATACTTACCTATCTTCTTCCCGTAGGTAGCCCTGGTCCTGATGTCCTCCGGTCCTGTGTCGGCGTTCCTCTTCATGTCGACGTCCTTCTTGAAGTCGACGTCCCTGTCGGCGATGGCGTCCGGTGTCCGGGTCCGACGAAATCCATGGAGGAAGCTGTGGAAGGAAACCATACTCACCTGTCCCAGCGCGACGTAGTCCAGGTAAGGGTCTTGGAAAAAAAACAAACCGACACCCGAATCCAAGCGGACACGACGGAGACGCACGTGTGTTTGTTTACATCGTGCGGCTCCGCCTCCCGAATGCCGCTATTGGCCGCCTTGCGGCCTAGCGGCTCCTGATTGGCCGCTAGGCCGCAAGGCGGCCAATAGCGGCATTCGGGAGGCGGAGCCGCACGATGTAAACACCGTTGCGTCTCCGTCGTGTCCGCTTGGATTCGGGTGTCGGTTTGTTTTTTTTCCAAGACCCTTACCTGGACTACGTCGCGCTGGGACAGGTGAGTATGGTTTCCTTCCACAGCTTCCTCCATGGATTTCGTCGGACCCGGACACCGGACGCCATCGCCGACAGGGACGTCGACTTCAAGAAGGACGTCGACATGAAGAGGAACGCCGACACAGGACCGGAGGACATCAGGACCAGGGCTACCTACGGGAAGAAGATAGGTAAGTATTAGTATGTGTGTAATGTGTGTATTAAAGTTTTATTTAAAATGTGTGTCAGTGTGTTTTGTGCACTATTTTTTTAACTGTGGAACTACAAGTGCCAGCGGGCCCTTTAATGCCCAGCAGGCTGGGACTTGTGGTTCTCCAAGTCCCAGCTTGCTGGGGAGGCTTGCTGGCACTTGTAGTGCCACAGTAAAAAACAATAGTTTATCTATTCTTTTACACCAAATATCAGCCCGATGCCCACCGCCCAGGGGCATCGGGGACAGCCCCGGACTATCAGCATGGGCTGGTAAGTCCTGGAGGGGGGGGACCCCTTCATTGGGGGGGTCCCCACTTCCCCAGGACCCCTGCCCATGCTGACCAGCCAGGGGGTTAATGCTTTGGCCGGGGGGACTTGTATAAAAAGTCTCCCCCCGGCTGTGGCATTACCCTGCTGGCTGGTTGTGTCCGGTGCTGGTTCTTAAAATACGGGGGACCCCTAGTCATTTTGTCCCCCGTATTTTGGGAACCAGCGCCGGACCTTGAGCCTGGTGCTGGTTTTATAAAATCCAGGGAACCCCAACTTGATTGTTCCTTTGATTTTATGATACCAGCACCGGCTTTTTGAGCCCGGGGCTGGTTATGCTTAGGGGGGGGACCGCACGCCGTTTTTTTTCTTTTTTTTTGTTTTAACTATTTTTTTACAACAGAACCATGCACAGATCTCAATGATCTGTGCATGTTTCTGATAAAAGCGCCAGGCAGAACCTGGTCTATTTTTTTTGCGATTTTTAGTAAGCTTTACTAAAAATCGCAACCCATTAAATATGCGACTTCTATCCTTTTTAATGGGAAAACATCTGGATGCGATTTTTAGTCTAACTAAAAATCGCACCTTTAAAAAATGCGATTTTTCCCGCAAATCGCACCCTATAAAATATGCGATTTTCGGGAAATGCCCGAAAACGGCATATTTTGCGGGAAAAATCGCAAAAAAAAAAAAAACGCACCCTATTACATTTCGCCCCTGGTGTACCTTATACCATCTGGGGTCCAAAGAAGTTACTGTAGTCCATCAAGTTCAACCAACTGAACTGTACGGGACAGTATCTACAGTAACTTGTAACTCATTAGTTACAAGTTACTGTAGATACTGTCCACTACAGTTCAGTTGGTTGACTTAAGTAAAACATACAGTACAGTACAGTATCTACAGTACTGTATGGTCCAGTACAGTACATTACTGTACTGAATGTTTACTGTATTTTGTCTTTTTTTTCTGTTGCAGTGTCTGAAACTGTCCCCACCGCCCTGGACGCCCGGGAGGGGCCGCAGCAGCAGCATTTTTATACGCCCGCACCTTCTCCCTGTTGCTGGAGAGAGTGAGGTCTCTACAGCGCACCAGGTGCCTAAGCTCCCGGGTGCTGTATGGCTCTTCTCTGCTGCGCTGCGCCATTGTACAGCATACAGTGCAGTAGGCTAAAAATGGCGGAGCGGGCGTCCTAGTAACACACGCTGTGTGCGACACATGACATTCATCATGCGTCCCAAAACTTTATTTTGTTCTTGTGTAGTTTCACGGCGCCATCATGGCGCCGTGCTACTTCCGGGTTGGGTGCGCTCGCCAAACTACTGTATCTAAAATAAAGTAACTTACTGTAACTCCATGCCAATGTGGATAGTTCATACCCCCACTGTCCACGTTGGCATGGAGTTGATTTAAGATACTGTGGCGTGGCCAGCGTAGCATCCGCAGCCCAGTGGCGAAACCCGCGTCCCAGCAGCGTCTGAGACGAACCAGCGTCTGAGACGGCCCGCCCCTTTGCGGATTAGTGCTGCAGGAGATGGTGTAGTGTAATGTCCTGGAATGTATTTCAGGTCGGTTCAACCCCCCTCCGCCCCTGGGGGGATGGGGGGGATGGGAGGAGGCGGTTGACCTCAGCTGCATACAGTATACTGTAGTACACATTACTCCGTGGAAGAGACAATAGTGCAATGGTACTGTAGCCAAATCAAGTCCTCTTACTCTACAGTACCAACACTTCATGAACACCTACAGTAGCTGTGGCACAGGTGTACTCGTTACTGACTGACACATTATAAATGATCCACAGGTGGAGCTAATTACCTCACTTACAGTATGATTCTGTGAGGACACCTGTAAAACATTAACTGTTTTATTTGTCTAGTTTTGTTAAAACTGTTACATTTCATGGTTTGGCTTTAAGAAATATCACTCTACAAAATATTCGAATAAAAAAAAAAAAAAATTGACACCGTGATCGAACACGGGTCTCCTGCATGAAGACGGGCGCAGCTACCCACTACACTACGCAACACATTGATGTCTTTGGTCGGTAGAGTGCTGATATAATAATCTGTGGGGCCTGCTGCCCAGTGGCGAAACCCGAGCCCCAGCAGCGTCTGAGACGGCCCGCCCTTGACAGACCAGCGTCTGAGACGGCCCGCCCCTTCGTGGATTACCGCTGCAGGAGATGGTGTAGTGTAATGTCCTGGAATGTATTTCAGGTCAATTCAACCCCCTCCTCCCCTGGGGGGAGGGGGGGAGGGGAGGAGGCGGTTGACCTCAGCTGCATACAGTATACTGTAGTACACATTACTCCGTGGAAGAGACAATAGTGCAATGGTACTGTAGCCAAATCAAGTCCTCTTACTCTACAGTACCAACACTTCATGAACACCTACAGTAGCTGTGGCACAGGTGTACTCGTTACTGACTGACACATTATAAATGATCCACAGGTGGAGCTAATTACCTCACTTACAGTATGATTCTGTGAGGACACCTGTAAAACATTAACTGTTTTATTTGTCTAGTTTTGTTAAAACTGTTACATTTCATGGTTTGGCTTTAAGAAATATCACTCTACAAAATATTCGAATAAAAAAAAAAAAAAAATTGACACCATGATCGAACACGGGTCTCCTGCATGAAGACGGGCGCAGCTACCCACTACACTACGCAACACATTGATGTCTTTGGTCGGTAGAATGCTGATATAATAATCTGTTGCGTCTGCAGCCCCATTGGCGAAACCCGAGTCCCGACAGCGTCTGAGACGGTCCTTTAAAGAATTAGCGCTGTAATGTGCTGTACTGTATTTAAGGTCAAGTCAACCCCCTCCTCCCCTGGAAAGGGAGGAGGCGATTGACATACACATTATGCACAGTACCAACAGTTCAAAATATTCAGCATCGGCTACGTGAACGTGAAGGTAAATGCTTGTATACTGTAGGATCATGACACTACAGTACACGGCCCTTTTGCGCGCTTCGATGTTCACGAGCGACTCATTTGCATGAGCGTCTCATTTCCTATGAGCAGCTCATCACGCACGAGCGTCTCATACTGCAAGCGCGCTCCGTACGGCGAATGGCGGGTTTCCATTGGCACATTGCAGTATAGCACTCCGACTCTAGCTTGATGGAGCATTAGCCACCCAGTGGTGGCGGATTGTATTGCATGGCGTGAACCCACGCCCCTTGGCGGACGCCGGCGCAAGAAGAATTTCGGAGCGCCAGAACCTCCGCCATGGCGGCCTGGCGGCAAGGATGGGACCTGCCCTATCTGTATGTTACAAAAGAATTGGTGTAATGAAGGGACCTACAAATGCAGCGATTTAGGGGCATTTGCTAAGCGATCTCACTACACCGCCCTTAATGCCCTTACACCGCTCCATGCGTAGGGGCGTAGCGATACGTGGCCCCGCTGGGGTCAGGGTCAGTGTTCTCAGTGGAGAACACTGGCCCTGACCGATCACTCAGCACACAGCACTGGCACATATCTTTATGCTGAGCGATCTTGCTGAGAGCTCTAAACGATAAGCAGTGCTCAGAATGCCACTCAGCATCTTCCCATGCATAGGCCCTGTAAGATGTAAATTTTAGGAATAGTTGCATGGTGTGGCTTAAGGTGCATAAGCAGGGTGCAATTTTGGCTTACGATTTTGACTATGGCAGTGTATACCATGCTTGCGATACCGATGCACGGTTAGTATCATACAACATATTTCCACATAGTCAATATCGTAAGTGCACATAGTCAAAATCATATCCATGCACTTAAAGGGGAAATCGCATAGTCAAAATCAGCCAGAGCCAGGATTGCTCCGGAGCTATTTCGTACAATTTGACAATAGGTTAACTAAGCTAACACTTCTCCAATTGTTGCCATTCTCTGACATATCACATTAAACCACCTCTGTTATTGTATAGGTTGAGTATCCCTTATCCAAAATGCTCGGGACCAGAAGAATTTTGGATAACGGATTTTTTGGATAACAGAATATTTTTTATTTCAATGATGTATCTTGCATTTATGTTGTACAAACACATCAAACACATGAAATACACACAAATATATTATCTTTGTGCATAAAACATGGTATCAAAAAATGAAACAAAGTCTGTGTACAATCACAGGCACTGAATTTGAATGCCAAGCAATCATTGCATAGTTGCCTACCCTCCTGCATTCTGCTGGAGACTCCCTGAAATAGCAGCAATCTCCCTCTCTCCCTGATTAGTCTAACAATCTCCCTCATATCACCTAGCACACATTATGTAGCTGTTACATTTTGGTACATTTACATTGAATGATCAGCACCATGTCCCAGCATTAGTGATAAAACCCAATGATCCCTATGGCTACACAATAGATGAACAATCCCTGACACGTATCATTGACTTTTCCTTAGCAAGTTTAGTAGCTCTTACTAACTGCTTTGGGGCTCTTCTACATTTGGATATATGTCATTTTCAAAAATTTCCTCTCAGATGTAGTAGTACACACCCACACACATTCACAAAATCTTTTTTAACAGTCTCATCATATATGGAACTAGACATGCCCTTTGGGTGGAGCATGGCACGCCCCCTCAATGGGCACTGTGCAAAATTCTACTACCAACTATAATCTCCCTGAAAGTAGTTTCAAAAATAGGCAAGTATGAATCATTGTCTTGCACATATTTACTGCCAGTTACATATCATGTCCTCAGTAGTGCTGTTATAGATGTACCCAGTAGGTTTTTAGCAAAAAAAAAAAATGTTTCACCATCTGGAATGTATGGTTTTGGGAATAATTTGGATAACGGATATTTGGATAAAGGATACTCAATCTGTATACATTCTAGTGTTTGCTGTATATGCTTGTTTATTTCCTTCCCATGGAACACACTGCTTACATACTTTTTTTTTACCTGCACATATCAGGCAGTGTAGATGCCAATTCCCTGTCATACAAGAATTGACACTCTGAACAGTGCCTGCAGGCAAAAAACAGTGTAACAGTAAAATACATGGGTACATAGAAGAGTATTGGAAGGAGTGGGAACACATTGTGAGCTCAATGATTAGCAGACAGAATTTGAACTTTATGATAGACCTAAGCAACTAAAAACAATTGTAATGCAAACTTGTATCGATGCAGTTGGTGGCAGTATAAACGTAAACTGTCAATTTATGGATACATTTAAAAAATGCCCTTATGCATCCAAATCGTTGGGGTAGATTCAAATAGCCACAGTGTTTCAGTTAAGCCCCTTGGGTGGTAAGTCCTGAGGGTGCACTTAACACAGATTTTTCATTTCAGGAGCTGAAAGGAAAAATCCACAATAAATGCACCCAATGGGGCTTACAGTATGGGGTAACATACATATCCCAGTGGGCTAACCGAAGAACATTTTACCATGTACAACAGTTCCTGCCTAAGTGGAGAGGGCAATACTGTATATGATGATTATTGCATAGTGCAGCCCACAGAAACATCAGAATAGGGGCTATTGCTAGTGATGTAGAAGAGAACAAATTGAATTCCACCTAAAAAACAAAACATATTTCATTTCCAGGTGAAAATATCATATACTATACATAATAATATCCATATTACATTAAACTCTGTACATAAAAGAAATCTAGAAACCTTGTTTATTTGTGCTGTAAACAGTCGGCATTCTAGTCTAACACAGCCCGCATAAGAACACAGCCCACAGCATTGCACCATGCACCTTCTTGTAGGAGAAGCTGATTATGACTCCCAGAATATACAGCGAAGCTTTTTCTGGGTTATTACTTTTAGAAAATAATATTTTTTTATAAGAAAAAGGAAAACAAACTGCTAAATAATTGAAAGCACCAATATTAAAAAATAGTCTGAAAGTCAGTGTCAGCTGAGGTACCTAGCCGAGAGCTAGATGTGTCACTGTGTGATCATGTTTTGTTATATTACAGTACACTCAATGAGAAATGGCTCAGATCTTTCCCCGAAGTGTGCAAACGTAAATCTGCCATAATCCCTTCTGCGTCCTCACTATCTACAGCATATACTGTAGATCACCCAGTTACAGTTCCCATGTTTATCCAGGTGAGCCCAGGTTTTCCTGAAGGAAATCTGTAACTTGGAATGAGATCCCTTACAGACATGCCATGATAGGTACAGGTTTAGGATGGAATGTGTTCACTATTTGTTTTACTGCAATACAGTGGCGTAAGTTCATCCAAGTTTCCCGGAGGCAAGATAAGTATTGGTGCCCCCCCCCAAATAGCTCAATCAGTAAGGTGTCTGTCTCCAGTAAGGTCATGGGATCTAATTCAGGGTGTGATAGTTGCAAAAATGATGTTAGAAGGAGAAGTCAGCCACATTAGCAATATCAACTGTTTTCAATTAACTGACTCAAACTTGATGGGGATGAGAGGTGCCCCCTTGGGAGCAGGAGCCCGGCAGCAGATGACTCCATTGCCTCCCAGAGTTCTGCCTCTGCTGCAATAAGCACCCACAAGAAAGAAAGCTATTTTAAACCCAATTCACCATTAGCCCACTAGGCAACAAACTATAAATGTATCTCTAAAATGGATTAAGATCTAATTTACTACACAATGGGCAGAAACCTACTGACTGATATCTGATCTGTTAAAAATAAAGGATATGGATCATTAGATCGTAGGGTTGGCCATCGGTGCATACGCCATCGATGGTTGCCATCGATGGTGATTCTGCACCCAGCCATCGATAGTGGCAAACTATTTGATGGATAACCATCGATAGTTTTAGCTATCGATGGTCATCCATTACATTTGACTGAATGGCCCGTGGGCCAATCAGAACATGGGGGCGGGACTTCCATGTGTCGGGGGAGGAGCTATGCTCCGTGTCCCGGCAACTTGAAAAAAAAAAAGGAAACATCGCTTCTCCTTTGCCATCGATGTAGGGAAACCATCCGGTACTCCCACATCGATGGCAAAAGTATTCGACATCGGCCACAAACAATCAATGATTTTAAATCATCGATGGTCAATGGCCATCCCTATTAGATAGAGAGCAACTAGGTCGACAAGCATTAGGTCGACACCACTAGGTCGACATGCATGAGGGTTGACATGACTGAAGGTTGACTTGCAGGAAGGTCGACATGACTGAACATCAACACGGGTTAGGTTGACAGGGTCATTAGGTTGACACAGGCATTAGGTCGACATGGGGAAGGATGACAGTCAAAATGTCGACATAGGGTTTTTCACTTTTTTATGTCCTAAATGCCGACCCAGTCAACATGGCCACTAAAATGTAGCACCGCGTCCCCTCACATGGCTCGCTGTATTCACCACGCTTCGGTCATGGTGCCTCGCTACACTCTGCACACTATTTTATTCTCTTTATCTTATTTCTGTTTTAGTGACAAATTAAATAGCAGCAGAATCATTTATCATATAAGCAAAGACATACAGGCCAAGGAGGGACAATTGTATAGTGTCAAGCAGTATACAAACAGATCAACATCTGTGAGACTTACCAATAGCTTTTGCTTTTTGTTTACCCGCTGTACGACAGTTGGTGTGTTGCCATTGATGTTACTACTGAGCTTATATTAGGAGGCACTAATAAAGATAAAGGTTACAAAAGTGCAGCCATAGTGTCTTTTTACACTAGAAAACAATGTCCAGCTGCGCACATTACAGTATATGTAAGACATTTCAATAGTGAAGCTGTTCTTAAAAATGTTCCTCAAACTGATTTACTGTAGCTGAACCTAAACCTTTATGGGGTGTACACACGTGCTGAACTTGCGGCCCTCGATATAAATTTGATATCGACAGCCGCCAGGACTCTGCAGGGTACCAGCATCGGCCTGGCGGGAGGGACGGGGCATGTGGGGGTGTGGGGTGCTGCATTGAGCAGATCATAGCAGAAATAGACTTTCCATGCACAGTCTATTTCTGCTTTTGATCCCGATGCTGCAGGGCTGCGCATCAGGATCAAATCTGCATTGAATGCTGCAGTGTCCCAATTGAGGTTCACTTTTTTTTTCAATTTGGACTATATAGTCCCAATCGAATCGAAAATGACCAGAATCGCTCAGTGTGTACAGGGAATAAGGCCCCTAGGCCTTACCCAATAAACATCTTGCAGGTCAACATACTGTAAATTGTTTAAGAGGCCAGTGAAAGCATTAACAAAAAGCAAGCTTTGTATCTTACAAAGACTTGAAGCTGAGAATAAGATCAGCTGTCTAATGATGTGATATAAATAATGGTAATATGCGTTAGTGCGTGGCTGATACCATCTGCTTTCTTCTTCACAGCCCAGTGCAAGACACGCAGTCCCGGAGTGCTGCTCCAAAGTCACCTTCTCACCAACAGTGATCGGACAACAAGGACACAACGGCAGCGCCACCCTCTCCTCTAATATTTATTACAAATGTTACTCTTGTCAGTTATTCACATTCAAATTGCACATTATATATTAAAACAAGTGTAGATTTCCTGAGGGTGAGAAAAATATTTCTGTATTTTATACTTGAGCAAACCAACAACTTTGATCAAAAGGCCGCGTTTTAGTGTTTGCAACACTGACCTTTAAACCAAAAGATGTATGTGCAGTGCTACATTATATGCATATGACCTTTAACCCCACCCCCCCATACTTCAGAACAGCGATGACTGAATGTAGTGTGTATCTGCATTGTACTTCCCTTTATAAGTGAATAGATTCTGACAGAGCTATTTCAGAATAAAATAACAATGATGGACAGCTCCTGGCCATGTGGTGACAGATAAGCCTGTTTCAGTTTATAAATTTCATTCCGGTGTAGTTAGGTAGTCACATTATTAATGGTGAATGGGCTATATACATCTAGGAAGAGTGCAGACTATTCATCATGTCTCAGTTCCAGGTGACCTCCTCTACTCAGACTATTTATATAGTACTGTTTAACATTATAATGTAAGATATATTTGTTCTATTTCATTTAAAAAAAACACTGCATTGTATTGACTGCAAGTATTATACACATTGCATGCATAACATTACCCAGTATTTCATTTCTTTCAGTGAAAACTGAGCTTTTCTATTTGGTTTCTAATATGAGCAAACACTGGAACTTTATGTCCTCAAAATATACCGTCAGTGTCTAGCGTTACATCATCAGAAACATGCTTCTGGTTCACAATTGTCAATATACTCGATTCCCAGGGGGGACTGGTGTGACAATTTACATTTTACTGACCTGTCTATAAGCTGGATATGACAGACAATATAATAAGGGGCACTCACATGTCCTGCAGCCCCCCCGCACTGGAACCACTACTTGATGTAATCATTGGCGGTTGCAGCTACAGAGGTGCAGTGCAGAGCAAAACTACCATAGGGGGCTGAATAAAACAACTACCCATGGGAATTTGGAGGTTGGCAGATACACCAGGTAGACCGCCGATTTCTCTGTGTCAGGTAAATGGCTGTTATACGTGCTGTTAATCCATGGTCATTTTACCATTCCTGCAATTTAAAAAATGTTTGCAGGTGCAGTTAATGTTTTTATCCACCTCCTATCTGGTCATTTCATGCCAATATGTGATATTTCTGTGGGGCATGCAGGATACAGTATTTCTGTAAGTCATGTGGGACACTACTGTTATACAACATGGGGTGATGGCATACAGAGCCAATTTGATACCATAAGCAAGATTTGGCTGGAGCCCTCTAGCACCACTGCTAATTCTGCCTCTGACCCAGCACCCTCTCCCTGCAGAGCACTCATTACACAGCAATACAGATCAGAGATACATGCAACAACCCTATCACTCCTCATCCATTGTAATCCTCATTTTAGTGCGCTATGCTAGCAGGAGCACTGGGCCCCCACCCCTGATATTAGGAATAGAACATGCAAAATTGGGACGTGTTCTTGCTGCGAAAGAGCATGGTCCCACAAATCAAATTATGGCAACCAGTAATGTGACCTTATTCACATTATATCACATGACATTGTCCCTTATTCATATTACATCACACAGTAGTGTCAGTTATTTGGATAATACTACACTATGGGGTGGAAGGTTGGCAACATGGTTGTGTAAGATGGCCACTTTCTGGAAATCTGGCCATGACATCAGAGAAGGGCATTGTAGTGGAATTAGCATAACGTTGCAGAAACAACTGCAGGAAAAAAATACATGGACTACAGAATCTGTGAAACTGTTTCCAACTTTTTTTTACAGCCCTTGTAAAAAAAAAATGTAAAAAAGAAAAAAAATGCTCAAACTGCATACATATTACGTATCTGCCTGGGCACAGCAGAGTAAAGGGGCACATTAAACCTACATATTATGTTTGCCACTATTAATACTAATTGAAGGAGCCTAAAAATATAACTATATTAACACTTGATAAGAGATAAGTATTTCATTCATTATTTATTAGAAATGTTATTAAATTTTATTTATAAGGTGCCACAAGTGGTTCGCAGCACTATACTTGTAGCACACATTTGAACAATGCAGGGTACACAGGACGAAACATAACAGTATATCTACAGGATTCTCATTGACAGTCAATAAGTAGACCCCAAATGGTCAACATGCAAATGATTAACAGGGTCAAAAGGTCGACATGGAATGACCGACACATTTTTTGCGTCATTTTGTATGTTTAGCTATGTGAACCAATTAATGTACCACAGTCACTCCTCATGCTTCAAGCAAGGTTACTATTCCAAATCACAATCCATGTGGAAGTGTGAAAAATGTAATTAAAAAAAACAAACAAACCTGTGTCGATAAGATGTGTGTCGACCATTGTCCTCTTGACCTTTTGACCATGTTGGCTTTTTGTATCTGTTGACCTTATGTACTGTATGTTGACTTCAGTTTACTTTAGATCTATCAGCCAGATACTGTTAACTCTAACATGTAACAGGGTATTTAGTTGCTGTGCTGCTACTATTACTGTAAAAATGAGAATACAAGTTTTTAACTCTTCTGCTAACACTTCATTCGCATTTACCTGAAATAGAATTTTTTATTTTATATTTGAAAAATGTTATTCTTTGGGGGGGGGGGGGGGGGGGAATACAGGCAGGCACAATATTTTTTTGGTGCAGTAGAAATAGCTCTTTACACACACATTTTTACCATGCAAAAAAAACCTGTCCTCATCCGCATGTTGGTGGACATGCATTAGGTTGACACCATTAGGTCGACATGGGGATATGTCGACATGGTTATAGGTCGACATGGGTCAATGTTTACATAGATCTAGGTCGACATAGGTTTAGGTCGACATGTCATTAGGTTGACATAAGCATTAGGTTGACGTGGGGTTTTTCACTGTTTTGAGCCGACATGTGCCGACAGGCGGTAAAACAGTGAAAAACCCCATGTCGACCTTTTGACTGTCGACCTATACACTGTCGACATACTGCTTGTGTCGACCTATTGACCTGTTGATCTAACCTCATGTCAACCTAGTTCCTTGTCGACATTGACCCATGTCTACCTATAACCATGTCGACCTAATGGTGTCGACCAAATGCTTGTCGATCAACTTGCTGTAGACCAAATGATCACAACCCCCTCAACCAAAGACTCAGGATCTTCATTCTGTTATGAAAATTGGCACTTATCAGGGATGAAGCTAGTCACCTTTGGCAGGTGAAACAAAGTCCCTGATAATGTACACTATTGGGTACAATTGAAGTACCCTCCAGGGATCAATTAGCTCTGGTAATTTAGATGATTACACTAAAAATTCTTTAACTTTGCAAAAAAAAGTATAAACTATATTACTGTGGTAATGAAGGCACAAATAACTAAGCATTTCCTTCCTAATTTTTTACTTTTAAAAATAGTTTACATCTGTGTTTCAATCTCCCAGGAAGATACACTTTCTCTATAACGTTTGTCAGCAATACCTTCCATCTGCCTCAGGTACTTCTCATCCTACTGTGCTGTAATCAAATGTCTATGAAGCCACATAGTGTGCAGGAAGCCATACAGAATCCTGCTTACTCAACACCTAGCTGAGGAACAGCAGGTTTATATACACAAAATTGTCACTTATAATGCACATAATTAAAGCATTATGTTTTTAGTATAAGACATATAGGCCCTTATTCTGGTTCACTCGCAAAGGAAAATTCCTTATCTAATGGACAAAACCATGTGCACTGCAGGTGGGGCAGATGTTAATTGTGCAGAGAGAATTAGATTTGGGTGGGGTTTTACTTCAAACTGATATCTACAGTATATTGCACTGTAAAAATAAAGCAGTCAGTATTTACCCTGCACAGAAACAAAATAACTCCCCCAAATCTAATTCTCTCTGCACATTTTACATCTGCCCCCCTGCAGTGCACATGGTTTTGTCCATCTAAGAAGGAATTTGCCAGAAGGAGTGAACCAGAATAACCGGAAAAATGATTTGTATATTTGCTACTCTGAAGATTTGCTATTAGTCATCTCCATCATCACTGGTGAATTTTTGCATCCACCGGGTCCCCCCAAAAAAAGTCCAAAAAGCGAGGAGGCAATCTGCAAACTACTGTGTTTGAAATAATACAAAATATTATAATTTGTATTAGGGATGTGCACCAGCCACTTTTCGGGTTTTGGGTTTTGATTACCTTGAGGTTTTGGGTTCTAATGGGTTTTGGCAAAACACCTCCTAAGTGTTTTGTGTTTGGATTTTTTGGGTTTTGGGTTCTGATTTTTTTGTTAAAAAAAAGCATAAAAACTGCTAAAATCACAGAATTTTTTTTTTTTTTTCTCCTACGCTATATTAATCTCAATAACATTCATTTCCAATCATTTTCAGTCTATTCTGAACACCGCATAATATTGTTTTTAGGGCAAAAGGTTGCACCGAGGTAGCTGGATAACTATGCTAAGCCACACAAGTGTGCGGCACAAACACGTGGCTCATGTAAGAATGGCACTGCAGCGGTAGACACCGCAGTACTAGGCACCAGACGGTAGATACGGCAGTATTAGGCAGTGAGCCCCAAAACAGACAATAGATACGGCAGTATTAGGCAGTGAGCCCCAGACCAGACGGTAGATACGGCAGTATTAGGCAGTGAGCCCCTGACCAGACGGTAGATACCGCAGTACTAGGCACCAGACAGGTAGATAAGACAGTACTAGGCACAAGACAGGTAGATACGTCAGCAATACTAGTATGTGCACCAGCAGAATTTATAATAATTAATTTTATTATTAGGTACTGCTTGGCAGTGGCACTCAGTGGCACATGTCAGTGCACCAGCAGCATGGAATTATTTTTTACAGTCCCACGCAGCACAAGTATTATTTTTTTATTAAATTATATATAGAAGCCTAGTATGTACTAGGTAGGTACACAAGGTAGGCAGTAGCACTGCCAGGGGCAACAGTGGACTGAGTAACTAAATAATACTGGCATATTCAGTGCAGGTAGCACCAGTGGACTATATATATAATATAATTAATTATTAATATAATATATAATATTACAGCACAGCACCAGAGGTAGGCCGCAGCACAGAGGAGACAGTAGTACTACAAGTACACAGTTAGACTACACAGCAGCACTGAGAGACAGCCCCAGCGAATAAAAAATATTGCGTTCAAGGTCAAGCTCAAGTTTAAGCCCCAGCAGCAGCACCAACACACCTTCTCACAACCCACTACTAGACTGAAGTGAAGATGGCGGGCGCAGCAGCCGCTATTTAAAGCCTCGCGAAATCCGGCGCCGGGAGATGACGTTCTGACCACACGGACGGACCCAAGTCAGGCGGGAATCTCTGAGGGCTGCTCGGAACTGGGCTCGGAATGATGACGTCCGTGGAACATCTCTGGAATCATAGGTGCTGATTTATGTTTTTGCTGGTGGGTGCTCAAACAAAAAATATAGGGGAGTGGCTTCATGGGGAAGGGGCGTGGCCACAAAATAATACCAATTTATTTATTTAAACACCTGCACTCACCCACCTCTGCTGCTGAGTCCTGTTCTCCCACTGCTGGCGCTGCGCACCGAGGCGATCCGCCTCGGTGCACAGCGCCAGCAGCGGGAGAACAGGACTTCAAAAAAAAAAAGCCCATACAAATAAATGGGAAGCCATTAATTGGATGAGACCTCTCTCAGCCAATCAGCGATTGGCTGAGAGAGGTCTCAGCCAATCAGTGGCTGCCCATTCACTATGGGCTTTTTTTTTGCGGATGAGTCAGACAGTTCGTGAACCCCTTACATGAGTCTACACTCCAGTATTGTACGTTTCTCGCCACGCTTTATGGTGTTACAGCCATATGGATACTTGATGTGAACCTAAGCACACAAACAGTGTGCTCGCTACCTGCCAGTCTGCGCAATTCAATTTGGCTTTCCAAAAAAGAGCAGTGAGGAATTGCTGTCACCAGCGCCACAGCGGGGAGTAGGAACAGGGGCAAATGGCTGCCACCCGTCCGGACTCTGGTGGGTGCTTAAGATTTTCCGTGGGTGCTCAGGCCCCGGAGCACCCACGGAATCGGCGCCTACTGTATGTCTGGAATCCGAGTCTGCACATCTCTAATTTTTATAAAACATAATTTTTGCAAATTACACATCCTAAACTGTATTCTTGTTTCTGACTGGTGTCCAGTATCACAACTCCTCTCTTACATCCTCCAGTGTCCTTCCCTGGACATTCCTATGACAAGTACTTCCACCTGTTTCTACCAGATGTGATCTGGAAGTGTCGGGCACTTGCTGATATGCATTTGTTATGCAACCCTGTTGTACCTGGTCATTTTGGCACCGTGAGAGAGCCTGAGTCCCCTCTCCCCTCCATATTCTCTCCAGTACTTACACAATCCCCAACCACTCACCCACCTTTTTTGCTTTCATCCCATTCTGCATAATCCATAATTGTGGAAAAACACGCTCAACAACATGAGCTTAGCCTTTCTCTATAAAGCATCGTTTTCATGCAGGACACAAGGTCAACTCTGATATATTTTACACAAGGTTCTGACAATTTTCATTTCAATTTTACATTTTGTATTTTATTACTATTTTAGTGTAATAAACTCCTATGGCCCCACAATTCCTAGTTTCCCTGGTACCCAGGGGTTTTGGGAAGAACATTGTTTTTCAGTACAGGGTTGGCAGCTTTGGGGAAGTGGAAGGGATACTTGGGTTAATCAGGTCAGGACACTGCTCTGTCCTGCACCATAAAGTACAGTTTACCGCTGCTTTATGGCGGCGCAGAACCCATTCTGCATGTGACCAAATGGACACAGTGACTGCATAATACAATGGCGGTGACAACAACCTCCATTTACGGGTATCCATTTATCGGGTGGTAAGAGGACAGGGATCTATGTTATTGCACAGAGATTACCTGGCTCTGCAATGGTGGCTTGTACATCCCTATGGTGCTGCAAGCAGTGTGCAGTATGGGCCCCCTGGACCCTGGGGGCCAATATGCACTGCACATACTGCACCCATTATCAACATGCCAGTGTCTCCACATTATTCTCTGTCCATCATCCTCTTCCACTGCTTGTCGTCTTCCACCTAACCCACTGCCAGGGTATATCATTTCTAATCACTAAAAACCGTGGCAATAAGAGATTTTATTTTTTCCCTATTAAACAGCAAAAGTTGAAGTTCATCCATTGTCATAAGGGTGCATACTGATGGGGTGTTTTCAGATTACAGAGAGAAAACATTAGGAATGTTTTAACACATTGTTAATTCATTGTATTATGAAAATGTCTGTAAATATATGGCCTTATTGGACCCTATCAAAATATGCATAAATGATGTATTTTAACTGAGTACATTCATTGCATTGTACTGCACATACATGATTAAGATGCTGATCTTCATTTAAAAGTTGTTTTCTCTGTTAATATTTGGGCATGCTCGAGTTTATAAAATCAACTCCATTAATATAGGGTGTTTGCTATATAAAATAGACAGGTTGTGAGGGGAGATAGTGTTTGTGAGAAGAGAGAGTTTGTAAAAGAGAGAGAGAGAGAGAGAGAGAGAGAGAGAGAGAGTTTGTAAAAGAGAGAGAGAGAGAGAGAGAGAGAGAGAGAGAGAGAGAGAGAGAGAGGAGGGAGAGAAAAATATAGATGGTGGTAGAAAGAAGAGCCAGAGATAACGGGCGAGATGTACAGTAATATGCCTTAAAAAGTGATAAAATGGAGAGTGATAAACCACCAACCAGTCAGCACCTACATGACATTTTTCATACACAGCCTGTGACATGGCAGTTAGGAGCTGGATGGCTGGTGGTTTATCACTCTACTTTTTATCTCTTTTTAAGCTTAGTACATCTGGGCCAAAGAGAAAGAAAGAAATAGAAAGACAGAGTGGAGAGAGAAAAGAAAAGAAATACGGAAGGAGAAAGAGGGCAGAGAGAGAGTGAGAGAAAATAGGATGAGAGAGAAATAAGAGGGGGTTCAAAGAGAGGCAGAGGGGTGGTAGAGAAAAGGAAGAAAGAGTAAGATAGGGAAAAAGAGAGAGTAGAAAGAGTTAGAAAGAGAGATATGGAGAGGGGGAGAGGGAGCGAATATGGCAGAAAAAAACAGAGGGGGTAATAAGAGAGATAGGGAGAAGGATGGAGAAAGGAGGGGTAGAAAGAGAGAGAGAGAGAAAAGGAGAAAGGGAGAGAGAGAGAGAGAAAGGGAGACGGAGAGAAAGAGTGAGTGCCCACCATTGTACAAGCAGCGTGCTCTGCTTCTGGATTTCCCTACACATTTCATGTTGCAGATATAATAATGAACACCATCTCCATCAAGTAATGGGAGCAAGCTAACTTCAAATTGCACAAATTAATTTAAAATATCTTATTCCTGTTCAACAATTTCTGGAAAGGGAATACCAATCTTTTATCTACTTATTTACAATAACAGAGAGTATGTAACTTAAACATATGCTTCTTTTAAGAATTTGCTACTAACCAATTGTCTTACCTTTGTGGGATCAGTGTGAACATGAGCAGTACCCTTCCTTGCAGTAAGAGGCAGATGGCAGGCTGGGGAAACCATTGTCTTCTCACTTAGGGACGGAGTTATTATGAACTTGAGACCTGTAGTGTCCAGTACATATGTATGCCAAGTGTAACTCCTGCAGACTGGTAGCATGGGAATACAGACAGGTGGCACAATTTTCTTGTCTCCCTGTCCTAACAAAGCCTGTCGGCTTATTGGCATTGTCGGAGTGCTCAGCAGAATGAGCCACACACAAAAAATATCTCAACGAACACTACATTTCTTTAAATTGTGGAAATCTCTCACTGGAACCAGGAATTTTAAACATACATATATTTTGCAGCTAAGCTTTTCCCATCTGCTCTCTTATTTTAGTGCAGTCTTTGAAACCTTGTAAATCCTTTTTGTTTTTATATTTGTACATGTCCTTGGGATTTTACACTCAAAAAGCATTACATGACGCTCAACTGGAAGCTACAATTAATAGGTTACAAACCAAACCAAACTAGCTTATTGTACATTACCCTGTGGTCTTCTTTTTCAAATGGAAATTACAGTATCAGGCTAACCGTATATTTTACATGGTCTTTTTTTATGACACGAGGAACTTGTTATGTTATTAAATATGTTATTATTTTGTTGACAGAAACAAGCGGTAACACCATGATAAAATTCACTATTTGTTCTTATAATGCAACTCATAAATCCTTTTTATATACGTTATTAGAACAAAAAAGGGGGGTGAGCCCACCCCAAATGGAGGGGGGGGGATCTGAGGAGGCGCTTGGTAGGAGTGGCTTCTCAGCAGCTGCTGTAAAAACAGGTTAGTTAGTCCTGTGTAAACAAACAAGAAGAGAAAGGAAGGGTGGTAGCAGAGGCGTAACTAGATATTAGTAGGCCCCATAGCAAAATTTTGTAAGGGCCCCTATGTACCATCTAATGATGATAAATGTATATAGAAAATATAACTTATGCTGTAAAGATGGGCCCCCTTCGGCTCTGGGCCCCATAGCAGCTGCACCCCTTGCACCTATGGTAGTTACGCCTTTGGGTGGTAGCAGCGCTAAGAATAAAATATTTAGAATTGGATGATTTTGACAAAGAATATTTTACTGGGGTTAAAACACTGACATACTATGAACATATACAATAAAAAGTGATAACGTGTGATGCACAGTTAATGTAGGCCCAATTCCACACTATAGCAGCAAGAGGAGAGTCCGTTCCTATTATGCCCAGATGGGGAGAAGAAAAGATATAGTTACCACTCCACACACTAATGGAATGTCCTGGTATCCACGTGGTCGGCCCAAGATGGCACAAATAACCGAAGTCCACTGGAGTAGGTGTAGGACAGTTGTTAATTTTCCACAGGTACCTGGGTGATGAAAGTCTGTGGTGGTGGATGGTGGTATTTCGAACTTGAATGTCCCAAATCTAATGGAATGGAACACAATTGTTTTCCTGGGCTGGTCCGGACTGCAATCCAAAGTAAAGGTGGTGGAAAGGGGGCAACAGCACTAATGACGCGTTTCGCCGCTACAGCAGCTTTATCACTGGTAATTATTGCCTGGATTACTTCCACTTAGTAAATGGTGATTTTGTAAACATGGTGGAATCAATGAAGTCAATTTACTAAGGTGGGAGTTCTATTGAAGATGGGATGTTACCCATTGCAACAAATAAGATTCTACCTATTTATTTAGCACCTTCTAGAACAGGGGTGGGCAATTATTTCAGCTTAATACTTCTAACAGATATTCCAGGGCCGCACACCAGAAATAGGGGGTGTGGTCACTCAAAAGGGTGTGTGCCTTTGAATGTATTGTAGCACACCATATACCCCTTTTGTACATCATGCAACACAATAGTAGGTCCCTATACTTGCCCCTTACATTAGTAATTTCACACTCCAGCTCCCCCTTAGTAATTCCACACACCTGCCCCCATTAGTAATGCCACACACCTGCCCCCATTAGTAATGCCACACACCTGCCCCCTTTAGTAATGCCACACACCTGCCCCCATTAGTAATGCCACACACCTGCCCCTCTTTAGATATTGAAAACATCTGCGCGCCGCTGCCAGCCTTGAAAAATGGCGCAGATTGCTGCCCCTATTCAGTCACTGCAACTCACCCATCTTTGGCAGCTGTGCTGCGGCTGTAGTGACATTCGGGGGGCGGGCGGCTTTGCGCTGCTCTATGTGTGTTATGGCAGCTGTGTGTGCGAATGGCATAGTCCTGCGACCTTTTGCACATGCGCCAGGGTGAGCCTGTTGCCTGCTACGCACAGGCTGAGCATCGGCTACACAGGACTACACACATACAGCAGCGCCAGGAGCTGTCCGCGGGCCACATGTGTCTGTTGCCCACTGCTGTTCTAGAAGATAATAGATAGAATCTGATTGGTTGCTATGGGTAACACCCCATCTTCAATAGAACTCCCACCTTAGTAAATTTACCTCAGTGATACCCTCCATGTCTGTAATGAGGAGTTTTAGAATATCACAGAACAACCAAAATGTAATTATTTATTTGCAACACAGACATTTGTCAATGTTATGTAAAGATACTTCTAGTTTGTCTACTCAACAAACACAACACCTTCAGTGATATATGATTTCCACATAAATACTGTTGAGATTAATAAACTTGGTCAAAATATGTCTTCCACGCAGAAGCAATAACCACACCACCATAATATTATGGATCTAATATTATGGATGTCATCTACCCGCTACCATAAGGTCAGGGTCACATGTATTTGGCAGCATTACGTTTCAAAGGGCTGATAATAAGATCCAAGAAACGATAATAAGGTCGAGACTGTAGATATAAAACATAAGCACTTCAAACAAGTTAAGAAATTAAACAAAAGCCATGTTGCTTCAGTATTATTGGCTCTCAAATATGTAATTTAAATGAGATTAAATTAGATATTATATTTATGTTAAAGAAATATTGAATTAAAATTGGAATGTGGACCAGAGAGCAGGCAGGGCTGTGACTGGTAGGAAGGTCATGTTGGATCGCCTGCCAGGGCCCCTTGGGTGGTCACTGAGAAGCAGATGGGATTATGCAAATCACACAGGTGGCAATAGTTCCCATTAGGTGCAAACAAGGGAGGTGGCAGCAGCACGGTTTCTTACAGTACTGTAACTAGTCCTCCTTATTCTGTGTGTTAACCAGTCAAATTCATGCTACAGTATATTTATTTATTTACAGTTTCTTATATAGCACAGCATATTCTGCTTTACAATTGGAAACAACAGTGATTAAACAAACTGGGTAGAAACAAACCCACATGGAGGCAGGGGGGCCCTACTCACAAGCTTACAATCTATAGGGATAATAGGAGGGATACATAAGGATAAAATTCCATTGCATGGCAGTCCCTTCACATTAAAAGACAGTCCTGATGGGATGTTTGTAGAGCACATGCTTCAAGCTGGTTCTGACTACTGATCACATGGGTGCTGTATCACATTTTTGGTCAAATGGGAGTGTATAATGTTCACTGGTCACATTAGTGCTGCCTTGCAGCACTAATGTTACTACAGTAGGCGCAAACACAGGTATACAGTTTACAATGGGAGTGTGCATGTTAATTTTGCTTTCACTTTTGTTCCTCTGATATTGCATGCATTATATCTTTATATGTACCAATTAACTTCCTACAGTGGCAAACGCAGGAGTTTTAGAGGGGGGGGGGGGGGTTCCAAATAAAATCCAAAATTACCTCTCTGCAGCACATTAGAGTAAGTACGGAGTCTGGGGGAGTGGCAACAGCTCTAAAAATTGGTATTTTTATACACTGGATACTGATGGAATAAAGTATTAATATTTACCGGGACAGATGGTCTATATAGTATAGGCTGTTTCAAACATTTAAATAGGATATGTGGCCAGGAAAAGGTTAACATATCATAATAATCAGAAATACACAAACATTATAGAACCAGTACCGCTCTTTCTAAGATCACAATCTTCCACTTCATGGTAATGCTCCTGTCTCTTCCTGATAGCAGCTGCTCTCTGGCCCATTGCGATGTCTGAGGGCTCAGATCCACACATACAGTAAATGTGGTAGAAGAAGCTGGTACACTGGGCATGTGCAGCAGCTCTACTCTGTCCCTTACACTGCATGAGGTGGTGGCAGCTCTATTGATCATATTATATACCAGTGCTATTGTCATAATTTAAGGCGCCAAGAGGAGGGGGGTTTCTGGGCAACCATAACCCCCCCCCCCCCCCTTCGTTTGCCTATGCCATAGAATTTGTCTATGGCTGCAAAGTGCCGAGAGGAGGGGGGTTTCTGGGCAACCATAACCCCCCCCCTTCGTTTGCCTATGCCATAGAATTTGTCTGTGGCTGCAATGGCAGGCACTTTTATAATGTTATCTGGGAAAATCTGCCATAGATACAAAACTAAATTATGGGCCTGATTCACAATTGTACGATATTGCAGAGCAGCAGGGAAGCAGCTGTGCAGTACCGTAGAGGTATATGCTAATGCAGCAGGAGGCATCTTGTATAAATAGACGCCTCGGGTGAAATTTTATAGGATGAGAGATTCAGAATGTGAGAGATTTGGTAAGAAATCGCCAGTTTTTTTAAAGCGGCAATCATTTACACATCAGAATCAAACTGGTTTTGCAGTGTAAATGATTGCCGCTTTAAAAAACCTGGAGATTTCTTGCCAAATCTCTCACTTTCTGAATCTCTCATCCTATTAAATTTCCCCCTTCCTGTCTGCTTCCATGATCCTTTGTGTTAAGATGCACCATCGGATCACACTATGGGCGGGATGTATTAATATACATCGCCGCCCTTCGCGTAACAGCCGCCGCAATGCTGCTGCATATGTACTAACATATGCAGCTAGCATCGGGTTGCGGTGACGGAGACCCCCGCGATACCTGTGATATGGTCTGCGGGGGTCTCCGTCACCTCCCGGCGGCTGCCAGCGTCCCCCTTCGTCTCCTCCTCCCCCCTGAAGCCGGATGTCCTGCCGGCTGTGACACCTGGGGGAGGAGGAGATCAAAGGAGGACGGGAGGGGGGGGGGGCGCGCGGATGGCGGGCGGCGAAAGAAGCCCATAGGCTTCTATAGGGTATCGCCACCCAGAGGGTGGCGATACCCTACAATGCGTTGACGGGGCGGCGTGGTTTTAATACATAGGGAAATGCGGTAAAACTGGTGTTTTACCGCATTTTCCCGTTAGTACATCCCACCCCAAGTAACCAACGGTCATCTGATTTCCTTCTCAGATCCGCAGCCAAGGTCAGCAAAGCAGCATCGCCAGACACAGACTTCGGCATTTCCACAAGACAAAGGCGGCGCACCTTCCTTTTGTGGAATGGAGCTAGTCGCCGCCCCCTCCACTCCCCGAATGCCCTAAGCCTGTCCATCAGGCTGCGGTTTCTAGGAAGCAGGATCTGTTCTCCTCATGCACAGTTCCCCCACCATTGGACTTGTACACTAATCAGCGTATAACTCTTAGGGCGAGATGTACTAAGCCTTGAAAAGTGATAAAATGGAGAGTGAAAAACCACCAACCAATCAGCTCCTAACTGTCATTTTTCAAACACAGCATGGGGTATGGCAGTTAGGAGATGATTGGCTGGGGGTTTATCACTTTTAATTTTAGCACTTTTGAAGCTTAGTACATCTGGCCCTTAATCAGGTTCTATATTTGTTTCCTCTACATGTTTTTAGCCTGCAATTATATTTTCTTTTTTTTTCATCCATACAGTATTTACTTATTGTAATGCTATATGGTGCATGTAAGATGTACATTTAAACCATCAGAACTTGTCTTTAATATATTATATACTGTATAACTTTGATTTCTATATTTAACTTCTTTTATTTTTGACTGATCTATATAGAGTATTTCTTTTTGCAAAGTAACCTCCCCACAAAGTAATTCTAGAGGGCTATTCACTTACAATGACAATCTATGTAAACCATGTACAAAGTTGTGTGTTCCTGTAGTGCTGATAAATAATGGCCGACATGCAATAATAAATATGTACATTATTCTGGGATTAAGAGTATAAACACAGGAAAGGATCTGTTAAGTACCACAGCTGTCTCTTGGTTTGTGGCTTATCATGGATTGTAAACCTATACGGCTTAATGTTACATCAGGAACACATTTGACTATTCTATTTTTATCTCACACAGGGTTCTAGATGTAATACATTTTGGATGTATACCAAACTTCCTTAAATCAATGCAAAAGGTTCAGGCACCTATCATTTACCAAACCCTGACTCTTTCATGTGACATACTACTGCACGGAGAGCTGACTTCATACACACATTATGGATTGCTTTTTATGGCTGGCGTACTCCACAGACTTTTTCATGTCAATCCATTATGAATGCTTATGCCAAGCTTATTAACCTGAGAAGCTGCACCCTGTCAGATGTCCTGCTCTGCAATTCTTCTTCTTCTAAGGGTAAAATACAAAGTATTAACTTATAAATGGGCGAACAAATATTTTGGTGAATGGTCAAGGTGAGGAGCCGTACCTGAATTCTAGAAGGGTTCATAGGTAGGGGTGCTAGATATATATTGCTCCAATCCCCTCTTCATTTTACAGATGAGTGCTGTTTCATCACTATTCAATGTTAAAGACATTTATTGTATATTGGCGATAATTTTATAATATAATTATAAGGTATTAGCTGTGTAACCTTTGTGTTTGGATTGCTTTATCACTTGCCATGTTACCAGCGGCATATGTATAATGAGAGCAGTTTATAATACTTACACTCTGGAGTGGTACGGTAACCAAGTTACCTATTGGAGGCGCAGAGGTGTGAGTGGCTATGTCAAGCTGCAGTACAGTGGTGGGGGGTGTCACCTCCCAAAAAAAAAGAAAAAGAAAAGACTGCGCTGTTGTCCAAGATGTTATGTAAAATTAAATAATTTAACAGTTGAAGTACCACTGAATAAGTTTTATTCTTAAAATGATATAAAAAGCAATACATACTCCACAATACTATGGTCAATAATAGACTATTAAAAAGGCCTTTAAAAAAAGGGGAAGGGGGGAGAGGAGAGGGGTGAGGTAAATGGATGTGACTGAAATGAGTTTTGTAGATGAGTCCATACGGTACCGTATTTTGAGGAACGAGCTGGTTGTTTTAGATTTTAGATAGCAAATGTATGGTATGTTCCTTGATTATCCTCACTGTTGGTATTATGGGTAGGACAAAAGCAAAAGAGCCCCACTGGCAGTTCTGTAGGGAGGATCCAAATGCCTCTTCAGTGTGCTCGCCAGATGTGAACTAAGGGGTGCCTCTGGGTGATGGTGTTGGCCCAGGAGTTGTGTCCACGTTGTATTGAATATCAGATGTTCAAGGCAGAAATAATATCTGCGATATCTCTGGACTGGATACTTGGAGTCAGTCACATGTGTCCACCAAAAGTGACAGTTAGGGGTTGATTGTTGCTGATTTATCACTCTCCATTTTATCACTTTTCAGGGCTTAGTACATCTCGCCCTTCCGGTGTTGTCACATGGGCAATTTAAATGTCCTATGTGGAAATTAAAAAATCCAAAAATATACTGGTAGAAGTTTTCCAACAAAATGAACTCAAGAGTGAATGTCTGCGTGTGTGTGTACATGTGGTAGGGAATATAGATTGTAAGCTCCACTGGGGGCAGGGACTGATGTGAATGTTCAAATATTCTCTGTAAAGCTCTGCGGAATATGTGTGCGCTATATAAGAAACTGCAAATAAATAAGTCAATAATAAATTACAGTATTTAATCGCTCCCATTGAGATGATTCATTTATAGGGATTTAAAAAAAATGCATTTTAGGCAAGTGTCTATGGTGCTTAACAAAAACTGTTTCATTGAAATCCATTCTATTCCAGCAGTCCTGTCACACCGAGCACTTTAAGCGCTCATTATAAGTTGTGAGCTGTAAGAACACTGGGCTTTTCCAGCTGAGTTACTGTAACAACGCTATAGAATTAGGCTTTAGTGCTTCCGAAGCTGGAAAATCATGAGTAACCCCCGTGCTCGGTTAGCTTTCAACTTTTATGAGTAAGGAGCACTTGGGTCACTTTTAATAGCAAACGGGATGCTGCTTTTACTGCACACGGAGCTCTTTGTGATGTTGGCGACGGTAAGTGTTAGTGTTAGGCTGACACTTGTTCTCTAGGAGAAATATTCACTAAGAGAACACTTTTTGGTTTCTTCAATTGAAAATTCTGATAAAATAAGCCAAGCGATAACACGGCGTTCCATGTACATTTTTTGTTGACTCACCCTTTAATTTATATGTGTTGCAATGGTAAGCTTTACGCATTGCAATTAAATTAGCCAATTAGCTAGTCATTACAATTAGTTTGTTTGTGTTTTTACTCACTATTGTATACATTGAATTTATGATTCATGCTCCATTTTAATTGAGATGTAGTTCTTCACAGCACAGTTCAAGGAGTGTGACAGCAGCACAAGGTGTGATTACATATTACACACATAAAGGCTTCCATTAAGGGGGTTATTCTGGGGGATTCTCTCGGATGCGAATTCGCATCCTTGCGAGTCAACCAAATCCTGCCTTGCGAATGGTGGTACGCCGGCCCACCACTTACACGGCGTGTACGTTCGCATAGCATGCGAATGGATGTTTTACATAAACACCCATTTGCAGCCACATCATTCGCTGACCATTGAATGATGTGGACCGTGCATGCATATGTAAGGTTGCTCAGATTCTGAGGCAAGAGGATATGCAGCGGTCATCCGGTGATGTCAGGTGCACCCCCCGTGTCAGCTGACCATTAGCATGAAAACACCCAGCCTTCTGATGGCAACGCCCATGAAATGCTGGGTGTTCCCATATGCTAATGGCTGCCCCACCGCCTATAGGGTAGATTTTCTATGATGGGAGTTTTACTGAAGGAGGAGACTGGAAAGGGAATGGATGGGAAACGTGCTGAATGCATGTCCAAAGACCTTTTGCAGGTCTGCGCTGGTTTTAGGAGCTCTACTCTGATTACATAAGCCTGTCATTATCAGTGAATAAATGTCCGAGATTGTTTGACAGTAACCTCAAATAGAGGATATGTATCAAGCAGTGTAAAGAGAAGAAGTGGACAGTGGGAAAGTTGCCCAAAGCAACCAATCGCTTCTGTGTATCATTTTATACAATTACCTTGATAGATGCTAAAGAGGAGCTGGTTAGTTGCTAAGGGCAACCTCTCCACTTGTACTCGTAAAGTTAGATTTGGGTGGGGTGTGTTCAAACTGAAATCTAAACTGCAGTGTAAGAATGAAGGAGCCAGTATTTATCCTGCACAGAAACAAAATAGCTCCCCCAAAATGTAACTCTCTCTGCACATGTTACATCTGCCCCCCCCCCCCCCCCCTCCCTGCAGTGCACATGGTTGTGTCCATCTGCAAAAATTGCAGCCTTGCTTACAGGTCTGAATCAGGCCTATAGTTCTTTGTAAACATCCTCAGAGCGTTAAGTCTTGCATCATCTTTTTTGTCGCCTCAAAAGGAATCTACCGGATATGTCAGGGACAGACTTTGGTTGTTTTGTAGGGAGAAATTGTTTTATTTCCAAATCAAATTTGAACTGGGTGGGAGTATTCATTTAGGACTGCCAACACTAGCTGGTACCCAGGTATCACCCCTATTATGTTGGCTGATTATTCAAATGTATGTAAAATTAAGTATGATAACTGTGAAATTGTTTAAAAATTTAAAACTGTAAATGTCAAAAGTGATAAAGCCCTAGCCCTACATTGCGAGGACAATATGGGGTAAATATAATAGGGTTTGAGTTCCGGAATTTTGTCCGACATTGACAAAAGGTGGATACAAGCTCATAGACGACATAGAAATGGTCGACAAGAATAAGGTCGACATGAGTTTTTCGCATTTCTTTGGAGTCTATGTCAACATGGAGACCATATATGTGTACCGTATCCCTCGCATGGATTGCTGCACTGGCCATGCTTTGGACACATTATTATATTCCCTCTCTATGCCCACTTGGCTAGTAAAGTATGAAAGACCACCTCTTTAAAAAAAAAACATGAAAAACTAATTTCAACCTCTTTCATATCGACTACGTCTATGTTGAACATAAGCTTGTGTCAACCTTTTGTCAACGTCGACCCCACCCAAATCTAATACGACATTTACAGGTAGAAATTTTCCTGCTTTGCCTCTTTACCGAGGTGAAACAGGAAGCCGCAGCACAGAGATTATTAGTATCCTTTATTTACTTTTATTATTATTATTATTATTATCATTGTTTATTTATATGGTGCCACAAGGGTTCTGCAGTGCCTAACAATACATAAATGAGCAAAAACAATTATAAAATTACAGTGCAAGACAATTTAAGACAAGTACATGGAAAGTAAAGAGAGTTGCATCAGGGGACAGAGCACTGAAGCAATTTTTCGGGTGGCAGAGATATATATATTCTAAGAAATGCACATGAGAAGAGAGGGCCCTGCTCGTGAGAGCTTACATTCTAAAGGTAAGGGGCAGACAGACAGGGGTGACATAGGAGGGGTAGAAGTGAGCATAAACAGAAGGTCAGGGTGACACCACAAGGGATCCACAGTACCCAAATTAAAAATATCACATAAACAAATATGCAAAACAAGAACACGGTTACTTATAGTTCAAGAGAAGTGGTGTAGCTAGGTGCCACGGTGCCCGGAGCAAGGGCATGTTTTGCGCCCCCCCCCCTAATTGTAGTAGGTGAGGCTCCTGCGCAGTGAAAAGTGGGCGCGGCCCAACATTATACCACACACCGTAATGCCCATTGCACATTTTAGCGAACTTTGTTATACCAATTACACATAAAGCCACATGCCGTAATGCCAATTACACATAAGGCCACACATGATGCCCATTACATACTATATAACACAACGCAATGCCCATCACATACTATATAACACACCGTAATGCCCATCACATACTATATAACACACCGTAATGCCCATCACATACTATATAACACTCCGTAATGCCCATCGCATACTATATAACACACCATAATGCCCATCGCATACTATATAACACACCGTAATGCCCATCACATATTATATAACACACCGTAATGCCCATTACATACTATATAACAAACCGCAAAGACCATTACACATTTGACACATAAGTGCCACTTACCTACATACTCTATGCCAGGGGCTTTATGATCGATGCCAAGGGGGACTGAAATTGCTAGTTGCCAAGGGGGACAGAACTGTGCAGCAGCCCGCTCCCGGCTCCCCGCCGCTATTTTCAATTCAATGCACCACCAGCTCCCCCGCCCGCTCCCAGTGCCGGCAACAGAAATCATGGGGCCCGTACACTGATATGTGTGGGGTAGAATGGATTATTATTCCCTAGTGTGAAGTCTTTGTGTATTGATTCCAAAAAAACAGTCCTGCAGACTAGATGTCTGTTGAATAGTTAAATTAGTGTTGTATCAAGAGAGTGTTGGTCAAAGAGCTAAACTGTTACTTAGTTCACGAAGAATAAATGTGTAGTTGCTTACAGCTTAGTTTAAGTAGTGGTTGCAGTAATCGTGGTCCCTTATAATGTGGGGACCTCCATACAAATACTAATATCGGGGGTGGCACAATATAGGTGAGGAGAGTGCTAATACAAGCAAACATGTACAATTTTATTACTGCAAAAAGTTGCTTTCTGGAGTGATTAATGCTTTACTCTCCCAACTAGTAAAGCATTTACAACTTCATAAACGCTTGTGCATATTAACTACAGTAATTTCTGAAAAGACTGCTAATATCTGGCTGACATGTGGGATTACTGTAATGCCATAGTGGGAGGGTACTGGTAAAAATGAATTATACACATTGGTGAATTGCTCAAGAATAGTATTAGGGTGATACGCTGCCGCTCCCAGCAGTGTTTCCTTGTGTGGGATAGAGACAGCAGGGCAGTCGTCCCCCTCCCCGTCGCCGGGCCTGCCTGCCCGCTCCCGGCTCCCAGCAGTGTTTCCCTGTGCGGGGAAAGAGACTGCAGGGCAGTCTAGTGTCTGCCTGTCCGGGAGATGTTCTGCTATTTAGACCACATAACGAGGTCTGGCGGGCCGGATTTGGCCCGCGGGCCTTGTGTTTGACACCCATGCTGTAGACAGTGAGCGTGGAACAGGGGGTCAGGATGAGTTTGGTGAAGTAGATGGTCTTTACAGTTTTCTGCAGCTCTGTCCCTGCTGCGATGTATGGGTAATAACGCCTGGTATCTATAGCTACAGGTATCGGAACAGTCAGTGCTACTGAACATTCATACATTGGACGGTATTCAATGAGGCTGATTCGCCAGGTTTTTATGGCGAGTTTGTGCTGTAAGGCGAATTTCTGACTAAAACGGGGAATCACCCTATTCAATGACCAGATGGCGAATACATTTCAAGGTTTTTTTCGCCATGATTCACCGAGTAGCAATCGCTATCTTTTTATGGTGAAGTGGAATGTGAACTTTTAAAATAAAGTGTTTTGTTTTTTACAATTGGTGTAAAAAAATCTGGAATTTTATTCTGAGGAGGGGCATGCTATTTTTATTCATGTGCTGTAAGCACATGAATATATATTTAATTAAAAAAATATATATATATTTTTTTTTTACACAGAGCAGCCAGCAGGGGGCCGGAGCCGAGCCGCTCATTAGATATTCATATATTCACTTCACCCGATCATTACATATTCATGATCGGGTGTAGTGAATATACGCGGTCCCCTGCCGGAAACCCCCGGGGGGCAGCCTTTGCTGCCTGGCACCCGGGGAGCCCACCTCCCCCCCCACAAACATTCTGGGGCAGGCAGGGAGACTTCCATCTCCCTGCCTGCCACCGTCCTCAGGCTCCCTGCGGCGTTCGCCGCAGGAGCCCCTGACTCGTTGAATACCGAGCCGGCGAGGCTCCGGAACGCGGCGACCAGTGGCGAATGTGCAGCGAATCCTAAACAGGATTCGCTGCACGTCGCTGGTATTCACATTGAATACCGTCCACTGTCCTCTGTTATAGCAGTGCTATCGATGATTATATAATAAAGTGATAGCAGTATGCCTACAACAGAGCTCCAGACAGAATTTGTCAAAATTGGTGTAAAAACTGCCAAGCAAACAATTTTATTTAACATAATGACCTGTAATATTTACCTAATATAGGAAATCTAATTTTTTTTACCCAACATTTTTTTATTTAAATTTATATAAAAAATGGAATCGATGCTGGTATTTTTAGCGGATATTTTGCGCATCTCTCACAGAGATGTTGGCACTGAAAGGGTTAAGTGAGTATCATTACAGGGTTGCTTGGTACAGGTGATACAACTGCTACAGTCTATACATCTAGAGAATTAGGGAAGCTGTGGCACAGGCAGGCTGAATATCTGCCATGGAAGTCTCTGGCACAGGACATTATATTATTTATTAGGATAGGATCATAGCTTTCTGAATATTCATTAAACAAATGTACACATTCCTATGCACTATGGCAATAAGGCATTAGGGGCCTTATTCTAGTTCACTCTTTCTGACAAAATCCTTCTTAGATGGACAAAACCATGTGCACTGCAGGTGGGGTAGATGTTACTTATGCAGAGAGAATTAGATTTGGGTGGGGTTTTACTTCAACGTGAGATCTATATTGCACAGAAACAAAATAACTCACCCAAATCTACAGTAATTCTCTCTGCACATTTTACATCTGCCCCCCTGCAGTGCACATGGTTTTGTCCATCTAAGAAGGATTTTGTCAGAAAGAGTGAACTAGAATAAGGCTCCAGGTGCTGGGAAAAGATGCAGCAGCAGTGTGGTTGGTTGTGAAGTTAGATAGTTAATATCTGTAGGGTAAAATTGTCATTTATTTCAAATCACCCTTTCTAATCACCACCCTTGATGGTAGATGCCCTTAATTAAGACATCTGAATACAAATAGTGTTTAATTAATGTGGCATGTACAATGAATCACTGACTTCTCCTCTATGCTTCTGTAAGTTAAACACTATATAGTACATTAAATACAAATGTCAATTTATAGCAGTGCGGCATGGAAATACATCATTAAATCAATTGAAAACCATTGTTGGTTTTAATGACATTGTGTTCTTTGCTTCATTACTAAGCTGCATTTTTTTCTTTAGAAGGAAATTGGATTTTAGATAAGGAATGCCTACTACAAAGAACAACATAATCACCCATATAAAGGTGGAATGGGTGCCTGCAATGTGTTTATCCTAACTACCTCATTGCATTGCCCACTGCGAGGTAGACGATGGTGGGAGGATGCTTGCATGGCAAGATTAAGCACCAAAGCAATGACACTGTTTTTTCTTATTCAGCATTTCCAAGCATTCAGACAGCATCATGTGGTCAGCATTCTGTAAGTGAGACAGCCATGACTGTATTGCAGATAGTTATATTTCCTTTAGGTAAAAATGTTAGTTAGGTTATTACAACTTTGAGCTTTTACAGAAGCTACAGTATCCTAACTTCAACTTATGAAAGTGGAACAACTGTTATACTGCCGACACAAATGACGATGTGTGTAGGCTTTCTAGCTATGCTAGGTCGGCTGAGCACCCAGCGCTGTTGTTCAGCACACAGCGCTGACAGCCCACACACAGCGCAAGCTGTCAGCACTGTGGGCTGAGCGAGCAGAGAGCGTCAGTGTTCTCTGGTGAGAGAACACTGGCGATGCCGATATTGATGGACACTTTTTCTGTAATGACCTCTTCGCTCTGCATTCAGAATAGGAATGCAGAGCGAGGAGGTCATTACAGAAAAAGCGTCCTGATATTCTTCCTAGCAAGGATCCTTTTAAATAATTACAGAAGCCCATCTCTCAAATCAGTCCAGAATTTTCCTTATAACTGGACCATATAAAAAATCACTTTGTGATGTTTTTTATTGAATGATCAGCAGAAGTTCCTACTAGGACCAGCTGCACATATTTAATTCAGCTATTGGTTTTTACCCCTGATGAAGTCTTAGAGACGAAACGCGTCTGGTTTTTTTCATCTTTAATAAAAGGACTATATCCTGAAATGGACTGGGCCTAATGATTACGAACATCTTCGAATATAAGGAAACGAATTTCAGAAATGCATTATTGATTTTATCTTGTTATATTGGGAGGTACAGATTCTGTATTAGGTTGCGCACCCCAATCCCCCCCCCCCCTTCTCTCGATACTATACTATTCCTCACTAACAAGAGGAATTTTGGTGGTGCTGCACACACAATCAAGTGCAATTCAGAGTCAAACCCCTTCTTTTGTATACACACATATATATGGTCATTTTCTAAGCGATCCAGTCAGATTGGTTAGAAAATGCAGGGCCGGCCTTAGGCATAGGCAAACTAGGCAATTGCCTAGGGCATTTGGAATGCCTAGGGGCATCAGCAGCTTCTGCTGATTAAAATGATATGCAGCATGCCTATATTCTGTGTGTGAGTGAGGCTGTATCTGCATATGAAATAGTGTATTCATGGAAATCACTGTAACATAGCATTCCATATGCAGGTACAGCCACAGTCGCACACAGAATATAGGCATGCTGCATATCATTTTAATCACCGGAAGCTCCTTGTGTGTGCTGGTCATAACAATGCAAATAAGATGAATTTTCAGCAAAAAAGGCACCCAACGTTAGAAGAACTGGCCAGGAACTGCATGGCCTATTGAGGCAAGATGTATGAGGAAACATCCGTATCCAAGCAGAGGCAGAGGTCACAGTGTTAGCCGCTGTGCTAGTGCTGTCTGTGGGTGGGATGGTTGTGCAATAGTGTTCGGCATATGTGTAAGGGACATTATGTGTGTCATGTATAAATGCATTAATAATGTGCGACATATGTGTAACAGGCATTATGTGTGTCATGTGTATAAGGACATTAATAAAGTGCAACATATGTGTAAGGGGCATTATGTGTGTCATTATGTGTATGAAGGGCATTAATAAAGGTTGGCATAATGTGTAAGGGGCATTATGGTTATAAGGACATTAATAATGTGTGTCATGTGTAAGGGGCATTACTGTGTGGTATTATCAGGGATGCCAAGAGAAAGGGGTAGGGGGTACAAATTACTCAGGCCAAAGTCTGATGGGAGGGCCCAGTGGGGGCCCCGGGCCCCCTCCCCTTAAGTGACAGCAGCAGCTGCAGCTCTTCTCCTCTGCCCAGCACACACTGCTTTGTGCTGGGTTGCAGTGTGGCCATGGGGGTGCTTAAAATACAATATTTTCTCAGGATTTTTTTCTAAGGGTATAATGTGAATAATGTGAGGAGTAATGTACATAAGGTAAAGTGGTACTACTGTGTGATGTAATGTAAATAAGGGACACCATCGCATGATATAATTTGAATAAAGTTGCACTACTGTGTGGCATAATTTGAATTGGGGGTAAAATTGTGTGGCCTTGCCCCTTCCCAGCAAGAACACACCTCTGTTTGGGCTGCGCACCAAATGTGTGCACTTTTTCTATTTAAAAAATTGCGGGTAGGAGCACCAAAATGATAACTGCTATGATGAGGGTTGATGGTGCTGGGAAAGGGGAGCAGGGTCAGAGGCAGAATTAGTGGCGGTGCTAGGGGGCACCAGCCAAAATCTTGCCTAGGGCGTCATTTAGGCTAGGGCCGGCTCTGAGAAAATGGCTAACAAACGCTATGTGTGTAGGCCCTATAAGAGTTTAATATGATCCTTTGCTAACAACACTGTCCTAATCTTCATAGCTACACCTTTCTCTAATGTAGTTCATTATGCAACACTGGGAAGAAAGGAAAATTGATCGACGGATTGAGGTTGACACATGAAATGGTCGACATACTTTTTCATGTTTTTTTTTTAATGTCTTGTTTTTAATTCAAGATCCAAGTGGGCTTAGAGGGAGAATATAATATTGTGCTAAGCATGGCGGGCAACATGCCCGAAGCATGGCGAGCGCAGCGACACCAGACACCAAAAAAAGTGAAAAACTGATGTCAAACTTTTCTTGTGTCAACCATTTCCATGTCGAACTGTTGCTTGTGTTGACCTTTTGTTAATGATGACCTAGACCATGGTGACATTTTCACTGTAACTACATATTGCCTGATCGACCTAATAATCCCCTAACCTTATGGATCTCTATGTGGTAAGGCCTATTCTCTAACCTAATGTCAGGAGAATTTGTCTTTGATTTTTACAGAAAACAGGATTTGTACATACCATTAAATCCTTTTCTCTGAGTCCACATGTGTCACTGGAGTTACAGTGGGGAATAGAAGGGTGACTGCAGGGAGCATGGGCACTTCAAATTAAAAGTTCGTTTTTCTAACTCCTCCCCTTTTACTTCCCCTCCCAGGCAGTTATAAGGATTGTGCCCGGAGGGAGCTGGAAGAGAATAACACACTTCTGAAGAGGAGGTTAAGCAAAAAAACATACAACAAAACCACAGAAAGCACTATAGTAAAAGAATGAAAAACCAGTAAGAAATAATACAGAGCAAAGAACAACCACACATGCAACATAAGGGAGTTCCATGATCAAACATAACCGTAACCAACTTTAGTAGGTAAAAACAAAAACGGCAACAGGCTGAAGTCGGAAAACATAAGCTTCGGAGCGGGGCGTCGAGGTGGCGGGGGCCCAGGGGGAGCTCCGTCGCCACGGGGCACACGAGCATCTTGTGCACACGTGCACCCTGGCGGGGGCTGGCGATAATTTAAATTATCGGCAGCCACTGCCTGAACAATGGACGCTCTATCTGCAGATGAAGGAGACATGAGTGAATCAGCTACGAACTGTCTGGTGGTAAGGCGAATTTATCTGGCCAGAGTCTGTTTTGATGCTGGCCATCCTTGCTTTGCTGAATCATAAACCACAAACAACACATCCGATTTTCTAATGGATCCGTTCTTGCCACGTAAATGCAAAGAGCATGAACCACATCAACAGACCTGGCGTAAGGAGAATCCTCTGAAAATGCTGGAATCATTATAGGCTGTTGATATGGAAGGCTGTCACCACAAAGCTCTGCATGGTCAGCATGAAAAGCTAAAAAGGGAGGTCAACAGGAAAGAGCTCCCAGTTTGGAGACACGTCTGGCTGAAGCCAAGGCTAGCAAAAGCCTGAGATCCACCTCCTCCAAAGGCTCAAACCGGGAGGATTGCAGGAATCCCAAGACTACTGTAGCTCCAAATCCCATGGAGCCGGAGGCGGACGGATAGGTTGTTGAAGATGTAAAACTAGAAAAAAGTTTGCAACTCCGGCATCAGTGCCAAATTTCTCTGGAAGTAGACAGACAGCGTGGAGATCTGCACCTTTAAGAATCCAAGCCACAGCTCAGATGCAAGGCCAGCTTTCTTGAAAATGGCAGGTGAACATCCTCAAACCAAGAGACAAATGCTCGCCAAATGCAATAGTAGTGCACTGAAATAACCCCAGTACTGGCACACATCATCATTGGATTGACCACCGAGGGGATGCCCGTATGCCTCTCGGTAACCATACCATCAAATGAGGATGCCTTAAGTCTGGATAGACGAAAGGATCCTGACTGAGGAGGTCGTCTTGAAGAGGTAGAGGCCATGACTCATCTATCAACAGAGACATTAGGCTGGTGTACCAAGTCCGGAGCCACCAGGCAAACTGTGACCTCCTCCCTCCGAATGCGTTGCAAGATTTGGGGCAACAACAGGAAAGAGGGAAAGAGGTAGACAAACTGGACCGTACGTTCGCACGGGAAGTGATGTTTTGCTTATGCGCATGCGCAGCTGCATTTTTGCTCATGTTCATATGCCAGGGACGTGGGGCGGCAGGGGATAGTCATGCCCATGGGAATGCCCTGCTTTTCATGGGCATTCCTATGAAAACACTGGGCGTTCCCATGGCACATGACATATGCCCCAGGGGCAGGCAGCTGATATCACCTTCTGAATGCCCACGCACATCTGAGGTTACCTCAGAGTAACCTTAGATGTGCAAGTGCCATCCACATGACCATCGACTGATGTGGGTGTTCCCGTACAGCCTGCAAATGGATGTTTATGTTAAACATCCATTACAGCCCGTGCATATGAACGCGGCGTGCGAGGGGGCATGCCTACCAGCATTTGCAGGGCGGTGTCTGGTGGAATTGCAAGGCTGCGAATTTGCATCCTTGCAAATCAACTAGAATAAGGTCCATGATCCAGTGCCAACCAGCACCCTGTGATAAAAATGGCATTGAATAAAAGCTTCTCCAGAGCAGAATAAGCATGTCTGCTATCAAACAGTCTTTGTAGGGTCATGTATGTGAAAACTATACAGAAAAATGAAATACAGTAGATACTGTAGTACAGCAGGGTTGCCGACTCTCCCAGAATGTCCGTGAGACTCCCGGAATCATGGGACATCTCACGGCCTCCCGGAAGAGGGCCCCTTTCTCCCGCAGCTGCCGCCTCGCTTGCGCGATATGAACTGTGCATGTGCTAGATGTCGCCGGTGTAACTGAGGAGAGAAGAACAGCGTCTGTAAGGGGCAGGGTAAGTGTATTCACTGGCGCTCTATTCACCTGTTCTCCATGCACTGTCGGCACTGTCCCCACAACTACTCCTTCTTTTCCCTGCTCTCCACTTACTCCCCTCTCAGGCAGTGGCAGGCTGTGTACCGCATGCCACCTGGGCCAGTGCGTTGTCACAGTCACTGACTTCTTGTGCATCTTGCAGAGATAGAGAAAGCTATGCAGCCGCACTGCGAGTGCCGCTGATGTAATGCCGCAGAACCGCCTGCGCTTTCTGAGTCTCTGCACATGCAGAGAAGTAAGCATGACAGTATCTACCTTCACATTAAGCCTTAACAGGCTCAAAGTAGCCCCAGGCCGGCAGCCACCTGACTGCCACTACTGCAGAAACAGGAGGAGGAGCCCGCAGCCTTACAGACCCACCAGGGATATCGTGACCCAGCACCGGAGACAGCGAGGGTCTTTCCAGGTGAATCCTGCTTGCAGTATATTTATATATAGATTATAGATATAGATAGCTCTTTTTTTAATCCTTGCTGCACTGGTTAGTGGTTAACAGTGGCGGTGGGCTGCTTCTTTGTGCTGCCACCTGAGCTGAAAGTTGCCAGCCAGCCCATGCCTCTGCCTGATCTCCATGCACTAGTCTGTCCCCACTACTCATTCCTTGCCCTCCCCCTGACTCCCCTCTGCCTGGTCTCCCAGCACGGTCCCCACTACACTACTCTTTCCTTGCCCTCTCCCCTGACTCCCCTCTGCCTGGTCTCCCAGCACTGTCCCCATTACACTACTCTTTCCTTGCCCTCTCCCCTGACTCCCCTCTGCCTGGTCTCCCAGCACTGTTCCCACTACACTACTCATTCCTTGCCCTCTCCCCTGACTCCCCTCTGCCTGGTCTCCCAGCACTGTCCCCACTACACTACTCATTCCTTGCCCTTCCCTGACTCCCCTCTGCCTGGTCTACCAGGACTGTCCTCACTACACCACTCCTTCCCTTCCCTCCCCCTGACTCCCCTCTGCCTGGTCTCCCAGCACTGTCCCCACTACACTACTCATTCCTTGCCCTCCCCCTCCCTGACTCCCCTCTGCCTGGTCTCCCAGCACTGTCCCCACTACACTACTCATTCCTTGCCCTCCCCTGACTCCCCTCTGCCTGGTCTCCCAGCACTGTCCCCACTACACTACTCATTCCTTGCCCTCCCCCTGACTCCCCTCTGCCTGGTCTCCCAGCACTGTCCCCACTACACTACTCATTCCTTGCACTCTCCCCTGACTCCCCTCTGCCTGGTCTCCCAGCACTGTCCCCACTACACTACTCATTCCTTGCTCTCCCCCTGACTCCCCTCTGCCTGGTCTCCCAGCACTGTCCCCACTACACTACTCATTCCTTGCCCTCCCCCTGACTCCCCTCTGCCTGGTCTCCCAGCACTGTCCCGACTACACTACTCTTTCCTAGCCCTCCCCCTGACTCCTCCTCTGCCTGTCCTCCCGGCACTGCCCCCACTACTCCTTCCCTGCCCTCCCCCTGACTCCTCTCCCTGGTCTACCGGCACTGTCCCCACTGTCAATCTGGCTGCATAGCTTATCAAAATATGGTAGGGACCCCGTGGCGACGCAAAGTCTGCCTCCTGGCGCAAGGCCCGCCCCCTGGCTTTTATATTTCTCCCAGAAATGATTTTTCAAAAGTAGGCAACCCTGTAGTACAGTATAAAAATATACCTCATATGTCATAGTTTTAGGAACTATGAACAAGGAACATCTTACCACCATTTATCTATATTCATGCAATAGACTTGAAGTGATCTCCCGTAATTGTCAGCGATAAATGTTGCTAAGTAATAGCTACAGACTGTGGGCTGTAGCAGTGCACTTATTGCTGAGTGATGGCTGTTTAAGGTTCTCAAAGGTCAAGTTTGAGCAATACACATGGAAATGGGCCCATATACCGTTCATTTGCAAGACATGGTGAATTGTTTTTCCATTGCGGTCATAGGTAGAGACACTTCAAGCCATATGTCAGAATGGCTCCGTGAATGATAACGCTCTTTCTCCTTAATCTGTAATGTTTTCTTCAGTGGTATATTTTTTGCTGCCATTAAGCTGCTTCATTCTTAGGATTAGTCACTATTAAGTTTCTCAGTGAAATGTAAGCTAAATAATGGCGAATAATACACTGTTATAATAAATATTGTGTGAGTCACCGCAATGTATGCTACTCTGATACATACATTTCCCACTAGACAGAGCATTGATTGGAGGCTGTCTGCAATGTTTTCTGTACAGCATGCTCATAATAGTCTGAAGGTAGGGAAAGTGTCTCTGATTTATTCTGTGGCCCATAGAGATAACTATAGCAGGAGCTTCTGTAAATGATAGTAACAGCTCCTTTACTGATGACGAGGATGAGGAGGATGATGATGATGATGATGATGATTATTATTATTTATATATTTTTTTAAATGCAGTTATAGTGGGAGAAGAGCAGCTCGCAGTCTTATCAAAGCACTATGGGGCCTGTTCAGACCTGTTCACACAGGTCCCAATTGGTCCGATGGTGGGGATCGCGCATGCGCAATTATGGACATGTGCAAACCCCCACAGCGAGCACCTTCGGCAATATTCCATTAGCCGGGGCGCTCACTGCCTGAGGGATAGGCAGGGGCTGCTGTGACTGGCCTGCACAGCATTTTATGGATGTGCCCACAAAAATGGTGGAAATGCTGGGCGGGCCTGTCAGAATGCAGCGCATGCGAGCGGATGTGTAAACGGATTGTAGCACTCCATCATCAATAATTCTAGTCAGGACTGAAACCCTGGGTTTAAATGGTTTACCTCTTTTTTTATGGCTCGTCCTTGGTCCTACAGGAAAGTCTAAAACCTTCCTGGCAGGGGCTCTGGTTAAAACCAGAAAACCATGAGACTCATAGGTATTATGTCAATAGCTACCAGCACTGTGGGTCCACAGACAATATAGAGGCTTCAATAGAAGTTCTATGGAAGATGGGATGTTGCCCATAGCCAGTGGCGCATGAGGGGGGGGGGGGGGGGGGCGCAGAGACCCCTTGACAAGCCAAGCAAGGAAGAGCAAGTAAATGTGCAGCTATACAAATCATGGATACAATACAAGGGTTGCATTCACATACAGTACATGTTTTTGCATGTGTGATAAATATTAACTGTTTTTGTATGTAGCCCACGAATGCTGGAGAGCTTTATTTTTACAGTTAGGACACTCCTCTGCCTCTCTCAAAAATACGAGTATCTTTGTAAGTTTTAAAGCTTCAGAGCAAAATGGTTTTAGCAAGATGCACAGATACTTAGTCAGAAGCCGGCCCTATTATTACACTCACATGCTGCTTTCTCTTCATTAACTCTTTTATTATATCAGTATTTTCTGCAATACTGCAACTCTGTCATCCATCATCATCAGTGAATATACAGATATCTGCATGACTCACATCAATGTATAAAGAGCATCTGTATGCCTCACATCACATGACTGTATATACAGCATCTATTTGCCTCACATCAGTGTATATACAGCCTCTATATACCTCAGATCAGTGTATATAGAGCATCTGTATGCCTCACATCAGTATATATACTGTACAGCATCGGTATACATCTACAGTATATGACTTGAATCAGTATAAAGTATATACATTATCTGCCAGCACTTTACCTAACTACAAGATTACCCTCAGACTGCAGAAACCTTACTACTAGGCTGATTTATTTGAGAATGATAACCTTCTCATACAAATCTGTTTCTTCATAGAGGCAGGACCGGTGTGAGGCTTCTCAGCACCTAGGCAAAACAGCAATCTACTTCCCCTCACCAACCAATAACCACTTCCTGGACCCTCAAGTGAAAGTGTGGAGGTGGCAGCTTAGGAGTTCCAAAGCAGCCAACTGCATTAAGTACAACTAGGATGTCTTCCTCATAGACATCCTTCATTTTGTTATAAGCAGCCACACCTGTAGTACACATGGTTTTGTCCATTTGAGAAGAAATTTGCCTTTGCGAGTGAACCAGAATAAGGGCCAGAGAGTGTGAGTGAGGCAGTGGGCTCTCGATTAACTCAAGGTTCAGCTACTGACCCTCCCCCGCACCTTCTTACTAGGGAGCAGTATGGGCATGATACTGAATGTAATCCAGCCCTGAGTCACCGGAGTCAGGGCCATGTTAATGCATCGGCATACAGGGCAGCTGCCCTAGGGTTCCACAATTCTAGGGGCATTTGAGCAGGGGTTTGCTGGTGCCTCTGGAGATTCTTGTGATGTTAGTAGAGATTGCTGCCCGGCTACTGGGAAACATTCTCTATTGGGCCTACAGACAAACAGTCAATGCTAATTGCTGAATGGTTGATAGCAGGTAGAGAGACACCATGGGATGTTTTTTTTTTAAACTTAAATAGGGGCCCCAGTGCATTGCTTTGCCTAGGGCCCACAATGCCATTAAGGTGGCCTTGATTGGAGTAATGGAGGAGGTACCGCTTTAGTGCTTGCTCCCGGCAGCAACCAACACCATTGTCTCCAGTACTTACACCACTGGGATGAAATGTAATACATTATCCCACCAAAGGAAGGAGATTGGGGACAGCCTCCAACTATATTGAAAGTACTAGATAAATGATAGCTGTCAAGTTACAGGCTGAATTTGAAAAAATTACAGTTAGGACCTGATTGTCAAATGTAGTAACCATGGTGAATTGATAAAGTAGAAGGTGAGCTGTCTGTTCCCAATCACAAAGGATGCTCCATCTCCATTGTACTATGTAAGGTGGAAATAATTATCAATTCGTCTCAAAGGGATAACATACAGTAAGTGTAAACACTGAAACATATAATCACTAAAAATACTTAGGAATTGGTAGCAAATATTTTTGATTATGAGAATTTTAAAACAATTTCTGTAGAGCAACTCATCCTTATTGTGCACAACACGTAACTATAAACACAGTGGAGTTTATAACGTTTTTATTTTCTCAATAAAGAATATGTAGTAAACCCAGACCTTGAGCTATAGCACTGTACATTATGAGACCAATGAGAAAACCTTCCCTGTGGGGACATGAAGAGACGAATGTGTCAGTCACCCAGAAGTAACAGAAAGAGAACAAGCACCATTATTTTATCAGTAATAAAAAGTAGTGCAGAAAATGTCTGTAAACCTGAACAGCAGAATGCACAAATGCCCCCAATCCTGATACATTTAGAATTGTTTTAATACACCAGTGGTTCTCAAACTCGGTCCTCAGGATCCCACACAGTTTTCCAGGTCACCCATCAGGTACACAGGTGTACTCATTACTCATTGACATATTTTAAAAGATCCACAGGTGCAGCTTATTATTTCACTTGATTCTGTGAGGAGACCTGCAAAACATGCACTGTGTGGGGTCCTGAGGACTGACTTTGAGAACATGTGCAATACACCAATGAAAGCTCCACTAAAATGGCCTGTTCAGACCTTGGGGGTGAATCTGGTTGACTCACAATATAGAGAGTTCGGCCCCAATGTTTTGGGGACTGCGCATGTGCATTGTGTATTATGCGCATGTGCAGCCCCCCTTTGCAATAGCTTTGGTGACTTGCATAGTTGCCAAGCTATATGCAAGCATTGGGGCGGACCAGGGGTGGATGGTGGCATGGGAATGGGGCTCACCCAAGGGAATGCCCAGTAGTTTATGGGCATCCCCATGAAAACGCTGGTCATTCCCATGGGTACACGGACGGGCCGATGCCTTACAGGGGCGTCTTCACCCGGGTGCATGCAATAAATGTCACAGTTTTCACTGACTTCTATTTGCGAAGGCAGGAGAAATCATTGGATGCTCACCGACCATCTTACGATTTCTCTTTCTCCTGCAGCAGAGACATGTGAGGGAATGTGTTTACGTTACACATACCCTTGCATGTTACCGAGGGGAATCAGCGGCGGCTGGGAGACTGGCATTCATGCGGGCAGCGTCTAAGGCGCTCGGTAAGCTGAGATGTTCGCAACTTTGTGAGCCAACTTGATTCAGGCCTAGGGTTGCCACCTCTCCCGGATTTCAGATTTCCAGGATTCTCCCATTTTTGGTGGCAACCCTGCAGGAGGCTTTTCCAGTCTCCTGCATTCCGGGTGTCTAAAAAAGCCTCCAGCACCTCTCCCCAGTGGCCAGTACCATACCTTCCTGCCTGCGCCTCTGCGGTGTCTCAGATCTGCGATGCCCTGTACGGGAAGGAGGCGGGCCGCCGACATCTGCTGATGTTAGTTGTCCACCCCCCCCCCGCTCCATCGGGGGATCACCATGAGAACGTCCAGCATTTTCATGGGAACCCCCTTGAAATGCTGGGCGTTCCCATGGGTGCATCCCCCGGCCCACTGCCCGCACCTTGCAAATTATCTATTTGCCATGGCCGCTCGCACACAGCAGCTGCACATGCGTATAAATTACTATGCACATGCGCAGTCGCCAAAAATCGCTCCGCTGCGAGCACACACAGGGGAGCGTGTCAATCAGAGTGGGTGCGAAATGTAAGAGGGTGCAATTTTTTTAGACATTTTTGGTCAAAACAGCACATGTACTAGGATGCGAATTGTGGTGAAAATCGCATCCTACAGCAAATATATTCCAGATGTTCATTAAGTAAACGTGCATTATGTATTCATCTCCTTTCATTTACATAACACCAACATATTCTGAAGATCTTTACAGTTAGAAACAACTGGGGGGGGGGGGGGGTGGAATCCATTAGATGTTGAGTGGATTTCCCACCCTTCCCACGGCTGCAAAGCCATTTGCAGCCTGCACAGGGGCGAGTCTTCTCTCAGACAGGGAGGGGGCTAACTGATTGCAGGGCTTCAAAAAGTTGCCGAACCTCCAGCAGCTGAGAGTCTATTACATTTAGCCTGGACAGTTTATGGCCGTAGTACTAAATGTTGGCCAATACATCTTATTTTTTAAATAACATATCACCTCTACAAATGCTGGTAATGCCAAAATAAAGCTGATTTTCATATTCCTTTATGGTAACTGTATAACAGCAAGTAATGAGTCCGCTTATGAAGACATTTCTAAGTTACAATATAATAATGTTTCCTATTTATTAGTTCATAAGGAAAAGTTGTATTATCATCGATATATATGTCTAGTGTACGTGATTCTCCAAAACACTGCCATCTGCTGGCAGAGAATAAAACTAGATTTCTTTCTCACACATGCACAAACACAGAAGATAGCAGATTAGCTTTCGAAGCTTTTGCTTGGAGCGGGCTAACTAATTATTATTATCTTTATCTGATGTGTAGGCATAGCATATGGCGGCGCTGATGGCTGCCTAGGTGCTGTGCAGCTCGGCCGGCGGGTATGTGTTTCCCACATGTAAAGTCTTAATGTAATGTATGTAATGCCTTCACCCCCCCTTCATCCCTGCTTGATGCTGCAGTGTAAATCCACAAAAAAATACGGTACTTGTGAGTTATCCGGGCTGCCGATTTTTTCATCGCGCCCGAAAAATCGCGGGCATCGCGTCTGTCGCGGCCATTATAAGGGGCCGCGACGCGACCGACGCGATGCCCGCGATTTCCCATAGACAGTAATGTTAAAAGACGCGATGGACCCGATTTCCCATAGACAGCAATGTTAAAATTATTACAGTAATGTTAAATGATGTGCAAAATAAAATAACAATGTGAAATGGGCCAATATGGCCAGTTCATATTGGATATGTTTTAAAAAAAAATGTTTCATGGCCCCGTTAACGCCACCCCGCTATTGACACCAACCCGAAGTGTGGCGAGCGCAGCGAGCCCGCAAGGGGCGGCGGTACGCGTCCTCTGACCTTTTCATACCCCTACTATCCACGTCGGCGTGGAGTTGAGAATAGAAAGTGTGGCGAGCGCAGCGAGCCACCGAGCCCGAAGCGTGGCGAGCGCAGCAAGCCCCGCGAGGGGACGCGGACACCTGTGAAGCCCGCGAGGGGACGCGAATACCTGTGAAGGTATCCGCGTCCCCTCGCCACGCTTCGGGCTCGCCACACTTTCTATTCTCAACTCCACGCCGACGTGGATAGTAGGGGTATGAAAAGGTCGGAGGACGCATACCGCTGCGCTCGCCACGCTTCGGGTTGGCGTCAATAGCGGGGTGGCGTTAACGGTGGTGGGGGGCCATGAAACATTTTTTTTAAAAACATATCCAATGTGAAATGGCCATATTGGCCCATTTCACATTGTCATTTTATTTTGCACATCATTTAACATTACTGTAATAATTTTAACATTGCTGTCTATGGGAAATCGGGTCCATCGCGTCTTTTAACATTACTGTCTATGGGAAATCGCGGGCATCGTGTCGGTCGCGTCGTGGCCCCTTATAACGGCCGCGACCGACGCGATGCCCGCAATTTGGGGGTAAATCGCGGGCATCGCGTCGGTCGGGTGTCCTTAAGTTAACTAAACTTAAGGACAAAATCGGCAGCCCGGATAATTCACATGTACCAAAAATCCTAGTGTACGCAAGCATACATGGCCAATAAAGTTGAATAATTGATTGATATTTGAAGAATTTCTAAGTCAGGTATTCTAAGCTCTGGGTCATTAGGTACGCCCATGAAATGCTGGGTGTTATCATGGGCACAACCGCGGACCACCACCCCACCCACGCCGCTGTGTGAGAGCGGGCACGGTGAATTGATTATTAGAGGCTGCACATGCGAAGTCCAAACCATTGCTCCCCTGTGGGAATGCGCAAGGGAGCTTATTGACTAGAATAAGATCCATTGGGGCAGATGTATTAAGCCTTAACAAGAGGTAAATGCAAGGGTGATAAAGAGAGATAAAAGTCCAGCCAATCACCTCCTAACTGCCATTTAACAGGCTGTGTTTGAAAAAAGTCAGTAAGGAGCTGATTGGCTGGACGTTTATCTCTCTTTATCACCCCTGCATATATCTCTTGTTAAGGCTTAATACATCTGCCCCATTGTGTGACCATCCTTGTGTGTATTTTTTTAATTATTGTGTGACTTTCCTGCTGATTACATGGTTTTATCATGCAGTTGAAGGGTGTTAGGAAAGTAGTAATTTATGTTACATTGTAGTCACTTTCTGCAATCATAGCATATTTTAAAGCTCTTAATGCAGATTAAATGTAATTACACTTAATGAATATATATACATAAAAAGAAAACTCCAACATCTGTAGTATTCCCATTGATGTCATCGGCTAGCATGTATTGTAGTAGCTGTTACACACTTGTGTATTTCGAGCAAAGCATTCCCAGTGATCAGTAGGCTCATGCCCACTCACTGGACTGTTGAATTGTTACTGGCATTCTGAGCCTGTCAGTGGTTCTGACGCCATTGCAGCTGTTAGTGGTTCTGACGCCATTGCAGCCCACTGTTTAACTAAGCTGGCTCAGTCACAGGCATCTAAAGGAAAATGGATTGCCAGGTCAGTCATTTTACCACTAATAATATATATATATTTTTTAAATGATAGCAAAAAAAGGTTGTATACCTCTTATTTACATAATTAGATTAATTAAAAAAAATGTAGACATTTTTGGAAATAGCTTTTACAGTTATACAGTTCAAAGAAAAAACTTTACCAAGAAATATACTGATCAGCCATAACATTAAATCCATTTACAGGTGAAGTGAATAACAGTGATTATCTCCTTACATTGGTAACTGTCACGGGATGGGGCATACTGTAGGCTGTTAAGATGTTAATAAGGGTACTTGTGTACTAGCACGGCGCCCATCGCATCGCAGACCATAAGGCATGCGATGGTATGTGATGCGATGGCAGCCGATGTTATACAATTTTAAATTGTATACCATCGAATTGTATGGCATTGTATCGCATATACAATGGTATGCGATTTAAAATTGTATAAGCACCCTAATGGGGGCTCACACTGTTAAATGCACCCCCACTATGAACGTGAACGGCGGTACGCGTCCTTCGACCTTTTCATACCCCCACTATCCACGTCGGGGTGGAGTTGAGTTTATATAGTGTGGCGAGTGCAGCGAGCCACCGAGCCCGAAGCGTGGCGAGCCCCGCAAAGGGATGCGGAATACATGTAAAGTAATACGCGTCCCCTCCCCACTGTATAAAATCAACTCCATGCCGACGTGGATAGTGGTAGTATGAAAAGGTCGTAGGACACGTACCGCCGCTGCACTCGCCATGCTTCGGGTTCACGTTCATAGTGAGGGTGGCGTGGGGGTGTATTTAACATTGTAAGCCCCCATTAGGGTGCTTATACAATTAAACATCGTATAGGGGGCTTATACAATCAGTGGCGTAACTATAGAGGGTGCAGGGGATGCAACTGCTATGGGGCCCGGCCGCTTGGGGGGCCCGAGGACCCAACAGGTTATCCCCTGCACCCTATATAATTACGTCACTGCCTGCAACCTTTTCAATATTGTTTTCCCCAAAAAATTGCGGTGCTGCGCTGCCGTCTGCCACTCTAAGTTGCTGGAGTGTCAGAGACGGCAGCTTGGAGGTGGGCTAGAGCGACTACATGAAGCGCCTGACTAGAGGGCGCTGCAGCTGCCCTCTCCATTTGCCTGCGGGGAGTGGGGTCCGTGGTGTCCATGTCCCAGCTGACTGAGCCTGTGAGCAGCAATGAGAGAGCAGTCAGCGCGCGGCTAGGAGGAGGAAGCCCATCGCTCGGTAAACCATTTTTACCAGCAGGCACCCGGCGGCTCCTTCACTAGAGGAACACTGGTGTTCCATGTATGCTGCACAGGGATGTCGGAGGGAGGGCAGTAACGGAGCTCCTACCTAATGAGGCATGCAGCAGAGAGTCAGATGGCCGCTGTGCACACAGGATGGATGGGCAGTAATAAGTATACTCTCAGCTAGGAACAGGTAACTGGGTAGGGGGGTGGGGGTGTTGTAGATGGGCTTATGGCTGCTTATAGAGGTGCTTCTTTACTCCTCCCTCCTCCCCTGTGCATTACATGTTTTGCCTTCAAAACCAGCATGTGCCTACCGACCCCCCCCCCCCCCTCACCTGCAATTGTCAGTCACTTACCTTCTCCCCCTCTCTGACCTGCAATTAATTGCCCCCACTCTCTGACCTGATTGTGCCCTGCACTTACCTGCCCTGCCTCTTTGACCTGCATGTGCCTGCCCCCCCCCCCCCTGACCTGCACATGCCTGCCGACAAGGGGGGCCCTAATCAAGATTTTGCTATGGGGCCCACAGAGTTCTAGTTACACCCCTGTATACAATTTTAAATCGCATCGCAGTGCATCGGGTGTATGGCATGCGATGCGATGCATTTATATGTCGTGCTAGTACACAAGTACCTTAATAAGTTAAGATAATGGTGTTATTAAGCTCGGTGAAGTGATAAAGTGTCTGTTTTTTATCACCGGCCAATCAGCTCCTACCTGTCATTTTTCAAACCAAGCCTGTATTTTCATAGTTAGGAGCTGATTGGCCGGTGATAAAAAAACAGACACTTTATCACTTCACCGAGCTTAATAAATCTACCCCTGAGTGACTTTAACAAAGGGTAAATTGTGGTGACTAGACAAGCATCTCCAACACAGCAGGCCTTATGGTGAGTGGGGTGGTGTGCAGTGGTTACAATGGAAAAGCTACTGTAGCACAAATTGTTGAAACAGTTCCTGCAGGTCCGGGCTTTCACCTGCATTTGTTAAGGATGTCATTTCAAGGATGCAGTTAGAACCAATTGAAATCCCATCTCTTTTCTAAAAAGGCAAAACACATCTGCCCATTTATATATATGAGATTTCTCTAGCTACACTTGACACCTCAATAAAACCTCGCACCTCACCTCAACTGTGACCCTGTCTACTACACAACACACCTCTGCTAATTAGATACCTCTGTATCTCTACAATGTCAGGTACACACGCACCATAAATGGTTTTTATTTGGCTACAGTATTTAATCATGATTTTACTTTACTTTTTGCAGGACTGGTGGGCAATCACAAGGATTTCCCATGACTTCCTGCTGGCTGGGAGAGAGCAGGGGGAAGGGGCTGCTGCAGTGCAGTCAGCCCGGGTTGGTGGGCAATTCTATCAGGGTCGCTGACCACAGCCACCACTGGCAGTGCCCTTAGCCAGGAGAGAAAAGAGAATCTGCAGCTTATTTGAACCCTCTTAGCATGAGCTGCAGGAATACGGTCTTTCTGCAGCCATATATGGGAAATCGTATCCCGGCTGGCACGAGGATGCTGGATGGGGGTTGCCACAGCAATCAAGTAATTGCATCTCATGATGAGACCATGTCAGGCAAGTGGTTAAAGTGAAGGATGGCAAAGTTGTAACTACATCAATTGGGACTTACGGATTACCGACGGTCACAATACAGATGCCGGGCAATAATTGCCATTGGCAACTTCTCTACCTGCTCACCTTCACTCTTTCCACTGCTTCATGTATAGACCCGCTATAGTCACTTTCTCATTTACCTCATGATAGTTTTGACTTATTTCCTGTGCGACCTCTATTCATGTGTTTCAGGGTTCTATTGAAACCTTCTACCATACCATCAGTTTGGCGATGTAAACTAAGGTATGAGTAACTTTTATCCCTTCATTAGCTGTGACATAAATTGGGTGCCTTGATTTTTCCTATATGCGCAATGGCTGCAATTTACTGATTTTATACCTGACCCTACTGGCGGTCACGTTGTATTTATCATGTCTGTTGGGAAAGCCTTTTTAAAGTATAAATGCCAAAGCAGAGACCTTTCCCAAAGCAAAGTATTTCCCTGCTGTCATAATGCAGTGGCACAAGATTTCACAGCTTCAATTTCTCAGCTTGTGCTACCAAAGTTCATGAATATACACATGGTAAAGCATATTTCTGAAGAACCTACAGTATACCTATGGCATATGGCTGCTAGTGCATACTTGCCAACTCTCCCCTCTCTGGGAGGAGGGGTCAGCCTATGTCAGCCAACATGAGGTGGATCTGAGGCATGGTGCTACCAGGTGGGTTTAGTGACGTGGCATGCTACAGGAGGATGTGCAGGGGGTGTAGTGGCATGTTTGCAAGTTAGATTTGCCAGTTTTGCAGTCCCCATAGAGCTTTAAGAGAATGGTGGTATCCCCTTTAATAATGTTTCTGTCAGTGGAATCAGCGATTTCTCTCACATAAAGGCATTAATAACACTGATTCTAATTTGACAACTTCTCTGGCAACTGCTGACGTATAGCAGAATGAGCGCCTCTAATGGGGCCTACACATGTAGCCTATTTTCTAAACGATCTGACTAGATGTGACTGGATTGCTTAGAAAATAAGCGCACATTGCTGTGTGTGTTTGGCGCCTATTGCGATGCGCGGCCCTGCACGTCGCTATCACCGGGAAATATAGATCATGCATACAGTATAAATCTAGTCAGATCACTTAGCAAGAAACTTCACATCGCCCATGTTTTGTGAAACGAACGATAGTGATCTACCAACCCATTATTTTAAATTACCTTTTTTCCCCTTCCTTTACTTGAACTTACATATGCATAATCGCTTAGTACAATCGATGGTGCACATCACTGACTCTTTTGAGCGATGTAGATTGCAGGAAGCTCAATGGAAATCAACCGTGCTAAATTGCTGACCAATATCGCTGTTGCAAATCGCTACGTGTGTAGGCCCCATACGAGTGGTTAAGGCAGTTGAAGCGGTGTTAAGTATACTATAGAATGCCATAATGTGACTGTTAGTACCGGTTGAGTATCCCTTATCCAAAATGCTGGGGACCAGAAGAATTTTTTTTGGGATAACGGATTAATCCGTATTTCAGAATATTTTTATATTTCAATGAGGTATCTTGAGGTATCTTGCAATGTTGTACAAATACATCAAACACATGAAATACACACAAATTTATTTTATTTGTGCATAAAACAAGCTTTCAAAACATGAAACAAAGTTTGTGTACTATGGGGGTTATTCTGTTCACTCTGAAAGGCACAATCACTCTCTAATGGACAATTTTCATAGTTACGCCACTGTGCCAGTTACATATCATGTCCTCAGTAGTGCCAGTTACATATCATGTCCTCAGTAGTGCCAGTTACATATCATGTCCTCAGTAGTGCTGGTACAGATGTCCCCATAGTGCTTTTAGCAAGACATTTTTTTTTATTCACTTTCTGGAATGTATGGTTTTCTGAATAATTTGGATAACGGATATTTGGATAAGGGATACTCAACCTGTATTATAAACAGAGGCAGCTCTTATCTCTGTGGAGGAGGGGGGCTGATGATATGATGATATGCCAACCCCCCCCCCCCCCCTCCGCTGCCACCTTTGCTGGTGCCTGGCGCCTGGCGCCGGTCCCGGCTCATGTTGCGGTCACATGATCTGCATCTGGCTTCACACAGTGGTGGATTTTCCCTGGGGGGCTGCAGCCTGCAGCCCATAGGTAAAAACCGCCACTGATTATTAAAACATTCTATTTAATCTCACAGAAAATATCTAATAAAAGTGGATTTTTAAAAAAAAGAAAAGAAAAGGGCATCTTAATGGTTAAGAAAAACATTTCCATCTGCTGACCATTAAATAACAGCCCTGCTTTCTGAGCCTGTACCTTATTGCTGAGCAGACAGCCTGCGCTGAGGACCATTATCTCCAGAGGGGTGACTCTCAGCGCAAAGTTATTATAAAATCTTGCATTTTGAAGAACCTATTAATACTGTATAAGTACTTTGTTTATTTGTATGTTTTTATTCTCTAATCCTTAATAAAAACGACAACACAAAACCCCTTAATGCTTTAATTGATTTACAGTAGGAGTTTGTGGCATTTATGAAAAACTGTTTAATAGATTTAACAAATTTAATAGCACTAAAAAATATAATTAGCAGGACATACAATTATCTATGGTCTTCCATTGATATTACAAATGTACTGGCTGTAACAAGGGGGGTCATTGCACCATGAATTACAAGATTTATGGAAATATTGTTTTAAACTCATATAGTGTTTGTTCACCCCCCACTTATAATTTGTATAGGTTTGTACACAGTGCCGATATATCAATGGAATATTGGACAGATATATAGCACTTGCACCAGTGCGATATATCGGAGCATCATGCTGTGTGTAGAGGCCATCCTTCGATGATGCGTACACCCACACAGGAGATGCCGGTGATTGACAGCTCCACTAGGCAGGCACATGTAAGTGTGCCCACCCAGTTGTGACATCAGGAAGGACAGATTGGGCAGTGTGTATGGACACCACACTGCCTGACCCTACTACAGATATAATTGCAGATCAATTCATCTACAGATATCGGGGAAAATTTACTAAGATGGGAGTTCTAGTTCACATGGGATGTTGCAATGGGCAACCAATCAGATACTAGATATTATCTTCTAGAACGTGCTAAATAAATAAGAAGTAAATTCAGATTGGTTGCCCATAGCAACATCCCATGTGAAATAAAACTCCCATCTTAGTAAATTTTCCCCATAGTTTCTAGTAGTGTGTACCCAGTGGCGTAACTACATATAAAGCCCCCCCCCCCCCCGCCGGGAATTTTGGGCGCTGTAGATGTAGTTGCTAACAAAAAGTGACACTCGGAAAATGGCTGCCCCCATAATGCTGACAGTTTTTGAGGATGCTAGAGGAGGCGGCAGCCTCCTGTAGCAACCTTAAAAACTGTCTGCTATATTACCGAGTGTCACTTTACAGCCATTTACCGAGTGTCACTTTTTATTAGCAGCTGGAGCCGGGAGATCCGGGGACCCGACAGATCTGCGTGTCCAGGTTAGAGGCGGCGGCAACGGGGTAAGGAGGGTGTTAACTTTTCTGGGGGGGGGCAGGAGACGGGACCCGACAGAAGCGCCGGCGGGAGGACGGTAGCAGTTAACTATAGCCCCACAGACCCCCCCGGCGCCCACACTTTCTTAGCGCCTCCCCACCACCGTGGGGGCTGCGGGACTATATTTACGCCACTGTGTGTACCGAGTTTTAGGTACCACATTTCTGTGCAGCAGATGCATTTGGGAAAAATGGGATCTAAACAAAACAGGGATATACAATTTAGCCAAATTAACTGCAGACAAGAAACCAAAGAGTAATGAGGTCCTTGCTTACAAAAAAGCTTTGGATTGACTTGGAAACTAAAAATTCACACATCCAATGATCTATTACTGTAAATCTATACTTACCATACTGTAGTATCCCTTTAAAATGTGGCTCTGTGTACTGCCACAGTACCCAGTTTTGAAATGCAGGCGTGCAGTCAGCTAGCTACTGCACTTGCGTAGGTCATGAGTGTTTAAAAGGACAATGCTGTAAGCCTAATCTATATCCATTCATTAACAACTGGTTTTATTTATTGTACCTTGGTGTGGGATGTTCCTTATTGTTTTTCTAATTTACATTTCCATATTAGGTGAAATTCAAAATTAGTATTCAAAATGATGTGAAAGACATGGCCCTTATTCTGATCGGTGCGGCCGGATACGATTATGCGGCCAGGACCGTGCGTGCGAAAGCCCGCCTTCCATACGGATCGCAAACTCCGTCCGTACGCGGTAAGAAGCTGGCCGAACGGACCGCACGTGTATTTTTCACGGAATACGCCTCCTCCATCTAAGGGAACCTCCCCCATCATTCGATGGTCGCAGACCATCGAATGCAGGACCGAGTGCTCCACCAGCTCCTGCAACCTCAGACCACACGGACATTTTTCCGTGCAAAAGCAGGGATCTGGGCGGGCAGCTGACATCCGGCGATGTCATATGTCCGCCCCCTACACGTGCGTCATGGCCGCATTACCATACGTACGCCCAGCGTTTTCATGGGAACGCCCATGAAACGCGGGGCGTATGCATATGGTAATGAGCCCAAATAGCCCTTCACGCCCCTCTCCACCCCCTGTTCGGAGTGTCCACATATCATGCGGGATTTGGCCGTACGCCCCGCTCGCACATGCGCAGAGACGCCTCTGCACATGCGCAGACACAAAACATCGGCGGGCCGAACGCACGCGGATATATCCTCACCGACCAGAATAAGGGCCAATGTGCTTATGGGAAACCATTTTGCCTTTAACCCTTTGAGTGCCATTGTTGCTGAGAGAAATCCTCAATATAGCATCTAAAAATGCCAGCGTCACTCTCAGCGGCCATTCTTTTAGTATAAATAAATACAAATACAGCCAAGTCAATCAATTGAAGTTTAGTTACATATTGCACCCAAAAAAAAAAAATTGTCGCTGAGAGTGATGCAAAAAGTGAAGTGTTTAAAGCACGTACTCCTGCAGTAATAAACCAATCACTAAAAAGTAGTTATGAGACAAGTGCCATTTTCATCCCTGTTTAATGAGCCCTGGGAAGAATTTCTCTATCAGCAATAATTTTTTTACATTGTTTGTTGGATGAATCCAAAGTAAAGGATAGTGCAAACATCATCTGCTTTGTGTTTTGTATTTTTTGTTTGTCTTTGTTTTTTATAATTTAGCTTGTGCACATAATCGGTGAGATTTAATAGGATGAGAGATTCAGAAAGTGAGAGATTTGGGAAGAAATCTCCAGCTTTTTTAATGCGGCAATCATTTACACTGCAAAACCACACTGGTTTTGCAGTGTAAATGATTGCCGCTTTAAAAAAGCTGGAGATTTCTTCCCAAATCTCTCACTTTCTGAATCTCTCATCCTATTAAATCTCACCCATAATTTCTAAAACAGTATTTCTGTCATTTATGCAGCCAACCAATGGCGTAACTACTGAGGGTACAGGGGTGTGCTTGCTATGGGGCCCTGCCACTTTGGGGGCCTGTGGGCCCAGGAAGACACCTTTTTCTTTTATGTTATTATTATTTTTGTTTTATTTTACATTTACACTGGGTTCCAGGGGTGTAGGTACAAAAGCAGAAGTAGCAGCTGCAACTGTGCCAGCTGGCGGCTGCAGCGGGAGACAGCGCATCTCCTCACCAGCCTGCAATAGTGCTGAGCTGGCCGGCAGTATTACAACAGGAAGTAGTATGTCCAACCTCACAAGAAGCACATGCATACGGCAACATTGTACGCATACAGGCGTGTAGTGGAGAAGCTGACACAGTGGTGCAGCGGCAACAATCTTGATCTAAACCCCACCAAAACAGTTGAGATGGTGGTCAACTACAGGGAAAAAAAAACATAACAACAAATATCAAAAATGCCCAACAGCACCTGTTCTTCCTGAGGCAACTCAGGAAACTCAACATCCCACCTGAGCTACTGTGCGTATTCTACACCGCCATTGTGGTGTCTGTCATATGTTCCTCGATCACAATCTGGTACGGTGGCGCAAGCGAGAATGACAAACAAAAACTGCAGAGGGTAGTGAAGACTGCGGAAAGGATCATAGGCACCAACCTTCCTCCGATTAGGGATCTGTTCTCATCCAGGGTAAGGAAACGTGCTGAGAAGATCGCGAAGGACAAGTTGCATCCCGGTCACAACTTGTTCAACATTCTACCTGAACAATCCAATCAAAGCAAATGCAATCCCAATATCAACAGCCAAAAACGTGACCCTACTAGGGGACCGACTGTATCCACCATAGTCTTAGCTAGAAATGGAATGCATGTAATGTCTTATTGTAATGTATGTAATGTCTCCCCCCCCTTACCCCTGTTTGATGCTGCACTGTGATCCACAAAAAATTCCTAGTGTGCGCAAGCATACATGGCCAATAAAGTTGATTCTATAGAACCACGAATGCTGATTAAGCACTGAGTGAGCATAAACCCCTGATGGTTCCCCAGGTTACGCTGGAAGGTCAGCTGATATGCTAATAGGATGGGCACAAGGCCTATCAGAGCTGTGGGAGGAGTATAGACAGGGAAGAAAAGGAACATACTCACAGGAAGTTCTTCCTCTGTCTGAAAAAGCGGCTGCAGGATCAGGCAAGGCTGCTCTGCAGCAATAAAATTTCCGTTTGTCTTTCAAAGCATTTTTCTTCCTTCTCTAATACCACTCTGTCTCTCCTTTCTTCTCTTCATAGATCTGTCCCCCTTTTCTTTTACCTGTCCCTCTCTGTCAGCGATTATGGCCTACAGGCCGCGCAGAGCGATACGCCCGCCCGCCCGCCTTGCGGAAGCAGAGGCGGATTGGGAGGCGGCGGGGCCTAGTGGCGCGGTCCCTGGTGGTTCCAGTGGGGACCGGAGGGGATCGCGGCGCGGTCCTGCGGCTCCTGTGCCACCCGCGCGTCATGGCGCGATGGTCGCGGCGCCGGCTGATGACGCGGCCGGGCGCCGGACCTCGCGTAATGCGGGCAGAGGCCGCGGCGGGCGCGGCGGTGCTCGCGGCAGCCAGGGGGGGTCGGGCAGGGGTAGCGCCCGTGCAGCAAACACCCGTGCGAGCGGGCTAGGCCCCCGCACGTCGGGCAGTAACGCCAGGCCTGGATCGCGGCCTTCCGCCCGATCCAGCGCCCGAGGCGCTGTGGTACAGGCCGCACAAGTCGACCCCCAGCAATCACAGGGCGCCCATAGGCGCAGACAGGTTACCCGCGCCAGAGGCGCTGTGATACAGGCCACACAGGTCACCCCTCTGCAATCACAGGACGCCCATAGGCGCAGACAGGTTACCCGCGCCAGAGGCGCTGTGATACAGGCCACACAGGTCACCCCTCTGCAATCACAGGGCGCCAATAGGGGCAGTCAGGCTACTCGCCCCTCATCCATTCCCATCCTGGCATCTAGATTGCCACAGAGGGGCCTCCCATCAGGAGTAACCACCCCCACCCCCAGTAGGTCGGGTAGGGGCCGCGGGAGGGCCAGAGGTGGTAGCCAGGGGCCGGCTAGGGCCCAGTTAGTGCCACCGGCCCCCTTGGAGACACCTAGGGGAACGAGGCCCCTAGGGATGAGATCCTCGCTGCACATAGCAAGGCGGCAGCTCCTTAGAAGGGCCAGATTGCTCCCCCTGCGCAGTACTCAGGCCTCTGCGCCTGCTGCACCAGTTCCCTTTGCAGCCCCCACTCCACCTGCGGCCGCAGATGGGGGGGTACAGCAGTTCCTGTCCCTACTCTCGGACTTTATGAGGCAGTCACCTGCTCCCGGGGGGGTTGCCCCGGCCCACAGTCAGGACCCTTCGGCATCCTCAGGGATCCCTTCCCCGGCCCCGGCAGTTAGGACCTCCTCAGCGGCAATGGCAAGACCTACGGCCCCCCTCACCGCGAGGGATATCGTTGCTTCTGGAACCCCCCCAGTGGGTTTGGTGGAGGATACCCCACAGATGAGCCTTGTACCAGTGGAAGGTACTTCAGGTGGGTCAGCGCCCAAGCGCAAGAGGCGCAAGCGTAGGGCAGCGCATACCTCCTCTTCCTCCGGCGGATCTGACTCGGGGTCGTCAGAGGAAGATGGGGGCAGAAAATCGCGCAGGCGTCGCAGGCACAGGCGCAGAAGGCATTCTAGCTCCAGTGGCAGCTCGGGGTCCCCGTTGTTCCCTAGGGGAAAAGTTGTCCAGTGTGAGAACACAGCAGTGCTCAGAGGGCTTAGGCGCAGCGTCCAGGAACGCATTAAGGACGGTAAATACGTCAGCTTCTTCACCATGACGGCGCAGGCAGAGAAAGAATATCGCGCGGCGAAGAGGCGAGGGGGTATTGGGGAGGAGGCCTACTGCACCTATCACCGGTGGCAGGCGGGCATGTTCATGTTCGCGGCTTGTTACCTAGAAACAAGACCGCAGGAACACATGAACATGGTGCGTTACATGCACATGATTCATCAGATGTTCCTGTCAGAGGCCGACTCCTCATGGCGCTCATATGATGAGAATTTTCGCCGCAAGCAGTCAGGGCTGGCCATTATGGCTTTGGGGTGCAAAGACGTGGAGATCTGGATGGGGCCAAAGCCGGCGGCTGCTCCTGCAGTTGCTGCTGCGGCCACGCCAGCCTCCAGCCCCGCCCCTCGCAAGCAACAACAACCCTTTCGCGGTAGGGCGGGGGGGGGCCCCCGCCGGGCGTTGCTTCGCATTTAACGGAGCTGGCTGCGCCCTGGGAGCCTCTTGCAAGTTCAAGCATGCATGCTCAAAATGCTGGGGCAATCACCCTTTTAGAGACTGCAGGAAGGGCAAGCAGGGAGGCACCTCCCAGGCCCCCACAGCCGGGGGCACACCTCAGTAAGGCCCCTTCTCCTGTACGGGTTGACCGCTTGGCCGGCTGGCTGGGATGGTACCCGTGTAGGGAGGAGGCAAAATTCTTAGAGCAAGGCTTCCTCCTGGGCTTCCGCCTACCAATCCAGGGGGAGGTGGTAGCACGTGCCCCCCGTAATTTAAAATCCGCAATACAGATGCCCGGGATAGTGTTGGAAAAGGTAGACAAAGAGGTGAGCTTGGGGAGAATGGTGGGCCCTTTTCCATTCCCCCCTATAGAGAACCTGGTTCTCTCCCCGGTGGGGGTAGTCCCCAAAAAAGCTAGCGGCAAGTTTAGGCTTATCCAACACTTGTCCCACCCACCGGGCGGTTCTGTTAATGACGCCATCCCTGAACACTTGTGTCGCGTGCGATACCAGTCGTTTGAACAGGCCCTTGATATAGTGCGCAGCCACGGACACGGGGCCCTGCTGGCCAAGGTGGACATTGAGTCAGCCTTTCGCCTTCTCCCTCTACATCCGGAATCATTCCGGTTCATGGGATTTCGCCTGCCCACGGGTTTTTACGTGGACATGTGCTTACCGATGGGCTGCTCGATTTCCTGCGCCTACTTCGAGAGGTTTAGCAGTTTCTTGCATTGGTGCGTAGAAGTGGGTTCAGGCGAAACTAGTGTGGCCCACTACTTGGATGACTTCCTGTGTGTGGGCCCTGCCGATTCCCAGCGATGCAAGCTTCTGCTGACTTACCTGCAGAATCTGTTCAGGGAGTTTGGGGTCCCCATTGCGGAGGACAAGACGGAGGGCCCAGTGCAGCGCCTGTCCTTCTTGAGGATAGAAATAGACACAATGGCGGCCTGTTGCCGCCTCCCCCAGGACAAGCTGTCCCGGCTACACGGAGCCATTAGCCTGGCATTGGCCACGGGCAAGCTACAGTTGCGCCAGCTTCAGTCTCTCCTGGGACTGCTTCACTTTGCTTGCAGGGTCATACCCATGGGTAGAGTTTTTTGTAGAAAGCTGGAGAGATCCATGTCAGGTGTCAGGCACCCACTCCACTACGTACGTCTCTCTGCAGAGATAAAGAGGGATTTACGCATTTGGCTCTCCTTCCTGGAGCAGTTCAATGGGGTCCTGATTTGGCCCGCCAGCCCGCGCACCAATGCGCAGTTACAATTGTATACTGACGCAGCGGGCGGGGTGGGTTTCGGAGCCTTCCTGCACGGGTCATGGTGCGCTGCGCCATGGCCAGTGGAATGGGTAGCGGAAGGACTTACAAAAAACTTACTGCTGTTGGAGCTGTTCCCCATTGTAGTGGCGCTGGAGCTATGGGCAGACAGGCTTCGCGACTCCAGCATCATATTTTGGTGCGATAATTTGGGAGTGGTGCACTCTATTAACAGGCAGGGCTCAGCTTCCATGCCTGTAGTTCGCCTGCTTGCGCGGTTGGTGCTGCGATGCCTGCTGTTCAACATACAGTTTGTGGCACAACATGTTCCCGGAGTAGAGAACTCTGTGGCAGACGCATTGTCCAGGGCCGATTGGGAGAAGTTTCGGGCCCTGGCTCCTGATGCATCTATTGTTGGTGAATGCTGTCCCTCTTATATTTGGCAGATGATCAGGCCGGAATGGAGGGGCTAGCCATGCGGGCTATCGCACCACGGACGCTCCACTGCTATCAGGCTGGATGGCAGGAGTGGGAGCAGTTCAGACTGTCTGCTCCTCAAGCAGGTAAGACACCTGAAGAGGCCATGGTGGCTTTTGTTTGGAGTGCATACTCCAATGGTCGCTCTGTCGCCTCCGTGCGCAGGGTCTTGGCAGGGGTGTCGTTTTTCTCCGCATTGCAGGGTAGGGCGGACCCGTCCCGGTCATTTCTGGTGTCTAGGGCGCTGCGTGGTTGGCGGCGGGCTACACCTGCCCCCACGGACTGTAGGCGTCCCATTGATATGTCGTTACTTCCAGCACTGCTGGACGCCCTGGGGGACATCTGCTGGCCTCACTATGAGGTACTCTTGTTCCGCACGGCGTACGTGATGGCATACCACGGGGCCTTCAGGATTGGGGAGCTGGTGGCACCGTCAAAACGAGCGCCCTCGCCTTTGACTGTGGACGACCTGGTGGTCCAAACTGACTCGGTGCTATGTCACCTGCGACGATCCAAGACGGACCAGGCTGGGAGGGGGCGGTGGCTGTCCTTGCTGCCGTGCACGGTGGAAAGGGCGTGCCCTGTGACGTTGGTCTCGGCCTTCGCCCAGGTGCGCCCGGACCTTCCAGGCGCATGGTTGATGCACGAGGATGGGTCACCGCTCACCAAATACCAATTTTGTCACGTCTTGGGACGGGCGCTGGAGGCCACGGGTCTCGATCCTAAGGAATTTGGGTCTCATTCCTTTAGGATTGGGGCTGCTACCTCGGCGGCTGCGGAGGGCCGCTCCGACGCAGAGATTCAATCTCTGGGTCGATGGCGCTCGGCAGCATTCCGGAGGTACATTCGGCCAGCTTTATCTGTCACTTTCCACCATGGTCAACTGGACGCATAAGCGCTCGCCAACTTCCAGTGGGGGCCTTGAGGTGTGTTTTCACATCCGTCTGGGGGCACAATTCGGCTATAATTACAATCTGGCATGGCGTACTTGTTAGTTTACTCCAGACGGTGTGTTTTGTGCCTCAAGAGCTGGTCGGCCACGGTTTTTCTCATTCCTCTCTCTAACAAGTGTGGTGAATGCTTGGTATGCAAGCTTGTCGACAGCCTTCTAACCTCTTATAAATATTTCAGGTCGACAGGACGTTAAGTCCATTTGGATGATTGGACATTCCTTTGTCTATTGGGCTTCCAGGGCAAACATAGCATCTGATGTAAGCGTGTTTGGTCGAGCTGGGGAGGTTAGGTGGCTGGGTGAGAGAGGCATGCTGTGGAAAGGGCTGCAGGCTGGGCTGATTCGAGCCCTGAGAAATTTTGGGGTCCCGAGGGTCATTATTTTCCACCTGGGTGGTAATGATTTAGGGCGGATGACCGCTCTCGAGCTACGCTCAGTGATTGTGCGGGACCTCTATTTTATTTCTTTGTATTTGCCTGCATGTAAGTTGGTGTGGTCATCCATTACATCAAGGATAGTGTGGAGAAATGCGATATCCTGCCCCCGCCTGGAGCGTTCACGGAAGACGGTGAACGCTGCAGTTGAGAAGTATCTGCTGACCAATGGCGGGGGTGTTATTCGCCATGACGCCATCAGCTTTCAGCGGAGTGCGCTGTATAGGAGCGATGGTGTTCATCTGAGCCCGGAGGGCGTGGCTCTGTTTTTGGGCGATGTCTTTAGTTGGTTAGATACACAGTGCTGAGCGTTTCCTACTTGGTGGCGGTGCTGCGGCTTAGGGCCTAGCTTTGGCGGTAAAGTACGGTCATCCTTGTAAGATCTTGATGTGTGTGTGTAGATAGTGGGGTGTCGCTCTCTCCTGACATCGATGGTCATCGGCCATGCTCCCGCCCGGGGGGTGGTCACCACTAGCACGAGTGGATGACCGGGGAGAGCGATCACCAGCGATGGTGTGTATGGTAACATCTTTAACCCCACTTTCCTATAATGACCGTTCTTTGGTGCCGCCACCATTATATATATAGTTAGTTTAATTGTCAAAATAAATTGACATTCATTTTGAAACGCCAGCACTTGTGTCTGTGTCTTTTTTATTATATAAGTTAGTGTTAAGGTTTAGGTTAAGTTTATGGTGAGATGGAAAGGTGTGGACCTGGGGATACCTGATGGGGAGTTTAAGAACCACGAATGCTGATTAAGCACTGAGTGAGCATAAACCCCTGATGGTTCCCCAGGTTACGCTGGAAGGTCAGCTGATATGCTAATAGGATGGGCACAAGGCCTATCAGAGCTGTGGGAGGAGTATAGACAGGGAAGAAAAGGAACATACTCACAGGAAGTTCTTCCTCTGTCTGAAAAAGCCCCGCCCACCCTTCCCTATTTCTTTTCTCTTCGGCGGCGGTAAAGAACGGTCATCCTTGTAAGATCTTGATGTGTGTGTGTAGATAGTGGGGTGTCGCTCTCTCCTGACATCGATGGTCATCGGCCATGCTCCCGCCCGGGGGGTGGTCACCACTAGCACGAGTGGATGACCGGGGAGAGCGATCACCAGCGATGGTGTGTATGGTAACATCTTTAACCCCACTTTCCTATAATGACCGTTCTTTGGTGCCGCCACCATTATATATATAGTTAGTTTAATTGTCAAAATAAATTGACATTCATTTTGAAACGCCAGCACTTGTGTCTGTGTCTTTTTTATTATATAAGTTAGTGTTAAGGTTTAGGTTAAGTTTATGGTGAGATGGAAAGGTGTAGACCTGGGGATACCTGATGGGGAGTTTATCTATCAGGGAGAAGGGCAGCAACGGAGACCAGGGATAAGATGTTCTTTGTTGTAACAAGCTGATGCCCGAAGTAGTGGCTGCCTGGAATCACTGTCCAGATGAAGGTTCTAGTGGACTCAATGCCCCGAATCAGCGCTGCTGTAAAAATGCTAAAATTGATATTAGGAAATTTTAACAATTTTGTGCATGCATGCATTAATGAGGACTTAAACTTCTGTTGAACTCAAGAAAATGCAACTGCAGTCCAAGTGCTGGAGGGGGGAGACTCAGCGTTGGGTAGACTATTGCAAGGTTGGTCATGTCGGTTGTATAATATCCCACGCAGTTGCTATTGTTGCCAGATAGGTAATTGTTTGCATAAATTATAACTTAGAATCAGAGATATTGTTTTCATTAAACATATTATTGATGAAAGGTGACTTTAACCATAGTGAATAGTCTAGATAGATAGATATAGTGTATAGTGAGGAATAGATATAAATGTATTAGGGGAATTCTTATATGATCTAGGATAGTGTTTGAATATGTCTGTATATAGATCTACAATTGTGTCTTACTGCAAGGTTATGGATTTTTATGTAGGTCTACTGTATGCCTGATTCACAGCAAATAAATAACTAGAACCTGGTAGAATAAAGAATAAAGTCAACAGGTCATCTGGTTGTTAGGCCACATAATATGTAAACAGATCCTGGTATGTGCAGGGGGATGTTTAGATACAACGTTACAGATCACAATCAAAGATCTGCATACCTTAAGAAGTATAGAAGCCAGCTGACCTACTGTACTGTCCAGTTATGGTGCAGGCCAGAGGCAATGACAACACGAAAACAAACTACTCCAACAGGTTATAATTGTCCACGCCAATACCCTAGGCAAAACAGATCATTGACACATCAACACAACCAAGGGGAAGCCTCTGAATATTAAAGAAATACTATGTTTTATGATCTTGGGATCATAAATACCCTACATGCTCACCACCTTGGGGCAGAATGAGCAGGGCATGGTTTATGACACTGTGGAATCTGGCAACCCCATAATTATCTCCCACACTGGGCACAATGGGAATAGGCCAGTTTGAATGGCCAAAATATGGGATAAAAGGAATGAGCTTATGGGTAGAAGTCAGTCAGCAGAGGAGCATAAGGAGGAGAGAGAGAAGGATGAGGAACAGAATGACTATTGGGGCAGGAGAGGAAGGAGATGTTCACACCTAAGGAATGGAACAATGAACTTGCAAGTATTCAATTAGTGTTAGTAATTGTCAAAGTTTGTTAATTTGTTTTATTTTCAATGTTTTATAAGGAAGTATAAATATAATTATAATTAGCATATATATCACTACTGTGCACAACTTATTCTGTATGATTTGTGTTTTTCCTGTAAATATAATATCTTTAATCAGAGCGGCAAATCCAAGTTTGAACTCACTTTGGAATCATAATTTCATAATTCCTATATATGAGAATTGCATGTATGTATCAGCAGCCTAGGTTGTAAGTCTGACGCAATATATTTGCAGATATATAGGATAAACGTGTATTATAGAGTATACATAATTTATTATTATTGAAGAGATCCCTTTTCAATAATTGGCACCCCAGGTATTAATATAATATAAGATTCCCAGTCCACACTATGAACCAAAACATGGCGAACCTACGCCAAGCAATAACGCTTCAGGTCAACGCAGAAGTAGACAGCAAATTTTAAATTACATATGTAATTTAATTTAGCTTATGTTTTATTATTGTCTTTATTTTTGTTTTAACCTAGAATTATGGTTAAAGCCCAATACGCACTAGGCAACCCTGCCGATACCAATATCGGCAGTGGTGAGGACCCCAGCGGGAGGTGCCGGCATACACACTTGCCAATGCCGGCTTCGAAGTAAACAATGGAGGGGCTCAGGGAGGCAACGGCCTTGCTGTCGCTGCATCATGGCCATCGTTCATAAGGAACTCCCTCCCCCAAACATGATGGACGAGAGAGGGGGTGTTAACGATGCGTGGATGTGCACATCGTTAACGATATTTAGTATACCCACTAGATGATAAGGTGAAAGATATCTTTCAGAAAGAGCTTTCTGAAAGATATATTTTACTTTATCTTCTGGTGTGTGTGTGTGTGGGGTTTAAGACATTTAGATAGTGGTGGTTACCAAACTTTCTTGAATCATAACAAATTGTGCTGATATGTCATCCTTAGGTTCAGGTATGTGATAGTGGACAGGCTGGCACTTGGCTGTCCACATTTTGTATGATTGGCATCCATTAAGTTTTGCCTATCACATTGGCCATAAATAGTGAAAGAGAGGGCACTCCTGCAGAATAAGCGCAGCACCCCAGGGTGACACAGTACCCAGTTTCAATACACCTGTAATAGGGCTTGACTTTAAATTGGATACAAATATAAGTATTTAGGATTTATGTCACTGTTATGGCTATACTGGGATTAAGTCTGTTATAGAAGTTAATGATTACCTTGCTCAAATAGCGTAATTGTGATCATAGAACAACTGCTCTACCCTGTCTGACAGGTTGAGCCCATGACGTGACAAATGTAGATTGTTCTGTGGACAAATTCTGAAAAATACACTACATCTAAGAATGTTACTAAAATGGTAGTTGTTGTACAATATTTCTGCATACAGGATTATTTGCATTTATGATTAGCCTACGTCTTCTCATAAACAACTGCAAATAATGACATGTTCAATCAAGTTCAATGAGAACAAATTATTCTGAAAACAAGAAGACAACAGAAAATAACTTCTAAAAGCAGTGGGGATAGAAGAGCACAATTATAGCAGCGCAATGTAGAGAGAAGTGTCAGAAGCATTGCAACACATGACAATCAAGCACCACTTTGCCTGGGACACCGATCCCTGCTCCACTCTGCATGGGAAGAAACGTATGCACAATTTGCTACATTGGTTTGAAACCCATTACCCGCACTAGCATTTCAGACATGATGAGACTAATTTAAGACATGTTGGCAACCGATGTATGAATCACTGAGCTCCTTTGCAAAGCTCTACAATTTTATAACAATAGGAAGAAGAACATACTGTAGCACACAGCTAACACTCACATTTTAGCCCCGTACACACGTGGCGACGTCACCTCTGTGCTTAAGCACAGCTTGCTCAGCACACATTGCACACACAAGCGATGCACCCACGTTGTGTGCTGAGCGATATGTGTTGATTAAGAAAATGTGGACCTTTAGTAGATATCGAGGACCGGTTTGGCCAGCTCTGGGCTAGGGGAGAGGTTCAGTAGAGTGTGGGTGGTTTGGGATGCCCTGGGCTAGGGTCATGGCCAGCAGCTTACAGAAATGGGAGGCATGGTTCGTGATTGCGGCATTCCCACAACAAACTTTTGCTAAGGCCACACCCCTTTTAGGCACACACACCTTAGGCATGAACAGGAGTCCAGACTTTGCCCTACACAATGTTGGGAGGTATGGATCAGCACATATTTGGCCTCATGCATCACCCTTCACCACACACCAAGGCGTGCATATATCAGAGCAGAAACGCACACTACAGAGGGGTATATCTTTGTGTCCCCTCCTGCACCCTGCAGGAGACTCCAGATTCACAGTGGAGTCTACCGCTAGCCCACAAAGCCTTATCCAAAGCCCAGACTCCCGACTGCCATGGGAGCTCACAGGAGAGGAGAGATCAAGGGCAGCTCCATAGTGCTTTGTAGGTGTGATGTTGGTGTGTAGCCAGTGCTGTGCTTTTTACTTCGATTTCTCGCCTGCCAGTGCAGGACACACCCCTTGAGTAACAATAGATACATATGTCCATAGTTGGATGCGCCCCTTCAACAGAATGTGACACCCCCTATGTGTGGCGCATTATTATGCAGACTACGATCTGCCTGAAACGCACGCACAACACATATGGAGGGAAGATTGTTACAAAACACTGTCATAAAGGGGCCCATTGGGTTTGTGCTGTCCCAAGAAGCATGATTGGCTCCTCAGTTGTGTGACTATCTAGGGCTCCTCCTCCTGCAGAAAAGTGGTAACTGTATATTTCGGGCTTCCCGGGAACTCAGCTCTAATATAATGCTGCAGACTTCAGTGCTCGCTCATTCACCCAGCTCTGCTTTTCTCCCACACATGGGAAGCACCTGGTGGCAGCCTCCATGACTTCGGACTCATTACTGATTCTCTAGAGTCCAATAATTACCCCATTACTGATATGCTCCTGCATACTGTACATTGTCAATGCTGGAATGTACAGCAGGAGAGACAGGCGATGAGGTGAAAGCTTGTGGGAGAAATGAGGATGTAAGTGGGGTTGTGGTAGGAACGGTCCACAGTGTCTAGGCTAAAAGTCAATAGGTTGACATTGAAAAAAGGTAAACAAAAGCAAAATATCGACATGGAAACATTCAATATAATAAAAGGTCGATATGAGATCTGTTTTGTTGTTGACATGGACCCCCAAATAGGGAAGCACGCACTCGCCATGCCTCATGCACATTACCGTAGTCCACGTGGATTGTAAAGTACTGTATACAAAGTCCGTAAACTGAAAAACATGATAAACTCATATTGACTTTTGCATGTGTCGACCACTGCCATGTCAACTTTTTGCTTGTGTTGACCTTAAGTCAATGTCATCTAGTGTATGTTGACCTTCTGTCAATGTGGACTTAGTGCGTGTCAACCATTTGATGTTGGCCTATTGACTGTCGTAGCTCAACCGGAACCAGTAACGGGTAGGTAAGGTTCCTTATTATGGTCTTGGCCGATGGGCCATATATCTGACCTCCTCAGACGGTACTGTAGAAATGAGAAGGTTAGAGACATGCTGGTCCTTGATAATGGCATTGGAAAGTCACACCAAGGGCCTGATTCAGACTTGATCAGATGGGGCCGAATTTCCGTTCCATTTCCGATGGTGGGTGTCTGCGCATGCACAAACTGTCGAAAACTTATGTCATCCTTTTCCATGTGGAAATATTGTCAACCTATTACATGTCAACCTTTTTTCCCATATCGACATTGTGCCTGTCGACCATTCATGGTCGGCCTAGACATTGTCACCCTGTGATCCACACCCCTCTTACGCATGATTCTGAATATTTCTTATTAAAATCACCGAGAAATAAATACCGTATATGAACAATATTGTACTGTAACATTTTGCTGACAATAAATCTGGGTGAAGTTATTTTATAGATAAGTAAAAGAAACAGCGAAGAGGAAAAGGTATAGTCAGTACAATCAGATATTATGTCAATGTTCAAACTACAGCCACTAAATTCCCAGGGGCTCCCACCATCGCATCATTCAGCACAGTGTTTGTCCAGGGGGCGTGAGAGGGATGGGGGGAGGACAGCGCTCGCCAGTATCCAACGGGGGATGGGGCCCACTCACCACTGCATCTGTTCCATACTTAATAAGATTGCTTCATTTAATTATAAAATGTAATAATTAGTGGTTATCATTGTCATTATCAGATGTCATCCTTTTTAATGATGGCTTTCTCATGATGAAAACACTGGGTCTGATGCAGAGTCAGGCGTGCGTTTCTACAGTACCAATCTGTCTGCAATGTATACATCTGCCCATATGGAGAGTGGCATGCATCTTCCCCCTATGAGCACACTTGGGGTCTGATTCAGCAAGGCTCGCTAAGCAGCGGTCATTCGTTGCTTAACCAGCCCATAAACAATGGCTGCCTCCATCCCCCCCAGCGCCAAATCTCCTTGGTACCATGCGAGCATATCCCTCACATGCAGCCGAAGTGGAGTGAAAACATTTGACGGTCGCCGATTTCCATCACCTTTGGAATGATTTCTCTCACCTTCGGAAATAAAAGTCAGTGTGAACTGACTTTTACAGTATTTCCATCGGAGTCCCATGAAAAGGGGCGGGCACTAACGTCAGTAGATGTCAGCCCTGCGCCTAGAGCAGGGAATGAATGCCACGCCTGCCCACCCCCTCCCCCCTTCCCACAGCAAATGGCCCGAACCCATTTGGTGATGGGGTTTGCACAGGAGCAGAAATGCACATGCGCATGCACAACCCCCCCCCCCCCCCACCATCGGAACGGGCCAAGCTCCACCCCGTCCCAACACTAATGAATCTGGTTTGCTGCTTTACCAGTGTCCTCTTGCCTCTGCACTTTACTAGTATGTGCACAGTGTTTACCTCCTGGTGTAACTTCAGTTCCGTCCAATGATGCACAGCCTAAGTGGATGCATATGACTCTGTATTGCCTGAGCTTTCAGTGGTGGAATATGTACACTCTGAAAACAGGTCTGCATTCTGCTCTGCATCAGCACCACTGTGCTCGAACTCCCATATGTAGCATAAGTATTTTGGGAATGATGACAAATGTACTTCACCAGTTGATGTGTTGTACGCTCAGAACAGAGGCCCATGTTTAGGCATATTCACCATGTAAACCGCTTGTGATTGGCTTCCTGCGAACACTTTGCTGACTTTGGTTTGTGGTTTCTTTGTCACCAAAGCATGCATATTTTCATTTGTTTGTTTAAAAACATCTTCTATCTTAAACAACATACACGTGATTAGGAGGTTACTACCGTATTAGAGAGATTTAACAATGTTATTGATACTTAACAACAAATACATTCATTTCAAATAAAATACCTACAGTAGCTAGAAAGAAATGGGAATAAGGGTCATTAGATGATATTTTAAATAATATGCATGATAGTGACATACTGTATCGTAAGAACATTTTTGTGTATATCGCCGAATGTATATGCACTATATCATTAACACTGCATGCACCTGTGGGTCGTTAGTGATGTCCTCTGTCATCTGTACATACAGCTCAATCGTTAACGACAGCCTACTCCTGGACGTGGCCACTGATGATATTGTTTGTTAAATCATTCAGTGTGTATGCTCTATATAGTCTGGCTAAGGAGTTCAAGGGCTATCGTCTAATGCGTACCCAGCTTTACGTGTACATGATGTTTGCCTGGTGCAAATCCGGCACAGACGTTGCCTGCATGAATCTTAAGATTGGTGCGCATACAGAGCCTGATTCAGCATGAGTCAGCAGCATGTTCAGGGCATCATGCAAGGTGTCTCCTTCAGAGTGATACAATGTCATCAACAATTGTCACCCAGCACAGTGCAAGGCTGCCCGCATGCCAGGTCCCTCCCCACAAAGCATTTGTAAAATTTGCAAATGCATCGCTATTGTACAAGTGCCTTGCTGCATAGCCTAGCGCTTGCGCAATAAGGGCTGTGCAGCTTAGCTTTTGGGTCACAGCAGCTACATGTGACATTACACAGCTACCGATCCTTCCCCAAGCAATCCAGACATGCCTGCGTTGTCCGGACTCCCCTTGCAATGCTTTGTCGCTGCCCTCAAGGCCCTACACACAGTGTCATCCATTTAAGCTGTTTCCTAAGCTGTGTTCTATTTTAATTTCAACTTAAAATTCTGCTTAATGGGCTGTCTTTGGCCATTTGACGTGTTACCGTGACTCTGCTACAGGTTCCTAGAACAGCCAGAACAATGTTTTCATTTCCGCATATTAAAAAAAATATATATATATTTTTAGTAACCAATGTATCCGTCTTTCCTGCACTTCCCTAGTGTGTACCTTGGGACTGCTTGATTTCATCTAACAATACAAATGTATGCCTTTGTGTAAGCTTACACAGTAGTACATTGAATAGAGTACATGTTCAATATACAAATAACAAATAGTCTGGAGTCATATAATCCAATGTCATGGTGACATCTGTGTAGGAGCAGGAACATGGTAGGAGGGGCCTAAAGAAGGACAAATGAATAACTGTGACTGTCTTCTGTCCTTCAGTCCATCAAGTTACATGCATGCTTTTCCACATTAACTTTCCACCACCTTGTCAAATTTAAACTGAGCAGTACATACACAGAAAGCTTCATCTTTACATATTTTTGGGACACTTTGGAAAAGTAGACAGCGCTGTACTGTTTACTAATGTAAAAAATAATGAATCCACGCTTTATGTAGGGAATAATACACTGCCAAACATTTACACACTTCCCAATGTCCTTTCCTGCTCATGCAAGCATTAAACCGTGTTGCAGATATTCATTTTCTGACTGCAGGTACAGTAGCATCTAAAGAACATTTCTCCCTACTGTATAGTGTACAAGTTATTGTACTTGCAGCAGTGATATAAAATATATACATTCACATTTCTTCATTCTAGCCGCATTAATATCACAACATCCTCTAAGGTAAACAATTAATAGAAATCTTACTTTCATGATTCTTTTGATGTGTTCTCTCTGTCCAGCCATTTCTCACGTTCGCTCTTTCTTCTTTGCCTTCATTTTTCGTTAAACCCCCACCTCTATCGGGCCCTTTTTACATCTGGAGTTTCTAAGTGCTAATTACTCAGTGGGAGTCCTGTAGCTGCTATACTGCTTGTATAACGGGGACTGGATGAGGATTAACCTTCCTTCTCTGTGCAAAGCTAGCACCCATGCAATCTCCTCCTTCGCTCAAAATAAAGGCGACATCGGCTAAACTCACATTTGCCAATCCCCTTCAGGATGCTTGGATTGTATTTCCTAAAGCCCTCTAACCCCTTTCACTGCTCTGGGATTCCTCACTCTTTCAGCAGCTTTCATTAAGAATAGAATGGAATACTCACTATTTCTGCAGAGTGTGATGTGTGCACATGTGACAATCTCTTATTGTTTGCAGCTTTAAATGTGAAGTGTGCCCACCTTCAGCTTCATTGTCAAATATAGTCTTGCTTAAAGGCAAATGATCACTACTGTGCGAGTTCCTCCTATGTTATGCCGTATATTGCAATGTTCAAAAATAGTAATTAAAAGAAGACTGACTAGTTACCTAAAATCTCATTAACACAGTTGTGATACTGATTTATGTGTGCACATATATAAACTCTATTAACAACGGATTGCTTTGCTGTAGGTTAAAGATACCTAAAGAGTTTGTTTTATAGGTAAAGCAGTTGAAAGTACAATGGCATACTGTAAGTACACGTCCATTTATTGCAGATGTAACAATGCTGTCCTGACACAGTAAAGGTTTTATTTTTAATTGTAAGTATATGATCAAGTAGCTTTTTACTGGTTATTGGCAGAATTAACCTAGCCAAGGATTTAAAAGGAAAGGAAATTAAACTTTATTCCATCCCCCCCCCTCTCCCCTCCCCCTTGTGACTATTGATACCCCTTTCAGACATACGCGAAAATCCCGGGTAGTATTGATGTGCACAGTTTGCAAAATATCGCAGGACTGAGATTTGCTGAAAATCCATTCACAACTCACTCACCAGCGAATGATTTTTCTAGTATGTGCGTAGCCCAGGACTTACTCGGCGGGTGCGATAAAAACAGGCTGATTGTGGCCAGAGCTGATGTCACATGACTTCCCTTCAAATGGCTGGGCATGCCTGCGTTTCCATGACACTCCCAGAAAATGGTCGGTTACCACCCAGGAACACTGCTGCCAATCAACTTGCGTACAGCCAGCGATAAAAAAGTTGCATGATTTTATCGCAGGATGACCTCGCGCATGCGTCCTACCAGCTGTACGCAACCACAGTCCATCGATTATCGCACGGCCTGTGCATTTACAGATAAGTGAACAGGTCTGATTAACCCCATAGACGCCACTGTCTGCCTCTATATTTGTACAATTATTTATATACGTCATTAATACTGCCATATTTCCTGCTCTGGGGGTAAAATTCTCTATATCAATGGTGAATAACAGAAGAGTGGTGCCGTGTCAATGTTGGAATATGGAGTGCAGTCTTGGGGCCCATTGTTATGCGGGGACTCTGCATTTTACATATTTGCTTTAAACCATGCGCTATTGGCAATTGGTGACCTGAAAGAGAAATGCTGCCATTCTGCTACATGAGCTGACAGAGCACCATAGGACACAATCCTTTAAGCAATTACTTCAGTGCTACTGATCGGAGAGCTGTCATATTATTTATAATGGAAAAGAATAATCTGTGTAGTAGCGCAATAAAATAGATTAAACAGCACAAAGGAATGGTGTAGTGGTCTCACCAAGAACACTCAAAACAATACAAGTAAGTACCAAATCACCATCCAATAAGGCGCTTAAAATATAATGTTTTTATATAAAAAGTCTTACATCAATCTGTCCAAATGGGGGAAAGGACGTCCAACTGTTTAGTAAAGCACTGACCAATTCTGTTTCTCGAGAAGTGAAAACCGAAAATGAAAACACAAAAAAGCAAACAGGAACATGTTATTCACAGGTGCACTCACATTTGGGAATAAATAATAGGCATATCTACCACAAAGTGGCACATAATAGAATCCAAAGTCCTGGACGGCTGTTTCTCACAAGGTGTCACCGGAAATGGAAACATAAGAACACAAGCTACTGGGGCATTATCCTTATCATCCAGAACATATTCACAAATGCACCCACATTTCAACATAAAACAAGTTAATCTACCACACTGTGGCACGTGTGAATGTCCAAAGCCCTGGGATATGCATAACAATAAATCATTTTTCTGATGAAGATACTCATGGGTTCGAAAGGTGTTAAGTGACTTTGGACATTTGAAGGTTCCTACCCTACTGGAAAGATTGCCTGAATCCCCAGGACTCTCTTTCATTGGCACTAGCTATTGGTCACAAGCTCTGGAGACTCCTGCTTTCCCTATTCATACATATAGGGTTGATTGCAGGGCTGCAAATTCGCACAGTGGACAATTATCAATACACTGTGCATGTGTACGGCCTGTAGTATGCATGCGCAAGGCTTTTCTACGATGACGTCCTACTACTTTTTATATTTACATGCAAGAAAAGCGCAGGCGTGCCAGAAAATATGCTGGGAGTGTCAGGAAAATGCTAGGCGTGCCTGAGTGTTTTATGGGAGGGTGTGTGATGTCAGCTCCAGGCCGGATACGCCTTTTTCCATCGCACTATCGTCAGTCTCTGGCTACTCTGAGCCTGCGATGACTTGTGTCAGGGGGGTGCTGTCGGTACAGCTGTCATGGGCCCTGGCCTCTGAAGGGGCCCGGACAGCTGCCCACAGCGACACCCCCCACCCACACACACTGCCTCCCCCAGCCAGGCATGCACGATACACAGTGCAGCCTGCAGAGCGCCGAGCCTAGGACACAGAGGGGCTCGGCGCTCTGCAGGCTGCACTGTGCACTGCAGTGTGAGCTCCTGAGGAGACGTGGGAATCGGATGCTGCAGCTAGGTAAGGAAGTAGTGTGAATGAAGGTCAGTTCCGGGGAAGGGGGGGTGCGGGTGGGGGGTGCGGGGGAGTGGGGGTGCGAGTGCGCGGGGGGGGGCCCGGACTGAAGGTCAGTCCCGGGCCCCAAAATTACTAGTGGCGGCCCTGTGTGTCAGTGTAACAATCATTCGGTGGTGAGCCTGTTGCAATGAGTTTTGGACATATTTGCACATCTGCGAATAGATTTGTAGCCGTACACATTCATTCACACAATGAGCACATTGATTCACAACACGGTATTTCACTCTAGCGGGACGGAGGCTCAGCTGACCGCTGGCCGCTGCATATTCGCACCCATGTGATCAGTTCTGAATTAGCTCCACAGTCTGGGGTCCCAAATTTTTAGATTATATATTGCATTTTCCTCATTGATACATACCACATGGTGTCAGGAAAGAGAAACGCTGCTATGTTCTGTGCATTGCATTATAATGTGACAAATGGCGTATCCTGGAAAGAAACCTTAAATAGAATCTTATGAAGAAAAAACAATATATGATGCCTGCCAGGTACATTAGTTGGCATTTTACAGGTAAATAGCTAGTTAAAAACAAAGGTGACTGAAGTATTGTGATATCTCCTTGTACACAATTCTACTGTAGTATAACTAGTACTGTAGGTCTGTGTAAGGTACAGTAAATTATCAGGTGACTTATTATGGTCATATCTATATATAATATATTTAACCTATTTATTTTTGCATTTATCTAAAAATGACAGTTTTTATTGTACAATATTGTTTTTATTTTAGCTTAATAAAAGTTGTATTGGGGATCAGAACATGTCTGTATGACCGGTTTCATGCCAGGTTGAGTTTGGCAGGCAATTCTTAATACTGATCAACATTTTATTGGTTTTGGCTGTAAATTTAATAGCATAGCTTACTGGCACTACCAACATCTGTGCAATCTGCACAGTAGATTATAACTAGCAAACATTATCTTTCAGACAAACATTATCTTTCAGGTGACTTTCATGGTATGTTAGCTGTGTTTTTGAGCCATGCAATTCATAGTAAGATTTGTTTTTCATTGCCCTGTAATACGAAACAACTATGTTATACTCTCAATAATAGATCCAACTATAACTATAAGTGGCGGCTCCAACCTTAGGCCCTTATTCTGATTGATGCGGACTTTACCGCGTTCTTACGGATCGCGTCTTTACGGCGTCTGCGCATGCGTGGAGAACGCTACGCGCATGTGCCACGCCTTGACTCGGTACCAGTTCGGACAAAGCCCGTCCAAAACTGGTCACCGCAATCAGTCGGGAAATAGGGGCGTATTATGGGCGTCATGCGGAATGACACATGGGCGTAGTTTCAAAGTGGGCAAAACGGGGCGGAAACATGGGCGGACACGGGGGAGTACACTTATGTTGGGGGGCGTACATTCGGAAACCACTCCGAATGCACGCGAGCAAAAAGGGCTGAAATGTGCGGTGTCCACAAGTGTACTATTGCTTTGCGGACACCACTCGTTCATGCGGTAGGCGAACGTACGCCTAATGACTACAACCATTAACACCTGAACCCAATACAATCTACTCCTTTACTCATTACTCACTAATAGGACGCTTGTCAGTGCTTTAATTGAAACCATTGCTGCTTCAAGGAAACCTTAGTAATCCCCCACATATGCTGTACTTGTCCCACACTTAAAAACTGCTAACAATTGACATGACAGAATATTAATACTAGCAATACACATGTGTTTTCGACATGTACTCATGAAACCACACATTTTGGGTAAAGTAAACACATTTATTTATATTCATGTCACACTCAATGCCACTGTCATGCAATGACCATAAAATTAAACATCAAAACTATAAACAACATGCCAGGAATAAGTGGGTCATGTGATGTCTTGCAGAAGATACTTCATAGTGGGTTGTTTGGCGTAAATCCTCCGCTTACGTGCGGTAGCACCGCTTGGCTCCCGTTCGGATGCGGTATTCCCGAGCATACTCTGTAATACTCTGTAATACCGTGCCGAATCGGAGTGTTTCTCCCGCACACGCATGGTTTGTATGTCGTCCGTAAACACGCCCTGTTCTTAAAGAGTGAGTCCGTCCGAATGCGGAGGACACGTGGGCGTTTCTACGGACGATGGCCGCATGCGGCAAAACACCGTGGCGTGCGGACCGCTCCGTAAGAATGCGGGAATATCCGCACAGATCAGAATAAGGGCCTTAGTGCAGGAGGGGGCTGCCGCTGGCCGCGATGCCAGCCCCCCATCTCTGCCGCCCCTGCTGGTCACCGCTGCCGCCATCCCCGCTATGGTCATGGAATGGCACATTTGCAGTAGCGTTCTTGGTACTGTACATGCGCTGGCCTACAGCTTCTATGGGCTGCTTCAGCAGCAGCGTATAGAAGCTAAATCACGGTCCCTGCGCCTGTACACTGCAGATGAAAGGCACCGCGACCAGTGCATTCACAGTATAGGCCTCGGTACTGTGCATGTGCATACCCCGGATTCTCTGGACTGCAGCCGGAGCAGCCCATAGAGGCCTTCCGAAGGTAGGGAACACCTCCCAATGGGACTGCCTTGGGTGACTGGCAGGTTGGACTTCCAGTGGGAAGTCACTGCCAGTCACAGTGAAGCCAATGCAGTTTCACAGACTGCATCTGGCTTCAATTATTCAGGGCACAGTGGCAGATTTTAACTGGGGAGGGCTGCAGTCTTGATACCCACAGAGTCTTCACGTCCAATCATAACAATTGATTGTACCCAACTACTGTATATTAACAGATAGTGAAACAGCTAAGAAAAGGCTAGTATTTAGTAAAAGTTGCTGGAGGGTATTTGCAAATTTATAAGCCAATAATTATTTTTGGGAAATATTTTCATGGAATTTCTCCTTATCACTACTGGCTGCTTCTCCTCTCATTGCCTAGCCTTCTGTACATGTCCAGTGGCAAACGCAGGATTTTCAGAAGGGGGTTTCCAGAGAGGCGGAGCAAAGCACGGCGTTGGACACTTATGAATGACCCAGTATATGCCGGGTCAGTTAAAGTATTATAGATAGACCAAATGTATATAAATAATAAAATATATATATATATATATATATATATACATATATATATATATATATATATATATATATATATATATATACACATACACATACAGGGGCGTCAACAGCAGTCTAGACCCCTGGGCATAGCAATGTATTGGGGCCCCTACCGATCCTCCAGCAGTAGGGGTGGGGGAAGCTTTGATGTCCCGCGGGTGGTAGGGGGTATTATATCAACCGCTCTGCATGTAGGGCCTGGATCAGTAATTTCCACTAATTACCCCTTTACTGCACAGATGGTCGGAGATGGGGTGGTAGAAGGGGGCATTGGGCTGAATGAAGGGGCCCTGATACATAACTTCCAGGGTGGTAGAGGATGTTTAATATGCAGAGGAGGGGTGTATAGTGGAGTGGGCTTATTATTCATAATTTTCTGGTGGGAGGACAGCTTGCTTGACTGCAGATATCTCCAGTTCCCAGAAATAGATTTCTTAGATTTTAATGGAATTAAAAACTAGAGAATCCCACCTACCAAATGGTATTGGGGACCAGGGGATCAGATTTCAGGAGGCAGAGCAATCCGCCAATGAGAATATAAAACTACATACCAGGTGTGTGGAGCTGGAGCAGTAACCAGCTGCTGGAAGGCTGATATCTCTGGTTCTGGGAACAGTAGAGACAAGCTACTAGTGTCTGTCAATGTGGAAGAGTTCCAGCTTTTGGAATATATCCTCAGAAAAACTCTAGGTTAGACAGAACCTGAAATATCTGACTGGGAAGAGCAATTAATAGGCTTGGATGGGGACCACTGCTTTGAAGTCAGATATCTCCAGTTCCCAAGGGCCGATTTTTAAAATTCTTGTACCCATGGAAAGAGGGGACCCTCAGCTTTCAGCTAAGCATCCTTAGACTCCTGGGGGGGTTTCTGGGTACTCAGAAACCCCCCCTGCGTGCGCTACTGATGTCACAGGGTACAGAGGGGCCAGATTTAATATGCCTGGTGAAGTGATAATATTGCTGGTAATAATGCCCCAGCCAGTCAGCTCCTAACTGTCAACTTACAGACTGGTTTTTAAATAAAACAAAAGTTGATTGGTTGCCCCACAGCTGATTGCAGCTTCCAAATTGCCCCAGGGCCTGGTCATTGTGGTTTCCAGTGCCTACCCTATAAGTAGGTGCTTCTTATTTCTAATATGTTATCCTGGCTCCTATATTGCAGCCCCTCATATACTATAGCTACTCCCTTTCTCCAAAATGTTTTTCGATGTTGTTGTTGTAGGAAACATCCCTAGGCACTGTGAAAAATATCCTCACAATGTTTATATGTGAGCCCACATCTGGGCAGCCCACTGTGACTGGGGGACTGTCTCTTGTTCTTGGGGGCCCCTGTGGGTCGCATCTTGTTCTGGGCATCCTCTTGTGGTGGCGGCCGCACCTTGTTTTAGGCTGCCCCTTGTGGTTGGGGGCTGCACCTTGCTCTGGGCTGCCCTCTGTGGTTAGGGCCCACACCTTGTTCTGAATGGCCCCCTGTGGTTGGGGCCACACCTTGTTCCAGGTGGTCCCTGTGGCCACTTACCCCTTATGTGTAATTTTAATACGGCACTTACTGATCAGTACTCAGGAGCACCCCCATGACCATTGTCACGATGTCACGCTGAGGGGGTGGAGCTGCCAGCACATGGAAGTACAGCACTGATAGAGTTATTTTTGTTGTTTACAATGATGTACTGCAAATTTACAGATGGGTCACCCACCCCCTTGCTCTCCCCTTTGCCCATGTCAGATGGGGACACACGTTGGATGGGGACACACGCTCGCATGTCCCATTGCCGAGAATGGGGCGAACAAGCATTTTGTGTGCGCGCGCCCCATTCTGGTGGATGACTCATGGCGGTAGTCGCACCAGGAGCCGCTCTGATGAGAGCGGCTCCATCTTTATTTAGCAGATTTTGACAAAACATTTAAACTTACAGCCCACGTCAAGAGACCCTAATTTTCTGAAAGTCCTTAAACTAGCATATATGCTCAGCACACCATTACATTGCCGTTACCTGCACTCACCTCCTAGATGGAGTACAGAGGGGAACATCCATAGAGGGCTGACTTTTGAGGCACACTGAACAAGGCATTTTATAGCATTAACTGAAAAAAAAACATAACTGAAGTATGCCTGTGCTCAGTTTTACCCATATAATACATGGCACTAGTTGCCTGGCAATATTAATGCCACATTTGTATACAAAAGAGAAAGACTTTTGTTATTGGTGCTAAGAATAATACACTGCAAAACTGTGCGTATGCCGCAAGTAAAATAGTAGGAATTTTGTTATATTTTATGAAAACATTTAAACTTGCAGCCCACGTTATGGACCCCCAATATCCTGCAAGTCCCTACCTCTAGTCCCTAGCGTATATGCTCAGCACACCATTACATTGCAGGTAAATGGTCTAGAACCAGGGAGAATTTTGCTGCAACAAATTGGTCAGGACTGGCTCTGCTCATTTCTAACCATTAGCAGATAGCCTTATTATCAGTGGCGGTTTTTACCTATGGGCTGCAGGGCTGCAGCCCCCCCAGGTAAGATCCGCCACTATAGTGAAGCCAGACTGGCTTCACTGTGACTGGCAGTGACTTCCAATTGGAAGTCTGATCTGCCAGTCACCAAGGTAGTCCCATTGGGAGGTGTTACCTGCCTCCGGGACACCTTGCTGCAGACTGCTGTGCAAAAATGGCAAATGCGCAGTACCTATATCGGTACTGCACATGCGCTGGTCCCGGTGCCTGTAACTTATATTGTACAGGCGCCGGGACCATGATTACTTCTATGGGCTGCTGCCGAAGCGGCAGCAGCGGTGGCGGCGACATGGGGAGGAGGGTGCCTTCTGCCAGAGGAAGCCCCCCTCCCTGAAAGAGGCAGAAGCCGCCACTGATTATTATTAATTTCCACATCACATAGTAGCACCAATAATAATGCACACTTAAAAATAGCATCTATAATCATGGTTAAGTCAAACTTTAGTTATTATCCTCCACAACATACATTCTAACCCCTGCCTAATGCACAGGTGGACGCTATACTGATGTTTGTACAGTTGAGAAATTATTTGCTACTGCACCTGTGTGAAAACTGTGAAAACTGCACCTTTACTGTGCGTGTGTGAAACTAAGGGGGCGATTCAGGTCATACTTGCCTACTTTTGAAACTAGTTTCAGGGAGATTATATTTGGTAATAGAATTTTGCAAAGCGCCCCATTGAGGGGGCATGTCATGCTCCTCCCAAAGGGCATGTCTAGTTCCATATATGGAGAGATTGTGAAAAAATATTGTGACCGTGGCACCTAGAAGCGTGGGTATGTACTGCTACATGAGAGGAATCTTTTAAAATGACTTATAATTGTGTAATGTGGGCTAGGTGACATGAGGGAAATTGCTAGACTAATGAGGGAGAGAGGGAGATTGCTGCTATTTCAGGGAGTCTCCTGCAGAATGCAGTCTATTAACATGACAGTCTTTCCTGGTGTGGCTGGTTAGTTTTGGGAGAGGGTCACTTAAAGATTAATTCCATTTGCCCCGCTTCTTAAAGTGTCCATTTACACAAACTTACATGAGATCCCAGTATAACCTGCTGTTCCAATAGCTCCCCACTGCTCTATAACTGCAGTGAACAGTACTCTGTCTATTAAGCAAGAGGTCTCCCCGGGTTTGACTCACCAAGTCTTTTGTGTGCTCAGTCTCTGACCATCAGTGCTGTGCATCTTCACTCTTTCTCCTCTCCTCATGTGCTCCTCTCCTCCCATGAGCCCAGCAACTTCCTGGTTTCTTTCTCTGTCCTGCAACTTTATTTAACAAAATGCAAAAAAGCACAGTTTGGCTGGGATAGTCCATTCCCTCCATCCTGGAGGGGTATTTACCTTTTAACAAAGTCCAGTCTCATTCAAATAGGCAATTTAATGTATGCATACACATATCACAGCTGCATTACTGTTATTATATATGAGCACCCACCTAACCATATACACAGGGGGTTATTCTGGTTGATTCGCAAGACTGCAAATTTGCAGCCTTGCAAGTCCACCAAACCCTGCCTTGGCCGCCACCCATTCACTTGCACTGGCTGCAAATGGATGTTTTACATAAACATCCATTCGCAGCCTGCGTAATAACATCCACATCATTCGATGGTTGCCGACCATCGAATGATGTGGAATGTGAATGCAGATCTAATGCTGCTTTCCCACTGCTGAAATTACCCATTATTTTTAAACGGGTTTTTAAACGGCAAGAGCCTCAAAGACCCTTTCCCACTGCAGCTAAATTACCGTTTAAAAGCCGTTTTTGGCACATTCACACTGCTGCATACCCTCCAACATGACCCATTCCATTAGGTACAAAATGCTCTGTTCCTGGATTTCCCTCTTAATTTATGATTGCCGTCACCTGTGTTGAAGTGCTTTATTTATAAGAAAGGTGTGTCAACACACTTGATGCCAATCATATAAGTAAGAGGTAAGCCCTGGAACAGAGCATTTTGTACCTAATGGAATGGGTCATGTTGGAGGGTATGCTGCTGTTTAAAAACCCGTTTAACCCATAAAAAATATGAGGGGGGGGATTTAAAAAAGAAAAACGGCGTGGGGTCCCCCCACTGCTGTAACCAGCACCAGGCTGAAAGAGCCGGGCTAGTATTAAAAAATCAGGAAACCCGACAAATAGTGCTTCGCTGATTTTTTAAAACCAGCCCCAGGCTCAAGGGCCGGGCTGGTTCCCAAAATACGGGGGACAAAATAAGTAGGGGTCCCCCGTATTTTAAGAACCAGCCCCAGGCACAACCAGCCAGCAGGGTAATGCCACAGCCGGGGGACACTTATTATATAAGGTCTCGCGCATACCTCCCAACATGACCCTCTCCAGGATTTTCTCTATATTCTGTAACCTGTATATTGATATAGTTGTATATACTCATCTAATTTTGCTTTGCAATATTTTACAATGCACTCACTAAAGGCCCATACACACTGGGCAACTTTGAGCTGAAAGTCGCTCAAAACACCCAGTTTGAGCGGCTTCCAGCTTAAAGCCACCCAGTGTGTATGCCTCAGCGATGAGCGCTGCTGCACGCTCCTGCATCATCGCCGGGAAAGCCGTTCATCTGCTGGTTATACCAGCCAGTGGCGTAACTATAGCACCGCACATTAGCGCTGAGGAAATCATTCATACCCTGTATGGTATTGTATCGTTGTGTGTGAATTGGCTTTTCACTTTTTTGTTTAGTTTCCACTAGCTGCTTATCAGCGCATGGTCAAATAATCTGTATCCTATATTTACATATAGCACCGCAGCCCCCGCAGTCGCGGGGGGGCGCTGTGCATGTGGGGGCGCCGGGGGGGCTGCGGTGCTATAGTAATGCCCCCGCCCCCCATCCCCCGCAGGCTTACCTGTCTGCGCTTCCCGGCTCCCCTCCTGGCTTCAAACAATTCTATGGAGATGGACCACGATAAAATGGCCGCCCCATAAAGCAGACAGTTCTCTGAAACTGTCTGTGGTATGGGGGCGGCCATTTTATCGTGGTCCGTCTGCATAGAATTATTAATTTAAGCCAGGAAGGGAGCCGGGACGGCGACGCGCAGACAGGTAAGCCTGCAGCGATGGGGGGGGGGGGGCAGCGCCCCCCCATTAACGGCGGGGGGCGCCCCGAACCAAGCTACGCCACTGATACCGGCAGATGAGCGGTTTTCAGGACGGCTTTGCATAGCGCTGCGCTATGCAACGCAGTTCTCTCCTCTCCGTCGGCGCCGGGCAGGGGGAAAGCCGCTCAGTGTGTATGCAATGAGCGGCTTTCCCCGCATCGATGATTGGCATCATTGCTGTCTATACACGCTGGGCATAGTCGCCCAGTGTGTATGGACCTTAAGGACATTCACTAATAAAGTCTATGCATCCCACCAGGCAAATATCTGTTGACTGATCAGTATAGCAGGCATGTATGGGAATTAGTGTACACTCCTGTCCTGTGTATATAACCTTGACAAGCTTTGTGAGATATAAAGTGACCTCATTTCTTCATGTTATGTTGAAAATCTGCTTTGTCTTACATGTCACCTTCCACAACAGAAAAATTATAATAATCTTTGTAAGGTGGGTATTGTTTTCAAATTCATTTGTTAAACACAATCTTTTAAACTCTTCAAAAGGACCCAACATTGGATGATTCCAGTATCTGAGAAATCCCTGTAGAGGAGAGGAAAGGAATTGATGAAACCGCTAACCATAAAACCCATTTGTACGCAGAACATGTGCAGTTCAAGGACTCTCTACTAGCAAGAAAATTAACCTGTTCCCCCTACGCTGTCCATGGAGAGGGAGAGAAACATTTGGAGAAAGCAATATGAAATGCTGCAAACGACAAAATGCTATTACATGGGTTATAATCTTAGTGTATTTTGTATTGCGGTTCATTTTTATTTTTTTGTCCCTCCTAGCCAACCTAAGTTCACAATATACAACATGGCATTGTGTGACAGGGAGAGGCAGAGGAGACAGGGAGAGGCAGGGGAGGTATAGTGTGACAAGGAATAACAGTGTGTGACAGGAAGAGGGTGACAGGGGCAGCAGTAGGCCCCTTAATATTTAGGGGCATGGTGCAATGCACCTGCTGTACCAATGGTAGTTCCGCCTCTGCGGAACAGACACCTTACTTATTCAGCCATTGGCTCTTGGCAATGTAATCAGTGGTGTTGCTTGTTTGGAATGAGGAAAGACAGAGGGACATGGTGAAATGAAAGGAGCTGAGTGCAGGGACAGTGGAGTACAGTGAATGTCCTGGCTATTCATCTCTGGGGGTTCATTGGAGAAACAGAGAGCAGAACTCTGCCAAGCAACAACCAGCTGAATGTACTGTAAAGTACAGTATGGGCAGTGATTAGTAAACTGGATGCTGTGGGACACTTACAGGTGGTGCTCTCCTGATTATGATAGGTAATCCAGAGCTGGTAACTACTTCTGTGAACAAACCCTGTTCATTACCACAATACTGAACGATGATATACTGTATAACCAAAATGTATCACACCTAAGTGTCTGTTTTGGGGCGGGATGTATTAAAATACATTGCCGCCCTTCGCGCCCCCCCCCCGCCGCATATGTACTAACATATGTGGCTGGCATTGCGGTACGGTGACGGAGGCCCCCCGATACCTGGAATGTGGTGTGCGGGGGTCTCCGTCACCTCCCAGCTGGCTCCTGCATCCCTCAAGCGGCATCACGCCGGGGACAGCTAAGCAAGCTGTCCCCGGCACCTCCTCCTCCCCCTGCAGCCGGAAGGACAACCGGCTGCGTCACTAGGGGGAGGAGAGGTTTACCTTCCAGGTTCTAGGAGGACCCTTCAGGAAGGTAAGCCAGAGGGGGGGTCAGCGAGGCGGTGGGTTTGCATCGGCAGCGGGCGGCGAAAAGAAGCTCATAGGCTTCTATAGGGTATCGCCACCCAAAGGTGGCGATACCCTTCACTGCGGTATCATTTTTGATACATAGGAAAATGCGGTAAAACCGGGGTTTTACCGCATTTTCCATTTGATACATCTCGCCCTTGGTCTGGGTGGGGCATTAAAGTAGTGGTTTTAGGAGAGTGAATGAAGTGAGGTGGCCTAAGACAGCTATTTCTCATGTAGTGACTGAACTGGGGAGAGAGAGTCACCCCAAGACATGCTCGAAGACAAGCATTTTATTTAGCATATGGGTCTACAAGGAATCAGAGTGTTAGCTGCTGTTGTGCTGCTGCCACCCGGGACCCAGCTCTGATCCGGCGTATGCCCAAGCGGTCGCCTGGCAACCAGTCAGCAGCATCCGGTGCTCTATGCAGCAGGGAGTTTCTGGCCACTGTCATGGGTCAAAGGAGGCTTCCGGCAGTTGCCAGGCAACAGAGATGCTGGAGGGCATCGTCGCCTGGGGCTGCAGCCTGTGAGTACGGTTTTGTCTAGATTTAGTTCTGTTTCTTGATGAGAATATTACAGGTGAGGGAGGAAGTTGTTACATTTTTTATGTTATCTGTACTTTACATAAGTGTAGGTTCTTTTATTTTATTTCACCTGGATTGTACCCTTCACTTACCGCAGATTTAAATCCCCCCTCCAGGTAAATGTGGACCCAGTGCATGATGGGAATAGTCAAGAAACAGAAGTAGATCTAGCCGCAACCGTGTGGGTACTTTAATCTGCTCCCTATTATTTCTGGTTCCTGGTTCTTTCTTATGATTGGGCATTAGCCCTATACATTCCCATTAGACCCTCACCTAGATGCCGGTTATAGGTTTTCCTTGCCTATATTGTGTTCCAAGTTGGATCCCAGCGGTTACTGGTCTCTGCTCTTGCGCTGCTGCTGTCTTTCTCTGGAGTTCGCTATTTCAGCTCTAGCTAAGTTGGTGTTCTTTCCCATATCTTGTTATTATATTTCTATATTTACCACCCTTGTGCATTGTTGCATTTGATATTGTCAGTTGGTATTCCACCCTATGCAATGTTGCATCCAGTGTTGGGTGCAGAAAATATTCTCTGTTCCCTGCTGCATTTAATCTTGGATGTAGTAATTAACATCATGTGCATGGTTTCACTCAAAGTTTAACTATTACAGTACTCAGTACTGGGGGTAGGTCTATGCCTTGGTTATTGATCGGGTGTTTTTCTCTATAATCCAGTCCTGCTTTTATTACCTTGTCAATAGCAGCCTTGTCCGCGGTAAGACCAGGCAGCATCCCGGTAATTGGTGCGCCTAATCCACTGTGGAAAGGCGGCTGTTATTGTTGAAGGAGTAGTTTGCAGGAGGCTAGCTGATCATGTGCAAGGGTAATCGTAACCCGGAGGAGGACTGGAGAAGAACTGTAATTAGAAGAGCTCTAGAAGCCTGACTGGAACCGGAAAAGTGTTGGAAGTGGACTGGAAATGGACTAGTGCTGGAGGCCAGTCTGGAACTTAATGCTGAAAGCCAGACTGTGACTGGTAATAATGCTGGAAGGCAGGCTAGCACCGGTGATAATGCTGGAAGCTGGGCTGGAACTGAACTAATGCTGGAAGCCGGACTGGAACCAGAAATAATGCTGGAAGCCATACTGGAACTAGTAATAATACTGGTAGCCAGGATGGAACCAAACGAATGCTGGAAGCTGGACTGGAAACGTTAATAATAACTAATGCGTGTTAACTTTAATAGAAACAACGTTGTACTGACGATTCGAGATGGGAAGGAAACGTAATTTTTTGGGTTGAACTGTAGCAGATTGATTGTAGTAATCAGGTGACTTATAAAATGTGCTTGATTACTGGAGAGATGTCAGGTGACTGTATCCAACATGGCTGCATCCATGTTGCTGTTTTGTAGGGAAATATGGTAAGCGCCTATACACACATACTGGGAGCACAATACAGAACAGCGCGAACAGCTAATTTGGAGCAAGATGTAACTGCAGCAAGCCCAGGTCCCTGCCAGCTGAGACAAGCACTGCAAAGGTAAAAAGTTATTTTCTAAAAACTCCAGAGCATGACAGCAACCCCCCCCCCCCGTCCCGTCCCGTCCCTTTTCGGGTAGTTTCAGGACACCCTATAGGCTTTTGAGGATATTTGGCATGGAACATTCTAATTAACTGAAGAGTATGAACATCCGAGGCAAATGTCCAGGAGTATTCTTCAGGACTGTATCCCTTTCAATCAATCAAATATTGAAGGCAGCCATACTGGTTCCGAGAGTCAGGTATTTTTGCCACCTATTTGGCACACTGATTGAGACCCTTGATGAAGGATGTCCGTGGATTAAGATGGAACTATTACAGGTTTGTGGAAGATGCAGCGGAATGCTGGGACAAAATCTTTAAGATAACAGCGGATCTGTTCCCCCCACAGTGGTGCAACCCTGTCCAGGACAGAGCTGGGGAGGAGATAGATAATGTATGCTACTTGGGTAAAATCAGTTGGAAAATTAATTGGTGGCAACTCAAGTGATTCACATTGATTCAAGAAACTCCTGCAATTTTGGGGTGTACCTTCAAATGTTGTAGACGTTGGAATATGAGGTAAGATGGGAGTCCCAGAGCCACAAATAGATGTCTTAATATTATCCAGCTGACTAGACACTTCCTGCAGGAACTGGATTGCATGTAATTTTGCTGCCTCCTGGTTAGAGATGAGCGGTTCGGATTCCACAGAATCTGAACCGCTCCGAACATAGCCGGCCCGAGCACAGTTTCCGGCTTTGTTCGGAAACCCGAGCGCGGATGAACGCAGGAATCTGGCATCGGATTCTCGCAATACGATGAGCCTATAAAAGTTTGTCGTCCCGAGAATTCGGCGCCATTTTACCCTCTCGCTTCCAGCTGTGCACAGCTCTTCTAGTTGTGCTGCCTGCAGGAGCCTGGGTGGACTTGAACTTGAATCATTAATCACTTGTTGTCAGTTGTCACATCAATGTAGTGTGCAGAGCCGTGTTGTGCAGAGGGGTGCAGTGCAGACAGAGGGGTGTTGTGCAGTGCAGACTACAGAGGGGTTTGTGCTGTGCAGACTCAGAGGGGTGTTGTCAGGGCCGATGCTAGGGTGTCCGGCGCCCTCCTGCAAACCATACATTTTGCGCCCTTTCACATTGCCATTGCAACAAGCTGCAGCCCGATTGTGGGAGTGTATGCAACATGCGATCCTACTGTATGGAGGATCTCGGGTGCATGTACATGTACTGTACATTTTGCATACACCATCTCAGTGCTGTGTCCGCAAAATGTTGCAGGCACTAAAGGTGCCCATACACGCTGCGAGAATCGCATACATTATGGGTTAGATCGCATCGCACGGCATGCATGCAATGTGTGTGCGATGCGATCCGAAAGCAGTACAAAAAGTACTGTACAGTATTGTACAGTATGTGCAGCACTCGTGACTGAGGGGGAAAGGAGGGGAGACAAGGAGGAGATGGAAGAAGAGGGGAGGAGAGGACTGGCAGTGGCACTGGCACAGCACACTGAGAAGAGGAAAGGAAGGGGAGGCGGCGCTGCTGCCTGTTCGTCATTTGATTGACAGCTGACAGGCGCAGGGAGCAATGGGTAGGTGGCGGATCCGGACATGACGGGGGAAATTTACTAAAGGAAATTTGTAAAAAAATTGGTGTATTTGTATCCAGAAATACACTTATTTTTGACATTTACTATCCCGAAAATACGACAATTGCTGTATTTTCGGGATAGTAAATGTCAAAAATACTGTAAGTGTATTTCTGGATACAAATACACCTATTTTTTACAAATTTACTTTAGTAAATTTCCCCCGACATGTCATCCAGGCATTCACAGACAGCGCTACATGCCTCAGCGCAAGTGTCTGTGAGGAAGAGGGGGCAGGTCGCAGGAGGAGGACAGTGTGTGCGCGGTGCAAGGAGCTGCTCAGCCTCTCCATACTGCCGCCCGCTGTCAGACAGGTTTGCAAGTGGCAGTGACAGTGAGGGCTGAGGCAGCTTTAGCAGAGCAGGCAGGGAGACAGCGCCTTTTCAGCATGGCGCCTCCCTGCTTTGCAGGAGCTGCTGAGTGGGTAGCGCCGGCCCTGGGTGTTGTGCAGTGCAGACTCAGGGGTGTTGTGCAGTGCAGACTAGAGGAGTTTTGTGTAGTGTAGAGGGGTGTTGTGCAGTGCAGAGGGGTTTGTGCTGTGAAGACTGCAGAGGGGTTTGTGTTCTGGGCTATATATACTTAATTATATTGATTGTACTGGTCGTGTGTTAGACAGGCCGGCTGTCAGTCAGTGTAGTGGGGTACAGTAGTACACAATCAGCCTGTCAGCATTTGTTAATTTTTTTTTCATTGTGGTGTGTGGTCACTGTGCACTGCAATCCAATACACCATAGACATATACTACAGTCAGAAGCAGAACAAGTTGCGTGTGTGATTATTCTGCATCCACGATCCAAAGGCCCGTGTTATCAAAGGCCCGTCCATAAAAAAGAAATACAATATAAAAATACATTTTACTGTTCTTTATTTTTTTGCTGTATACTATTACCAACTATAATCTCCCCGAAACTAGTTTCAAAAGTAGGCAAGTATGACCTGAGTCGCCCCTTTAGTTTCGCACACGCACAGTATTTTCTGGAGTTTTCACACAGGTGCAGTAGCAAATAATTTCTCAACTGTACAAACATCAGTATAACGTCCACCTGTGAATTAGGCCGGGGTTAGAATGTACAGTATGTTGTGGAGGATAATAACTAAAGTTTGAATTAACCATGATTATTGATGCTATTTTTAAGTGTGCATTATTATTGGTGCTATTATGTGATGTGGGAATTAATAATAAGGCTATCTGCTAATGGTTAGAAATGAGCAGAGCCAGTCCTGACCAATTTGTTGCAGCAAAATTCTGTCTGGTTCTAGACCACTTACCTGCAATGTAAAAATAAATTTTGCTGTTCTTTATTTTTTTTTTGCTGTATACTGCACCCAATAGTATACACCACAAGTTTTGTGTGTGATTGTTCTGCCTCCACGGTCCACGCAGTGTTATCCAAGGCCCAGCCATAAAAAAAGAAATACAATATAAAAATACATTTTACTGTTCATTATTTTTTTGCTGTATACTATTACCAACTATAATCTCCCTGAAACTAGTTTCAAAAGTAGGCAAGTATGACCTGAGTCGCCCCTTTAGTTTCACACACGCACAGTATTTTCTGGAGTTTTCACACAGGTGCAGTAGCAAATAATTTCTCAACTGTACAAACATCAGTATAGCGTCTACCTGTGAATTAGGCCGGGGTTAGAATGTACAGTATGTTGTGGAGGATAATAACTAAAGTTTGAATTAACCATGATTATTGATGCTATTTTTAAGTGTGCATTATTATTGGTGCTACTATGTGATTTGGGAATTAATAATAAGGCTATCTGCTAATGGTTAGAAATGAGCAGAGCCAGTCCTGACCAATTTGTTGCAGCAAAATTCTATCTGGTTCTAGACCACTTACCTGCAATGTAAAAATAAATTTTGCTGTTCTTTATTTATTTTTTTGCTGTATACTGCACCCCAATAGTATACACCACAAGTTTTGTGTGTGATTGTTCTGCCTCCACGGTCCACGCAGTGTTATCCAAGGCCCAGCCATAAAAAAAGAAATACAATATAAAAATACATTTAGCTGTTCTTTATTTTTTTGCTGTATACTATTACCAACTATAATCTCCCTGAAACTAGTTTCAAAAGTAGGCAAGTATGACCTGAGTCACCCCTTTAGTTTCACACATGCACAGTAAAGGTTTTCTGGAGTTTTCACACAGGTGCAGTAGCAAATAATTTCTCAACTGTACAAACATCAGTATAGCGTCCACCTGTGAATTAGGCAGGGGTTAGAATGTACAGTATGTTGTGGAGGATAATAACTAAAGTTTGAATTAACCATGATTATTGATGCTATTTTTAAGTGTGCATTATTATTGGTGCTACTATGTGATGTGGGAATTAATAATAAGGCTATCTGCTAATGGTTAGAAATGAGCAGAGCCAGTCCTGACCAATTTGTTGTAGCAAAATTCTGTCTGGTTCTAGACCACTTACCTGCAATGTAAAAATACATTTTGCTGTTCTTTGTTTTTTGCTGTATACTGCACCCCAATAGTATACACCACAAGTTTTGTGTGTGATTGTTCTGCCTCCACGGTCCACGCAGTGTTATCCAAGGCCCAGCCATAAAAAAAGAAATACAATATAAAAATACATTTTGCTGTTCTTTATTTTTTTGCTGTATACTATTATTGTTCTGCGTTCAAGCAGTGTTATACAAGATGCGCATAAAAAAACAATTAAATAAAAAAAAATCCTAATCAATTTTTCTCGTCTGTAATTATTAATTCTTTGTGTGTAGTGCACCCATAGTAAATACTGTCAGAAGGTGGGTGTGTGATTGTTCTGCGTCCAAGCAGCATTATACAAGCTGCGCATTAAAAAAAAAACGGTACTTGTGTATTATTACGGCGCCCACGGTATTAGGTCGCACAACATATAATCGCATTGCATGCCATCGCATGGCATACACCCGATGCACAGCGATGCGATGCAATGCGATTTTAAATTGTATAAGCACCCTAATGGGGGCTTACAATGTTAAATGCACCCCCCCCCCATGTTAAATGAACCCCCACGAAAAAATTATCATCTTTATTCATTCTTTGTGTGTACTGCACACATAGTTTACTGTCAGTAGCCACTTGTGTGGCTTAGCATAGTTATTCAGCTACCTACAGATGGGGTTTATCCCATCTTTGCAGGGCTGGCATTTCTAACGCCAGCACCGTCATCATGCCATCCCCGCCAGGGGGTGCGCGGTCACGAGATGCTCGCACGCCCCCTGGCAACGCAGCCTGCCTCCGGTCCCCGCTGCCTCCCCGCCGTCGCCGCAGGTACCCCTCGCCGCCCGAGCGCCCCCCTAACCCTGCCCGTCTCCCTGAAGCAGAGATGGGCAGGGACACGCAGCGTCCCCGCCGAGAGACTGGGACGCACGTGCGTGTGAGAAGCACGCGCGTCCCAGTTCAGTGTAGCCCCTGTCCTCCGGCGCTCGCCAGCGGGGAGGGTCTGGCGAGCCCCGGCCAAGGATGGCAGGGGCTACATCTGTAAGTGCAACCTTTTGCCCTAAAAACAATATTGTGAGGTGTTAAGTGGTCAAAATTGTCTGGAAAGGGCGGGAAATTAATGTTATTGAGGTTACTATTACTCTAGGGACAAAAAAAACGCAAAAATTACGCGATTTGGGCGTTTTTAACCATTTCTCAAAAAAATCCAAATCTTTTCACTGCCGTTCGACAAAGCCAAATCCAAATCCAAATCTCGGTGACGAATCCAAATCCAAATCTTCAGCCCCAGCGCTCATCCCTACTCCTGGTGTTCAAGGCAAGCTATCACATCATGCATCAGTCCTGCAGCTTAATACTGGGCCCCTGCTAGATCCCTTATGCCAGTACAAACTGTCAAGACTGAGGGATTATTTTGGTCTTGGTTGGCTTTTGATATTCAAGTAGTGGTTTTTGGAGAGTGAATGAAGCAAGGTGGCCTGATCCAGCTCTTGCTCATGAAGTGTGGTGACTAGAGAGAGCATTGCCCAAAGGCGTGCTGAAGACGACCACATTGTTGAGCAGATGGGTTTACAAGGAATCAGAGGAGGCCTGGAAAGAACTATATTTAGAAGAGTTTCAGAATTTGGACTGGATCCAGACTAGTGCTGGAGGCCGGACTGGAACCAGAATAATGCTGGTAGCTGGTCTGAAACCAGACTAGTGCTGGAGGCCAGAGTGGAACTTGTAATAATGCCGGAAGCTGGACTGGACGTTTCAACATGACAATAATCCAAAACACAAGGCCAAGTCGACCTGTCATTGGCTACCGCAGAATAAAGTGAAGGTTCTGGAGTGGCTATCTCAGTCTCCTGACCTCAATATCATTGAGCCACTCTGGGGAAATCTCAAACGTGCAGTTCATGCAAGACAGCCCAAGTATTTACAGGAACTGGAGGCTTTTTGCCAAGAAGAATGGGCAGCTTTACCATCTGGGAAAATAAAGAGCCTCATCCACAACTACTGTACCACAAAATACTTCAAGCTGTCATTGATGGTAAAGGGGGCAATACACGGTATTAAGAACTGGGGTATGTAAACTTTTGATCAGGGTCATTTGAGTAGTTACTGATATTATGATTTAAAACGAGTAAACACAGTTGTTTGACAATAAATGGCTTCATACATGAAGGACCAAGCTGTCCGGAACGCGTTAAGTGTGTGACCTCCCACTGTGGACCTTCCTCCTGAGGTTGGTGATTCCTGAGCCGGCATCTGGACATGGCCAAACCCCCCCTGAAATCAACGTGGGTGAGAAGGAGTGATTTGTGAACAGCCCAGCAGCATTTGCCTTGTGGGACAGTTTTATGCTTTTTTATCTCAACTGTTTGTGAGTGCATTTTTAAGAATAAATACTCTGTTCCTATATTCAGACATACAGTATTGCACCAATTTTGTTTTCCTTGTCTCCAATTATCCCAATTAAAATACCTCTTGTTTGAGGGTGTTTGGAGACTTTTTTTTATTGTTTCAGGTCTCAATAAATTTGTATGGAACATTGACCCTCTGGATATCTTGAGATAGGTCATGTATGTATTTGTTTTTCACCTTGAATATGTGGTGTGCACTTTATGAAAACTGAAGAAAGCGCTATTGGTTGCATAATATCTTTTTTTACAATAAATGGCTTCACCCAACCACTAACCATGAGTGAAAGAAAAGTTTGTGAGTTATTATTCATATTCTCTGACAAATGGCCAGAAAATCACAAATTCTGCTAGGGTATGTAAACTTATGAGCACAACTGTATATATATGAAAACTGGCACTCACAGGGTTAATTACTTTGCTGCTTGCCCAGGTGGCGCTTGGACTCCTGTCGCTGCGGCAGAGCGACTTCCAGTGATGTCATCCCTCCCCGGTGAGATCCCGGTAAGGGCACGCTGGTCGAACACAGTCGGGACGCATCACTAGCAAGGAGGGAGGAGGAAGAGCAGCACTACTCTTTTATAGGTATTTATTTTGGTTTTGTAACACACTTTGTCACTTGTTCTTGGCTGAAAGTTATTATATCGATATCGGATTCTTGCCAGATTTTGGGGGATATTCAATCCCGTGACCCTGTACCGTTCTTGGCCAGCTCAACTTGAAATCGAGAGACGGGATTCAATGTCCCGCCTGTCGAACACCAAAAAGGGGGTATGGCCACGAGATGCAGCCGTAAATCATTGAGCTGTGGCCGTGAGCTCGACAATCCATGGTAATTCTCGGCAAAATGGGCCTGACTGCTTCTAAAGTCAGGCATGTTTGCAGAGAACAATGTTCAATAGCGGCCCCGCCGCTATTTCCCCTGTCGGGAATAGCGGCGGGAGATTGAATACCCCCTTTGACTCTATACATATCCCGGTGATCGGCACCATCTTCATTCCAGCCAGGGCCGGACTGGCCATCTGGCAGTTCTGGCAAATGCCAGAAGTGTAATGAGCAATACAGTGTTCCGTAATGTATATTGGGCATAACAGTTGGTTCCATAATGTGTATTGGGCATAACTGTGTGTTCCTTAATGGGTAATGCCACGCCTCATTTCCATGAGGCCACGCCCCCTTTCTGCAGCACACGGGTCCCGCCTGCTACAGGTGGGCCCATGTGCTCAAAATGCCATGGCCGATTTCTGATCCCAGTCCGGCCCTGATTCCAGCTGTGGATTCCAGACAGCACGGGGGTCTGGTGGGGGTGGGGGGGGGGTATATGGCTCTGGAGACTACTAAGGGGAGACTAATAAGGTAATAAGGTGCTGCATTATATAAGAATTTTTGGTACTCTTTACCTAGCACGGCGCCCACGATTTTGATCGTGGGCATCGCAGGTAAAAAAATCGCGGGCATCGCTGCCATTGAATGCACTAAAAATCGGGTGCGATGCGACCGATGGGATGCCCGCGATTTCCCATAGGGAACAATGTTAAATTTCTCAATTGACCCGATTTTACTGTTCAATGCCTCAATTGACACGATTTTTCCATAGGAAACAATGTTAAATGGCCCACAGAGGCCAAATAGGCACCCTGAAGTGTGAAATGGGCCCCACAATTGTTAACGCCACCCCACGATCAACGTGAACCCGAAGCGTGGGGAGCGCAGCGAGCCCGCGAGGGGCGGCGGTAAGCGTCCTACGACCTTTTCATACCCTCACTATCCACGTCGGCGTGGAGTTGAGAAAAGAATAGTGTGGCGAGCGTAGCGAGCCACCGAGCCCGAAGCGTGGCGAGCGGACGCGGATACCTTCACAGGTAAACGCGTCCCTTCGTGGGCTTCACAGGTATCCGCGGGGCTCGCTGCGCTCGCCACGCTTCGGGCTCGGTGGCTCGCTGCGCTCGCCACACTATTCTATTCTCAACTCCACGCCGACGTGGATAGTGGGGGTATGAAAAGGTCGTAGGACGCGTACCGCCGCCCCTCGCGGCCTCGCTGCGCTCGCCACGCTTCGGGTTCACGTTGATCGTGGGGTGGCGTTAACAATTGTGGGGGCCATTTCACGCTTCAGGGTGCCTATTTGGCCTCTGTGGGCCATTTAACATTGTTTCCTATGGAAAAATCGTGTCAATTGAGGCATTGAAAAGTAAAATCGGGTCAATTGAGAAATTTAACATTGTTCCCTATGGAAAATCGCGGGCATCGCGTCGGTCGCGTCGCACCCGATTTTTTAGTGCATTCAATGCCCGCGATGACCGCGATGGGCGCCGTGCTAGGTAAAGAGTACCGAATTTTTTTATAGAATAGAGTCCTTGCTGCTGACAGCTCTGTATAGTTGAACTGTGCTGTGAGATCTGAGCTCAGCTAATTAGTTACACCTGGGTAACTCTCCTGCAGGAGAGTTCAGTGTAAACTGAGCATGCTCAGCCCATTGATTAGTTCACCTGTGGGTTCCCTGTGCTTCCTATAAAGGGCAGCCTCTGGGAGACAGAAGCTGCCAGAGTATAGGTTCACACCAGCTCCAGCGTTCCAGTGCCTTGTACTATTCCAGACTTCTGATTATTGCGTCTGACCTCGGCTTGTTCCTGACCATTCTCCTGCCTGATCCTCGTGTACCGTACCCAGTGTTTACCAGTGTATGATTCCGGCTATTCTCCTGACTATTCTCCTGCCTGCTCCCTGTGTACTACATCCGTGAGATCCAGTGTATGACCTTGGCTAGTTCTGTTACCATTCTCCTGCCTGCTCCCTGTGTGCTGCATTCCTTGGTACCGTATCTGCTCATCTGTTACTGATCCGGCTTGACGACCACGCTCCATATTCCACAAGCTACCACCACTCATACGGGGAACCTGACCAGGGGGCCGCGACCGACATGTCGGGTGCCGCATAAGCCCATATCCCGCTTGGAGGGGTCACTGGCAGAAAACCCCCGGCACGGTTAGACTCCGCGCCCCTGTGTCAGGTCTAGCCAATCCCCGAGTGGTAGTGCACCCCAAGTTTGTGACAGATTCCATTCATTCCAGGGGTGCTGCCATGTGTGCCGTATCAGTCTAGTGGTGCTAAGTGTGCTATATAATTCCAGGGGTGCTGCCACATGCCTTATAATTTCAGAGGTGCTGCTAAGTGTGCTGTATTTTTCCGGGGGTGCCACAATGTGCCAAAATGTGTGCTGTATAATTCCAGGGGTGCTGCCATGTGTGCCGTATCAGTCCAGGGGTGCTGCTACATGTGCCATATCAGTCCAGGGGTGCTGCTCAGTGTGCTGTATAATTCCAGGAGTGTTGCCATGTATGTCGTATAATTCCAGGGGTGCTCCTCAGTATGCCGTATAATTCCAGGGTGCTGCCATGTGTGACATATAATTCCAGGGGTGCTACCATGTGTGCCATATAATTGTGCCATATAATTCCAGGGTTGCTGCTAAGTGTTCTGTATCAGTCCAGGAGTGCTGCTAAATGTGCCGTATTGGTCCAGGGGTGCTGCTATGTGTGCCGTGTCAGTCCAACGGTGCTGCTCAGTGTGCTGTATAATTCAAGTGGTGCTGCCATGTGTGTCGTGTAATTCCAGTGTCACGTCTGAGGGGTGACTTTGAACTGAGGCTGGAGTGAAACGGAAGCTGGGTTCTTTAATTAGTTTTGACTGCATATACACAATGCTAACCACTGAAAGCAATGTAGGAGGCCCAGAGCATTGAAGAAGTCACTGGAAGACTGGAGGAATGAGGTAAGTATAACAACTTAAACAACATTCGGCTTCAGCCAATGTAAGCCATCAATGGTGAAAAATATGGAGTGAGCACTACAGGTAAATATGTAGCTCAAGCTGGTACCACTAACAAAGACACTGAAGAGTTCCACCGATGATGACTGTAAACGATGTTATTGATGTTGACTCTCTGAGTGGTTGCTGGTAATGGAGATGGTACTGATATGCGAGCAGGTAATAGTAGAAGTAAGCAGTGAATGTAGCAGGAACGATAAATGATCGATGGTTCTGAAAACAAGTAGTTTGTGCTGGACTTGGTAGAGCCAAGGCAATTTCCCAGTCTGGACACTGGAGGGAGTCAGGCTGCAGCAAGGTGGTAAGCCACAGATGCTGTGGAAAGAAGGAAACACTCAGAGGTAACAGGATACACTGTTACCCTAAGGACATCATTGCACTGACTGTTTGCTTGACCCAGCTTCAGCATATTTGTAGGCAAAGAGTGCAGTGGATTGGTTGTAGTGGAGTGATGTCAGAATGGCCAGTTCAGGATTGGCAGAGGAACTCCTGTGAATCAAACCATAATGGCCACGCCCATGTTGGAGCCTGAAGTGATGATTAGTGTGCATGTGGAAAGGCCTGAGGCCTGTAATGGAGAGAAGGCCCAGTGCTGGGAGTTTGGGAACAACAGGGCCACAGACGGTGTCCACTGAGATGACATCGCAGGAGACGCTGACCGCGCACACCCGGCACCTTTGGGACACTGGTACCCCACAGCAAAGACCTGGATGACAGTGTCTTAGCAAGCCTAGAGAAACACATGGAATGCAAGTAAGTGTTTCCCAGACCTTGAATCCAGGGGCCCTGCCATCTGTGCCATATAATTCTTTGGGTGCTGCAAAGTGTTCTGTATCAGTCCAGTGGTGCTATTAATATATACATTTATTATGTTTATCTTGTACAGCTTTTTTGCTACTGTATTATCACGGTCACTTCCATTATTTCTATTGAGCCTTTTTTAAATTTGTTATTTTACACATACTGTATATACTACTCTTTTACTGATTGAAAAGGCAAGAGCCTATTTTTTATTAACTTGAACCACAGTTTATTGTTGCTTACAATTTACAATAACTTAACCCTTTAAGTGCCAAGTGAATTTGTCAAATTAGGTTTAAAAATTGGCAAGCAAACATTTGTATTCATCATAATGACCTGTAATGTTTACCTTATATTGGAAATATAATCTTTTTTATACATTTTTTTATTTGAATTTATATAACAAATGTGTGTGACTTTGAGCGCTCTTAGCGGATATCTTGAACATCTCTCACAGAGATGATGGCACTCAAGGGTTAAATATTAAAATTTAGGCTCAAGCCCTGACTTTTCCTAAGCTTTTAAGAATTGTTGAATTCTCAGAATGACGGTAACATTACATGCTGTAACCAGGGAGAATTGTATTGTGAGTACTCTGCTATTAATACAATACACCCATTTCCTAGCAGGATATGACTTCTAAATACATTTGTTTTTAGATTAGGATACAGATAGTTAATTCTCACCAATGTGGTTTATATTAGGTACAGGATCCTTTTTATTCTTATTGCTTATTTTATTCTTTGCTTTTTTTTCCCCCAGTTGCTAAGAGACCATTTCTTCTTTATAAACCTTAAAGCATTTAAATGATGACAGCATCCATACCACAACGATAACCTAAGGCTGCATACAACCACTATGAAAATGAAATGTTGCCAGCCCATTAAAAGGAGACATTTATAGGGGTTCTACTGCATTTCTAGTGACCTTGTGTTGTAAGGACCATTGTAAAGAAAGATAGACATCGGTGACATTGTTAAAAAGTACTGTTCCTTTAAAAAGTGACCATAAAGAACATTCTCAGCTTTGTACTATACACTGAGACTGTTATTTTTGTTTTATATATACAATCAGCATCCCAGCAAATAAGATCAAACAATAATTTGACTTATCAAAAATGTATTAATACAATAAAATATTTGTATCCATAAATTGTATAGTTGCTCCTTGACGCTGGAGTATTTATCTTTGTCTTTGACGATTATAACAAGATGTTGAAGGTCAAACCAAGAAACAAAAACCAATGCGTTTTGTTTCACAGAGACTTCATCAGGGGTAATAGACCTTAAAGTAATTTAACTCACAAGTCTCCCGGCAGTCTCCCGGCTGTCTGAAAGGGCACGGTCGGGACGGGTGCGCGGTGTCAGGAAGTACACAATGCGCATGTCCGCGCACAGTCCCGCCCGCCCCAGCCAGCACATCCACCTCCGCCGCGTCCCACTGCTAAGGGGACAGCGCGCAGAAGGATTTTAAGGGGACAGCGCACGGAAGGATTTTTTTTTTTTAATCAGCGCGGCATTTAATAAAAAAAACGCAATTCGCTGGCAGGCCACCTAAAACAACTCGGCGGGCCCGCGGGCCACGGGTTGAAGACCCCTGTTCTAGAGGGTGCTAAATAAATAAGAAGTGGATTCTGATTGGTTGCCCTGAGCAACATCACATGTGAAGTAGAATACACATCTTAGTAAATTTCCCACTGTGGGGTTTGTTTACTAAGATGGGAGTTCTATTTCAGATGGAATGTTGTTATGGGAAACCAATCAGAATCTACTTACTTATTGAGCACATTATAGAAGATAATAAATAGACTCTGATTGGTTGCCCATAGCAACATCCTATGGGTGAGACTTATTACAGCACAAAGGGGGTTATTCTGGTTCACTCCTTCTGGCAAATTCCTTCTCAAATGGACAAAACCATGTGCACTTAAGAAGGAATTTGCCAGAAGGAGTGAACCAGAATAACCCCAAAGAGAGATAAAGGGCCTTATTTTGGTTCATTCTTTCTGACAAAATCCTTCTTAGATGGACAAAACCATGTGCACTGCAGGGGGGCAGATGTAACATGTGCAGAGAGAATTAGATTTGGGTGAGTAATTTTGTTTCTGTGCAGGGAAAATACTGACTGCTTTATTTTTACACTGCAATATAGATCTCACTTTGAAGTAAAACCCCACCCAAATCTAATTCTCTCTGCACATGTTACATCTGCCCCACCTGCAGTGCACATGGTTTTGCCCATCTAAGAAGGATTTTGTCAGAAAGAATGAACCAAAATAAGGCTCAAAGTACCAATCAATAGGATTCCTTAATTTTTCAAACACAGCCTGTAAATCAACATAAGCTGATTGGCCCCAAGCTGCCCAACCTGAGTGAAGTCTCGTCCATGAGCTTGGCTGCGAATGCATTTTCAGCCATGCACAGCGGTTTCAGCCAACCCCATAGCGAAGGCCATGGGGAGAAGGAAGCCACTGATGCTATAAGCTGCGCTTCCTCCCAAGGGCCGGGGTAAGCCTATGTTTTCTTGAGCACTCCTTACGGATGTCTTCGTGCGGACAGCTCAAGCACAAGCACAGCGTATCATGCGCATGTGGGGGTCATCTGATAATTACTTGTGCTGCGAATTCACAGCAGAGCAAACAGGTCTGAATCAGGCCCATAGCACATTGCTGCCCACACAAGGCATGATTCTTACACTGTTCCTATTATGGGAGTTTTGTGGGGGTGTTTATGCAAGTGGCTCGCAGTCACAAGTGCACAGCTACACAAGCTACATACTGTAAGCTTAAACTTTCTTGGACCAGACACCCAATCTGGGACCAATAATGCAGACCCTGGACACATCCCGCCTACGTTTTGAAGAACAGTGCCAGGTGTTGCTCCCCAAATGCTGAAGCATGTCACTCCTACAGCTGCTGATGGGGCTGTGACCAATATCGCAAACCCATTCTTCACAAATGCAGTCCCTTAGGGGTGTTTAAAGAGAGGAGGAGGCCCGTGTGCAGCTTCTTTGTCTGGGTCCTTTCCTCTCTGCTGAGCAATAGAGGGTTTAGGCACCCATTGAGACACCACATTATCAGCTTTGTAAATACACCATTGAATTATGTCCAAAATATCTTAGCAGTTTTCATATTTACACATTACTGTATATTGTATTTGTGACTCGGTAATACCACAGGACACGCTCCAAGTGATCATATTGAGCTGCAGATTGGCCAATCAAGACAGGAGATTCCCCTAACATGCAGTGCCGACGACAGATCATAGTGATTGATTCAAAAGTTGTACTTACTATCTAGCGCCAGCTTTCTTCATAGCTTTGTTATTTCTTAATAAGTGGTTTAAATGCACAGTAAACGTAACGTGTATTACTGTGTAGTTTGTTCAGATATCTGTTTTGTGTAGATGACATACTGTACGTAATCTTTAATGAGAAAATCCTGAATGAGATATCTTTTGAATATTTACATGTGGATCATGTTATATACAGAATATAGCTGCTGCATTAGAAAAATATTGTCATCATTTTATCTAACTAATGAGTTTGAAATAATATTTATTACAGTCACATTTACCTTTCCCGTATTAATCATGATGTGTTATACTTACATGCCAGAGTGTTAGACGGTAGTGGCGAAACTTGGCATCCAGTGAGGATGAAGTGCTATATAATTCCATATTACATCAACTTGTGATGTCTGCAATGTACCATAAGCATTTATAGCTAGGATTATCTCTCAGCAAAAAATGTATAATGTTAGACATGCACAGAAACCTGTTGCGTTTGTTGACAAATGTTATTGAAAAATGGGGTAACCAATTACTGGTGGATTAGGCCCAATGTAAGGTCTGAACCAGGGGGCCTCCCTCGTTGTCCCTAATGTTTGTTCCCTGCACATTTCCCCTCCTCTGTTACAATGAGCCAATTAGGCAACTAGGTGTAAAACATGGGAAAGAGCTGTACTCCTGTGTTAATTTATAGTCTAAACGAAATTTTGGACTTTACATTGCTTATTGTTCGCAAGTTATGTAACATTAACCCTTGAAGTTGTTGGCAGTCACAGCTACATTTTAATTTGTATGTGCACATTTTTTTCTTACACTAGGTGAAGGGCACATTTGCATTCTCCCCATTTCAACACGCCCCCCCGCCCCGCTCTGACCGGTCTGGCCGGCGCACGGGCGCCTGGATGACGTCACTGAGGCTCGGGATGGCGCACATGCTGGGAGCTGCTGTATTCACTGGGTAACATGTCACTGATCACCCCTATATATGTAAGTACCTTGTCTGCATTTTGTATGTCTTGATAAAGGGTCTATGACCCGAAATGTTGGCTAAAGCAAACACTGTATTGGGCTCATTTATTTCACGTTGACTTCCATTACCTGTGATGAGTGTCCTGGAGATATCTGTATCTTATACATATTCCATTTGGAAAACCGGGCACCATCCAAGCTGCATAATCAAGCAGGAGTGCCAAGCAAGCTTGATAAATATATATATATATATATATATATATATATATATATATATATATATATAATCTCCACTGCTGGTCGGCACTCGTTTCAATGGGCCAAGTCCAGGTGCACTCTGCAATATAACATACAGGTCCAAAGAAAGAGGCACTCCGGTGATGATTTCAAAAGTGGTTGTATTGATAGCACCAAGCGCTTTCGGGGATGAAAGCCCCTTCCTCAGGGCACAACAGCAACAACCAATATTACAACAATCCCCCAAATAAATACCTTATCCTGTGCAGCAGCCGCCCCTTCGTATCGCGCGCCGGCATTCGACTCGCCGGAAGTCGTCATCCAGAAACTTCCGGTGGGACGCGCTGTCAGCCAACGGGGAGTGTTCATGCGTTCCACCCGTCGCTGGCTTGCGTTCCACCCATCTTCCGGACATCCTCTTCCCTGCTGAGACCGTTGCCAGGCGCCCTAAGATACAAAAGATGAGGCTTATACTAAACAGGAAGTGTGCAACCCAAATCACATATAATCCATAACGTTACAAAACATAAACATATGTGCAAAAAAATACACCAAAAAAATACATGAAAAATACCAGAAACATAAACAAACAAAAACAGTTATCGATGGCCAGGTTGTCAGATGGAATGTCAGAACTAGCCGATATGTGTATAAGACACATGACCCCAGTGTACATAGGTGAAGATGCCACCATAATGATAAGGAACTAAGTCAGACTGTTCCAGTTAATTTTTTCATTGAGACCCCCGGGATTCGTGGTCCCAAGTCTCATAATCCACTGTGATTTCTTTATCAGCAAAATTTTTGCCCGGTCCCCTCCCCTTAATGACACAGGGACGTGGTCTATCATAAAATAGCGGAGGGACTCCAGTGGGTGATTTAATGCTTTAAAGTGGCGGGCCACAGGTTGGTCGATATTACGGCCCCTAAGTGCTAGACCTATAGAAGATCTATGGCCTCCCATGCGTTCTTTAAATTTACGTGTGGTTTGGCCCACATAGTAAAGTCCACAGGGACACACTACTATGTAGACCACGTGGGTAGAGTTACATCCCAACACAAATCTGATGTCATATCTCTTGTCATTGTGTGGGTGTTTAAAACTCTTACAGGGGATCAGCAGTTTGCAGGTAGCGCAATCACTGCATTTATAGCATCCTGGTGCTTTAAAGTAGATGTTGGGGCATCTTTTTTTGCCCATATCGGTAATATCCGTACGTACCAGCCGATCCCTCAGGTTACTGCCCCGTGAAAATGCCACAATCGGTCTTATGTGTTTAAATCCTGGGAGGTCAGTATCAGTACTAACAATGGGCCATAAAGCCTTAGTGGCCCGTTGGATCACAGGGTTCGAAGTAGAGTATTTACAGACTAGTGGGATCTTGTTTTCATCCGCCCTGGGCTTCGGAGTAAGAAGATCATTACGATCCATTCTCAAGACCTGTTCTTTAGTTTCCTCAAGTAACTCCTTCTGGTACCCCCTGCTCTCAAATTTGTGTACTACCTCATCCAAACTCTGAGATACACTTTCCTTGTCACTAGTGACCCTGGCTGTGCGGATCATCTGCGACAGGGGGAGGCCTCTTTTCAGAGCTTTGGGGTGGAAGCTAGATGCTTCCAAAAGAGTGTTACAATCAGTGGGTTTATTGTAAATGCTCGTGGTGATGTAACCATCAACAATCGTCAGATCCACATCCAGAAAGTTCGCCCTTACTGGATCACAGGTGTATGTAAATTTAATAAAAGGGCTTGAAACATTGATTTCAGTCATAAGACGATTCAGGGATTTCAAAGCCGCAAGTTCTTCCTTATTCAGGTTGGGGCGTACTGCCCTAGGCGTAGCAAGGAAACGTGACACAGAGTCCTCCATCAACCGGGTAAATGATTTAATAGAACTATTATGAGAGATAGGGTCAAACTTGGACCTTACAACCTTCTTGATGAATGGATCGAAAATGGAAACAGTGTCCATCACTATAGACTGCTGGAAATGCTCCTTGAGTCTCAGTCTCCTTGCGAACTGATGCATCTCAAGTTTCCAGCTAAATTCATCAAAGTTTGAGACGGAGCATGATTTATTTTTTTCAGATCCTTCCATTAGTGACCAAATGCTAATGTACACTAGATACATAGACGATGTCTTTGTATTGTGGACAGGTGGGGCGGAGAGTTTCAATCGTCTTATGACTGAAATCAATGTTTCAAGCCCTTTTGTTAAATTTACATACACCTGTGATCCAGTAAGGGCGAACTTTCTGGATGTGGATCTGACGATTGTTGATGGTTACATCACCACGAGCATTTACAATAAACCCACTGATCGTAACACTCTTTTGGAAGCATCTAGCTTCCACCCCAAAGCTCTGAAAAGAGGCCTCCCCCTGTCGCAGATGATCCGCACAGCCAGGGTCACTAGTGACAAGGAAAGTGTATCTCAGAGTTTGGATGAGGTAGTACACAAATTTGAGAGCAGGGGGTACCAGAAGGAGTTACTTGAGGAAACTAAAGAACAGGTCTTGAGAATGGATCGTAATGATCTTCTTACTCCGAAGCCCAGGGCGGATGAAAACAAGATCCCACTAGTCTGTAAATACTCTACTTCGAACCCTGTGATCCAACGGGCCACTAAGGCTTTATGGCCCATTGTTAGTACTGATACTGACCTCCCAGGATTCAAACACATAAGACCGATTGTGGCATTTTCACGGGGCAGTAACCTGAGGGATCGGCTGGTGCGTACGGATATTACCGATATGGGCAAAAAAAGATGCCCCAACATCTACTTTAAAGCACCAGGATGCTATAAATGCAGTGATTGCGCTACCTGCAAACTGCTGATCCCCTGTAAGAGTTTTAAACACCCACACAATGACAAGAGATATGACATCAGATTTGTGTTGGGATGTAACTCTACCCACGTGGTCTACATAGTAGTGTGTCCCTGTGGACTTTACTATGTGGGCCAAACCACATGTAAATTTAAAGAACGCATGGGAGGCCATAGATCTTCTATAGGTCTAGCACTTAGGGGCCGTAATATCGACCAACCTGTGGCCCGCCACATTAAAGCATTAAATCACCCACTGGAGTCCCTCCGCTATTTTATGATAGACCACGTCCCTGTGTCATTAAGGGGAGGGGACCGGGCAAAAATTTTGCTGATAAAGGAATCACAGTGGATTATGAGACTTGGGACCACGAATCCCGGGGGTCTCAATGAAAAAATTAACTGGAACAGTCTGACTTAGTTCCTTATCATTATGGTGGCATCTTCACCCAGGCGGCCTATGTACACTGGGGTCATGTGTCTTATACACATATCGGCTAGTTCTGACATTCCATCTGACAACCTGGCCATCGATAACTGTTTTTGTTTGTTTATGTTTCTGGTATTTTTCATGTATTTTTTTGGTGTATTTTTTTGCACATATGTTTATGTTTTGTAACGTTATGGATTATATGTGATTTGGGTTGCACACTTCCTGTTTAGTATAAGCCTCATCTTTTGTATCTTAGGGCGCCCGGCAACGGTCTCAGCAGGGAAGAGGATGTCCGGAAGATGGGTGGAACGCAAGCCAGCGACGGGTGGAGCGCATGAACGCTCCCCGTTGGCTGACAGCGCGTCCCACCGGAAGTTCCTGGATGACGACTTCCGGCGAGTCGAATGCCGGCGCGCGATACGAAGGGGCGGCTGCTGCACAGGATAAGGTATTTATTTGGGGGATTGTTGTAATATTGGTTGTTGCTGTTGTGCCCTGAGGAAGGGGCTTTCATCCCCGAAAGCGCTTGGCGCTATCAATACAACCACTTTTGAAATCATCACCGGAGTGCCTCTTTCTTTGGACCTGTGTATATATATATATATATATATATATATATATATATATATATATATATATATATATATATATATATATATGAGAGAGAACAGACTCTTGTTTTGCGCCACAACCACAGATTTTATGGTTACTGTGTCTGACTTAGAAGATCCCTTGTTGGATGGGGGAAGAAAGGAAAGGTATGGATTGCAATTGTAAGGTGGTGCCCTTTTGATGACCTTAGTGATTAGATCAACATAGCCTTGTAATGAATCGTAAAACAAGCAAAGTAAAGTCCAAAATTTCGAAACATTTATTAAAAAAGTCTCTTAGTCCACACAATAGTGGTGACTGTTCCAGACTATTTAAAGGTTCATTGGTGTATTTCAGATATTTCACAATACCCAACGCGTTTTGTCCCTAGGTGGGACTTCATCAGGGGTTCGCTATAAACATATAAAAAACATACTTCAGAAAAATATTTTCAACAGATTTGTACATTCATTATAACAGCATTGAAATTTCAGTTCTTAGGACTTCACTTTACAATATGACAGACAATAATTGATTAGGCTTGGTCCTCTTGATTCATTGACTAACAGAGAGGAACTTAAAGGAGTGGAGATAAGAACAGGTGAAGACAAAACAGGGTACAGACTATTAATTTAATCTATTTTATGTCTATCTAGTTACATACCATACATCGACTTTGAAATTTGAAGGAAACGATTTAAAGTGATAGAGTAAGTAATCAAAAATCCAATAGTAGTATCTTCATTCTATGCCGTTAACAACATAAACTCAAACCTAGAATGGGGAATCCCTTCCTCCCTAATAAACCTAGACCTTGGAGTTAAAGTGTAACATGTACCATTCTCCTAAAATCAATGTAATGTTTCTAATAGGTTTCTCTGAATAGGTACCTCTGAATTTTTTACAAGGACCTAAAATAAAATCATCTTATTGTGGACACAGTCCTATTTGCGAAAGTCGTTGGAATTTATTGTTGTGTTATCTGGTGGTATGTAACTAGATAGACATAAAATAGCTGAAATTAATATTCCGTACCCCGTTTTGTCTTCACCTGTTCTTATAGCCACTCCTTTAAGTTCCTCTCTGTTAGTCAATAAATCAAGAGGACCAAACCTTTGTCAAAAGGTGCACGCTGCACCGAAACAGCAGCCGTCAAGGGATGCTGGCTAAGGAGCCTATACAGTAATGGTGCTGTCTATTGCCTAAGGATGTCTTACTGTCATATGAATTGTCATGCCATGTGATCGATTGGTCTGCTATGACTTATTAATACTTTTTTCTTGAACATTTATATTGGAGTCCAGTGCTGGTTTTATCCACATGGAGGAGGAATCTTTCTTGGATGTAAATTTTCTATGATGTATTGACCGGGCACGGAACCTTTGCTGGGAAAGTGTTGTGCAGCATATATATATATTTATATCTAAAAGAAGGAAGAAGTGGGCGCTCCAATAGTGTATTACCATTATTTTTATTTTTAAAAGGTTTTTATTGGTATAAAACAGAATAAACACATGGGGTCATGTACTGCAGCATGCGGCTGTTACCTGCCCCTGGCTTAACAGCATGAACCGAGTACTCCGTACTTACAAACGTAGGAGAGGTTACACTCCACACTCAGCTCCGTTACAGTTCCACAGACACAAGCTTCACAGAGAGACTAGGCCACGCCCCTTACTGGGCGTGGCCTAGCATCTCTGTGAAGCTTGTGTGAGTACGGAGTACCAATAAAAACCTTTTAAAAATAAGTGGTAATACACTATTGGAGCGGACACTTCTTCCTTCTTTTAGATATAATTGACCCGGTGGATTCGGGAACTACATAAAGTGGAGCAGTCGGCTTAGAAAACAAGCATAAGTGATTACCCATTTAAAGGAACTCTCACTACAGGTGGAAGGAATTAAGACACCTGACTCTCTGTTGCATACAGGAATTACCCCCTGTCGGACTGGTATCATTTTGATCTCTATACTATTTGAATATTTATCTTTGCGCATTGTCATTTTTCTCCATATATATTTATAAATATATATATATAGGTGGAGATGGTGCGGCACTCACGGCGAAATAAAGTCACTCTTACAAGAGATGTGATCAACGTTTCAATTTTTATAAAAAAGTCAATTTTTTCATAAAAATTGAAACGTTGATCACATCTCTTGTAAGAGTGACTTTATTTCGCCGTGAGTGCCGCATCATCTCCACCTACATACCCTATCCTGTGAGGGCACCGGCTACAGTTATCTACCTTCACTGGGAGTGCCGATTCCTGGACGTCTAAAATATATATATATATATATATATATATATATATATATATATATATATATATATATATATATATATATATATATATATATACAGGGCCGGACTGAGTCCAGAAATCGGCCCTGGCATTTTGAGCACACAGGACCACCTGCAACAGGCGGGACCCGTGTGCGGCAAAGCCGCACGGTGAAAGAAAAAGTGGCCTCATGAAAAGGAGGTGTGGCATCACAAAAAGGAGAACATATTAACCATGTATGGAAAGTGCAAAAAGGGTCTGACGAGTAACAATGGAAATAAAGCTGAGCAATAGTATTTGTGCAACTTTAAAGGTATGGGGCAAGTAGTTTAACCTCCTGATGGCTGCACCGCTTATAGTAGGAGAAAGGATCCATCTATTATGGAAGCAGCTGGGTAGTGTAAGGTCTCCCACCCTAGAAGAGCTCCCACAGCAGGAAAGCCTAGTTAGCGGGGAGAGCACAGCATGTGGGGAGAGCGCGCTGCTGCAGGATCGTCCAGCCACCAGGGAGAGGGAGCTGCTGCGTCTGCAGAGCACAGTCCATGGGCACAGGACCACGCATCCGCAGCAGCATCGCTCAGCTGACACTGAGGTAAGAGCTGACCGCAAGTCGCTGAGCAGGCGCAGGCAGGCACTCACCAAGTCCAGCGGGGTCCCCTGGGCAAAGGGAGGCAAGTGGGCTGCGGTGTTCAGAGCCGCACAAAATCTCCAGTTCTCTAGCCTCCGGTTGCAGCAAAGCACAGGCCGGATCAAATGTGCGGCAGTCGCGTCATGACATGGACGCCCGGCGCTCAGCACAGGATGTGGTGCTGTTAACACTAAATCCTGAGCGTATAGCTTCACAAAAGTGGCCCACTAGGCCATCGGCCCTGTGTATATATGTATATGTATGTATGTATATATATATATATATATATATAACGTGGAGATGGCGGCACTCGGATGGAGACAAAAGAGACAGGAGACCTTGTTTCCCGACGTTTCAAACCTCAGTAGGTTTTTTATCAAGGTGCAATAGACAACTCAAACAACGTGCAACACATACCTTTATGCTGATCACCGCTGTTCACCCGGCGCCCCTCCTGGCGCTGCAAAATTACGTCACTCAGGACGGAAGCCGATGAGCCCGTGAAGGGTTTTCCTGATCTGCAACATAACAAACATACCAAAATATCAATAGTGTTAAAAACGTTAAAGTGCAACAGTGTTAAGAGCATACAAACTACAACAGTATGCACAGATGTTTAATTCATGTAAAAAATTACAATGAACGTGTACTTATATGATATGGTGAAAATATGGATAAACTATATAAAAAGTTTTAAAAATTCAAGTGCACAACATGCAATACTCTGGCATTGCGGGCCATAATAACCGCCCGCCGGGACTAATCGGGATGAGTCTAAAGTCAATGTATCCCTTTCAAAAATCATGTGAAATGATGTGGACACAACCTTCCTGGTGAGCTCGTATCACCGGGCTATAGCGCTATATCTGTCACCTCAAGGACAAAATGTTACTATAAGTACATGAAGGCAGTCTGATGGTACCCCAATGTTTTAAAGAAAATAAGACAGCCCGGAGTGCTCATTGAGCCCCCGGGGGGACAGCGTGTCAAGGCGAAAAATCCAACGACTCTCCGCCTTGCACAGCATGAGACCCCTATTCCTACCTCGTTTCAGTGGGGGGATCTGTTCAATGATCCTGTGTCTAAGGGAGGACAATGTGTGCCTGGCCTGTAAGAAATGCCTGGCTACAGGCTGATCGCTGGAGCCCAATGACAGGGCTTGCTTTATGGCTGACCTGTGGGTGGCAGCTCTTTCCTTAAATGCCTGAATGGTCTTGCCCACATCATGTTGGCCACACGGGCAACTAATCAGATAGACAACGAAGTCTGAGGAGCAGGACACTCACTGTCTAATTTTGAAGGGTTTACCCGAGTAAGGGTGCCAAAATGTGTCCCCAGGAGACATGTAGTTACATGTAGTGCAACCACTACACTTAAAGCACCCAACCTTAGGGGTTCCCAAAAATGTAGATCTAGCAGATGCTGTGTTGTCTAATACGTAATTTTTGACTAAATAGTCTTTAAAGTTCTTTCCCCTGGTGTATGCACACATTAATTTAGTGTTCTGTAAAGATCGCAGGGCTGGTTCAGTGCGAATGATGGGCCAATAGGATTTGGACATTTTATTGATGGCGTGACTTTTGGGATGGAATTAATTGACCCATATCAACTTTTCGCCTTTCTGTGGTTTAGATGATACTAAAGCCTGTACCCTAGAGATAGACAGAACTTTTCGTTTGGATTTTAACAGGGCCTCCATCTTGTACCCACGGGCACTGAATTTCTCTATCATGGTGGAAAGGGCAGTTTCTAACTCACCTTTCCACCATGATAGAGAAATTCAGTGCCCGTGGGTACACGGGCCCTGTTAAAATCCAAACGAAAAGTTCTGTCTATCTCTAGGGAACAGGCTTTAGTATCATCTAAACCACAGAAAGGCGAAAAGTTGATATGGGTCAATTCCTTCCATCCCAAAAGTCACGCCATCAATAAAATGGCCAAATCCTATTGGCCCATCATTCGCACTGAACCAACCCTGCGATCTTTACAGAACACTAAATTAATGTGTGCATACACCAGGGGAAAGAACCTTAAAGACTATTTAGTCAAAAATGACGTAGTAGACAACACAGCATCTGCTAGATCTACATTTTTGGGAACCCCTAAGGTTGGGTGCTTTAAGTGTAGTGGTTGCACTACATGTAACTACATGTCTCCTGGGGACACATTTTGTCACCCTTACTCGGGTAAACCCTTCAAAATTAGACAGCGAGTATCCTGCTTCTCAGACTTAGTTGTCTATCTGATTAGTTGCCCGTGTGGCCAACATGATGTGGGCAAGACCATTCGGGCATTTAAGGAAAGAGCTGCCGCCCACAGGTCAGCCATAAAGCAAGCCCTGTCATTGGGCTCCAGCGATCAGCCTGTAGCCAGGCATTTCTTACAGGCCAGGCACACATTGTCCTCCCTTAGACACAGGATCATTGAACAGATCCCCCCACTGAAACGAGGTGGGAATAGGGGTCTCATGCTGTGCAAGGCGGAGAGTCGTTGGATTTTTCGCCTTGACACGCTGTCCCCCCGGGGGCTCAATGAGCACTCCGGGCTGTCTAATTTTCTTTAAAACATTGGGGTACCATCAGACTGCCTTCATGTACTTATAGTAACATTTTGTCCTTGAGGTGACAGATATAGCGCTATAGCCCGGTGATACGAGCTCACCAGGAAGGTTGTGCCCACATCATTTCACATGATTTTTGACAGGGATACATTGACTTTAGACCCATCCCGATTAGTCCCGGCGGGCGGGTATTATGGCCCGCAATGCCAGAGTATTGCATGTTGTGCACTTGAATTTTTAAAACTTTTTATATAGTTTATCCATATTTTCACCATATCATATAAGTACACATTCATTGTAATTTTTTACATGAATTATACATCTGTGCATACTGTTGTAATTTGTATGCTCTTAACACTCTTGCACTTTAACGTTTTTAACACTATTGATATTTTGGTATGTTTGTTATGTTGCAGATCAGGAAAACCCTTCACGGCTCATCGGCTTCCGTCCTGAGTGACATCATTTTGCAGCGCCAGGAGGGGCGCCGGGGGCCGGGTGAACGGCGGTGATCAGCATAAAGGTATGTGTTGCACGTTGTTTGAGTTGTCTATTGCACCTTGATAAAAAAAACTACTGAGGTTTGAAACGTCGGGTAACAAGGTCTCCTGTCTCTTTTGTCTCCATCCGAGTGCCGCCGTCTCCACGCTGTTTGTATAGGCGCCTGCTGAGTGCAGGGGCTTTTAACGGAGGGCACCGGGATTCCTTGCTCATTACAACCTGCATACCTACGGAGTGCCGCATATATGAAAATTACTATATATATGTCCAATTATGCCGGCACTCCGATATCCTCAACTGCTCTGGTGCCACAAATGTTATTCATATACGGTCCAATAAAGAGCACTCAGGAGACTTCTCAACGGATACAACAAATCTGTATTGAAAGGTGGATGAACGTTTTTCGGGACTGTAGTCCCTTCCTCAGATAACCTACATCCTGTGTGTGTGTGTATATATATATATATATAATGTGTGTGTGTGTTTGTGTATAGCAAGTAGTATTACCATAAGTTTTTTTATTCTCACACACATGCAACAGTACACTTTATAAACAAAGTGACATTGTGTTGTCTGATTGGCTGCAGGCTGATTGGCTGCAGCCAATCAGACGCCCATCTCAAACTTATGGACACATAGACAAGCAGAATATTCTGGTTAATAGCACACACCTGAAAAAGTAGACATCACTTGAAATTTGTAATTAGAACTATTAGAGAGAAATCACACATAGGGCCTTATTCTACTTCACTCTTTCTGACAAAATCCTTCTTAGATGGACAAAACCATGTGCACTGCAGGGGGGCAGATGTAAAATGTGCAGAGAGAATTAGATTTGGGCGAGATATTTTGTTTCTGTGCAGGGTAAATACTGGCTGCTTTATTTTTACACTCCAATATAGATCTTTCTTTGAAGTAAAACCCCACCCAAATCTAATTCTCTCTGCACAAGTAACATCTGCCCCCCCTGCAGTGCACATGGTTTTGTCCATCTAAGAAGGAATTTGTCAGAAAGAGTGAACTAGAATAACCCCCATAGTGATGTATGTGAAAAAAAAGTCAGGAGCCAATCAGGGCTTTGATGCAATCCTTTTCAAATTCTTTATTGGCATAAGTAATAGAAGACAGCGGCACTTTTACGAAACACTGCATGAGAAAACACAGTTGGGTAGGAGGGGGGAAAATAAAACCATTCCAAGATGATTGAGCTGTCTTCAGACAAGGCAACTCATACGTCAGAGTATCACTGAGCTTTGACCGTATCCCTATGTAGAACTTACTCCCATCTGTAGAGCGTTTTCTGCAGTTTGACATTCAGCGTAAAATTATAAATACCTTTTGAAAGTGTAGAAAATGTTAGAAATGTTTTCTGTACAAAATTTACAGAGTAAGACCCTCTTCGATCCCGTCCTGCCCTCCCCAATATTGTGATTATCAGTCTAGCATTTTTCTTTCATGACTGCACAGCTACTTATATCCATCTTCCACCACAATATTGCAAACAAAATAATCACATATACATCCATTCTGCAGAAATCTGACATTTAATGGAGCAGTCAGCTGTTACTGTACAACATGAGAATTAATTATGCTTAAGTGTACTGGTTAAGTGTACACGTGGAGGCTGACATTTTTTAGACTGAAACAATTTATTGAAACAATTTATTGAGAAGACTATCAAATCCCTGTCCCATGCCTCTGGCTCCTAGTGAGGTAATAGTCTGCTGTCTTACGACACTTGGTTGACCACACAAAATGGCTGCTTCCATTCTGTTTAGGAGCAAAGTATTTTTTAAGGAGCAATTACAGCTTTTAGCAGAGGAATGAAATTAGTTGTTATTTTGTACAAATCCCAACGAGTTGCACATAGGGTAAGTACTGCTTGAGAAAGCTTCTTAGCTGGAGGAGCAAATTAAGTTACTGAACTGATACCCAGCTGAGGTAATTCAAGTGAAAATAACAAAAATGAACACAAGGCAAAGAAAACGGCTGCATGTTTCAGATAGAATTTTTTTTTAACTATGTAATCTTCCATGTTTACACTCTCATACTCCCAAGTCGAATACAGCTGTATTAGACTTCATGTGATAGGTTTGGATTGGATTTGCCCTTCGGCAAACCCTCAAGTGTGACACCTTCCATCTTGCAGCTAATGTTCTGCTACCAATTTTCTGCTTAATTTAGTCTGGCAGTTACCTATGCTAGATTAATTAAGTGTTGGTAAAAAAAAGCCCTCCCTACTCATCAATTGATTAATTCAACCTAGGTTACGGTAATAATAAATTAAGTGGGTAGTTCATAAGCAAAACGTTTTATACTAAGTGGCAGGAATCATGTTACAGATACAAAGGTAGAGACAGAGACAGCAGTTCCGGCGTGTTCACTAGATTCTCATTGGTCATTTGTTGTTTTGTGGGGTTCTATTATATATATTTATACCGCTGGCACCATATCGAAGCACATTCTCATAAATACAGATTCCTCAGCTAAATGTATAGTTGATATGTCTAAGCATAGTTTATTTTCACTATTGTAGCCCAGCCTCTCATTAAATCATTAATGCCTTACTATATTGTTTTACTACTAACTTCTATGTCATCTTCAATAAAAATGGGACTGTAATTGGCACCCAGTTCAGGAATAAACAAAAAGAGTTTCAAGTGACTCTTTCCAGGAGAGACTCACAATTCACTAACTTCTGCCTCTCATGTTACTGCCTCAAAATGGCCCCTTTACAGACTGTAATGCATATGTCATTTTAGGCTTTAGTATTTTTATTTATTTTCATTGAAGTTTGAGGAGAGTTTAGTCATAGGCATAGCTACTATAGGTGCAGAGGGAGTGGCCACTATCTCAGAGAAGTATTCCCTGGACTCTGTCTGGTGGGAGGATTTCCCTACAGAACTGCACCCTGCAGTCTCCGCCTACATCCTGTGCTGCCCACACAATCGTCTCTGTATATGCAGGGAGGTGAGGTGACATCTGGATTCCCAGCACACCAGTGGCAGTGTTAGGGATGCGGTTAGATCTCCTTTGTTATTAGGTGCTCGATGTAGTTATTGGCAATGGTGGGAGACAGAGTGATCAGTGATGGTGAGGATAGAAACCTAGGTGCTCCAGGGCGTTAATTCTGTGTGGTGGCAATGTGTAGCTAGCATGTGGCAATGGGACCCCTGGAGAAATTTGACCAGCACCTGGTAACTCTACGGATGACTGACTTACACAGTGCACAGAGTAGCATCACAATTGTGTGTGTGGTGTGTACAGAAATGATGGGGGGGGGGGGGGGGCGGCATTGGTGCTAAGTGTGCTCAGTAAGGGAGGGCTGAATGTGCTCAGCAATTTGGGTAAGGGGTACAGGGGGAACTAAGTATGCTCAGTAAATGGGGGAGGGGGTAAAGCAGGTGCTAGGTTAGACTAGCAAGGGAAGGGTCTCCTTCATAATTTTACTATTGGTTCCGAACAGATCAAGTTACAACTCCCCTGTGCTTAATCACAGCTTTTCTCTGCTTGTGTGATGAGGATTACTACAGGCCAGGCATATGCTGTCACTACATAGACGTGTAGTACATGTTACTTGCTACACTCTTATTAAGGGCAATATTTCACCAAACAGCTATGAACATTTTGTACATCTCTACTTACTAAAGCAAAGGGCGAGATGTATTAAAATGAAAATGCGGTAAAACCCCCGGTTTACTGCATTTTCATATGTACTATTACCAACCACACCGATATCCGAGGGCAGGGTATCGCCACCTTTGGGTGACGATACCCTATAGAAGCCTATGTGCTTCTTTTTGCCACCAGCCACCTCAGCCGCAACCCTGCCTCCTCGCCGACCCCCCTCCCTCCCTCCCTTGAGCTTACCTTCCTGAAAGGTCCTCCTGGAAGGTAAACCCTGGAAGGTAAACACAGCCGGACATCTTTCCGGCTGCAGGGGGAGGAGGAGGCGCCTGCTTAGCTGTCCACGGCGTGAGGGGAGAAGCAGGTGGCAGGGAGGTGACTGCGACCGCACCGTGATGCCAGCCGCATGTTAGTAAATATGCGCTTGCATTGCGGCAGGCGGGTGGCGAAGGGCGGCGATGTATTTTAATACATCCTGCCCAAAATCAGCAGTGTGTGGAGATCAGCAATTACACTAAGGGCCTAATTCAGGTTGGTTTGCAAAAGCAAAATCCTTCTTTAATGGGCAAAACCATGTGCACTGCAGGTGGGGCAGATGTAACGTGCAGACGGAGTTACATTTGGGTGAGGTGTGTTCAGACTGAAATACAAACTGCTGTGTTTTACTCTGCACAGAATGCTGGCGAATATTCAATTCACCATGGCCGCTCCCAACAAGCGGCTGCACACGCAGGGGAGCAAATGGACCAGAATAGGGTCCAAAGTAACATGTAGAAAAGTACTTTCATGTTTACATGTTTTATCTAATAGATATTTATTTACATTTTAAAAGGGTCACATGTTTTTTCTTACTGTTAAGGCTTTCCTGCAGTGAAGTTAGCTGTATCCTCCACACAGTGTGTTGTGAAGGTAAGCGCTACAGTAAGGATGCAGCAGGATGCATTTACCATAGAGATGGAGGTTCTTGCTTCAGTAAGCATGTAAAATGTCTTCAATTCCGGTGACTGGACTACAAGTTTCTTAACATAAATGCTGAAAACTTATACATTGACAATTTTTGTCAACATTAGTTACTAAATTCAACTTACATATACAGTACCAATGATTGGGACAAATTGCTACTCTCCATCATAGTCAACCTATGGTAGCTTGTGCATAGGATACTGTCAGGACTGGAGGACACACAGAAAGTACTGGGATACAGGCTCACTGACAGGATAGACAGAGGCACAAAGGACTGAGTGACATACACATTAACCATGCTAGAAGACAGTCTCACATGACAGATATGCTGAGAGGGGATGCGGTCATTTGGTCTACTGCATTATGGTAGAAAGTCATTAGGTCGAATCCATTAGGTCGACATGCTAAAAGGTCGACATGACTCTAGGTCGACATGGGAAAAGGTCGACATGATTCTAGTTCGAAAGGTCATTAGTTCGACAGGTCATTAGTTCGACAAGGTCATTAGTTCGACATTGTCTATGTCGACATTCACAAGGTCGACATGGAGTTTTTCACTGTTTTTTGAGCCAACATGTGCCGACAGGCGGTATTTCATGCCCTACCATCCACTAGGGCGTGGTTGGAGAATAAAATAGTGTGCCGAGCGTAGCGAGGCACCGTGCCCGACGCATTGCGAGCGTAGCGAGCGATGCGAGGGGATGCAGTGCACTTTAAACTGTGTCCATGTCGACTGTGTTGACATTCAGGTAAAAAAACAGTGAAAAACCCCATGTCGACCGTGTGAATGTCGACATAGACAATGTCGAACTAATGACCTTGTCGAACTAATGACCTTTCGACCTAGAATCATGTCGACCTTTTCCCATGTCGACCTAGAATCATGTCGACCTTTTAGCATGTCGACCTAATGGATTCGACCTAATGACTTTCTACCATAATGCAATAGACCAAATGATCCCAACCCGAGAGCCAGGTTCACAGGACAGACAGAAAAGTACTTGCAGACAGGCTCACATGATAAATGATAGTTACATGACAGTACTGAGATGCAAACTAAAAAATTGGACACAATGTGCTGGGATACAGTATCATAGGACAGACGGACACAGTGATAGGAGTCATACTTACAGGACAGACAGACACACTGGCAATGATGACAGACAAACTCAAAGATTGGACACACTGACAGTGCTAGGAGCCAGGCTCACGGGAAAGCCAAACACAGTGTATAGTGCTGGGAGACAGGCTCGCGGGACACTCACACACTGAGAGCACTCTCTGAAAGGCTCACAAGTCATACATAAACACTGACAGGTCTGGCAGTCATGCTCACGGAACAGAAAGAAACACAGATAGGTATATGTATTATCCTCAACTATGGGAGAAAGTGATACCGCTTCTCCCCATGTATGTGGCAGTGTGGGAAAGATGACAGGGGCGCTATGTGGGCCTGTTTATATCAACGCTACTATCTTTTATGGTGTGTACACACGGTACAATTCAGCATACAATTTTCACTATATAGTCCAAATCGCATTGGGATCGCAAGCAGATCGCACAGGTTTTTTTAACCTTGTGATCCCGATGCGCACTCCCGCATAGTCATTACTAACTGTCACATTTTAAAACATGCTGCATTCATTCCTACTATAGATCCACAGGTTGCCTGGAAAACATGCACCGTTGGTAGATCTTGAGGACAGGTTTGGCCACCCCTGCTCTAACATATGCGATAATTATGGCAAAGGACAGCTCTTGCGTTAAGAGCTGTCCTTTGCAGTGAGTCAGCGTGTCCCGGCGGCTCTCCTCTCCCTCCCTTACCCGGCTAATGCTGGTGCTGCTGCGGAGGGGGGGCTGGCTCTCCTCCTCCCTACACCCGGAAGAGGATCATAGTGCAGGGAGGAGGATGTCATAGGTCCGGGCAGCACAGCTCTGTGCTGCCCGGACATAGGTCAGGGGGGGTCGGTGCGGGGCAGTGGGGGTCGGTGCTGGGTGGAGGTGGGTCGCCTTAGAAGCCCATAGGCTTTAATGGGGCATCACCAGGTTTTTCTGACGATGCCACCCGCTGCGATAACCCGGTGGGGGATGCTTAGAGCATTCCAAAATGTGGTAAAAACCCCAATAACTGTGATAACTTGACTCTGCAAATTAGATCCTGTGGGGTTTATTTATGAAACGCTGGGTTGTAATATTATGTTTATGCCTGATATTTAAAAGAACAGTGCTATTACTAGCCATCGTGTTAGTAAAGAATTGGCCATTAAATATCAGGCATAAACCCCTATGTGCTCTCTAAAATGTATGAAATACAAAAATACAACAGTCTATACTATATCTTGTGTAGTGAACTTTCATTACGTGTCCCAGGCAGTGGTGGATTCTGGGGGAGGGAGCACTAAGGCTGCCCCCCCCACCCCCAGAGTTTACTAAGGGCTTCTGGTTGTCAGTCAGCTTGCCAGCCCTCGGCTTCAGTGCAGCTGGTGAATTGTAGCAGACCCTGCAGCTGCCAGCTAAATGAGGGCCGTTCAAGCAGCGGGGCAGCATGACTTTGCTACCTCACAGCGCAGCGTAGTCACCCGCCAGTGGAGCGGACTCCTGCACATGCCACACTGCAGAGACTCAAGCAGAGACAAATTGAGGGGGGGGGGGGGGGTTGCCCAGAGTGGAGCTAAGGCCGGCCCCCGGCCCATATCTGTATTTGCCAGTCAAAAGGTTTACCCCTCCTTTCATCCATTGACAGGAGCTCATAATACAGTAAGTTCATGTGGAGGTAGAAGCTGGAGTGTTTTAATGTTGTGACGATTGAAGTATAGTATAGTGATATAGTGCATTGCATAGGGGGAAGTAGCGCAGTGATGTAGTGCAATGTATAGGGGGATATAACCTAGTGAGAGTGTGATGTGTAGGGGGATATAGCGTAGTGATGTAGTGCGATGTGTAGGGGGATGTAGCGCAGTGATATAGTGCAATATGTAGGGCGATATAACGTAGTGATAGAGTGCGATGTGAAGGGGGATATCACGTAGTGATGTAGTGCGATGTGTAGGGGGATATAGCGTAGTGATGTAGTGCGATGTGTCGGGGGATATAGCGTAGTTATAGAGTGCGATGTGTAGGGAGATGTAGCATAGTGATAGAGTGCGATGTGTAGGGGGATGAACCGCAGTGATGTAGTGCGATGTGTAGGGGGATACAATGTAGTGATAGAGTGCGATGTGTAGGGGGATATAGCGCAGTGATATAGTGCGATGTGTAGGGGGATATAGCGTAGTGATAGAGTTCGATGTGTAGGGGGATGTAGCGTAGTGATAGAGTGCGATGTGTAGAGGGATGAACCGCAGTGATGTAGTGAGATGTGTAGGCGGATATAACGTAGTGATAGTGCGATGTGTAGGGGGATGTAGCGTAGTGATAGAGTGCAATGTGTAGGGGGATGAACCGCAGTGATGTAGTGCGATGTGTAGGCTGATATAACGTAGTGATAGAGTGTGATGTGTAGGGGATGTAGCGCAGTGATGTAGAGCAGGCAGCATGTACTGAGATGTAACCTAGTGATGCAGTGCATTGCGTAGGGGGATGTAATGTAGTGCGGTGCATGGGGGCATGCTCTGCTCTCTAGGAGCTGCTGCTGCCAGGAATAGACACTGCACATCATTGAGTGATGGGGGGTCCCCCAACCGCACATTCTGTATCCTGACTTAGAAATAATGATTTGACCTTAATAAATATATGGTATACAGCATTAATGAAATAATTTGATGTTAATGCATGACCAATATTTACATGTGCTACTGTTAAGGTGCCCATACACGTTGCGATTTTAACATGCGTTTTGAACTTTTAAAGTTCAAAACGCATTGCATCGGTTAAACTCGCACCATGTACCTGCGGGGATGCGATGCGCGTCCTCGCGGGTACAATATTGTATAGCACAAAAAGTATCTGCAGGCAGTACTTTTTGTGCTACATCGCATCGCATAATATTTGTAGTACATGCAATCGCACCTGCACAGTACAGTAAATCGCATCGCATCGCATCCCCCTACAAGTGCCAAAATCACACGGCACAAACGAAGTACAGAACGCACAGCACACATATCGGCACGTGTATGGGCACCTATACTCCACATTGAGTGGCCTATTTAACTTTATTTCCAAGACCATAGATCTCTAACATTTCTTTCTTTTACCTCCTTTCTTATTTTTATTTTTCTGCCTTTCTTTATTTCTTCTGCTTATTTCTTCTCTGACTCCATAGACAGGGTCTTGTTTTCAAGAAATGTGAGAGAATACAATAAAAGAGCATTAATGTTTATATTCCTATGAGAATGTGTCCCATTTCTGGGCCTGACAATACTCATGAGCAGTTTAGTTTGAACCGCTCAGTTGCAGACAGGTGCGACTCTGCGCTCATATATGTTCCACTTCCATTCATTATCATTTATTTTCCTCAAAATATGTTAAAAGAAAATGCACCGCCGGGCTCATACAGTATGTGCTGTTTCTCTTGGCTTTCACTTATTTGATTCTTAAATAAAATGCATCAAATCCTTGAAGCACTGTTTCATCTATGTTGTGCTGTAGTGATAGCACATAGGGAATATAGGGCGGGATTCCCTAACCTCTGCCAGTCCATCCCACCACACATTGCCGGGTACCACATTGTTAGTAATAGCATATGCACTAACATATGTGATTATTAATGCAAAGGACAGCTCTTCTGATAGGCAAAGTGCCACCGTCGCTGGATCTGCGACCCGGGAGTACATCTGTGCATGAACAGAGTGACGGTGGCAGCCGCGGGGCATGCTGGGAGGGATTCATGATGGGTCCCTGAAACAGCGCTGTGGAGTGAAGGCTTCTATAGCATACCTCCCAACTGTCCCACTAAACGCGGGAACGTCACGGTTTTTGAGGACGTTCCCACGTCCCTCCCGTGGCTGGCGGTGTCCCGCTGCGGAAGGGGGGGGGGGCAGTTGGGAGTCCCCCCAATCTGACAGAATAGACGCTGTGCACATGCGTACAGCATCTATTCAGAGGTGCACTGGCTGAAAACAGGGGTGCAACTTAATTTGCATAAGATGCACCCTAATTTGCATACGCCTCGCCCCGTTTGTCCCTATTCTTCAATTTAAAAAGTTATAAGGTATGCTATAGGGTAATACCAGCTTTCGATAACAATACCCTCTGCAGCGAAACGCTAACATGCAGGGTATAGTGCATTGAGATTTTTATCACATTTTTCCTTTAGTGCATCCTGGCCATAAGCTCTTGCAGTTTGCTAAATGGAAGAGTAGGGGATCTGCAGAGTTTCCTGTGGAGCAGAAATATGAGAGACAGCAGCACCCTTAGAACCTTCATTTGATTTCCTTCTCAGTTCTCAGTCCCTAATTTGAAACCTGAATTTTAACTGTTCATAAAAGGACACTACTTTGTGTGCCCAATTCTGCCGCATATACAGTATATGAGGCCAATTCACATTAAGATGGGCAGATACATTGGGCATATATATATATATATCGCATGCACAGATGATTTTCCCAAACATGGTGAAGCAGCAGTCACTGTCTGACAGCATATTCCACCAGTCCCAATCGACAGCTGAATGTTCCCAACCGGGGTCAACAACTGTTTTGTACCCATTCATTGGGATTATGGTTCTAAACTGCATGTGGGCACCTTCTGAAAGATCATGTAACAGGACACAGAACTACATGGATCATTTACCAAATGTATTGTATGTAAGATTAGGAAAAAAAACATGCAGCGTTAACATAAAATGCCTTGTAAACTTTCATATAAACTTTTCATAATTATTTCACCTCTTAACCATCAACAGGGCCTATATCTACTAACAGTACATTTTAGTGCAAAAATGGCAACTGTAGCCAATCAGCAAATAGCTTTTATCTGTCCAGTGCAAGTTAGATGGTGAAAGCAATTGTCTGATTGGATATAGAGGTATATTACACATTTTGCACCTAAATCCAATGTTAGTAATATAAACCTATTGAGTACAAAGTGGTAGTGCTTATTATTTATTGAATTAATATATATAAAGAATGAAAGATTAATTTGCTCCATGTAAATGTCCTCTGTACTGCATGAGGAAAGCAGCATGCCGTCAGTAGCTTAACAATGAACACAAGTAGACACAGATAAAAGACCAGTAATTCAAGACATCGTTCAACCATTCCAGTAACTAATGTACAATCTCCCACCAATCAATCAGATGCTTAAAACTGTAGAGTCTTCATATTTCCCCTATCAGTTTCGTTCATCAAAAACATCTTAAAAAAATAAAATTGATGTTTCGGAATCTCTGACGTTTGTCGTCCACAATCTGAGGAAAACAAACGCAAGATAGATGATTCTATATAGTCAAGAGATTTCCCCCCGTATGCATTAACTGCTAGAGATGGCCACAGGACCATGATATCACAGTATCCTGCAGCTTTTTCTAGCCAATTGGAGGTACATAATCAGGGGCGGTTTGGAGGTATGTGTGCAACTGGCCCTCAGAGATCAATACAGCGCATAGAGTGACCATCCGGAACTTGTAATAGCTGCGGTCAGAAACCCATCTTCTAATCTCCTAGCATGCCAATTTGTTGAAGAGGTTTTAGCTTCCATTTGCAACACTACCATTCACTGGTAGCCTAACACAGAACGGGCAGCACAGGGCGTTTCTCAGTTTACAGTGCAAGGCTCCAGCAACTTTCAATTTTTGCTGCCTTTCCTATAGTGTCTTCCACCAGACCACCATCAGAACTACCACAGCTCCAGGAGAACAATAGTGTTTGGGACAGGAAGGAGGCAGATGTAGAAGAGGGGACACGGAGATGCCAATGCACGAGATATCTGTCACAGCCTGTAAAACAAATAGAAAGTAATTTAGAATCAGGCATTGGCAGTAAGCAGTGAATCAGTGATTTCATCACTACCCTTTTGTATACATGGCAGTGTTGAATAACTTTCCAAATAGACCTTTTGCATATCATCAAGGAAAAACTTCCAGAAAATGACACTATTGGGGTATACAGTATATACTGAAGCTTCTAAAAATGAAAAGAGTTGATGTTTCACATACCAACCAATCAGATTCTTTCACCCTGCACTGGGGGGGGGGGGGGCGCAGATGTAACTTATGCAGAGAGAATTAGATTTACAGTATATTGCAGTGTAAAAAATAAAGCAGCCAGTATTTCCCTGCACAGAAACAGAAGAACTCAAATCTCTCTGCACAAGTTACATCTGCCCCCCGCATTTGCACATGGTTTTGCCTATTTGAGAAGGAATTTGCCTTTGAAAATGAACAAAAATAAGGGCCCTTATACATCTGCCCCCCCCCCCCCCCCGCATTGCACATGGTTTTGTCTATTTGAGAAGGAATTTGCCTTTGAAAATGAACCAGAATAAGGGCCCTTATACACATGGCCTGAAGGTCATTTTATACTATATTTATAATAGCTGTGTGTATGAAGCAAAGTTAGTGTACATGGCACCATTAGAAAGCAAAGGTATTATACAGCAATTCTGTATTTCTGAATTTTGGATATGGGAGACTCCCTAGTAACCAATCAGATTCTACTTATTTATTTAGCACCTTCTAGAACATAATAGATAGAATCTGATTGGTTGCTATGGGCAATGTCTCATCTACAATAGAACTCCCATCTTTGTAAATTTACCCTTGTATGAGCAAAAGGGGTGTGACAAAGTAGCAATCTGTCACCTCTCATGGGAGGTTATTCTGATCGGAGCGGCCAAACGTGCGTACGTTCACTATTAGCGTACGCTCTCCGTACGCGGCCGTTGGGGTTAAGTCCACCCACAACTCAGCCGCATACGTACGGCCAGAAACAACGTCGAAGGGGAGTGGCGTACAATTGAGCGTACGCCAACGTACACGGTCGGACCAGCCCTTACACTCCGACAACTGGCGTACAACAGAGCGTACGCCACCGTTTACGGACGTCTCTCGTCCGTCTTCCCACCGACTTCTTGCGGCTATCTGAGCGTACGCCAGCTTGCACGGACGGGTCCCTATTGTTTTCAATAGAAAACTCAGCTTATGTCACCGCTCGTGAGAGTGAGCGTACGTCCGTGTACGCTGGCATACCCTTCACATATATGGACCTGCAAATCTTGCCTTTCAACTATAATTATGAAAATTAATTAATTGATTGAATTAATTAATGTGCAAAATAGTGGGCATGGGCTTAAAACATTGCTGAAACATCCTTTGTAGGTGTTAGATGTGGTTTATGTTATTGTATCATAAATACAAAACCTATGTTTGTATTAGAGTGAACACGTTGACACATGTCGACTTGTGTAGATTGAGTGTGCTACTGTGTAAAGTCTATGAAAGCACGTAGTGAATGTGTCTAACTGTTTAACAAATACCTACCTTAGCATATATAAGCAGGTCTTAAAAAGATTCTTACCTTAAATTAAACAAACCTTTAAATGTAGAGAAGTATAGAAAGATAAGCTTCCAATGTGTTTGAGTGCTGTGTGTAGGCTTGCAGGTAGTGAAATCATGGTTTGGACTTAATAGACTGCAGCATTGCTTATTACATTCAGGTGTATGTGTTTGAGTAGTAATCAGCGTAAATTAGCAAACCCAGGCGCACGCTGGCATGCGGTATCTGTAGGGGTGGTTTGAGCTGGCGGTTGGCGGACGCCTGTTTTGTGTCCGAAATGAACGGTGCTTTAGACGATCGTGCGGTAGTAGCACCGTTCATTTTTGGTGCACACCCCCGTGTACACCCATATTTACGCCCATTTTCCCTCATTATTTCGGCCGCTCCCCTCAACACGCCCCTATGCCGCCCCCAATGCCCGTACTCTCGCGTACAGGTTTTTTCGCACGGAGAGACCCGTCCGTAAGCGTTGTGGAGTGTTCACGCCTGCGCATTGGCGATTGTACGCATGCGCAGATCATGAAAAACCCCGGAACGTACGCGTACGGCCCGGCCGCACCAACCAGAATAAGGCCCATGGTGTGTACACATGGAGCAAATTACACTTCGATTTTGACTGTATAGTCAAAATCAAATCTGCATCGCATAGATATCGAATGGAGATGGAACATATTTTTAATCTTTCAATCCCGATTCGAAGCAAAGATTGCATAGCAATCGAATCTTATGGTGTGTACAAACGGTCGACAGCTGTGCTATTCTATACCGCATTGAATCGCACAGCAAGCCATAAGACTATATATATACACTATATAGTACAGATCTTCAGCCCTGTCTATCTGGCTTCGATTTGTGCTGTACAGGAGAGCGCATCGTGATCAAAAGGTAAAAAAACCTGTACGATCTTCATTCGATCTATGTGCTATATAGTCAAAATTGTAGATTAAATTGTACCGTGTGTACACACCATTAGTCGAACAGCAAAGGAATCTCACCATGTGTACACACCATAAGACTGTGCAGCAGCTTAGCTGCAAATAATGTACTCTAGACTGGAACACATTTTTGTGCAGGGAGCACACATTAGGCCAAGGTATAGGTTACTCACTCAGCCGACTTCCAAAAGTGACCTGGATGAGAGAGACGTCTGTTCCGCTTTGGCAGTTTCTCCAGCATCTCCATCAGTTTGGTGAAACTTGGCCTTTCTTCTTGCTCAAAGGCCCAGCAGAAAAGCAGAATGTCCTAAAAATATTAGTGAACATTATGTATTTATTTGGCATCAAATATATAATATATACAATATATAATACAGGTAATAGCTGCAAACTCATTTGAATTAAAAAATATTGGAATACAGACACACACATATATATAAAAACCAGACAAAACTATTTCTAAATAAAATAGGAAGATAAAATAAAAAAATGCCAATTCTTAGGCATCAAAACTGCTTGTTAATTATATCTTAATTGTACCATGGATGCTTTCGCTAGCAAGCAAGTTGTGCTGTCTTGCAAACAACGCATAATTAGAGTATGATTAAGTGCTTACTGCAGAAGTAAGTTTGGATATTCTTGGTTCAATTATTGCAATCTTTTTTGGTTTATAATTGTCCTTTATTTATCTAAGTGTTCAAATCTGTCTGTCCACCACCTGTAGTACTGTATGCTCTGACGATCAAGTAAACGCTTGTTAGAAACTTCATTAAGTAGCACAGGTCGGGTCTTCCTTATCCGTGTATTCCAAAAACCGAAATATTCCAAAAACCGTGGTTTTTCAGAATATTTCGGGGGTTTCTTGTTTTTTTTTACCCCTCCTACCGTGGACGCCGGGGGACACAGTGGACATCGGGCTACCATCGGGGCACGTGGGGACCAGGTACATATGGAAAAAAAAATTCCCAAATCCTAAAAAATCCCTGTGGTCCCGAACATTTCGGATAAGGGATACTTAACCTGTATAAGTAAAGTGGCACTGCTGGAATTAAGGGCAAAATCTGGGATATTATTTGGAAGTCTACTCTGCTCCATTTATGTTTGGGTTCTATGCTAATATGCTACTATTTTACCACTTTTCTATATATTCTATATATACTATACGGTGAGTTGTATGAAGCAAAACTTAAGAGGACACATCTGTACATTGTACATCTAAACTAGATCTCCTGATGATAGTTCTAGTTTTAGCTACTAATGTGCCTTAAAAGTGGTAATCTACAAAAGGAGTGTCCATTCTGCAGTCTCTAGTCTCAGAATCAATCCTGGCCCTCTGGGTAAAACTTTGTGGAAGAATAGATTTCTTTTTGTGATTGACAAGTACTAGTAAAACAATACAAAAAGCATGTTGTCTCACCGATATCTCCTTTCCCATCCCAATTTGGCTTAGATTTGGCTTCATGCCTGTTCCAACCTGCCATATAATCGACTCTGCTGGCTGGTTTTTGAATGGCCACTCACGGGCATGCAGCTCATACCAAATAGTTCTGTGAATAAGAAAAAACATAGTATCATTACACAAAAAACAATTGTCTTAGTAAGGTATGCTACTTATCAAAGTATGTGCATGGCATGTAATCTAGCACAGATTGCTTCTATACTATTCTTACATGTTGACACTGTTCCAATATTATGGGCAAACAATCTCTTCTGTACTGCCAATTTTACTATCAGAGACCGTTATTTACTCAGTATGGCTCTGGAAAAAGAGTACTGTACGTAATGCAGAACCGACAGGCATGGAGGTGGTGCAGCTAAAATAATTGGTATAGACGAATATCATATCTAGCAGAGGCAGATTAAGTGAAAACACAATAAACTAAAAATGCTGCTCAGGACGTTAGCCACACGTTGGTGTCGTCACTGTCGTGTGCTGCTGTAGCTTTCTCCAGCATACTTCTATTTTCCTCCGTGAAGCTTTCGGGCAGAGAGGAACCCGCTAGGACTTGAACCGGCACAGACATGATTGAACCAGAGGTGAATCCGAAAGCCTACCCACTGGCCGATGCCCAGCTGACCAAAACTCTCCTGGACCTCGTGCAGCAAGGCTCCAATTACAAGCAACTCCGTAAAGGGGCTAATGAAGCTACAAAAACACTTAACAGAGGAATTGCAGAGTTCATTGTAATGGCAGCTGATGCTGAACCCTTGGAGATCATTCTTCACCTTCCTCTTCTGTGTGAAGACAAGAATGTCCCTTACGTCTTTGTGCGTTCCAAGCAAGCTTTGGGAAGAGCCTGTGGGGTCTCCAGACCAGTAATTGCTTGTGCAGTCACCATCAAGGAAGGTTCCCAACTGAAGCCGCAGATCCAGTCTGTTCAGCAAGCCATTGAGAGACTATTGGTGTAATTGTCTAAGTGAAGGCAGACACCTAAACTTTAATTTTCTATAAAACAAGAGTAGAAAATCTGTCCAGAATTTTTAGTCTGTATAATTCAAAATGGTGTCTGTTGCCAAGTGCTCCGCAAACATCCCTCTTCTGGTTTTCAGTTGTTTAACTGTAAGCTTTTTTTTTTTTTTGAACCTAAGATAGCCCACTGCTATTGAAAACTTATGTTCATTATGTTATGTTGTACTATATGTATTTTTAAATAAAAAATGTAAAAACATAAAAAAAAAAAAAAAAAATGCTGCATACACCAGGGTCTTATAACTTCGGATGACAATGGATGCCCTGTTTTTTTGTTACTGTACCTCTATTGGGGTTTGGGAAGCCAGTGCATTGAGAGACAGTATAGTATAGCAACCAGTCCATACAGTAGAAGCCAATCAGAATATGTCATTTTGTAGGATGCAATAGAAAAATGATAGCTGGAATCGGTTGATATGGGCAACATCCCTAAATTTACCCCTATGTGCGCATAATTGGTTCACATCCAGGTCCAACTGTCATTTTGACTTTTACTACAGTTTTTTCTATTAATCCTGGGTTGTACACTATACTGTTTCCCAGTGCACTGGATTCCCAAACCCCAATAGAGGTTCAATTACAAAGTTTAGAAGCTTTAGTAAATGTACCCCATAATGTACATAATGCATACCCCCATCTGTTTTTGTGGGACAGTAGCGTTTTTTGGAACCATCCCGCTGCCCGACCAGTGTCCCACAGTGGGGGGAGGGGCAGTTGAAAGAGCCCCTGCCACTCGCTGCATGCACCGTCTATTCACAGGAGTCAATGCCAATGCATTTTTCCAAGCACAGGGCAGGATGTTCTAATATCCACTGCTCCGTTTTCGCCCCCTTCCCCCCCTGCACCAGCTACCTCATTGATAGTAATCGCAGGTGCTCTAACATATGCGATTAGTAACACAAAGGACAGCTCTTGCAATAACAGCTGTCCTTTTCTGATGTGGCGCTGTTTCCGGACAGCGGGGTCTGAGACATGGGAGTCCCTCTGCGCATGCACAGAGTGATGGGGGGGGGGAGATCTGACACACTGCGGAGAGAAGCCTACAGGTTTCTGCAGAGTATCGACAGCAAAAGCTGGCGATTCCCTCCGCAGCGCTGACCCGACATGTGGGCTTCAGAGTACGCGAAGATGCAGTAAAAACCCAGATCACAGGGTTTTTAGCACATTTTTGCATTATAGCATCTCCCACCCAGCCTGTTACATGACAGTTAAGAGCTGATGGGCTGTTAGTTTATCACTCTCTACTTTATTACTTTTCAAGCTTAGTACATCTGGCCCAAAGTGCTGGCCATGCTTCTATTCCAATGAGGTTCCACCCCTTTCACCATTCACATCAGCATTGCTGGGAGGTATGCATAATGGGAAGAGATCCTTTTTACGCAATAGGATGAATTTACCATAAGCTCGTCTGATCTAGTCTGCACCATTCTGTCCCCAATAAAAAAAAATCTACTTATAATTAAAAGTGTCTGTAAAGACAATGGGCCAGATTCTCTAAGCTTCAAAAGTGATAAAATGAAGAGGGTACTTGTGTATTTTGGCGGTGCCCGTCGTGGGCATCGTGTGCCTTAACTTTAAGGCACAGGACGCGACGCGACCGACACGATTTCTCCATAGGCTTCAATGTTAAAATATTTTTAACATTGAAATACTGTCGGTCGCGTCGGACTTGTGCCATTATAATGGCACAAGATCAAATGTAGTTGATAAAGTCCATCTAACATAGAAAACAATGGGAAATGGGCCAATATGGCCCATTTCTCATTGTATATGGTCCCGTCATGTCCAAATAAAAATGCCCCCCATTGTTAGCGGCACCCCAGTATTGACGCCAACCCGAAGCGTAGCGAGCCCGCGAGGGGCGGCGGTACGCGTCCTACGACCTTTTCATACCCCTACTATCCACGTCGGCGTGGAGTTGAGAATAGAATAGTGTGGCGAGCGCAGCGAGCCACCGAGCCCGAAGCGTGGCGAGCGGACGCGGATACCTTCACAGGTATCCGCGTCCCCACGCGGGCTTCACAGGTGTCCGCGTCCCCTCGCGGGGCTCGCTGCGCTCGCCACGCTTGGGGCTCGGTGGCTCGCTGCGCTCGCCACACTATTCTATTCTCAACTCCACGCCGACGTGGATAGTAGGGGTATGAAAAGGTCGGAGGACGCGCACCGCCGCCCCTCGCGGGCTCGCTGCGCTCGCCACGCTTCGGGTTGACGTCAATACTGGGGTGCCGCTCACAATGGGGGGTCAGTTATATTTGGACATGACGGGGACATATACAATGAAAAATGGGCCATATTGGCCCATTTCCCATTTTATTACATGTAAAATGGACTTTATCAAGTCCATCTTATCTTGTGCCATTATAATGGCACAAGACCGACGCGACCGACACGATTTCAATGTTAAAATATTTTAACATTGAAGCCTATGGAGAAATCGGGTCCATCGCGTCGGTCGTGTCGTGTACCATGTTAATGCACACGACGCGACGCGATGGACGCGATGGACCCGATTTTTCACACACGATGGACGCGATCCTCATCGTGGGCGCCGCCAAAATACACAAGTACCATGAAGAGTGATAAACAGCCAGCCAATCAGCTCCTACCTGCCATGTCACAGACTGTGTTTGAAAAATGTCAGGTAGGAGCTGATTGGCTGGCTGTTTATCACTCTTCATTTTATCATTTTGAAGCTTAGAGAATCTGGTCCAATGTATGTAGCTGGGCAGATCCCATAAGGGAAATAACGTTTGCCCATTTTCACTTTCTAGGCAGATACATTTGTAAACTTCTACTTTTGTGTTGTATGTGTTTTTAGTGAGCCATATATGTACAGTACCTGGCATGTGACAGTATGTTATTTCATTATCTCTACTTACCCAAGTGCAAATACATCTGAGAGCTTGGAGAATGGAAGTTTATCCTCCTCTGTATCAGGAGACAATTGTCGTATTATTTCAGGAGCCAAATGACAGAGCCATCCATTAGGAATCTGGAGTTTGTCTGGCCGCCTGGTCAATAAGACAGATTTAGATTATAGACGTATTTGTGTCATAGAGGACATGTATGAAAGGCTATGACTCGATGCTACACCTCAGCTGCATGCTAACTTTATGCAGTAGATGGACATATAAAGAACTGTCAATGTGTGCGTGTGTATGTAGGTAGAAAGAGACTCCATATATATAGAGCCCTAGATCTGCAACTCTATATGTAATCAAAGACATTGCCCAGGTGGCTACCTTCAGTTGAGCAGCCTGTTGTGGACTGAAAAGCATCACTAGAATAACGTCCCATCATTCCTATTATTTATATGTTCCACACAAGAAATTGGACAACCCGTCAGGGAGACAGATAATTCAGGGGCAGAAAACTTTCCTTAATTATACTAGAATATTCCTTAATCATCTGAAAACCTGATTTCACCCACTCAAAACTGCTGACTTTGCACTTTTTGCGGGCAATTTCGTTTTTTCGGGCGTTTTTCTTCCTGTCTTAATGGAATATTCAGATGCTCAGAATTTTATTGTTTTTTGGGCACCCATGCATATCGCACATGTTGCATATAAGCAGACAGGATATAGCCATGTAAAATGTATAAACCCATCTAAAGTTCTGCTTTGGGTGTCCAAACTCCCTTTAGGATGCCCAAAGTACTGGTGTAGCGAACATTTCTCATTGCAACTCAGGGTTGAGAGAAGAAATTTCCCCTCCACAGATAACAGAGCAACTACTAAATTGCTTAATTTTGCAATACCTAGTGATCGGTGTGGGGAAAAATAACACATACAGTATTCAGGGACTTGACATTACATTTTTCTTACATCATCTAAATTTAACCCTCACAAAAATGGTCTTTACATATAAGACTGCGGTACTTGCGGCCGTCTAGGGGTTGGTGGACCAACTTGCCAACTGCTGCAGACTCGTGTTGAAATAGATGTTGTTTTAATTTTATTTATTTACATCTGTGAGGTAATGGGTGTGGCTTAAAAAAGCATTGTTAGATGTTATGAGAATGTTGTAGGCAGGAGGCCATATTCAGATGGATTATCTGTCCCCTTACCAGGGCTGGTACAATGCTTTGATGGGGTGACAGATAATGCATCTAAAGAATCACCAAGCAATATTTCAGCATCTACACTGGGCATCTGCGGGCATCAGATTTCTGTTAATGACGGCCCAAAATGGGAGCTTTATTCATTTATCAGTCAGGGCTCATTTGCCATGAAAAATGTCTCAGACATGTACTGGTAAAGTACCTAGAGAAATCTCTGCATGGGACAATGGGGCAGATGTATTAAGCTTTAACAAGAGATAAATGCAAGGGTGATAAGGAGAGATACATGCCCAGCCAATCACCTGCTAACTGCCATGTTACAGTCTGTGTTTGAAAAAAAGTCAGAAAGGAGCTGATTGGCTGGACGTTTATCTCTCCTTATCACCCCTGCATTTATCTCTTGTTAAGGCGTAATACATCTGCGCCAGTGTCAGTAACACCTACATAATGGACACTTTACATACAGATCTGTCCTAGGGAGGATGCACTAACATCTGCTGCCCCATCTCACTGGCATTTGCCAGGTACCGCATTCTTAATAATCGCATAACAATAATGCACTAACATATGCGCAACGGACAGTACTTCCAATAAGAGCTGTCCTTTGCAGAGCGGCTCCAGAAGTAATGGGTATTTATCACATTGTCCCTTTAGTGCATCTCCCCCATAGTCTTTGGGTGGTATGCACTAACATCTGCCGCCCCTTACCGTCCCCTCTACCGCCCCTTACCACCCCCCTCCGTTGGCTACCTCATTGATACTAATCGCATATGCTCTAACATATGTGATTAGTATAGTAAAGGACAGCTCTTGCGAAGCAGCTAGCAGGGGGTAAGAGGGTCCCTGTGGCTCTCCCCCTCCTCATCTGCCCGGCAGCCCCCTGCTCAGATGGCTGCAGCGACTGCCGGGTTCCGCCTCCTACCCCCTGCACCCGGAAGGTGCTATGGAAGAGGAGGTCACTGGTCCGGGCAGCACAGCAGGAGGCTGCCTTGACATCAGGCGAGGGGGCGGCACATCCTCGTGGGATGCAGCCTTGACATCAGGCGAGGGGGCGGCACATCCTCGTGGGATGCAGCAAGAAACCCGTAGGCTTCTATGGGGTATTGTCCGCTTTTGCTGGCAATACCCCCCGCAGTGGAAAAATGGCGTGCAAGTTTTCCTGCATAACAAAATGTGGTAAAAACACTGATAATGGTGTTTTTTGCAGCATTCTTTCATTAGTAACACCGTTTGTAAGACTAATTTCCTCATTTTTCACAAATGTTATCAGTACAGCATCCCTGAATCTGAATAATGATATACAAGCCTTGTAAAAACTAGGGCATCGTGTTTTGAAAAGAAATACATTGCATGAGCTTGATGCCTTATCTTGTATTCCCACTGAAGTCTAAGGCTGGGTACACATATACTGCCTAACCATGGATCAGAACGATATATCAGCCATATTGTCGAATGCATACCCTTAGTTGTGCATGTGCTGGGTAACTCTCTGTGCATAGTATGTTACACCACCTCAATTTAGTTTATGATCCAACCATGTTTCCTGGGTGTTTACCAAAAAAAGAAAATTTTCCCTTTAAATGCAGTCAATCATCTGTTTCGGGGGATAGGCTTGGCTAGCATCCTTGATATACCAAATTTACATCCTATATATCATACTTCCTAACATTTCCCCTAAGGGTGAGATCCTGGAGAGGAGATGCGAATGATCACTGCGGGGGTGGGGCAGGGTCAAGTGCTTTGCATCATTAGGCGCTGTCACTCAGTGCTCAAAGGCACAGTGCTGCAAATCACAGGATGGAAGAAGCAAGTTGATGCACTTCTAAGAATTGCTTAATGAACCCCCCCCCCCACTCCCAACCCCCCTCTCCTGGTTCTGCCATGAAGTGTCCGGATGCTGGACATTGACCCATTCTCCACAGAGTCCATCATACTGTTTTATGTGTTTGGAATATGTATGCAAAAAGAGATTGCTTTAAAATGTAATTTTCAGAAGCACCACAAAAACTTTGTATGCTTTGGCAGCCATGGGTATTCTGGCACTTGTAGTTCCACAAGGCCCAGTAACATAGAATCATAGAATATGACGGTAAATAAGAACCACTTGTCCCATCTAGTCTGCCTCTTTTTTAAACATGTTACCTCAACCATACTTGATCCTTATTTCATTGTAAGTATACCAATATGCCTATCCCAAGCAAGTTAAAATTGCTGTACTGCAGTGGCGGTTTTTACCTATGGGCTGCAGGGCTGCAGCCCCCCCCCCCCCCCCCCCCAGCTAAAATCCGCCACTGTAGTGAAGCCAGATGCAGTCTGTGAGACTCTGCATCAGAGGCACAAAAGGTACGGGCCGCCACTGCTCTACTGTATTTTCCTCTACCACCTCTGATGGGAGGCTATTCCACTAATCCACTACCCTTTCTGTGAAGTAAATTTCCCGCAAAATTTCCTCAGTAGTTTCACATATTATAATACACACTATTTTTATACTTTGCGATAATGCTTTTTTTATCCTGAGGAGGTGGATTATCATTGCAGGTCCAATTCCCTGGACAGCTTAGCAGCCCTGCATCAAGCAAGATGTGACCACAGTGAGCAAGAAAAGTCCTTTTGTAATTGGCAGTTTCATAATCAAAACAAACATTTTTATTTTGTTATAAACACCACAAGAAACACTGTGTGACCCTTGTTTAATGCATCAATACACTTTTCTAGCAGAAAACATTATACTTCTGCAAGTAGAGTACACCAAAAAATCTACACTAGAAAATTATTATGGGGGAGATGTATGAAGAAGCCGTTACGTGAGATAGTAGAAGTAACAATTTTTTTGAGTACAATGTTTTACTAAGTCTTTTACAGGAATACAACCAAAAAACTGAATTTCCAGGAGTCAAGAAAAACATACACAAGAAAAAAAGAAATGTAATTGACAGACACCAGACAGCATAAAAAAAGAGAAACTCATATACAGTAGACCAAAACTTTAATGCTAACCTGGGTACACACAGATACAATCATTTGCTGATCCTTCCGTTTACATCCAATATCAAAAGATTGGGCAGAATATTCGGTACTCTTTACCTAGAAGGGCGCCCGCGATTGAAATCGCGGGCGTCGGGGGTAAAAATCGCGGTAATCGCGGGCATCGCGGCCATCGCGGGTAAATCGCGGGTACATAAAAATCTGCTACCCGCGATGACCGCGATTTTCCCATAGGGAACAATGTTAAAAATGCTGATTGAGCGCGATTTTCATGGAAAATGCCTCAATGCCCGCGATTTGGCCATAGGAATCAATGTTAAATGGGCCACAGAGCCCAAATAGGCACAATTAACCCTTAAAATGTCCCCCCAAATTTTTTACGCCACCCCACGATCCACGCCAACCCGAAGCGTGGCGAGCGCAGCGAGCCCGCGAGGGGCGGCGGTACGCGTCCTCCGACCTTTTCATGCCCTACTATCCACTAGGGCGTGGAGTGAGAATAGAATAGTGTGGCGAGCACAGCGAGCCACCGAGCCCGAAGCGTGGCGAGCACAGCGAGCCTCGCGAGGGGACGCGGATACCTTCACAGGTAAACGCGTCCCCTCGCGGGCTTCACAGGTGTCCGCGTCGCCACCGACACCTGTGAAGCCCGCGAGGGGACGCGTATAACTGTGAAGGTATCCGCGTCCCCTCGCGGGGCTCGCTGCGCTCGCCACGCTTCGGGCTCGGTGGCTCGCTGTGCTCGCCACACTATTCTATTCTCACTCCACGCCCTAGTGGATAGTAGGGCATGAAAAGGTCGGAGGACGTGTACCGCCGCCCCTCGCGGGCTCGCTGCGCTCGCCACGCTTCGGGTTGGCGTGGATCGTGGGGTGGCGTTAAAAATTTGGGGGGACATTTAGGGTTAATTGTGCTTATTTGGGCTCTGTGGCCCATTTAACATTGATTCCTATGGCCAAATCGGGTCAATTGAGCCATTTAACAGTAAAATCGTGTCCATCGGGCCTTTTAACATTGATTCCTATGGCAAATCGGGAGCATCGCGTCGCGGGCATCGCGGGTACATTTATGGACGGCCGCGACGCGACCGACGCGATTTCCATGTTTAACATGGGTTTCAATGGGAAATCGCGGGCATCGCGTCGGTCGCGTCGCGGCCACACATAAATGTACCCGCGATGCCCGCGACGGGCGCCCATCTAGGTAAAGAGTACCGAATATTCTGTGTGTATGTAGACCCAATAGTCAATAAAAGGCTTATTATGCTTCTGTAAGTGCCGAGAGCAAACATTCCAATCTTTTTCATTGTCAAAGGTTCAATCACTCTTAGAAGAGAATGCAGTTTAAATCCCGGCGGTCGGGATCCCAGCGTTCAGAAACCCGACGCCGGAATCCCGACCGCCGAAATCCCGACCGCCGAAATCCCGACACTTTCTCCCTCCGTGGGTGTCCACGACACCCCTGGAGGGAGAATAAATTTGTGTGCCGAGCGTAGCGAGGCACCGGGCCCGCTGTGTGGCGAGCACAGCGAGCCCGCAAGGGCGGGCGAGCTACGTCCCCCCCTGTCGGGATTTCGGCGGTCGGGATTCCGGCGTCGGGATTTTGAACGCCCTTAGAAGCCTATTATACACATGCTATGTGTGGGGACACAGCATGTATATAAGAGCAGTGGGTTCAGTTTGGACTTTTTTTATGCGCCAGTATTTGTATTTTTATTTGTGTTTTTATTCAAGCCATAGACACGCAGTGCTCTAGGTGTGTACAAATAAAAACCTATTTATTTTTTAGTATTTTTACCAGCATAAAGGCAATCTTTTTCCACCTGAGCACCCATATTTGAAGTTCCTATATCTTATTTATGTCTATAATACTGGCTGATTGAACCAGTGAGGATCAACTTGAAATTGGGCTGCTGGGAGGGGCGCCATTGACTACAATCACACACCATTTCTTCTGTTTCGCTGTTTTAGTAATAAGCTAAGTAAAATAGATAGATGTGTTTTCCCTATTATCCAGCTCTGCTTCTTCGGTGATGCTTTATATTAGGATGACTGCTTCAGTATGGGAAGACGCAACCCTTGTATTTTTGTATATAGCCCTTTTATGGTGCCACAACACTGAGCCTCGCAGTCTGTGTTACAGGCAAACTGGAAAAACAACAACTTCAGAAAACAATAAGAGAGCGGCCCTCAGTTAGAACTCTGTGGGGAGGGGGCTCTTTATGAATAGTAGTCTGGAGGCTGGCGTCACAAATATGAATCTGTCCAGCCAAGCAGTCATGTGTGAGGTAAGTCATCAGTGGGTTCTCTACTATTTAACCTCTTTCCTGCTGTGTCTCTGGCATGTTCAGCGCTGCCCATATTCCACCATCAATATCAGCAATTACTGTATGTATGGAGTGCCTGCGCAAAGTTGCTTGTGTTCATTTCCAGAAGAACTAGAATTTACAGAAACATATTTATATGATTATTTCTCCTTGCACAGCAAAAAGATCTACCCGGAATGGCAAAAAATGTAATTGCAAGAGAGGTACCTAAACCAAAGGTGTGTACTGTTTTCTAATCACCTCTGAGAAACACTTACATTTATCCATCTTTCTAAGAGAGCAAAACGCCAGATTATACACCTAGGTTTTTATATTAAAATCTAAATTATGTATATGAATGAAATGCAGAAATTTGTGTAGGAATAATATAGAATACAGTAGACAGGAGACAAGTTACTGAATTATTTCATACATTACCCCCTCCATGGACATGAACATCCTACCTCAGTAGGGCACTACTATTGTGTCTTTGAGACAGTGGGCCAGATGCACTAAGCTTCAAAAGTGATAAAATGGAGAGTGATAAACAACCAACCAATCAGCTCCTGTCTGACATTTTTCAAACACAGCCTGTGACATGGCAGGTAGGAGCTGATTGGCTGGTTGTTTATCACTCTCCATTTCATCACTTTTTGAAGCTTAGTGCATCTGGTCCAGTGTCTGGTGATCACCACTAAAGGGTCACATACATTGAAAGCAAGAACTCTCTTCTTGAAATGTTTTTAAAGTCTGGATAAAGGAAACATTTGTTCATCCATGGACTACATATAGATCTCTACAGTGCCGGGCTGTTCTCTGATAAGCATAAATAATAGCCACAAAAGAAATGCTCAATGGTCACACCATGTGAAAAAGCAATCTCCTCCTTTGCAAAAAAGGCTACAACTGAGCTGTGAGTTCCAGAATGTGGTTGGGATGCATCAACTATTGCACCCATTGAAAGAAATTTTGAATGCAGAGAACAGATCACCATCTAAGTTCTGTCCGTTGTGATAGAAGGATTAGGAACCGGGAGTACTTCTGTGCATGCTCTAAGGGGTAGCTGGAAGGGATCTGATTGGATTCCTATCAGGAGGAAACATGAAAAGAACCCCCTAGACTTTTATAGGGTAACACCATCTAAAGAGGGCTTTGCCCACCCTATCCAAGCTCTGGAATTTATCCCATTATTATTTCCAATCTTTTGAAAATGACTGCAGGGTTCTACCTGGAAGGGAAAGAGCTTAATGACATCTGAAGCAATTATGTCATGGAGGGCCTAATTTAGCATGGATCGCTAATAAGAGAATTTGGGGGTAGAAACCTGCTGGCATTTTCTGGTTGTGTTTGAAAAAAATGCAGAGGTGCCAAGGCGTTTTTGAGGAGGGTCTGTGATGTTAGTCATAATGACTTACACCCGGTCTCAGTCACAGATCAGTGGAAGCCTCAGACCAGCTCACAATTGCACAGATGGAAAAAAACACTTAGATGTTTATGATCCATTTGCAAATCTCTCGCAATTTAGCAAGTGGCATCTTCTCATTCTGTCTGGGCGATGGCTGTTTCCTCACAGTCCACTGCAAGTTCCCACAATAACAACCGATGCTGAATTAGGCACCAAATCCAAGTAACAGCATAAGATCTCCCCCACCCTTCCCCATCCATTGAAGTGGATAACTTCCACTCATCTTTAGCTGATAGATATTGGTTATATTTTAAACATTAATAGATAAGGGCCAGGACCAGCCCTGACCAATTTCATGCACTAGGCAACATTCTGGCTGGTGTTTCCTGGGTACTTGTTTCCTAGCACGACGCCCCCGATGTCCATCGTAGGGCATCTGATCGCATCGCATGCCATATAGCCGCATACGATGCATGCGATGCGTTTTTTAATTGTACAAGCACCCTGATGGGTGCTTACAATGTTAAATGCACCCCCACTCCACCCCCACTATCAACGCAAACCCGAACCGCAAACCCGAAGCATGGCGAGCGCGGTGTGCGTCCTCCGACCTTTTCATACACCCACTATCCACGTCGGTGCGGAGTTGATGTTACATAGTGTGGCGAGCGCAGCAAGCCACCACGCCCAAAGCGTGAAGAGCGCAGCGAGCCCTGCGAGGGGAGCGTATTACGTTACATGTATTCCGCGTCCCCTCGCGGGGCACGCTGTGCGCGTCACACTTCGGGCGCGGTGGCTCGCTGTGCTCGCCACATTATCTAAATTCAACTTAGAGGTCGGAGGACAAGTACCGCCGCCCCTCGTGGGCTTGCTGCGCTTGCCACGCTTCGGGTTGGCGTTGATCCTGGGGGTGGCGTTGACAATGGGGGGCCATTTAACATTGTAAGGACCCATCAGGGTGCTTGTACAATCAAAAATCGTATACCATCGCATCCTATGCCATTGTATGGTATATGATGCGATATTTTATTGTACAATATCGCATCGCATCGTATACCATATTTATTGTTATGGTATACGATGCGATGGGCGCCGTGCTAGGAAACAAGTACCGTTTCCTGTGTGTACGCACAATGGTGCAGAATTATCATAAGGTGGGAAAAAAGAGATAGGCATCTTGGACTTGGGGTATCACCAAGGCTGCTTTCTCAGAGTGACATCTGCTTCAGTAGAGGACAAGCAATGATGCCCTGATGTCTTGAACCTCTTTATTGTATGTATTAAATCACTTGGGGTGTTACAGTATGCAGGGGCATTGAAAGTGAGTGGCATAGTATTTGCACATTCATACGCAGGCATGTAATCGAGGGGAGTGCTTAAACATAAATTCAGATATTATCGCTAACATGTCTATGTCAACCAATGCAAATGTGGATGCAGCAACGCCCACCGCTGAATCAGGCCCTTTACCTGCCCTATTACCACTAGCTACTAAATCATTATAGTGTTAATAAAAATACTATACACTGAGACAGTTACCCAGTATTTATGTATGTACAGTATGTACTGTATGTATGTATGTATGTATGTATGTATGTATGCATGTATGTATGCATGCATCACTGTGTGTACTTGTAAGCATGTGTGCCTGTGTGTACCCACATTGTGTGACAGTATTTGAGCTGGCCGGGGGCGTGGGGCGGTGGCAGATAGTCGCGCCCAGGGGAACGCCCAGCATTTCATGGGCATTGCCATGAAAACGCTGTCCATTCCCATGGGGGTTGACTGGTGACATGGGCGCCGAGGACGGGCAACTAACATTACCGGATGTCAGTTGCCCGCCCACTTCCTTCTGAATGCCCACGCAGAGTAACCTTAGATGTGTGTGCGCCTTTCACATCATTTGATGGTCGGCGACCATCGAATGATGTGGGTGTTCCCCCACAGCCTGCGAACGGATGCTTATGTTAAACATCCATTCACAGTCCGTGCATACGAACGTGGCGTGCGAGGGGATGGCTTGTGTATCGGCATTCACAGGGCGACCTGTGGTGGACTCGCAAGGCTGCAAATTTGCAGCCTTGCAAATCAACCAGAATAAGGTCCTACAAGCATGGGTCTTCAACCTATGGCCCTCCAGATGTTGTGAAACTACATGTTCCAGCATGCATTGCCACATTTTTTCCTATAAGAGCATGCCAAAACTGTCAGGGCATGCTGGGAAATGTAGTTCCACAACATCTGGAGGGCCACAGGTTGAAGACCTGTGTCCTACAGTATGTTCTGTAAATATGTTGGAGCCTCATCTTGAGTGTCCAAAGGCCCCAAATAATAAGATAATTGCAGTATGTGTTGTGTTTGTGTGTGTTCATTGTTATGGGAAGATAATATTTGTAGCCTAACAAGTGAATCCTAAATTGCTTTCCCTCGAGCTCCTTCCCCTCCAGAAAAAAAATCAATATCAAAAGTGCTTTAAAAAAATGATTGTGTAGGTTCCGGTGGGCGGACCCAGCTAATGGCCGCATTCTAACTGAGCTCTCCAGCCCCGGGACCTTCACCGACACCCAGGGGCTCACACACGGGCGGAGAGGACGTGGAAAGTGCCCACATTCTCGGCCAAGGAGATAGTGGTGGGTAAGAGGCGATTGCCCAGCTCCCCACAGCAGTAATATCCCCGGAACCCGCGGCAGTAAGGAGACGCCGCTTCGGAGCGGGCGCCATATTGGATGCGCACCGCTCGTCCACGGAGAGAAGCAGCGGCGACGGCAACCGGGACCACGGCATAGCGCGACCTGACAGCACCCGGCGGCGTGAACAGGGGACTCACCGTCACCGCAAGCAACACCCCAGCAACATCCCTCGCTAACCGCTCGGCGCGTGACGTCGGGCCGGGCGCAGAGGAGCCAGCAGCACCCGGGCCGGGAGCTGCATCAGACAGAGACGCGTCAGCCGGGTGAGACATCCCTGGACACCTCGGGCGGCGGTTCGCCGGCGGGGCCCCCCCCCCTGGAGCTACAGTACACCAGCCATTAGAGAGGCAGAACAGAGACGGCCGGACGCCATCTTGGCTGTGGCAGCGCGTCCTACAGGCAAGTGACTGGGGGGGGCGGCGGGACACCTCAGCGGGCTGGGTGCCCCACACATCTCCCCCCACGCTGCAACGCCCCTAAACCAAAAGCCTGGCAGACACCACATAGCCGCTGCTCCAAAGGGGGTCACCGCGGTTGAACGGCCGCCATCTTAGTCACTGGCAGCGGAGGAGCACAGCTCCGACACCAAGAGTGGACATCACCTGAGGCACCCCCATCCCCCACACCCTTCACCAGCTCCACACAATCTCGTCCAGCGACAGAGAGCATTAAAATCTAAACGCTGTACAGGCTGGGGAGGCACACTGAAGAGGTGTAGTGCTCTATGTACACCGAACTGCCGCTAAAGATCCTAACAAGTCACCGCACGGCCTCATGAACTGTTAATCGGTTTACTAAAATCCACGCTGTGCACCAGACAGAGCTCACACTGTCCCCCTGTGAAAAAGTACAGTAACATTTACAAGTGATTACAACAAACCACTCATCCCCATATTGGTAATTAATACAAGAACAACTGCAGCTGACGGGGCATTCCCTAAGCCCTAAGCCACAGATCAACTAGTCGGGCACCTCTACAGCATACGGGCCCATCTCAAACAAGCAGACCGACGATGGATAAATATGTAGGAAAAGCGAATAAAGGAGGAAGGGGTGGGACCGCTGCCAAAAATAAAGAAGCGAAAGCTACTTCGCCCCACACGACTACCCCGCCAGCCTCGCCCATAGACAAACGAACGCCAAGGGACCCTGAACCCCCAACGGATAACACCGTGGCAACAGCACATATCCAAGAAATTGCCGCAGTGCTCTCGCCCCTGCTGGACAAGAAACTCGCAGGAATACGGGAAGCCATAGAGTCGGTGGTAGCGCAGCTGGGGGAGTATGGCCCGAGATTTGAGGAGGCGGAGCAGCGCATCTCCAACGTAGAGGACGATCTTGCAGCAGCCAAAAACACAATAGCGCAGCAGGAGTCCACTATCACAGCCATACAGGCAAAGCTGGAAGATTTAGAAAACAGAGACAGGAGGAACAACCTACGCCTGATAGGCCTGCCAGAATCGGTCAAACACCGTGACCTGCTGCAATTGGTCTCTAAGTGGCTGCCGGGAGAACTCCAATGTTTACCAGCCTCAGGCACAATGCAAATTGAAAGAGCTCATCGAATAGGCCCTGACCCCCAAGATAAACGGCGAAGACCGAGACCAGTCATCTTCAAATTCCTCAACTATCTGGAAAAAACGGCAGTGCTGGAGGCATACCGGAAAAAAGGAGATCTACAGTACCAGGGCGAGAGACTACTATTGTTTCAGGACTTCTCGTACCAGGTAGCGATGAAACGTAAAGAATTTGCGCCGGTATGCAAGGCACTCTTCGATTCAGGTATGCGCTTTGCCCTGTTGTACCCGGCAAAGTTGAGAATCCAACATGACACCAAGCACCACTTCTTTGACACAGTGGGGTCAGCACAGAACTTTTTGGACTCAATCAGCAAGGAATCACCCTCAGCAATGGACTCCGGGTGACAACCTGCTCTAAGGACTTGCAAGTATATACCCATACATGCGATGCATAATGTTGGTAATGTTATGGTACTGCTGGTTATGTTTTACACTGTTAGATGCAAAGGCCCTACTGGGTCCGGTTGCCCAAGCGGCAGATAAGATTGTTAAAATTTCTCCCCCTCTCCCCCCTCTCACCCTTAGGCTTAAGCAAAATGTTGACATGTTTTTCAGGCCAGGTTGGCCTGACAACTGGGTTCATAAAAATATAAACTTTGATAGAACTGTTAGGTACATTTTAGCACATTTGAATGGGTCACACGTAAGAGACACCAATAGAATTTATGTGATGGAGATGCCTCTGCTCGCTGGGACGGAGGCGTCGACACCAAAACAAAAGGACACACTTGTTAAGCTTCCACGAACTGGCATAGGTTAGGATGGGCACACACATTAACGCCACATCAATCACACGCACACAATTACGGTTCCTGACATGGAACGTAGAGGGCCTGAACTCCCCGATCAAGAGGAAAAAAGTTTTGCAACATTTAAAGAGGTTGAAAACAGATGTAGCGGTGCTGCAAGAAACGCACTGGAAGAAAGGGGATCCTAACGTCCTTAGGGGAAATTGGTTCACTAAAACTTACGAGGCCTCATACACAAGTAAGAGACGGGGAGTTCTCATTATTGTCAACAACTTGGTGAGGCACGAGGTGTTGGACACTTTAGAAGACCCAGAAGGGCGGTATGTATTTTTGAAAATAAGGCTGGAAGGGGAATTGTATACTATTGTGACATTGTATGCGCCCAATGGTCCCAACACAGTTTTTTTCACAGAATTGTTTGTCCAACTACAAAACTGGGCGGAAGGCCAAATTGTGATAGGAGGAGATTTTAACACCACCCTTAACCGATCCTTGGATAAAAGTAATAATGGGGAAAGGGTCACACCACCTCCCGCACTAGACTTAATGATGAGCTCGATGGGTCTCTCGGACCCGTGGCGCTACTTACACCCCGTTGAGCGGGACTATACCTTTTATTCCCACCCCCACAACACCTCTTCGAGGATAGACTTCTGGTTAATTCCCACGCACACCTTAAACAGAGTCATAAAGGCAAAAATTGAACCCATTTTAGTCTCAGACCACGCCCCCACTTGGTTCGAACTGGCACTACTTACCCCCTTTCACTACTCCCATAATTGGAGATTTCCATCATACTTGGCAGATTCTCCCGATTTTCAATCAGAACTGAAACAACACTTTCTTAACTACACGGATGACAACATCCAACACATAGAAGACACCAGTTTGTTTTGGGCAGCATCCAAACCTGTACTAAGGGGACATATTATTGCACATGTAGCTACTAGAAAAAAGACGATGAACGCTCGCTTCCTAGAATTGAGCGCTACTGTCTCTGAAACTTACGCTGATTTGCTAAGAAACGACACCCAGGCCAACAAACAAAGCTATCAAGATGCCAAAGCATTGTATGACACCCTATGCACAGAGAAAGCGCAAGGCTTGCTAGACTTCCAAAAGCACCGATATTTTAGATGGGGAAATAAATCTGGAAAGTTATTAGCCTCTATAGCCCGTGGACAGAGACCCCACCCGCATATAAATAAAATAAAGATAGGCCAAACACTCCACACAAACACAACGGACATTGCAAACTCCTTCTTAGATTACTACAAGGAACTATACTCCCCGCCAAACGATCACCCAGCACTAGGCATGGACTTCCTCAGGAGAGCGTCCCTACCAACCTTAACCCAATCGGAAAGGGACGCCCTGACAGCCCCCATCACAGAACTGGAACTAGAGAACACAATAAAAGGCCTCCCAAAAGGCAAGACACCAGGCCCAGATGGTCTGGGAGCAGAATATTACAAGATACTCCTACCACATCTTAAAACACATTTGATGTCACTTTACAACTCTATATTAGATGGCAGTAGCCCTCCTCCCCCCGACTTTAATCAGGCTCGCATCATCCTGCTCCCAAAGCCAGGCAAGGAGGCGGACCTGGTGGGCTCCTATCGGCCAATCTCCCTGCTAAACCAGGATTTAAAAATACTAACCACAATAATAGCCAACAGGCTGCAGGGTGTACTGCCAAAGTTGCTTCACCCATCCCAGACAGGCTTTGTAAAAGGCAGATCTTCAGTACACAATATTAGACAAGTAATAGCCGCCATCACCAAAGCCCATAGAGCGAACAATGGAAACTCCCTGCTTGTCAGCTGTGATGCTGACAAAGCATTCGACAGAGTGTCTTGGGCCCATCTCTTGAGGGTGCTACACACACAACAGTTTGGAGTAAGTTTCATATCCTTTTTTCGTAGACTTTACCACAACCCCACAGCAGTTCTCACTGTAAATGGTCTAAACACCTCTAACTTCACCTTGGCCAGGGGCACTAGGCAAGGATGCCCACTCTCCCCGTTACTGTTTGATCTTGCAATTGACCCACTGATCAGGCTTATGCACCTTCAGAGAGACTGGCAGGGGATAAGATGTGGGGATGTGGAGATGAGGGTCTCGGCATACGCGGATGACCTTCTGCTTTACTTCTCCAATCCACAGGAAGCATTTCCTGGTTTTCTTAAATTGATGAGTGAATTCGAAGACATATCAGGTTTTAAGATCAATAAATCCAAAACCAAGGCACTGGCACTACATAGAGGGGCCAAGACGGGATGGCAAATAGAATTTCCTTTCCTGTGGGCAGGGGGCTCCCTTACATATCTGGGTTTAACAATACCAGCAGACCCGACGCGATTATATGAAGTAAATTACCCATCCTTAATTACCAAAATATTGTCAGACTTTAGATCTTGGAAAGCTTTGCCTCTGTCATATCTGGGGAGGTGCCATATGATAAAAATGATCACTTTCCCGAGATTACTGTACACCATCCAGATGCTCCCACTCTTATTAACGGACACAGACCTGCGCACCATCAATACAGCATTCAGTAAATTTATCTGGGAAGGGAAGAAACCGAGAATCTCCTTATATAAATTGTCACAACATGTATCCTTGGGAGGGGTAAACTTACCGTGTATTAAGAGCTATATGCTGGCAGCCAATTTTAGATATGCCATTGATTGGATTAATCTTACCAACAATTATGCGGACACGGTGCTTGAACAAGCCATGTGCCCAAATATCCCGTTGCCGAGCCTTCTCCACATGAGACCTACAGACTATCCACCTGAGGTAGCAGGGAATACACTGCTGACTACAACGTGTAAAACATGGAGGATGACGCGCTCACGGTTAAAACTGTCCACACACGATACTATTTTTAATTCAATTTATTATAATATAAACTCTGGCAGAAGTATAATCCAAAACAGGGGCCTGACCAGACGCTGTGAGGCAATGGGACTCAGACAGCTGCATCACTTTATGTGTAACGAGAGCGACCCCATCCTATCTTACCAACAAATTTGTGAAAAATACCCAGAAGTTAATCTGCCCATTTATGTATACTTCCAGTTAAAAAGTCATGTAGCCAGTCAAATCAGAAAGATTCCAGAGACGGACTTGGCGGCAGGTCTGGATGTGATGATCAAACATGCACAATCCAGACCATGTAGCACTTCTTTACTATATCTCCATATTAAAAGACAGATTGACATAGACAGCCTTGACTCAGGGATGGCAAAGTGGACCATAGACCTGCCGGCCATATCATTGTCTTCCCTGTTATCGGCATTTGTAAGGCTGAACAAGACAATGATATCAGCCTCCTACATGGAGATGCAATACAAACTTCTGCATAGGGTATACTATACTCCAAAGAGAAGACAGTTAATGGGCATAGCGGAGGATTCATGCTGTTTTAAATGTAAGACCCCAAACGCCGACATATTACATTGTATGTGGAGCTGTCCGGAAGTAAGAGCATTTTGGGACACGGTGTGTACTTATGTCAAATCACAATATAATGTCACATTTTCCGTCACACCTGAGTGGGCGCTATGGGATGTATACCCAACCCCTAATGCAGTCCGCCAATCTGCAGGGCAAAGAAAGTTTCTAGCAAAAATTGCTGCAGCGGCGCGTAAAACTATCTTATCACAGTGGATAAATTCTAATACACTGTCCATATCCTTGTTAACGCCCCGGATAACACACTTATTTCAAATGGATTGGCTGGAGATGTCCCTGAATAAAGACGCAAGGGCCCAAAAATTCTTCGCTATTTGGTTACCACACGTAAAATCACTGCCAGAACCTGTAAAAGCCACCCTAAGGAAGGCCGTACAACTAACCTCCTGGTACAACCTAATGATACTACAACATAATACCTACCCCTTTTAACAAGACCCTCAGGCGTGACGAAAATGTAGATGTGCGTGCAAAGAAAATGTATATGCTGTTTTCTTTTCTTACCCATCCGAAAGTGACTTGTGTGACCCACGAAATAAGGAACGACAATCAATGTTTGAGTTAGATTCTTTTAATATGTTTTTGACAAAAGTATAACTTTCACTGTTCAAATTATACAAATGTAACTATGATGGCTATGTTCTCGAATAACTGTAATAATGTTCATTGGTTTGTACCGTGCAGTTCATCAATAAAAATTATTAAATAAAAAAATGATTGTGTCTAAGGCCTATGGACGTTCCCCGCAGACTCACAGTACTAGTATAACAGTTTTAAGTTCTTGGGGCAATCTGTTAGGGAAAATTCAAATATATATTTTCAATTGATTTATCTAGATTTTATTAAACAGATTACTGCACCTCACAAAATGTCTCTCTGTTAACACATGTGGGCTGTCATAGTCACAGTTTCATATTGGGTAGATTGTATTTCTGGAAAAAGCGACCCACCTCCGCAGTCCGCCTGCCCCTAAGACCAAAGAACAATAACGCCGGGTGTTTAAAGATAACCTTGAAGCGTATAATTAGAAGGTTTTTCTGTTGTTGGAACTGATGTTTAATGCATCCCAAGCCTTTCAAACCCCAGCAAGGCAGCGTAGAAAGCTCCCAGTAAACTGTGCCAGGTGTCCTCATTTCCTGACTGCGCAGCTCATCCTGACACATCATAAGAAAAATAATTGCTCAACATCATTTTTTGCTGTGTTTTAATTGCAAGTTATGTTACAATGAAACGCTCCTCATAAAAGGCACGGAAGAAAGGATCTCCCACATAATAATGCAGAAACTTTACAGCTGCTAACAGCAGTTTTAACACGTGTTCACAAACTCTGACATACTAACTAAAAAGGAGCTGGAGCTTCTGAAGAGAACAATGGCAAAAAAATGACAATCTACGGCTGACTTCCTTAGGATTTTCAGTCCTTATATGAAGCAATGTTTATAGTGATGCACGCAGTACTGTATGTAGCACGTAATCAGTGTGTGAATTGGAAAAAAAATACATGTCTCAGCTAGATACCGCGGAGCCCTCTATTCTGGCTGCACATTTACAATACTGTACTTTGTAAATAGAATGGGGAAGGAATTGTCTCTTGTATTGCTATTTTTATTCATAGCAATTTGGTTCTCCAGTGACTCGGTGCATCCCCCCTGCTGCCACTGTACAGATTTATTTGAGAGAAAGATCTTCCAGCTAACCTTTATGTAGCCAGTTAGATACTAGTTCTGTGGACTGTTGTAACATCTCATGGATTCTGGTAAATATTAAAGATCTGCGGGTTCGGATTTACGTGGATCTTATATGCAAATTAGAGCAAAATCCAACAAACCCCCCCCCACACACACACACACACACACATTAGAAGAAGGGGAGTCCGGCCCTTATATATGCCCAGTTAAAAGGGGTGCCTACCCCCCTTCTTTTATTTAAAACTAATAGTGGGGCATGGAGTATGAAGAGTGGGAGCCCACCCCTATATTGTGTCCACTATTTTCAGAGTATTGCAGCAGAGCAGGTTATCAGTTGCAGAGTGGTACAGCAGAAGGTCTCACCATTCCATGTGGCGCTTCTGCCCCCTCCCATCCCTGGTCTTCAGCGGTGCCCAGGATGCTGAGCACCGCATCGGCCTGTGCTCTTTGTCCTGGTGTCCGGGTCCCTACCCGATAAATCAGTTGCTGCTGGGATCTTCTCTGCTGTTGCCGGGGTATTCCTCACCACTCCGCTTCTCCTGTCAGCCCCATTCATCTTCTACGGGAGTCTATGCAGGGTCCTCGTTGTGGGTCTCTTTATTCCTGTCATCCTCCACGGTGCCTGCTCCACCCATCCTTTGTTATCCGCTGCAGTTGCTTTGGGTCTCCTCAGGCCTCTCTCTCCTGAGGTCTGCTGGTGAACTAGTCATTCCTCCACCCTAGCACAGCTGCATCCCTTCTCCGAAGGCCCCCCTCAGGTGATCTGCACAGGCAGGCAATGCCTCAAGTAGCTCTTCTCAGCACAGGGGTCCTGAAGCCTATGATTTGGCCGTCTATTGTGATAGCTCTGGTCTGGCCGTGACTTCCTCAGCGCCACCACAAGGTCTGCGGACCCATTGTTATGCCACTATGTTGATCTATTCTGCAAATGCTCCAACTCAAGCACACACCAATGGACCGCATCAGATCATCAGGAGCGCTAAAAAGCACCCACGATGGTCCGACCTCCAATTCCAATACGATGCACACGGGACTGTACATCGGTTCGGATGTCATACACATGCGATTTGGGCCGATTTTACCCAATTTCTTGGCCCGATCCAAAATCTGTTGAAATCGGCCCCAAATTGCATAGTATATGTGGGCCTTTATAGATAAAAAAGTCTGGTGCGGACTCAATTATATAGTGTATATTGGTGGTGACATGGTGAATTCACTAAAACTATTACACATATATTCATACAGGTATATAAACCTGAATCATAACTGCTCAGTGTGTCAAAAAATTAAACTAATGCTGATTTCATATTAATTTCAATGTTATTAGCACACCTGTGGAAAGAAACTACATTTATGGTCCATTCATACCATGTATAAAGAATATCTATATCTATATATACATATATAGATAGATAGATAGATAGATAGATAGATAGATAGATAGATATAGATATATAGATATGTCTATTGTCTAATGTCCATAGCAAATTAGCTTTTGAAGTTTTTGCTCCGAGCGGGCTTGGCTAGTGTATTATATGTTTCATCTCACTGGTTTTAACTTTAGTGTCTGAATCCAGTGAAAACATTTGTTGAGATTTTCAAGATACTGTAGATGTACTAAATTAATATTTCATAGATTCATATGTTCAATATTTACTGCGGAGAACTGAGGTTTCAGTGATGAAGTAGAAAGTGATTTCAGTATTTCTGTAATGTGTGGAATTTTTTTTCTGAGGTTTGTATGTAATTTTGGGGTAGATTGGTTAATGCTTCTAAAAATGAAAAGCCAATCAAAGTTTAACTATGATTTCATCACTGATTTTAGAAAATTATAGAATGGTTGGAATTCAATTGTTTTTAGTGCAAGCAGCCAGTAGATGGTGCTCAATGGAGGTAGTCAATTGTTACTGTGCTTGGACACAATCAGCTGCCGGTGCTGCTTTTTCACCAAGCTACCCCCTGCCAATCACGGGTGTGGTATATGGTCCCGACAGTCGGGATCCTGACAGTCATTAGCCCGACAGTGGGGCGAGCGCAACAAAGCCCCTTGTGAGCTCGCTGCGCTCGCCACGCTGCGCTCGCCACGCTGCGCTCGCCACGCTGCGGGCATGGTGGCTCGCTGCGCTCACCACCTATTCTATTCTCCCTCTATGGGGGAATGTGGGCCCCCACGAGGGAGAATAGCCAGTGGCCGTCTGGCCCCGAGTGTCCGGGTTTGACTGTCGGGATCCCGATGGCGGAGTAATGACTGTCGGGATCCCGACTGTCGGGAAACTGTCCGGCACCCCCAATAATTTTGGCTGTATTTAGCTGCTGAACCTGAACCTGTACTTGATAAAAAAGAACAATGAAATACCAACCCCACACTTGATCTACAATCACTAAATTCTTGCAATGTGGTTGGTTGCTATGGGCAACAACTGCTGTTGCCTGTTTCAGAAGCTTTACTAAAACTACCCCTTTATATATAACAGAGCTTGAGCGGGATTTTCTAACATCCGCCGCCCGTTTTCGTGCCTATCCGCCGGCTACCACATTCTTACAAATCGCATATGCACTCACATATAAGAGCTGTCCTTTACGGTGCGGTGCCGTCCCTGGAAACCCGGAAGTCCCTCTGCACATGCACAGAGTGACAGCGCAGGCCGCAGGGCATGCTGGGAGGGATCCGTGATGAATCACTCACACAGTGCTGCGGAGAGAAGCCCATAGGCCTGGTAACAGGTCAAATATAAAGTACGGTTAGCCCAGAAAATGGTAACAGTGTCATATGTATATTTATAGAAGTCCAAATTGATTCTAGAGCTCTTCAAGTTAATGGCTACTGTGTGCTGTGAACATAACACTTCATATGAATAATTCTGTTATTCACACAGCCTGAGAAACATTACCTTACTGCATATGCTCATTTAATTACTAATGTTTTTACAACATTTGTGTAATTAATATGCAGCGGAATAGGACTGATATACTGTACATCATTTTAATAATGTGGGTACCTTGGGACAGTGGATCAGAGTTTATGCCATTATCTGCAAGGATGGATATATTGGAAAAACTACTGGCAATCACTTGGAGAAAAGAAGCTGAAGATTAGTCATGTATCTGTTTATTAGAACAAATTTGTAGGTGGAATCATATACTGTAAAACATGTTAATCCAAGATACTTGTATAAACATCTCCCTGTAATATTATACTATTATACTAATGTAGAGTTTGAATATTTAGACTTTGCTTATTTTATTGGATCGCATCGTTTTTTCCCCCTGACCTGTTCATACCCCCACTATCTACGTCGGCGTGGAGTTGATATTGTAAAGTGTGGTGAGCGCAGTGAGCCACCTAGCCCGGAAGCGCGGCGAGCGGGATGCAGAAAACACGCCAAGTAATACAAGTAATACACGTCAAGTAATCCGCATCCCCTCGCCACACTTAGGGCTCATTTTCCACTGCACTCACCACGCTTCGGGCTCGCCACACTTTATAAAGTGAACTCCACGCCGACGTGGATTGTGGGGATCGTGGCGCTCATCACGTTTCGGGCTGGCGTGGATAGTGGGGGTGTGCTAAATCGCATTGCATACGATGCGATCTGCAGGTAGTGTCGCCGTGAAACTACACTATTACAATGATTTTTCCCTAGTTGCAGAGATTAAAACACACGTGGTCAAATCACAAAACCTCTATTCCAGTGAGAAAGAAGAGAGAGGTCTGTTTATCACTTTAGATGAAAGCCTTAAATCTAAGAAGGTGTATTTTACCACTGACTTAGCACTCATCTCCTGAGGCTGTGGGGAAAAGAGCACCATCGTCATGGCTAAAAGCATGCATGATACAGAACTTAATAGGTTCACGCTGACAATAACTGTATATACCCCATAGGGTTGTTTAGGTATTTCCAAATTGTGACACAGTAGAAGAGATTATGAAAGGTTAGCGCAATTAGACCAAGTATAGATGGAGATAAAGTAGAAGGTGATAACGCATCAGGTTTGTTTGGAAAATGAAAGTTATGAGTTTACTGGCTGGTGCGTTATCACATTCCACTTATATCTCTTGACCAGGCTTAATACATCTGCCCCTGTATTAGCATGCATAAAAAGAAGGAATAGAGGCAAGGGATAACTGTAATCTTACCACTTTATAAATCATTGGTGCGGCCTCATCTGGAAGACAGTGTACAGTTCTCTGCACCACTCCATAAAAATACATTATGGAACTTGAAAATGTTCAGAGAAGAGCAACATAAAAGATTATAAGGGTCTAGTCATTGGAGGAAAGGCTTACCAGGTTAGGCATGTTAACATTAGAATAGAGGCGTCTGAGAGGGGATATGATTAATATATACAAATGTATCAAGGGTCAATACAGAGAACTGTCAGATCAACTGTTTACCAATCGATCTGTACACAGGACACGTGGTCACCCCCTAAGGTTAGAGGAGAGGAAGTTTCTTAACCCGCGAAGGTATGGTTTCTTTACAGTAAGGATAGCTTGGATTTGGAATACAGAGAAGTGTCACACTTGATGGGTCCAGCTTTGGTATAGAACTCAGAGCAGCTTGGATGGATGAGAATATGAATGCAGTGGGCTGGATGTATTGCCTTTCCATAAATGGGGCTGCAGCAGAGAACTAGAATCCCTAGCAGGGGCACGGAGTCTATCCCATCAGCAGTCTTCCCCAGGGACCCCCACGAGCAGGTCACCGCCTCCTGCTTGAGACTTTCACAGACAACTCGGCAAATTAAATGGCAATGAAATAGGGACAAGCAGAAAAATGAACTAGAACCGGGGGACTCTGCTAAAAAACTAAGACTAGTATATAGGAAGTCCAGGAATAATAGAACTGGAATCGTGGACTCCAGTAAATACGGCTGGTATCCAGGTACTCCGGGTACAATGGAATTCGAGCCAGGGACTCCCGGGAACTCTGGTAAATAACTAAAACTAGCATGCAGGAATAACAAAATTAGAACCGGGGACTCCGGGAAATAACTAAGCCTTGTGTCCGGGAACTCCAGGTATAATGGAACTGGAACCGGGGACTCCAGTACATAACTGATCTGGAACCAGGGACTCTGGTAAATAACTAAGACTAAAACTACTATCCTGAATCTCCAGGAATAACAGAACTAGGGACTTTGGGAAATAACTAAGGCTTGTATCCAGTATTTCCGACGAGAGGGGAACAGGAACCGGGGACTCCAGTAAATAACTGAACTGGAACTGGGGATGCTGGTAAATAACTATGACTAGTATCCAGGAACTCCGGGTATAACAGAACTGGAACCGCGGACTCTGGTAATAACTGAACTGGAACCGGGAACTCCAGTAAACATCTAAGACTAGTATCCAGGAATAACAGAACAGAAACTGGAAACTCCAGTAAATAACTTAAGCTTGTAACTTATCTGGGAACTCCGGGTGACTTCTGAGCAGCAACCAAGGACTTAGCAGAAGCGGTAGCTGGAATCCTGATACTCAAGGATATAGGAACCGTGGAGACAGAAATGCAGGGAAAGGCACGATAACTGATGACGCACAGCAATGTCCTGTGCATGAAGGAAGAATACCCAGAGGAATTCCCAAGGGGATTCAAGATATACCTGTGGGAACTCACTGATTGGCTCCACAGGGAAGGTGGCTGTCCAGAGGTAAAAGAAGCATCTCACTGGTCAGGTCAACTGAGAGGACTCCACCAGACCCACCGGATGACAGATGTGTGCCTCCATCCCCCGCCCCCCCCGGAGCCAGCCAGCCGCCATTCCCGACCAGCAACAAACAGCGCATCCAGACAGGTAAGCATCAAGGCTTCTGTTGCGCTCTCTGCAAATGTGTGACAAGAAGGTTGGGTACTTGTTTCCTAGCAGGGTGCCCAATTTCAGTATGTACGGTAACGTACTAAAATCGCATCGCATGATGTTATAGTGGCATGCGTTCCTGCTCCCTGTCATTCCCGCCCCCTGTCAGATTCTCTCAGAAATCATTCTGAGGTGATTTTCTGACACTATTGGAGCTGCTGGTTAATTATTGCTGTTATTGCTGAATTAGTGAAAGTTTTGGAAATGGCTGGATCATTCAGCATCTTTAGTTTGCCTCAGACGGAGGAGGAGGCAATACGCTTTTTCCAAGACCAAGAATTCCTTCCGCTAGCACAGAAGGGGGGCGGAACACGTCCTCCGACCTTTTCATACCCCCACTATCCACGTCGGCGTGGAGTTGATCTTATGTGATGTGATGCGATATTTCATTGCACAGGCACCCATGCGATGAGATGTGATGGGTGCTTACTATTGAAAGTTTTGCCATTTTTTTTTGCATCACCTCGCTCGCCACGCTTCGGGGTGGCGTGGATAGTGGAGGTGATGCAAAAAAAATATGGCAAAACTTTCAATAGTAAGCACCCATCACATCTCATCGCATGGGTGCCTGTACAATGAAATATCGCATCGGTTCGCACCCTGTATGGTGCCCTCTGATCCCGTGCCCTCCGATCCCATGCGATATTTCATTGTATTTCATTGTATAAGCACTCCTGTGGACATCGCATCACATTGCATCGCACGGCACTATAGACGATGTGCGATTCAATGCGATGCGATTTCACTACGGAGAATAGCCCAGTACACTAAATGTGTACTGGGCGCCCTGCCAGGAAACAAGTATCGAAGGTTGTGATGGCAGACTCAATTGATACAGTACATTTAAAAAAGGGTTAGATTTATTTTTATCAGAAAAAAAGTATCCAGGGTTATAACCATTAATTAATGGATAATAGTGGTCCCAGAGAGAAATAGGACAGCCATATTGGGTAATCGGGAATTCTGTTTTAAAACAGATAGGTAGTAACTTCACCTGGGTCATTTATACATTTATAAATATAGGCTGTGCACTACAGAAGAACAAATTGAACTTGATGGACTAATGTTTTTTTTTTAACTTCATCACCAAAGCAAATAGTGGGTAATTATGGCTAGTTGTAATTTTTTGCTAGTTCTCCTCGTTTTGTCACGGTTTTATATTGTGCTTTATCTATAGATTGTAAGCTTGCGAGCAGGGCCCTATTACCTCTATGTCAGTTTGTTTCTACCCAGTTTGTTTAATCACTGTTGTTTCCAATTGTAAAGCGCAACGGAATATGCTGCGCTATATTAGAAACTGTAAATAAATAAATAATTGTGCTAAAAACTTTTTTTTTTTTGACTACTGCATATGAATCATAAGATGAATAGAGCTCTGTAACCTTTCTCCCACATATTGTACCATAACTCCTGCACAGTATAGCAGATCTCCTAACACCCAGTTATTTTTTCATTGCTCACTCATGCTTCTCTACAAATGGGACAAAATAGACTGTAGCTACACTGCTGTGAGCTCTGAAGTTCTGTGTCATTCTGGGGATATATAAAACATGCTTTGCACAATACAGATGTCTACACCCATAGGAGTGAGCAGCCCATTTTCTTAGGGGGTGCACCATTGGAAAGGCGTGCCCATCACCGCCTCCTGGGCGTGTCCATCACCACCTCCTGGGCATCAATGCAAACTAAATAGAAGGTGACTTATTTATGTATATGAACTCGAAGGCGTGCAGCAAAAATTTACACTGTAATGCCCATTATACATAATGCCACACACTGTAATGCCCATTCCACATAATGCCATGCACAGTAATGCCCATTACACATAATGCCATGCATAGTAAATCCGATCACACATAATGCAACACACATCAATGCCCATTCCACATAATGCCACCCAGCATCTTGCCCATTCCACATAATGACACACACCATAAGGCCCATCACACATGCTACACACAGTAATGCCCATTCCACATAATGTGATACACCGTAATGCCCATTACACATTATGCCAGAGCTTGAGAAATCCAAAAATGTACACAGTAATGCTTATTACACATCACACAGTCATTACATAGTATAGCACATGCCATAATGCTCATTACACGTTATGCCACACACCATAATGCCCATTACACATTGCGCCTCACACTGTGATGCCCATTACACGTTACAACTTACACTGTGATGCCCATTACACATTGCACCTCACATTGTGATGCCCATTACACACTGCGCCTCACACCGTGATGCCCCTTACACGTTATGCCTCAGACCATGATGCTCATTAAACCACAGACCATGATGCCCATTATGCCTCACACGGTGATGCCCATTACACATTATGCTACACATCATGATGCCCATTTCACATTATGCCACACATCGTTATGGCCATTGCACATTATGCCACACACCATGATGCCCATTGCACATTATGTCACACACTGTGATGCACATTATATATTATACAACACGCTGTAATGCCTAATAAATATTATGTGGGTGGTGTTTCAGGTACAGCTGCCCGGGACACTCCTACAACTAGTACCCCCCCAGGGGCGTAACAAATCTTGAGGGCCCCTCAGCAAAGTTTTAGAAGCCCCCCAAGTCATTGAATACAGAACATGGGTAGTTGGGTGCATAGACGGACAGACGATGGAGGACATTGGTGGATGTGGCACAAGGACGGACAGGCAGGTGGAGGGAAGAATGGAACCAGCTACACAGCTTCTGGTTTTCAGCAATGTATAGTGGTGGGCAGTGCTACGACAACATGACAATGGAGCCACACCCCATCTTCCTACCCAGCCATGCCCTTTCTCTGCCTACTACGCTGCCCTCTGCTAAAGGAGGGGCAGAAAAGTAGGTGAGTATGGGTGCTATCCTTATCCAAAGCCCTGTAGCAGCCATAATTCAGATACCTCTCACTTGTCAGATAAACTATTTGTTGGAGTTATCACTAAAATATGGGTAAGCTCATTTTAAAAAGATCAAGTCTATTGACGCGGGCCCAGGTACTATACGGGTATGACCAAATTTTAGAGGTGTGGACACTAGGTTACGGGTTTGTGTTTTGCTGGAATTGACTTAAAACCTACAAATAATTTGTGGATTACAAATAATCCAACCATCTAATTATTGTGCATAATGTTCACAGTTAAATATTAAGTTTACTTACTGCATTATTTATAAAAAAAAAAAGCATTATCATGAATAATAGCCGAGTCTGTTTTATATTAGGACGTTGTGGCTTTTTAATGAACATAAAAAGCCATAACTGTATGTGTCTGAATGCAAACAAATATAACAATTTGATACATTTCTGCTGCCTTTATACATTATACTTTTTTTTTAACTCTCTTACTGCCAGTACTGCAGATTCTACATCATAAGGCCGATTCTGGATCACTCTTAGTGAACCGAATTCAGCCCCTGCCCTGATGGTCAGGGTTTGCGAGCGGTCTCAGGGATTTACAATGTACAACGTAAATGTGGCATCACTGGGACATGGTATTGCCCAGTGTTTTATGGGCATCCCCATGAAATCACTGGGCGTTCCCATGGTAATGCAGGTGGGACGAAGTCTACCGGGGACGGGCGGCTGACGTCACATGAAGTCAGCCGCCTGCCCTATCTTCGTCCCAGAGCAATCATTCGATGGTTGGCTACCATTGAATGATTTCTCCTGCTGCGGGCACATGCGAGGGGATGTGTCTTCGTTACACATCCTCTCGCATGTTTGCGAGGGGAAACGGTGGTGGGGGATATATTCGCAGGGGCAGCGTCACAAGAACTCGGTAAGATGCAAGTTTCAATAGCAGCAGCAAGGAGAAACAGTCAGCAGTGGTGGCATGCTGGCTCACACTGCCGAGACTATACACAGAGCCTATTGGCTGCTGTGTATAGAATAGGCGGATGGGGGCGGGCATAGCTGGAGCAGTGTGTGTATATGGCTGGATGAGCCTGAGGTCTGTAGCTAATAGAAGCCATGTTTCTGCAAATCCCTTGTTTGATTTCCCTTGTCTTCGCGGAATGAGAAGATTCCTTATCAACTCAAGTGTAAATAGCTGAATGGTATTAAACAGCTATTCAAATATATTCATACTGCTACTCTGACTACTTGCCTGGCTGGTTGTATTACATGCGACAACCCCCTGGCTGGGCTCTTACATGGTCTCCTCTGATGTCAAAAACGCCCCCTGGCGACTGCTGGAGGACATTCTTGAAGCAGCTGCCATGCTTAGAGTGACGTATCCGGCCGATCTGCTGCCTGGTTTCCTAATCAAATGCCCCTTAAATACATATCTCCAATATTTCACATTTCTGAATTGGTACATGAAATATGATCATAGCATAAGGGCAGTGTCATAAATAGACATTTTGGTGCCCTATGCCAGAAAGGGAAATTGTGGCCCCCTCCCACACACAACATTTCTGCTGCCTTTATACATTATACTTTTTTTTAACTCTCTTACTGCCAGACCAGTGCATGCCAAAGGCCATCGTGCAATATACATAATGTCCCCAAATAGTTCCAAATACATACAGTATATACATACATTTACACAACAGTGTATGGATAATAAATGGATAAGTTACATTTACAATATAAAATACAAAATCTATTACAAAATACAAGTTCATTTCAATAAAATTAATTGAAATGAAATGTAAACATGTTATTCTAACAGTGTTAATAGAAGGCTGTGACTGTACTTAACGTAGCAGCCACACTAATTAGTTACTATTAGCTGGTAACAACCAAACCATAGAAAGCAGATACAGCAGCTAGTGGCTCTGGCTGCTGTTGTCATCATCATCCTCAGTGCATGTATTTACACCGGCCATCCAACATCTGCTACAGATACAGCTGCTAACAGGCAATACATGTGTCCATATCTAACTCAGTCATAATTATATAAGCCTAACTTTACTGTACTCTGCCATATGCCCCTTATCCTATTCCACCTCTTCAGATGAAGGAGTTGGTTCCAAGTGACTAGTGCTAGCTGCTTTGTGTTAGGGAAGAATAGACAGATGTACTAACCAACAGATATGGGCAGCCAAGAGGTATGCCGGGCCCCGGTAAAAATTTCCAGGGGTGTGGCCTAATTGCAGGAGGCGTGGTCACCTCCCACAATGAAGCCACGCCCTAAAATGTTAAAGAGGGGTTGAAAAACACTGTAAAGCCTGGGCAATTAATACCCCCCCCCCCCCCCCTCTAAGCGGCCTTGCAGATATATACCCTGTGTTTCATTAATTCAGCAGCTAGAACCCACCTAGGGACACCACCCCTACCCAAATATGAACAAATACAATTGAGGGGAAAACCAAGCACTGGATTTTATTCCTTTTTTCAGATCTTATATAAGTCACAAATGAAGGAGAATTCCTTCTTTATCTGAGCTCACCTGAAACAGTAAAACAATGCCTCCTTGAAAGGAATCTCTATCCTCCGGTACCATGTGGTGTGCTTCTTGAATCAAGCAGACCCAAGGATAATACCCTCGTTTACTGAAAACGCTCTTTAATATATAATTTTTTTAGGATTCCTCAGTGTCTCTCCTCAGAGTCTTACTGAGCTTCTTTGAGTCTTTATATGCTTGTTACTGGTCTGCCCAGTTCTCTGCTCCTCCCACTGCTCATCTCTTTGGCCAACGAGGACTGGAATCCAGTATAAAGAAGACCAGAAATAAGGATCTGAGGACAGTCACTGGAATTCCTACGGTTATCTCCAAGCAATAAAGGAATTATAAGACAAATTATTTTTTCATTCTCTTTTTTTTTTAACCTTGCTAACAGTGATGTACTATAAGTATAAAGATGAAACAATAGTACTAAAAGCCTGCTGTTATAGGTCAGCTTGCATGGGGAAATGTGGGGTATAGTGTGGAATAATATTACAGCAACTAGTAATTATGAGGTTCTGGAGATCTGAGACAGTGCTGGGAATATTGCTGGTATTAAGATCCTGCTGAAAGAATTCATAACTCTATTCAGAAGATATATATATACTATCAATATACTGTAGGTATTGCATATATTTTTAGATAGATTATGCATAGCATACATATTGATATACACAGAGATAATACTCAGTAGACGATTTCCATTCTCACAGTGACAGTTCATCAGGAGTGAGGGGAAGAATTTAAATGGCAGTGGGAGGTAAGAAGTCAGGCCATTAAACTTAATAGCAGTTAGTGACAAAGCTTCACACACAGAGGACTGGGTTTCATAGCCATTTAACTTATAACCTTCATTGGGTTATAATGGTGTCTTTTATATCAGGCAGAAATGCGGAGCTGCGGAGTGGAGAGATATAAAACGTGACAATGAGATTTCATATTCGCTGATTCTCTAGCAGCGGCATACGTGGTTTTAGGACAATAGGATGTTTCAGGTAAATAAGACAAGACACTTCAGGACAATAAGACAAGGCATTCCAGGACAATGGTATAGGGCATTTCTGGACAACATGACAAGATTTTCATGACAATAGGACATGGTGTTTCAGGACAATAGGACAAGGTGTTTCAGGACAATAGGACAAGGCATTTCAGTACAATAGGTCAAGATGTCTCAGGATACTAAACAAAGATGTTTCAGGACAAAAGGACAAGATGTTTCAGAACAATAGGATCAGATGTTGCGCTACAATAGGACAAGGCATTTCAGTACAATAGGTCAAGATGTTTCACAGTGGCGTACCTATCATGCTGCAGACCCCACGGCAGCCTGGGGGAGCAAGAGACGGCAAGGTCTGTGGGGCGCACTGAAAATAAATAACTGGAGGCAGAACAGCAGCAGCGAGGAGAAACAGTCAGCGACGCACTGGCTCACATTGGCAAGACTATACACAGAGCCTATTGGCTGCTGTATATAGAATGGGAGGAAGGGGGCGGGCATAGCTGGACCAGTGTGGCTCATCCAGAAATGGCTGGATGAGTCTGAGGCCTGTAGCTTCTAGGAACCTTGATACTGCAGATCACTTGTTTGATTATCCGTGTCTTTGTGGAATGAGAAGTTGCTATAATCCCTGGAGCTTTATGTCATGGATAAATGAGGAGAAATGTGTTTAAGCAATTAAATGGCTTAACGAGAATGTTATTAGTCTTCTATGTGTCTTCCTGAGATCATTAGCACACATAACCGCTACCGCTACCTCGATGAGCATAAAACCCCCCGCTAACGAGCATACAGGTAAAAAAGATTATAATTAATGTGTTGGGAAATGTTTTTATTGGCAAGGGGCACAAAAACTCTAGTTAAGCCACTGATGATGAACAGTAAGACAAGAAGTTTCAGGAAAAAAGTACAAAAATGTTTCAGGTAAATATACAGTATACAGTATAGCTTATTTGCAAGAATTGCACCTACTGTAGGTGCAGTGTTTGGTTTACACCCCAGCTACCAAACAGTATTTATGTTTTATCTGTCTGGCGCACATTATACAATGAAAGCTAAAGCTAACATTACATTCACTGTAAATTAATTGTTTTACCCCACACCTTTTATTTCCTCCAACTTCCTCCTGGGCCCACTTTAGTCTGGCTTTTGTCCTCTCCACCCCACAGAAAATGCTGATCACTGTTGAGCATCTCCTCCTGGTCTATGTGACACTGCCCACTAGTGACTATTCACCTAACTCAGTGCACTCTCTTGTCTCTTATCACAACATAAGTTAGTGTAGAAGGGCACAAGCCAGGTGATAATGAATCAGCTGAACTGAAATAACTCTTAAGGTGCCCATACACTGCTGCGATGTCTCGCAGCAGTGTTTGGACACCCGGGGACGCATGTGATCCGTTATGATGGATCGCATGCGTCCCTGCTTCCTGCCCGCCTCGCTGCCTGGAGGGGGTTCCCAGAACTGGAGGTCGAAGGGCCAGCCGGTCCAACCACCTGGTTGGGTCCGATGCGCACGGGACCGGGCATCGGACCCGACTGCATGTCAGGAAGAGGCAATTTGGTCCGATTTAAAAGGCCGATTGGTCGCAGTCGGCCAAAATCGGACCAAATCCCCTCAGTGTATGGGCACCTTTAGTTTTGCTGTGGCTGTTTCAGCTCTTGCATGTTTGCACACTGGCAGCCCATCTAGTATTTATGGTGGGAGGAAAAATGCACTCAACTTAGGAAACTGGCAGCAGCCTGAAATGCCAGTCAGAGAGAAACTTAGGGCCTGATTCAAACTCCTTCGCCGGGCTGCAAATTCTCTGCCCAAGGGATTATCAAATGATCATGTATGTGCATGGTATGCCGTGCGCATGCGCCAGCCGTCTTACCGAAGGCAGTGAGTGAAGTCTAGCCTTTGCTCGCTGCTCGCAGGGTGACTGACACCCTGAAGGTATTTGCAGGTGTCCCCCCACCATTGGCAGGGGGAGGGTGCTGACAGGGCAGCTGGGAGCTCAGCTGGATCTTTGCCTGGGTTCTTTTCTTACCTGAACATTTTCTCCCTATGTACTTCTACCTTTTTCTGATTTTCAATATCACCCCTGTTTTCTCCTGGATGGTTATAAACTAAACATGTATAACACTGAGGGGTTTATTTACAAAGATGGGAATTCTATTTAAAATGAGATGATGCTATGGGCAAATATCTACTTATTATTTATTTAGCACCTTCTACAATATAATAGATAGAATCCAATTGGTTGCACATAGCAGCATCCTATCTGAAAGAGAACTCCCATCTTAGTAAATAAAACCAAGTTTATCATCTTCCCACCCTACCAAGTCCCCTCACCTCCTTCACATTCCACTATCCACTGACAGCATTACAATCCTTTTTGTCCCTCAAATCGACTAAATGGCTCCTCCCGCTCTTTAAACCCCACATGCCACCTCCAATTCATGTTGCTTCCACTTCTATGATGTATCTGTTGTTAGCCGCCACAATAGCCGCAATGTTTCACATTAACACTTCCACCTCACTGACACCCGGGATCTCTCTCTGCTGCTCACTGCTTAGACGTTCCACTAATTTTTAGCAGGCGACCAATTAGCTTCTGGGGGCTTGATTGCTATACTGGAGGTTATTGGCTGCTAGGGAAGTAAAAAGGGCAGGCATGGCAGTGCCTCTCTGCAGGTTATTGCATCCTTGCCCTGACCCTTCACATGCCCTACATTCTCTTCTTTTGAATTGGAACATCCGTACTGCAGTTCGGTCTGTGCTGAGGCCTGGCTTTGTCTGCAGTGACCTCACCTCTTAGCTATCAGTGCCTTGGAATTTAATCTGAATTCTACCAGCATTTTGTTACTCTCCTATACCAGCATTTACCTTATGTATTTCTGACACTATATTGCCTGTCTTAGTACAGTTCTCCCAGAGTCTGCCTCTGTTCCATATACATCATCCCAGCTTTCTATATTCCAGCATTCTTGGATGACCATCTACACCTGTTCATTTACCGGCCACTAATGATCTGAACCAGTTACAGACTCTAGGTACAGTACTTACCACTGACCTAATGCAGCTACTCTTTTTTTGTTGCCACCCAGTTTCCATCATAGGCCCCTACTACATTGGGTTTAAGTCCTAGGGGTACCAAGTACTTGTGAGAAAATTGATCTCTATGGGAAAGATTGCTGCTATAGGTGAATGCCACTCTAGCCCAGTTATCCGAGATATTGTGGTAATTCAGGTGTACCATCATGATATGCGCACAGCCTTCTTGCCTTGTGTACTCTTCCTTAACTTACATGTGCATCATTTACTCTTCTTTTAATATTTTATAGTTAGTAGCTCTGAGCCTGGCTGCTGCGACCATCACCTGGGGCATGGGTAGAACCAGCACTGGGTTTCTGGTTTTAGTGACTACTATTGTACTTTTGTATGCCCTTAAAGTCCTGTTATGTTTAGACTGTACTTTTGTGTGCACTTTGTACAGCCCGACGAACCCTTGTGTTCCCCCATAAGGATAATAAAAAGGAGCATTTTCTCCCATCAAGTACTGTACACTATATTGTAGATTTCACACACACATGTATACCGTGTTTGTTTTTCTTTATACTGTAATTAAAGCAGCCCTCGTAGCGATGCAACATTTTACTATAATGGATTTTTTACAATAACAAATTAAAATTTGTGAACTGACCACCTATGTGTAAGAGTTGATCCAACTGAAATAGCTTGAAAAAGTTGCTAGGCAACAATCTCTGTGACAACCAGTGATAGTAAATGTAAAAGTAATACAGTATGTAAAGCAGACACTACTTGGTCAGACCGGGATTCTCTTCTCCCACTGAGACTGAGCTAAGCAGAACCATTATATGATCCACTGTACTGTAATGTCAGTTTGAAGAAATAATACTAAAATTACATATAATTATAATAATCTTTTTGCATTAATGAAGTACCAACACTTTCTAGTGTTATCTATCTATCTATCTATCTATCTATCTATCTATCTATCTATCTATCTATCTATCTATCTATCTATCTATGGGCCAGATGCACTAAACTTCAAAAGTGATAAAATGGAGAGTGATAAACATCCAGCCAATCAGCTCCTACCTGCCATGTCACAGACTGTGGGCGGGATGTATTAATATACATCGCCGCCCGTCGCCATCCCGCTGCCGTCATGATAGCGCATATGTATCAACAAATGCGGCTAGTATTGCACTGCGGTGACGGAGGCCCCCAGCGATACCTGTAATGTGGTGTCCAGGGGGTCTCAGTCACCTCCCTGGGCACCTCCTCCTCCCCTCGTGCCGGGACAGCTCAGCGTAAAACGTAAAACGTAGGCTAAGTTCTTTATTTAACACACAACCTAACACGTTTCGTCAGAACGACTTCATCAGGGCGTGGCAAAACTAGACCCACAACAAGGTCTGTACATCGAAGAGTGTTTCTTGGAACACTTAAAATGTTTAAAAAATCTATCAATCACATACAAATAATTTGACCTCTATTAGGAAAAAAATTCAGTTTTTGGGCCAGATTCTCTATGCTTCAAAAGTGATAAAATGGAGAGTGATAAACAGCCAGCCAATCAGCTCGTACCTGCCATGTCACAGACTGTGTTTGAAAAATGTCAGACAAGTGCTGATTGGCTGGCTGTTTATCACTCTCCATTTTATCACTTTTGAAGCTTAGAGAATCTGGCCCTTAATCTGTTTAGCGATATCGTATTTTGAATATCAAAGATGGGCACTGCCCACTTCTGAATATTCTTATGGCGTGAACAATTCTCCAATTAAATTCAGTCACCCAGATGGAAGGTACACCACAGTGTAATGTAATATCCTAATACCTCCGGTCCGGTGGCTGAGAGTTGTTGGTATTCATTAATACAAGAAGATCAATGTAATAAGAGGTAATTTTAGTATCCATTTCTGCAAAATGACATTATAGTGGGGTCCCAAGCTGGTTCATTAGCATTTTCAAATTGATGTTCTGGGTTTGTGACACCAAGTAACAAATAGGTCTGAGACTTATCATGGTTTCACTGTGTTAAGGCCTGAAAACAGGTTATTTAATAAGTGATGAAAAGGGGTTCCAATTGTGAGTACTTTATCCAAGGAGTAAAGGTACTGTACACAATGATGCTACTGATGTTGATGATGATGACCAGTTGTAACATAGACTTTTGCAGTCAGAAATCATATATTGTCACACGTAGCCGCGACGGAGCGCGGCGGGTACAGTACTCACCCGTCCGCGCCCGCCGCCGGCTAGCGTGTGCAGGTCCCAGGCTGCGGCGTGCGAGTAGGGGCAGCTCCAGGTAGGGATGGCAGCAGGGGAGGCCGGCGTCGCCATCTTGGTTGAGGGCAGGAGACAGATTGGCCCAGAGTGGAGGTTCCCTCCTCTTCCTGCGCTGTCAGCCAATGGCAGCCGCCCCCTGGGGATATAGGGGATCTGCCTAGGCTGTTCAGTGTCAGTGCAATGAGTCTTTGGAGTCATTCACAACTCCTAGCTGTTTCCTGGATCCTGGCTCTTTCTCTCCTGACTCTGGTGCCTTGCTCCCTGCATCTTTCTACAAGGAAGTTTTCTCCTGACACCAATGCTGCAAGTCCTACCTAGTGCTTGTTCCTGCTTGTGTCCCAGAATTACCCTGCTCAGCTTTCCGCTGTCCTTCTTCATTCAACTCATTCATTCCATCATCTTTCAGTCATCCGGATCCATTTCTTCTATCATCAAATCAACCTCTTTCCGGATCTTCCTCTATGTACTCTGGCTCATCAAGTATACGTTTCCAGATTTACCTGCCCGTTATTAGTATTGTGCTGGACTCTATTTAAGTTATCCAACTGTCACTTAAAGAAGTATTTGAGTGAAGTTTATCATTTATGAAATCCGTTATTAAACCGGCACGTTTCAATCCTACTCCTCCTGGTCCGTCTCCAGTTCCTGTGCACCACACGACTCCATCCAGCCCTTTAGCCGTGACAGTTTGCACTGACCCGATGGAATCGGGTGAAGCACAGGCCTCCATGACGGATGTTCTTCAAGGCATCATGGCTCGCTTGGAACAAGTAGAGGCTACCCAGCGTCAAGTGGCTCAATTCCTCCAGACCTTGTCACCACCTCAGGCGGCTCCCTCAGTTTCGGCAGCACCTACCTCCGGAGCTTCGGCCTCTGCTGCTTCTCCGGGGCCAGCTGCTCCTCACCATCTGCAGCTGTCAACCCCCAGTAAATATGACGGGTCCCCAAGGGGGTGTCGAGGATTCCTGAATCAATGTGACGTCCATTTTACCCTCCAGCCTTCCAATTTCCCCTCTCCCAAGACTCGGGTGGCTTACATCGTGTCCCTACTGGCGGGCCCAGCCCTGGAGTGGGTGTCCCCCCTCTGGGAGCGTGCGGATCCCATCCTCAACAACTATGAAGAATTTGTGGCTTCCTTCCGTCGCATCTTCGACGAGCCTGGCAGAGTGTCCTCCGCAGCCACGGAGATCCTAAGAATTCGTCAGGGCAGTCGCCCAGTGGGACAATATGTTGTGCAATTTCAAACCCTGGCTTCCGAACTCAGATGGAACGAAGAGGCTCTCGTCTCTGCCTTCTGGAACGGCCTAGCCGGCCGCATCAAGGACGAGTTAGCAACTCGCGATTCTCCTTCCACCCTGGCTGAACTCATTTCATTATGTAACAAGGTCGATCTGCGACTCCAAGAACGCCAACTTGAGAGGAATCGCTCTGATCGCCTTCGCCCTCGATTCCCTTCCAATGTCGCACCCGCTTCCAGACCAACCCCGCCTCCTGCGGTGTCAACAGATGAGCCCATGCAAATCAACCGCTCTCGTCTTTCTCTCGAAGAGAAGTCCCGAAGACGGCGAGAGAATCTGTGCATGTACTGTGGCTCCTCAGCTCACCTGTTGGCTTCCTGCCCGCTGCGGCCGGGAAACGACCGCTCCTAATCTCCACGAGGGAGGTCCGATTAGGAGTCTTGCTTCCATCTCCCTCTTCTTCTGATTCCACCATTCCGGTTACCCTTGTGTGTCCCCAAGGGAGAAAAAGAGTTCAGGCCCTATTGGACTCTGGGGCAGCGGGAAATTTCCTTTCGTCTTCTTTTGTCACCCAACATGCCCTGCCGGTGCAACCCCTGGATCATTCGCTGGTCCTCACTGCAGTGGATGGGAGTCGAATTCGTAGTGGACAAATCACCCATCAGACCACCCCGGTGACACTGCTCATAGGAGCTCTACATCAAGAGACCCTTGAATTCTTCATTCTTCCACAGTCCTCACATCCAATGGTCCTGGGCCTTCCCTGGCTCTCTAAACATAACCCACACATCGATTGGACCAATATGGAGGTCAAGGCCTGGGGAACAGATTGCCAGTCTACCTGCATTCCTCAGATCCTTCCGGTCTACCAGACCCATCCACAACATGAGGATAACTGTCCTTCATCCTCTTCAGCTCCACCCTTGTCTATACCCGCACCATACCGTTCATTTACAGATGTCTTCAGTAAAGGAGGTGCCGACACCCTGCCTCCTCACCGTCCTTGGGACTGCCCGATAGAACTGGTGGCCGGGAAATTCCCTCCTCGTGGCCGCATCTATCCTCTGTCGCTACCCGAGACTGAGGCCATGTCCTCGTACATTCAAGAGAACTTAAACAAAGGTTTCATTCGACCATCTACTTCTCCGGCCGGGGCCGGGTTTTTCTTTGTGAAAAAGAAGGATGGCGGTCTTCGGCCATGTATCGACTATAGGGGCCTGAACGACATCACCATTAAAAACCGCTATCCCTTACCCCTTATCGCAGAACTATTCGACAAGATCAGAGGGGCGGCAATCTTTACTAAATTGGACCTGCGAGGGGCCTACAATTTGATCCGGATCCGTCCAGGTGACGAGTGGAAGACGGCTTTTAATACGCGCGACGGTCACTATGAATACCTGGTGATGCCCTTCGGCCTTTGTAACGCCCCCGCCGTCTTCCAACAGTTTGTAAATGATATCTTTCGGGACTTGCTGTACCACTCCATCGTAGTCTATCTAGACGATATACTCATCTTCTCTCCAAATCTTCAACTTCACAGACAGACAGTGTCCGAAGTCCTACGACGTCTTCGCCAAAATCAACTGTTCTGTAAGTTGGAGAAGTGCGTTTTTGAGGTCACGTCCATTCCATTCTTGGGTCACATTCTCTCCGCCACTGGGATAGAGATGGACCCAGAGAAGGTGAGAGCCATCCAAGACTGGGCAGCCCCCACAACGCTCAAAGGAATTCAGAGATTCCTAGGGTTCTCAAACTATTACCGGCGATTTATCCGGAACTTCTCTACTATCGCTGCTCCCCTCACTGCTCTCACTTGCAAAGGAGCTGATCCAAGCCGATGGTCGCCCGAAGCATCCTCTGCCTTCCAGCAGTTAAAAAGAGCATTCGTGACGGCACCAATCCTCCTCCAACCAGACCTCGACAGGCCCTTCATTCTCGAGGTGGACGCATCCTCGGAAGGGATCGGGGCCATCTTGTCACAAAAAGGTGAGGATCAAGAATTACACCCTTGTGCCTTCCTCTCCAAAAAATTCCTTCCGGCAGAGAGGAATTACCCCATCGGGGAACAGGAGTTGCTTGCAGTCAAGGCTGCGTTAGAGGAGTGGCGATACCTTCTGGAGGGGGCACGGCATAAGATCACCGTGTATTCAGACCACAAAAATCTGTCCTTTCTTAAACAGGCTCAGTGCCTTACTGCCCGCCAAGCCCGTTGGGCGATGTTTTTTGAACGCTTTGATTTCCAAATTAAATTCCGACCTGGAACCACGAATACTAAGGCGGACGCTCTATCCCGCTCCTTTGAGACGACTTCTGACCTAGAGACACCTCCTCGTCCAATCCTCGATCCGGTGGTCTTCGCCCAAGTAACCATACAGCCATCTCCTCCTCCAGGTAAAACGTTTGTTCCCCCCGAACTCCGCAAGAAAATATTGACATGGGCACATTCTTCCCGCTTCGCAGGGCACGCAGGAGCACAAAAGACCTTGATGTTCCTGTCACGTTCTTATTGGTGGCCAACCATCCGCCACGACGTAACCAACTTCGTCGCCTCTTGTGTGAGATGTGCTCAGCATAAGGTGCCCAGAACAACTCCCGCTGGTCCTCTCCGCCCTCTAACCATTCCCACAGAACCATGGACCCATCTGTCAATGGACTTCATTTGTGAACTACCTCCCTCAAAAGGTCATACTGCAATCTGGGTAGTGGTTGACCGATTCTCTAAAATGGTCCATTTTTTCCCACTAAAAGGTCTCCCCTCTGCTCCAGTACTGGCCCAGCTGTTTATCTCAACCATTTTTAAACTCCACGGACTGCCCAAAGAGATTGTATCCGACCGCGGAGTACAGTTCGTTGCAAAGTTCTGGAGAGCTCTCTGTGCCGCGGTACAGGTCAAACTCAAGTTTTCCACTGCCTTTCACCCCCAGACCAACGGCCAGACAGAACGGGTGAATCAAGACTTGGAGGCCTTTATCCGACTGTTTGTCTCGTCTTCCCAAGATGACTGGGTGGATCTTCTCCCGTGGGCAGAATATATGCATAACAACTCCTATCACTCTTCCTCCGGAACCACTCCCTTCTTTACAGTATTCGGCAAACATCCACGGTCTCCGGATTTCTCAGAATTATCCTCTTCCGAAGTTCCTGCAGCAACCACTTCATTACAACGCTTTGCTAAAATCTGGTCAGAAGTCCACACCGCTCTTCTTAAATCTTCCGCCCGATACAAGAGGATGGCAGACAGAAAAAGAAGGGCAGCGCCCCGATTGAAAGTCGGAGACCGGGTATGGCTGTCTACCCGCCATATACGCCTCCGTCTGCCCTCTATGAAGCTGGCTCCTCGGTTCATTGGGCCATACCCTATCATCCAAGTCATTAATCCGGTCGCTTATAGACTTCAACTTCCTCCTTCCCTAAGGATTTCGAATTCCTTCCATGTGTCCCTCCTCAAGCCTTTAAGGTTGAACTCTTATCAAAATAGGATTCCCAAACCGCCCAAGATTAACTCCGAGAGTGGGGCTGAATTCGAGGTAAGACGCATTATAGACTCTCGCTGCCGCAAATCTCGTACCCAGTATCTGGTGGAATGGGTTGGGTTTGGTCCCGAAGAGAACTCTTGGGTGGATTCCATTGATCTTCACGCTCCGAAGCTGATAAAGCAATTTCTTCAGAGAAATCCTCACAAGGCCCATAGGCGCCCTGGGGTCACCCTGAAAAGGGGGGGTACTGTCACACGTAGCCGCGACGGAGCGCGGCGGGTACAGTACTCACCCGTCCGCGCCCGCCGCCGGCTAGCGTGTGCAGGTCCCAGGCTGCGGCGTGCGAGTAGGGGCAGCTCCAGGTAGGGATGGCAGCAGGGGAGGCCGGCGTCGCCATCTTGGTTGAGGGCAGGAGACAGATTGGCCCAGAGTGGAGGTTCCCTCCTCTTCCTGCGCTGTCAGCCAATGGCAGCCGCCCCCTGGGGATATAGGGGATCTGCCTAGGCTGTTCAGTGTCAGTGCAATGAGTCTTTGGAGTCATTCACAACTCCTAGCTGTTTCCTGGATCCTGGCTCTTTCTCTCCTGACTCTGGTGCCTTGCTCCCTGCATCTTTCTACAAGGAAGTTTTCTCCTGACACCAATGCTGCAAGTCCTACCTAGTGCTTGTTCCTGCTTGTGTCCCAGAATTACCCTGCTCAGCTTTCCGCTGTCCTTCTTCATTCAACTCATTCATTCCATCATCTTTCAGTCATCCGGATCCATTTCTTCTATCATCAAATCAACCTCTTTCCGGATCTTCCTCTATGTACTCTGGCTCATCAAGTATACGTTTCCAGATTTACCTGCCCGTTATTAGTATTGTGCTGGACTCTATTTAAGTTATCCAACTGTCACTTAAAGAAGTATTTGAGTGAAGTTTATCATTTATGAAATCCGTTATTAAACCGGCACGTTTCAATCCTACTCCTCCTGGTCCGTCTCCAGTTCCTGTGCACCACACGACTCCATCCAGCCCTTTAGCCGTGACATATATATTTTTTTTAATTATAAAAAAGTTGATTTCCCCCAGCATTGGAACAGCACAGTATAATCCGTGTAAAATCCACTTTTTGCGCATTGAGTGTACTGTGCATGTGATTATAAATGTATAAGGGCGAGATGTACTAAAGGGAAAATGCGGTAAAACCCCCGTTTTACCGCATTTTCCTATGTACTAAAACCCGTTCGCCACGTCACCGCAGGGCAGGGCATCGCCACCTTTGGGTGGCGATACCCTATAGAAGCCTATGGGCTTCTTTTCGCCGCCCGCCGCGTCGCCGCAACCCCGCCGCCTCGCCGACCCCCCCTTTCCCCCCTCCCTTGGGCTTACCTTCTTGCAGGTCCTCCTGGACCCCGGAAGGTAAGCCCTTCCTCCCCCTAGCAACGCAGCCGGACGTCCTTCCGGCTGCAGGGGGAGGAGGAAGCGCCGGGGACAGCTTGCTTAGCTGTCCCCGGCGTGAAAACTGCAGAAGCCGGCTGGGAGGTGACGGAGACCCCCCGCAGACCACAGTACAGGTATCGCGGGGGGCCTCCGTCACCGCATCGCGATGCCAGCCGCATATGTTAGTACATATGCGGCGGCATCGTGGCGGGGGGGGGCGCGAAGGGCGGCGATGTATTTTAATACATCCCGCCCTAAATGAGCTCTCTTATGAGTACTATTATTACTGTTAAGCTCAGAGAAGGAAAGGCTTGTGGATAGTTGTGAAGCCGGGCAACATGTGAGAATTTTAGTAAACTGTTCTTTTTCCATTTGTTATTTTAGTACATTACTGTGTGATAAAGTCACTTAGTGGCTCTGCATTTAATGTTAGCACATACCAAAACTGACTACATGAGTACCTTGTAGTTAAAATGATTAAGAGTTATATCTATCTATTTATCTGGGATGCAGTCAAAATCCCGACGGTCAAAATCCTGACAGGGTCAAAATCCCGAATGGGTCAAAATACAGACAAGGACAAAATCCCGACATGGACAAAATCCCGACATGGACAAAATCCCGACATTTAAAATCCCGACAGGGTCAAAATCCCGACATTCAAAATCCCGACAGGGTCAAAATCCCGACATATAGAATGTACAAGTGAAACAGTCTACATGACTTTCGGGCGACAGGTGCGAGGTCGACATGGGTTTTTTTCAGTTTTTTTGAACCGACATGTGCCGACAGGCGGTATTTCATGCCCTACCATCCACTACGGTGTGGTGGGAGAGTAATATAGTGTGCCGAGCGCAGCGAGGCACCGCGCCCGAAGCATTGCGAGCGAAGCGAGTGATGCGAGAGGCTGCGGTTCACTTGCAACTGTGTCCATGTCGACTGTGTCGACATTCGGGTCAAAAAACGGTGAAAAACCCATGTCGACCTCGCACCTGTCGACCGAAAGTCATGTTGACTGTTTCACCTGTACATTCTATATGTCGGGATTTTGACCCTGTCGGGATTTTGAATGTCGGGATTTTGACCCTGACGGGATTTTAAATGTCAGGATTTTGACCCATTCGGGATTTTGACCCTGTCGGGATTTTGACCCTGTCGGGATTTCATACCGAATCCGATATCTATCACACTTTCAGTATATCTTTCCAACTTTCTGGACAATTTTTCATGTTTTCATAAAATTGAGAATTTTTTTATAAACACATTATTTCAATTAGGAAACACCGCCATACATCGTATAAAATATAAATGAAGGGAATTGCACATTACCTGCCAGTCTGCAGTACGCCAGATATACTAAATAGACCAAAGTCTGTGATCACTGCTTTTCCATTATCGTAGAAAACATTTTTTGATTTGAGGTCCCTATGCAGAATGCCCTTGGCATGAAGATAACCCATTCCCTAAAAGGTATGAAAAAAAGTAATGTAATTAGTCAAGCTGACAAAGGAACGTAAAATCAAAAGACTCATTGTATTAAAAAACAATTTTATAACTTACAATGTATAGTACATTTCAGTGAAGTTCTCTAATTTATGTGGTATGGTATTCTCCTGCCATCCAGAAGGTCCGCCTAAATCAGACAGTCCAGCCATGATCTATACCTAGCAAACACTATAAGCCAGGCATGTCCAAACTGTGGCCCTCCAGCTGTTGTGAAACTACACATCCCAGCATGCCTTTCCATAGTTTTAGCATTCCCTAATAGCAAAATTGTGGCAAGGCATGATGGGACTTGTAGTTTCACAACAGCTGGAGGGGCATAGTTTGGCCATGCCTGCTATAGGCAAATGTTAGCTGCTTAAATTGCACAGTGCTGTATTTGAAGCCCTTGGAAAATTTCCATCTGCATGACTTGGAAGTTCTCAGGTAATAGGTACTGATGTTGTAGTGTTGAAAAACGAATGTTGCAGTGTTGAGGGGGGGGGGGGGGGGGGGGCAGGGATGACAACATGGTGGTGGAAGGAAGGTAGTCATTACTCATAAGTCAGTGAACTCTAATGCTGTGTACACACGGTCCGATTTCCTTTCCGATGTTGACGATATAGTCAACATCGGATCGGCATCGGATCAACATCGGATGCAGATCGCAAGGGTTTTAACCCTTGCGATCCCGATCCGATCCCGATGCGCGTTCACGTATCGGAAGCCAGAAAGTCTTGGCTGCCTTGTCTATATAGTGCAGATCTGCACTATATAGTCAAGATAGGATGCAAATCGGATGTGCCTTAAGATCCTATCCACGATCCTATCTGATCAGATTGTGGATAGGATCTTAAGGCACATCTAACGTGTGTACACACCATAAGCAAAACTATTTTTTATATTTTTTTATGTAATATTTATTTAATGTCAGACTTCAATGTAAATCACATCCAAGAAGATATTTAAGAGCAATATAAACACATACAATTCATTATGTTTGCATTATATCAATAGACGTAAGTAAATATCTATATCTAATCTCTAACTTATTGTTCTCTTGTATTTTTTTCCATTTCACTTCATGTACAACTGTGTGTCATATTGGTATTTTTTTTTTATTTTCTCACCTATTTTTCAGTTTCCTTTGTTCTATGTGTTGACATAAGACCAAAGAAACAGATAAGTGCATCATGTAGGTATTTTCCTCTTCCCTACTCAACAGATAAGGATCATTACTACAAGAAGCCGGAAGGCGTACAAGAAGTGTGTTAAGAAAGGAAGCATCTGTATAAATGGGAAAACCGGCATACAGTACCGTCTCCACTTTCTACTCACATCTGTCAAGATGTGGGATTTGGAAATAACATTGAAAAATGAACTGTTGGCAGATAAAGACCTCTATTGAATCTAGCTTGCTACATATATTTTACTAGTAAGTCCGCTTGTGATCGCCTCTGTGTTTGTGCATGTGTGAGAGAGAAAGAGATGTAGTTTCACTTGCTGCCAACAGATGGCAGTGTTTCAGAGACACACAAATGGACCCGCTCATTAAATATGCAGTGCAGTCATTAGATATGCACGGAGGTTGGGGGTCCCCCACCCAGGAAGCATTTTTTATTACTTTCAACTTGTGGAACTATGGATATTTAATGTCATAAACTGTTTGGGACACCTTCATATGCCTAATAAGACACCGATCCCTCACTTGCACTTTCTTACTAAAGAGCATTTTGCAAGTAAAGACTGAATGCTCCATCATTGTGATTCATTCCCTTGAAGAGGCGATGAATGAAATATATAACATTCCCTTTCTCAAACGCCTTCTGTTGCAGTGATGATCCTACAGTTAGATTCGGAACACAGAGGATCATAACTCAAAACTTTTTCACTGACTGGAAAAATAGTTATTGTGTTTCTAACAGCTCTTACAGGATGTAGATGCACTTCCTAAATCATTGTCCATATGGTGGTGGGAAATAAATGAACTACTTGCCAGAGGAGATATATTATGCAGTACGAAGGCTGATAATGTAAGACATGTTCAGTGTAAGAAACGGAGATGATATTACATCAAGTCATTTTGGGGAAATGCTACTATAACTAAAAACAAGAAATACACTTCAACTATACTTCAAAAACAACATTAGCAACCATGTCCCCACCAAAGGTCACAAGAAGAGAAAACAGTAAATGCTAATCCCAGACTTTTCTTGAAGATGTCAATACACATTAAGCTGTCTCACAGTACGAATATTTTACTTATATTCTTGCAGGGTAAGACCTATAAATGGATTCTTAAATCACATTGTAGGTCAATATCCAAAACAATGTTAATTTAATGTGAGTCCTCATGATATTACCTTAAAGCCTATTATGTACTAATCAGGGCAGGTGCAAGTTTTATCAGCACCCTAGGCAAATTTTTTGAAACACCCCCCCCCCACACACACACACACACACACACACACACCCAATACCCAGCCTTCAGGTGACGTGTGGAGGCACTATCTTATAAGTTCCCCAGCCAAAACCTGATGTATGTGAATTAGTGCTGCACCAAATAATATTTTGTTCTCCCCCCACCACCCTCTGTAATGCTGCTAGCTACAGTATTGATTAGACTGTGACAATCTGAAGCTGGCCATACTCTTGTCCGTTTGGCCACTTTTTACCCAATTCCGACGGATCGGGCCAAGAAATCATGTGAACCGTGGCCAAATCGGATGTGTTTGACATCTGCTTGCAGGTATGACCTCTGACACGGACAGCCTCCCAGCAGCGGGGAATAAGATTGCATGCTATATATCGCATGCAAAAGGACCGCATGCAAACCTGCCGCATTGTAAAATCATTAAGAACTAGTTTACTAAAATCTGGACAAAGGGTGATGAAGCTGATTGACAAACAGAGAGCCAGATAGAGCCAGCTTTTAGGTTCCAATGGAAATCTGAGCATTGTGCGGCTGCCCTCATTTCTTGGTTATTATGATAGGGAAAACCTTGCTATATATATAACTGTATGACATCACGCAAGGTTCTAACGGAACCTACAGCAAACTAAATCTACCCCATAAATTGGATCCTCGACAAATAAGGTTAAAGGGCCCATGCTTATAATGAAGAAGCCGTCGGCAAAATGTATATAAATAATTTCTAAATATTAGTGCCCTTGCAGCCATGGTCTAGGTTAATGTTCCTTATCCTATTGGCCCATGCAATAATTATATTTGCTCTTTAGACTGCATGTTACAGTAATTGCAATGCTTCTCAGTTTGGGTAAATGATGAGAAGATGCCATTTAAATAACCCCCTGAAGCAAAATAACCAAGTTTTCCCCTATATAACTAGAAATGTTATAGAGTTCACGCTGAATTAATTGTACATATAGGGCAATTTCTTTTCTCTACTGTATGGAGCACTAAATAACCAAGGCGTGTATGGTGATCTCAATACTGTATATATGACACACCATTAATAAGAAACACTGCAATATTAGTATTAGGTTGATTACAGAGAGGGCATTCCAATTTTGCTGCTGCAGTTTTGCTGCTGGAAATTAAGAATGATCCACAACAATAGGGACACAATTAATTCTATGAATAACGCACCTACACAAGCGGTGAGCTGTGATCTTTTCACCTCTATGGACTCAGTAGAGCAGATAATTAAATCTTGTAATTTTTCGCATTTTTGATGTGCTCTGCATAACATTTTCTTGAGAAATGATTTACATCTATCATTGTCACTTGTTTGGTTCACAATACTTTGTGGCATCATTCTGCTTACATTGCAAAAGTTCTTCGATATAGACATTTTTAGCAGCACAAAGTAATTACATTTTTGAAGCGCATTAGAAATTATGAACTATGCATCAAAAACATTTTAACTTTCTACAATGCTATTTGTCTCTCATCCTCTTCATGTGAAAGGTTAAAGGTACTAGATGTAATAGAATAAGTAATAATGTTTTGTATTTGGTCTTTAAATATTGCAATCTGCCTTAAAATAAAGAACTTGTTTTGCCATGGTGACATTTATTATGTCCAGAAAGGGAATACCTGAGTAAACAGGGTGAAGTAAGCTGAAAAGGACCGGATATTCCAAAAAAACCCTTATGGCTTCCCTTCTGGACTATAGCTTCCCTTCAGGACTTGTAACTTGGTGGGACTGCTATGCTATTACTATTCCCTCCTATATCCCTATAGATTGTAAAATTGCAGCAGGGCCCTCCTACCTCCAAGTCTGTCTATTGTTACCCAGTTTGTTTTATCACTGTCTACTATTGTAAGGCGCAATGGAATCTGCTGCGCTATATAATAAACTGTAAATAAATAATAAATAATATCCGTCTTCTGGACAGTTGCCCTGGTACACCCAGGTGTAAGACTCAGAGAGGTCACCAGCAGGTCTTCTTGCCTATAATAGCCACGTTCCCATAAGGCCTTATATGCCTGGTACTTGTATGGCACCAGGACTTATGCTACTGGTGCCATTGTAAGCTTACCCCCCACCCCCCCACCCCTAGTGACCAGGACAACTGTCTGTATTTAGGTAGAAGCACACAGAAAGAGAAATACTACACTGAACTAACAAAGTACTACAAGGTGTATATAGAGGTGAATGAAGAGGCCTATAAATGAGAACAATTACTAATAGAAACAAAACAGGATAAATAAATCAGGTGTGTGGTAACAATTCCTAAACCTGCAGCAGCATATAACAAAATGTAGGTAAGAAAATAATGCCGCTAAATCATAGACTTTGTTGTGTTGGATGACAAAGCTATAATTTTGGTAGTTACAGATGTTTCCACATATTCCTATATGTATGCAGCTAATGCACTATACACTTATAATCTGTAACTAGCTGAAACCAGCTAACTATGTTAACAATGAACTTCCTTCAGAACAGATGTGACCTGCAGCTCATATAATTCAAAATCTCAATAACATGTTTACTGATATTGCTATGTCTGGCTATTAGGCCAAGTAATTCCCAGAATAGACCTCCGCCCTTCCAAAATATCAACCCGGGATATGTCACCAATTGGCCGGTAACCCTCTTCACATACCATTGTGTTCCTTCGAATTGCAAGGACATCTTAATGAGATATTGCGAACTCTATTGATGTATCATTTGTCTCAAAAAGCACCGTTCTGAATGAGCTCATCATCTATGTATCTTATGTGTATTAGAAATATTATGATAGAATTATGTAATTGGAGGACTTTTCATATTGCATGGGGAGGTTAATAATGGAAATGTATGCCTTATATATTCATGTGCAGGGGACAACGCCCCAGAGTTTTCTGTCTGGGTGAGGTGTTAAGTTTCTATTCAATAAATACAACTTCTTTAAGAATTGGACTCCTGATATTTCTTGCACCATGATCGTGACAACATAGAGGGAACGTACCTGCAACAAGCAATAATCATTTTATTATTTCCAAGAAGCTAAATACTCCTCACCTTTGATGTGAAGTGCCACCAGTGACCACTAGAGGCCACGTGACAGACCAAATTACGTCTTAAAAGAAAGTGAAAGTAAAACAATCTGTTTAAATTTAAGCTTGCTGGATTAAGAGAGAGGGCGCTGTGAAGACAGAGATTGGAGGTACGAGCAGATAATGACTAAGCCGCAATTTTCACAGGCTTTTAACTAGTCAACCTATACTGTACTTTAAACATGGCCCTTTGATATATTCAATGTATATATGTGATATAGTGTGTTTGGAGAAAAGCAGGTGGTTCTGTTACAGTGCACACAGCTATATTATGGAGGTACTTATGCAGCCACATGAGTAGAGTACCATAACCTGCCCTGGGTACAACACTAAACACACTTAGGTCATACGATTGTATCATACACATATATGAGCACCTGTGTACTGCATACATACAAAGACAGCCAGGTACTGTAGTTACTTTCTAATATAAGAGACTTACCTTCACAATTTCTTGTGCTATCTGCCTGGTCTTGTTGACATCTAAGACAATTTTTACATCCCGGACCACTGAGTACAGTGTTCTTCCCTTGCACAAGCTGCAAAATAAAAGTATTACATGCTGAGAATACCATTAATGGTCACCTACAACATATGAATAACTTATCTGTACACACATGCTCTTGTGTTGCAAAGGTAGAGCTGTATTTGTTTTACAAGGTATTTGCAGAAGGGGTGCAAAACATACTTGCCTGCTGAACATTTTTTAACTCCTCTCCAGGAGAAGCTCAGAGAGGAGACCAGATACTACGTGTCAGGGGGAAGGCACGAGGCTGACGTCACCAAGCCCCACCCCCATGCAGTCAAACGCAGTTTGGGGAGGGGCTAAAATAACCAAAAAATTACTACATTTGCATAATTATTGCCCCAACCCCTCACCGTGGACCAGCAAAATCCAGTAATTGGTGAAGTGTGGAAGGGGGTGCGGGGGCAATGCGGAAGACTTGCCCACCTTCTTGGAGGGCCGGGAGGGGACCTCCCGGCCTTTTCAGGAGCCTCCCGGCCTTTTCGGGAGCCTCAGGGTGCTGTTTCCTGAGTGTCAGAATGCTATATTCTGTACTTGCATGCAAATATTAAAAAAAAAAAAATTTCATGATGAAAAAATCAGATGAGAACCTGAGTGGGAATGAAGCACGTACTGTAGGTAAGAGTCCCAAATGTTTCCCACCATCATAATGACTTAAAGTGTAGGTGTTATGGGTAATGTTGATCGTCATGAGTCAACCTGCCATTCTAATAGATATTTCGGTATGGAATGTAAAGATGCAGAAGGTCACATCTGCCAACAGGAGGAGCTGCACATAACAATGACATAAAGGGTAGAGAACTGGAGGCACACTTTAGGAGCATTGCTTGTTTTGCCTTGTCACAAAGCACACACTCCTTTTTTACTCCACACTTGACTTTAACACCATTTCTGGGCTGTCCTTTTACATTTTATCCCTTCCAGTTGTTATTTTTGGTAAAGAAATGCATAATGAAAACAGTCAGACACATAATAGATTCATGTACTAATGGGCATCCCGATATCACCTTGCTCTAGTGATTAATGTATAGTACAAATGAGGCTAAACGAGCAGTATTTATCAGAAATGTTTAAAGTAATAGAGGGATCGCTCCTAAATTGCTGGGGTAAATTTACTAAGATCGAATGGGTATGAATGGACATAGTCCTATCCATTCGATCTTATATGCGTCCAGGAGCACCGCATCGACAAATCTGCTATTGGATCCTATTGTTCGGTGGATGTGGAATATTTAATGGTCAAATGTAGACCTTATTATCTGCCTAGGGAATTTTCGGTGGTAATAGTTATGGCCGTTTATATATGTCCTCAGGCAGGTGTAGCATGTGCACTTGGCACCCTATATGAGACCCTGGCCGATATGCAGGCTAAATATGTGGATGCTGTTTTTATTGTTGCTGGCGACTTTAACCAGTGTGACTTAAAATCAGTGCTTAGGAAATTTTCCAAGAATGTCTTTGTCCCAACAAGGGGCGGGAATATCTTGGACCAAGTATATACGAATGTGGAGCATGCATACGAGGCCGTTGTTTGCCCACATATTGGAAGATCAGATCATGTTTCCCTATTTATGTTACCTAAGTACAAACCACTGGTTAAACGAGTCAGACCAAGTAGGAAAGATGGTACTTGTTTCCTAGCACGGCCACAATCGGGAGTAATCGTGTACCTTAACTTAAGGTACACGATTACCCCCGATGGACCCGATTTCCTTTGAAATCAGGTCCATTTGGCCGGCTAGGATAAAATATCGGGGGCATCGCGTCGGTCGGGACCGTTAACAATGGTCCCGACGCGACCGAAGCGATGCCCGCGATTTCCCCATAGGCTTCAATGTTAAAAAATATTTTAACATTGAAATCGTGTCGGGAAAGGTAAAATATCGGGGGCATCGCGTCGGTCGGGACCAATAACAATGGTCACGACGCGATGCCCCAGATTTTTCCATCGGGTTCAATGTTAAAATATTTTTTGACATTGAAATAGTGAAAAAATGTTAAAAATGTGAAATGGGCCAATATGACCCATTTCACATTATAGATGTCCCCGTCGTCACCCCACGATAGACGCCAACCCGAAGCGTGGCGAGCGCAGCGAGCCCTCGAGGGGCGGCGGTGCGCGTCCTCCGACCTTTTCATTCCCCTACTATCCACGTCGGCGTGGAGTTGAGAATAGAATAGTGTGGCGAGCGCAGCGAGCCACCGAGCCCGAAGCGTGGCGAGCGCAGCGAGCCCCGCGAGGGGACGCGGATACCTTCACAGTTATACGCGTCCCCTCGCGGGCTTCACAGGTGTCCGTGGCGACGCGGACACCTGTGAAGTCCGCGAAGGGACGCGTTTACCTGTGAAGGTATCCGCGTCCCCACGCGGGGCTCGCTGCGCTCGCCACGCTTCGGGCTCGGTGGCTCGCTGCGCTCGCCACACTATTCTATTCTCAACTCCATGCCGACGTGGATAGTAGGGGAATGAAAAGGTCGGAGGACGCGCACCGCCGCCCCTCGCGGGCTCGCTGCGCTCGCCACGCTTCGGGTTGGCGTCTATCGTGGGGTGGGGTGTACGACGTTAAATTTTGGGGGTTGGGAATATTTTACATTGAATTCAATGTAAAATCGGGTCCCAGGGACCCGATTTACATTTCATTCAAAAAAAAAAATCGGGTCCAAAATCGGTCGGTCGCGTCGATCGCATCGCATGCGACCAAATCGCATGCGATGCGATCGACCCGATTTTTCCGACACGACCACCCCGATGTAAATCGGTGTGGCCGTGCTAGGAAACAAGTACCGGAAAGATGTTACTGTATGGCCGGAAAATGCAATAGAAAGGTTACAGGATACTCTAACCTTTACTGATTGGGAGTTGTTTATCAGGGAGTCCACGATAGGCGAGGATATTGATGTGGACCTACTAGCAACTATGGTTCTGGGCTACATAAATTGTAGCATAGAGAGCATCACTGTTAAACGTAGGATTAGAACTTTTGCCAATAACAAGCCCTGGTGGAATTCTACGATACGCTCACTAATAAAAATTAGAGATAACGCCTTTAAAATGGGTGATAGTGAGGCTTATAAATCAGCTAGGACCAATTTAAGGATAGGGATCAGGCAGGCTAAGAGAGAATTTTCGGGTAGGATGGAAGCCAGATTCAGAGAATGCCACGATTCTAAAGATATGTGGCAGGGGTTGCAGGAGATTACAAACTATAAACCGAAAAAAACAGAGCCCCTAGACGCAAATAGAATCCTGGTGGAAGATCTAAATGATTTTTATACTAGATTTGACAAAAATAACATGTCCACTGCAAGCATGATTATAAATAGACCAGATGAAGTACAAATTGTACTAGACGAGCTGGAAGTTAGGAAGTGCCTACAGGGTGTTGCCCTGGGGAAGGCAGCTGGCCCGGATGGGATACCAGGGAAGGTCCTTAGAGGGTGTAGTGAGCAGCTGGCATGGATCTTTACATTGCTGTTTAATTGTTCGCTACAGACTTGTGTTGTCCCGAAATGTCTCAAGGCTATGACGATTATCCCAATACCAAAGAAAAATCCCCCGAAGGGTCTAGATGATTATCGTCCCATCGCCTTAACATCATTGGTGATGAAATGCTTTGAGCGTTTGGTTTTGGGACACATAAAGTCTCATTTTGCTGCAAATTTTGACCCATTCCAGTTTGCCTATAGAGAAAATAGGTCTACGGATGATGCGATTCTGCTGGTTCTGCACCAAACGTTGGGCCATCTTGAAAAGAGGGACTCCTATGTTAAAATTTTATTTGTGGATTTTAGTTCTGCTTTTAATACCATTATTCCTACTTCGTTGGTTTCCAAACTTTTTAATTTGGGGTTAAATGGGTATCTGTGTAATTGGATCCTACAATTTCTAGTGAATAGACCACAGGTAGTGAAGCTCGGAAAACATATCTCCGGCGAGGTCATGGTTAGTACAGGCGTACCACAGGGCTGTGTCCTGAGCCCGTTGTTATATTCTTTGTTCACGCATGATTGCGTGTCAACCTCAGAATCCGTGCAGATGGTGAAGTTTGCGGACGACACCGCTGTGGTTGGCCTGATAACAAATGACGACGAGGTAGCGTATAGGTCTGAGGTTTGCAGACTGTTTGAATGGAGTAGGCAAAATTGTCTGCACCTTAACACAAATAAGACCAAGGAGATGAGAATAGATTTTAGGCGAGGCTGTGCTAGGCCAATACTTCCCATTTTTATTGAGAATAAGCCTATTGAGGAGGTGCACGTTTTTAAATTTTTGGGGCTACTCATTTCAAATGATCTTACGTGGTCTCTAAACTCTACCACGGTGGTTAAGAAAGCTCAGCAACGGCTTTTCTTTTTGAGAAAACTTAAAGCTGTATGCTCCGACATTAACACACTAGCTAGATTCTATAGAGGCATTGTGGAGAGTGTCTTAACTTATGGAATCATAGTTTGGTTCGGGAGCTGCACCGTGGCTGAGAGGACCGCGTTAGATCGTGTGATTAAAATTGCAGGCAGAATTATAGGGGTGTCTTTACCATGCGCCCATGACTTATACAAAAATAGATTGCTAAAGAAGGCAAATTGTATTTTAGCAGATCCCAGCCATCCAGAATACAAGGCTTTTGAAGTTTTGCCATCGCAAAAACGATATCGCAGTATTTCGGCACGTACAAAGCGTATGACAAATAGTTTCTTTCCCACTGCTGTTCAGATGCTAAATGCTGTTAAGTGACATGGGAATTGCCCTGAATGTTTTTCCTTTGTGTAGGTTTTTGTATTTAAGTTTTGTTGACGGTGCATTGTTGTGATGTATTGTTAATAACAATAAAGTATTCTTATCTTATCTTATCTCTTATTTACAAACAGCCGAATACAGCTCAGTGGCCAGGTCAGTCATATTTGGCTGTTTACAAATGCAGACGACATTGAAAGAACACGTCCGTATGTGGCCAAAGTGTTCTATGTCATCAACAAATATACTATCATTCGTACTGGTGAATTCCAATACAAATTCACCAGTAAGTACGAATGATCAATAGAACATCTTTTTGAGGGGCGGTTTGCAGCCTGCATGCATCTGTCAGATCCGTGTAGGCTTACAAGTGTTAAAACAATGAATAAATGTCATGGGGTCCCCCTCCCCCCATGGCTATAGCCAGTCCTGGGCTCATTATTATTATTATTTTATTTATAAGGCGCCACAGGTGTTTTGCAGCGCCGTACAAAGGAACAGTACAGGGAGACAAAACTTGAATTACATTGAATAAATAACAAAAACAGAGTACAGGTAAGGAGTGCCACAGTTCAATACACATTACAGCTTAAATATAGGTAGTGAGGACTCAATCAACGTACTACTAGAGGCTTGAGGCCAATGATGTAGTATGCGTCAAATATAGTCACTGAGTGTTTGAGTATGGGAGAGCTGTGGGTGAAATGTGAAGAGAAGTGGGCTTTGATAACAGGAGAGAAGAGGGCCCTGCTTTGAGGAGCTTACAATCTAGTAGGAAGGGGAGACAGACATATAACATTAGGCGCAATCAAGTGTGAGGTGACTTGATAGCAGGATGTAAGCAGACAGGGGGTCGGCGAACCAGCCTCAGGACTAGTTTTTTAAGGCTCATTGAACCGGTCCTGGTTTTAGAAATTCAAGGGGACAAAAAAAATGGGGTTCCCCAGTATTTCTAAAACCAGCACCAGGCTCATGGACCAGTCCTGGTTCCCAAAATATAGAGGACAAAATGAATAGCCTAAACATCCAGCAGGGTAATGCCACAGCTGGAGGAATGTTTTTATACAAGTTCCCCTGGCCAAAGCATTAACCCCCTGACTGGTCAGCCCAGGCAGGGACCCTGGGGGAGTGGGCCCACCAATAAAGGGGTCACCCCCTCCAGGATAATCCCTGCCCGGGCTGTCCCCGAGCTGTCCCTGGTGCTCCTGGGCAGTGTGCACCTGCCTGATCTTCTGGTGTAAAAATAGAAGAATAAACTATTAGGTTTTGCTGTGGAACTACAAGTCCCAGCAAGCCTTCCCACATGCAGGTACTTGGAGAACCATAAGTCCCAGCATGCTGGGCATTAATGGGCCCTCTAGTACTTGTAGTTCTACAAAAAAAAAACAATAGTGAGTGGGGGAGTTCCGCAGGGGTTATCCTGGAGGGGAGAGACCCCTTTATTGGGGGGGGGGGGGGGGGGGGGGGGAGTCCTGCTCCCTCAGAGTCCCTGTCTGGGCTGACCAGTCAGGAGGTTAATGCTTTGGTCAGGGGAACTTGTATAAAAAGTTTCCCCTGGCTGTAGCATTACACTGCTGCCTGTTGGTGCTGGTTGTCAAAATACAGGGAAACCCCTATTCATTTTGTCCCCTGTATTTTAGGAACCAGGATCAGCCCATGAGCCTTAGAAATCCTGGGGAACCCTGTTTTTTTTTTTTATCCCTAATCTCTAAAACCAAGAGGCTGGTTATAGCTGTTGGGGGGGCCGTGGCATTTTTTAAATTTATTTATTATTTTTTACAAAGGGCAGCATTGCACGAATCTGACTGATCCAAGTGCTGCTGCCGCATTGTACATACTAAATATGTGTACAAATGGCTTTGTAAATTTTAAATTTGTCATATTCTACATTCGTATTTTAGTGTCGTATATAGGTGATCTCATTCATACCCGTTGCTACACAGATTGGCCATATACGGACGGCTTAGTAAATTTACCCTTTGGTATACTAAGCATCTGTATTTTTAACTTACATAAATATTATTAACCATCTTTATTAATTGGAAACACTAAAAAACAACATCCAAATTAATTCTGTGAGTGCCCCATGTGGGCTAGTTACACCACTATCCTAAGTACTAAGCATTCACCTCTGTAGACTTTGATTTCTAACAATTGATCAATGTACATCAACCCACACCCCAGATTTGACCTTAATATACAGTAACTACACAAGTTATAGATCATGGGTCTTCAACCTGTGGCCCTCCAGATGTTGTGGATCTACATGTCCCAGCATGCCCTGATAGTTTTGGTATGCTCTTATAGGAAAAATGTGGCAATGCATGTTGGAACATGTAGGTCTACAACATCTGGAGGCCCACAGGTTGAAGACCCATGTTATAGATGAACAAGAAAAGCCAACAAAAAGTGAAAGCAGTGAAATGCTTTATCCCATAATAGCAATAGTACATAATAAGGACAGGAACTATGCAATTACACAACTTGTTTAGCAACCAAACACCAACAATAAAATAGAAGGAAATTTATGATGTGTTCTGGAAAGTTTTAATAAGGCTGTAGAAGGTAAGTTCCAGACCACCAATGGAAGACTGAGGTGTTTCAAACAACTAAGCTTTTCTTCCAGGCTGAAAGGCAGAGCCAATGTAAGGGCGTCTTACATACTTACCACATTAAAGGGCTAACCTATATCGCTTACAATGAAAGCCAGCCTCTACAGCCCTAACGGGTGCCGGACGGGTTCCCGACAGTCGGGATTCCGACAGTCATTTACCCGACGTCGGGGTCCCAACTGTCAAAACGCAGACAGCCGGGTGCCCGACGGCCACCCGCTATTTTCCCTTGTGGGGGTCCACGACCCCTATAGAGGGAGAATAGAATAGGTGGCTTAGCGAGCCACCGTGCCCGCAGCGTGGCGAGCGCAGCAAGCCCGCAAGGGTCTTTTTTGCGCTCGCCATGCTGTCGGGATAATGACTGTCGGGATCCCGACTGTCAGAGTCCCATACCACACCCACCCTAATTGGGACAAAATTAATATGTAGACAGCCTGGTTGGTTCCAGGCTTCAAAAGAATGATGCTGGAGAGCCAGTTACCCTGTTACTTGCGTTATGGACTACAAATATTTTAACGGTGCATGATCAGCAACCACGGAAAACCTGCCAACACATCAAAGGCTTTAGAGCCTATTTTATAGCAAGGCACTTTTTCTACTACTCAGATATACACCAGCGGAGTCTGCAGGGAGCAATGCGAGATTGCTTCCTGGCAGCCTGGCTGCATCATAATGGGGCATAGCTGTGTGATCCTCCCTCCCTGTGCCCTTCCGAGTATTGCTATGAAAAGTGACTAGGGGGAGGGGCCGAGGGGAAACATCATGTACCCGGAGCTAGATTTGAGGGGAACCGAGGACCTCTGGATGATTTATGAGAATATGTAGGTTGGCCACTAAAGAATGTTCTCTGGCTCCTCTCTAGTGCTACCTCCTGTTTCACAGACATTTGTACCCTCCTCACCCCAGTGCTTGTAGCCTAGTCTCAGTCTGAACTCTCTGCTCCCTCAGCCTGTGTCAGTATGGAGTGTGAGTGAGCAGTGATGGCAGGGGAGACAAGCAGGGAATAAGGCAGACGAGGATGATCACATCCTCGTGTGTAAGTACCGCTCCCGGATGAAAGATAGAGAAGAGCAGCGCTAAGCACTGATAGCATCAGCGAGGAGAGACATGATGCAGAGACATCCCTGGGAATGTTACTTGGAAGTAATCCCTGGACAAGTGGAATGGCTGCTATCAAGCTAAGCATTCCCAACTGCATCTCCATTGTCTGCTCATCTACCAGGTGCAAGGAGGCACAAGCAGCATGTGAGACCTGCCCCCTGTGGATGGAGTGCACCTCCTGCATGAATAATCATGCACCTTTTTCCTGGTCCTCATCTTTTTCATCCCAGCCAAGGCACCAGGACCTTCCATTTCCTAGACTCTTTCTCCCATATCCCCCCTGCAACTCATGATGCTGCTGATAAAATACAAGGGCAAGGTAGCAGGGGCACCAGCAGACAGAGAGAAAAGTGAACAAATATTATGCTTCATTATACTAATTGTGTTTACAATGATGAACCACATGTTCCATATATTTATATATTTATGTTTTATTTTTATTTTATTTTGACATGTGTTAGTATATTACTTTGGGCGGGATGTTCTAAGACGAAAGTGCGATAAAACCCATTTTACCGCATTTTCAAATGTACTAATCCCCAGCCGCCGCATCATCATAGGACAGGGTATCGCCACCTTTGAGAAAACCCCGCCACTTCCTCTAATTAATTAATCTATCCAGGATATTATACCTTAGCTGATCTTTATTGAGGAGAGGGTGTGGTTCCTCCCTAAGCTACAGTAGGTTAACCTTTTCCTCATACTATGAGAGAGACTCTGCCACAGTAGCCTTAATCAAAATCCATTTCATGAAACTAGAAAAGTAAATTAATAAATGAAGAATTCTCTGCTGTACTGAATTTACATGTCCTTTAATGAGACTAAAGTACAGACATACACAGAAATCAAGGACACAAAACCATATCTGTGTGTATTGGAACAATAGGAGAAATGTGACACCTCAAGGTTACACCAGCCATGAGTCAGTATGTTCTCATATACCGTATAACCATCCTAATTGTATTTATATAGTGAGTGGGCACTGTGTATCCAGTAAGCTTTACAATGAGTCTCAAAGGCAAATGCATATATCTTGAGCTCTAAAAAAAAAGTGCCAAATCCTTCCAAACAGTATTTCTGATCTAGTTTTATGGTTTCAGATTCTGTAATGCATTCATTGTTTATATACAGGGTTAGGGAAAAATAAGTTACCCACTTCAGCGAGCTCTGGAATACGACAAAGTTTGAACCCCAGACTATTCTAAGGATGCCCTAGTGCTTTGTTAAATAAAAACTGTTATCTCAAATATTTAATAGATTTGCTGTAAGATGGCACAATACGCAACAATAAATATTCAATAAGCTTATACAGTGTAATGACCAATAACCTGTTCAAAAATGTTTAATATGCTTGCTCATACTTTCTATTGCTGAGTGCAGTGAGTCTGATATCCAGAACATGGTGACGAATGCTCCGTTTCAAATCTGGCACAGATCCCGGTTTGGAGGGTGTGGTTTTGGGGTCCGACAGTCGGGATCCCGACAGTCACTATCCCGATGTCGGGATCCCGACTGGCCGGACCCAGACAGCATGGTGAGCGCAACTAAGCCCCTTGCGGGCTCACTGCACTTGCACGGGCACGGTGGCTAGCTACGCTACGTGAGCCACCTATTCTATTCTCCCTCTATGGGGGTCGTGGACCCCCACGAGGGAAAATAGCGGGTGGCCGTCGGGAACCCGGCTGTCGGTGTTTTGACAGTCGGGATCCTGAAGTCGAGGGAATGCCTGTCGGGATCCCGACTGTTGAGACCCTGTCCGGCACCCAGTTTGGAATGGTAGACATTGTCCTTTAGAAAACCCTATAACCAAAAGTCGCATGGGGTGATATCAGGTAAGCAAGGAGGCCAAAATCCACTGATCCCCAATGCATCAGTGAAATGCTGCCTTAAGAATTGTTGTACAGAACGAGCCATATGGGGAGGTGACCAATATTTTTTTACCAAAACGTGTATCTAACAAATCACCAGGGCATCATCAAAATAACCTGTGGTTAAAAAATATTTGCATCCAGAGCAATAGAACATGTCCAGAGCCCTCTCAAGTGGGTAACTTATTTTCCGTTATCCCTGTATATAGGCTTATTGTATATACATGAAGCATGAAAGTACAATATAACAGTATTATTTTAAGAAAAACTAGATTTGATAACATTGGGGGGGGGGGGTTGTATATACAATACATATTGATGTAGCTGCATATCTATAATAATTGTGCTATATCTGTCACTTTGTGGATTGAAGCAAATGCTGGTCCTATGTCTTCCATGTTGTGGGTAGAGCAGTGCTTTATTTATGCAATTCTGGACCCTGCACCACAATGTAAGAGTTATCTGAGTACCTGTTTAATTACATCTAAAAACCAGTAGAAGTTGAATATTGTATGGTCCAAATTTGACACCTCTTCGGATTACCTGTTTTTAATTGGATTGAAAGTTTGCAGCAATTTTGATTATTTCTAATGATAATACCATGGATGTGTGGTTTTTTTTCAACGGTGTCTTTGTGGGAGCGATGCTTAAGATCTTTTGTCAATTTAAAATGCAAAAAAAATAATAATGAAGCAGGCAGAGTAATGTATACAAGCTTTTTTTTTACTGCTTCTGACACAATAAATTCTTATAAATGGATTGTCTATCTGTTACTGCCTGGTTCCTGCAAATTCAAGGTTAGACTGCTAATTTTCAAATTAAGATGTTAAGATTATACTTTTTAATGGAACACATAACTGAAATGTGTGATTATAACACAGTAATAATGTATGTGTGCTAGATCTACAGTATATAAAGGCTTTCATGGCAGGATTTTATGTTACTAATGATTTTGTAACTGAAATAGGTCGTTATAAGGTTTTCATGTCAGAATATTTTATCTGCTCATCTGGGACCCTCAAATGGATCTCATCACAACCGAAATGATCATATGGTGACTTTACCGATCCATTCACCAGCTGTCTAAGGTAAGACAATTGTATATTCTTAGGAACCAGGACATACATGGCTCCGACATATTTTGCATTCATGGCTGAAGTAGAGGATCTTGCGTATGGATAGATGGATTTTAAACTAGGGAGGTTATTCAATTAGCTGCTGGAATTGAATGTGGCTAATTGATCCCCTGGGGCTATTCAATTAGCCTGACTACTGGCTTTATTGTTGATTTTCTTTCACCTGCTGTTAAAGGAGAGAAAACGGAAGCGATCATGGACAAATTTTTGCTATTGTGATTGCAAAAACACATGGATTCGGAAACTTATAACAAATCCTGTGTGTTTCTTCAGGAAAATAGGTATTGCTCTGCTCAATAGGGGAATGGGGGGAGGGGTAGAAGGTAATTAATTTGCCTTATAATGAACATAGGGCAAAAATTGCAAACAAAAACCCCACACTTTTTTGAATATTCCCTTACTCTTGGTAAACCAAGAATGCATTCGCACATAGGGGGGAAAGCCATTAGCAATCACTCACCGTCTAATGGATTTCCCCCTGTTCGCAGCCACCAATTAAGCCTTAACTTACTCAGTGCTGCGATGACCGTGGGGAGATGAAGGACGCTGCTAAGGTCAGCGGCCCTCCCTCCCAACTACCAGGACCACCTGTGTTTTCCAAGGCACTCACAGAAAACGCCAGGTTGCAACACACATATGGCCGCCAACTGTCAATCATCTTGTGAACAGTGAGAAACGGCGAATTCACATCCCTGCAAATGTGTCTGAATCAGGCCCAAAGTCACAATGAGATGCATTTAGGACCAGAAGAGTGAGCTAAGTAAATATGTATAAAACACTTGAATATTTGTGTGCATCTTTGAATCTGCAGATTGAGTGATATTATGCATCTGCCATGACATTTTTCCCCACCAAGTTTGGTTGTGTTTTTTAGCCACACCCAGATATACAAGTGTTGCATATAAAAATAATCAGCACGGCCTCTGTTATATCCTAGATGCATAACATTTTGCCGGTGCATTTTTGGTCATAAAGAAGAAAAGACATCCAACGGTTACACGGGCTCAGGCATCTAGCACTTCATGGCGTAATGAGGTATATGTAGTTGAAGTTTGAGGTAAATGTGCTTAGCTTGTAATAACAATAATTGTACACAAAGACGTTTTGGGGTGTATTTATCAACTAACTCCCAACTGCAAGTATTAAGCTCATTTTCTTTTTATCACAGCATGTGAGAAAGAGGAATGCATGTTGCTAGACTTTTTAGTTTATGATTGCTCTCACCTGTGCTGAATAATGGAATTAATGAGAAAGGTGTTTCAGCACGGCTGACAGTAATCATAAATTAAGAGGTAAGTCCTTGGACAGAACAAAGTCTGTTTCCTTGAATAGTGGGGCAGATGTATTTAGCCTGTGAAGAGAAAAAGTGGAGATAAAGAGGAAGGTGATAATGCAGAAGCCAATCAGCTATGTTTGAAAAATGACAGTTAAGAGTTGATTGGCTGGTGCAATATAACCATCAACTTTATCTCTTCACCAGGCTTAATACATCTGCCCCACTGTTCCTTCCTGCCAGTGCTATGTTTTAGCAGGTTCAGGAACCCAGTTCCTGATGATGTCATATTTAATTAGAGGTTCAGGAACTATCAGCTACTACCTGTGAAGTTACAGGCTTGGTTTGAAAAATGACAGGTAGGAGCTGATTGGCCGGTGATAAAATCCAGACACTTTATCACTTCATCGAGCTTAATAAATCTACCCCTCAGTTCCTGAACCTCTAATTAAATATGACATCATTAGGAACTGGGTTCCCGAATTTGTTCTGGGCCAAAATGTACTTTCCATAAGAAAAGTTTTATTTTAAAGTGCCTTTGTTTCTAAATACAATACATAAATCTCTTTGTGTGTCTCTCTCTCTCTCATAGTGCCTGATTCAGTATCAGATGAAGTTTTGCTAAATTAGCATCACCTGATGACGGGTGATGACGGGTCTGTTGCCGAGCAACCCAGGACACACCCTGCTTCTAGACTCCAAGAAAGACTCAATGTGAATGTTGAATAAAAATGATGACTGGCAACAATAAAAGAATAATGATTTTACAAAAAAAAAAAAAAAACACAAAAAAAACCCCACAGTGGCTTCTGCAAAAACCACAGTGTCTCATTTTCTGTCCCATAACTGAATAGCAAAGTCCAACGGCTGTGGGGAAACACCCATGCCACGAGGGTTGTTCAACCTCATGCCGACAACTGAATTCCCCCTTAGTTGTGCTGTTCAAGTAGTGATAGGTACAGAGAAAAGTTTTGAATCAGGCCATAGAATAGATGGTTTTGCTGCAGTCAAGGAGTTAATCAGACTAATCTCACTTTAGGCCAAACTTTCTACAGTAACAAATTGCTCTGTAATTGAAATGGTTAGATGGCAGAAGAAACGGACTGATAATGAGAATAGTGCTGAGCAGCTCAGGTACCTAAACCTATACCCCAAGGACAATGTTAATTCTAACTCAGACAAGTAAATAAATCTAAACAAATGTGAGACACTTTGTCAAGTTGCCAACATGACTAGAGAGGAAATGAAAAAGTGACAAAAACTGAGCAAGAAAATTGTACAAATGAATCAAATGGTGTGTGTGAAGCAGAATGCTAGAAGAGAGAGAAGAGGAGAGGGAGAAACAAGGTGAGTGGGGAGAGGAGGAAATGTCTACCAAGTTATCTAATGTGCTGTCATTCATATAATGAGTTTCCTCTCCATTACAACTCATCCATTAGTTTTGCCAACATGACAGTCAAGTATAGACCGGTGTCATAATAAAGATTAACGACAGCTCTTACCCTGCCAAGGTAATAAGAAAACAACCACAACAACAATATATCTAATGGATAGGAATTTGGTGTCAAACTTGTTGGGTCCAGAACACCATCGAACCAAGTGATACCATGCAGATGGATCGCAGGCAGGGGGAGATCACTACAATGTTTTGTTATTGCTGCTCCAGTGAGGAGACAGAGTTATGGTAATTTAAGTTTGAAACACATTCAGATCCCTAAAAGTGAGCTGATCTTTGTACCAATTTGTCATTAATTATTGGACCAACTGGGCAATAACCATCTGATCTGGCCATTCATTGAACAGTGCATTGCCACAACTGATTGGCAATCATCGGCCTGTCAGACATACAAAATGGACAAACATGTCCGATGGATCTGATAATTGGTCAGCCGGACTTGCCAATGGATGTGCTGCCGCAGTTTGACTGCCCAATGTGTTCCCAGTTCATTCGCAGTAGAGGAATGGGAAATGTTTCCTCTCCAGGTGCGGAATGTATTAATATACATGCTGCCCTTAGACGGACAGCCGCCGCAATGCTGCCGCATATGTACTAACATATGCGGCTAGCATCGGGTTGCGGTGACTGAGACCCCCACGATACCTGTGATGTGGTCTGCGGGGGTCTCCGTCACATCCCGATGGCTGTCAGTGTCCCCCTGTGTCTCCTCCACCCCCTGCAGCCGGATGTCCTCCCGGCTGTGACACCTGCTGGGGGAGGAGGAGATCAAAGGAGGACGGTAGGGTGGCGCGCGGACGGCGGGCGGCGATAGAAGCCCATAGGCTTCTATAGGCCACCCTCTCGATACCCTGCCAGGCGAAGACGGGGCGGACGGGTGATGGTAAATAGGAAAATGCAGTAAAACCCCTGTTTTACCGCATTTTCCCTTTAGTATATTCCGCCCCAGATGAGAAACACATATATTGTTGCCATATACTGTGAAATATCTGACAGTGTTATGATAGCAATAGTCTTTGTGTTTTGTATACACATATGGCATTAATTCCAAATAAGGGGGGTACTAATCCTTTGTAGGCATGCCAGAGGGCAGCAGGTCCCTCCACCCCACCCTGGCTCTCAATAGATGCCAGCAGTTGTTGGGGTACTAAAAGTCCCAGCATTCTCTTTTCCTGCCATTTTTGTGAGAAAATACAGACTTTTTTTCTGACCTAAATCCAGTTGATATAATTCTTTCTCATTACTGCATCCTGATTATTTTTTTTGCCTTGATTTTGTGCAGTGCGGATGAGCAGTGTGATGTTATGCTGCCCTGAGATGCAGGTCTTCATAAAGATTCATACAGAATCGAAATGTCAACATTTTGTGGCAATGGTATGAACCTGTGAATATTAAATGATTGGTGATACATATATGGGTGCATACAGGGGAGGGATGTTCAGAGACGGGGTAGTCAATGGTGGTTGAGGGGAGCTCCTGAGCTATTAGTGTAACGCGCCCTAAGATTTCGGTTGCCAGGTCTGAGTGTATGGCCATGACATCTGTTGGATTCCATCGTGCCCTATAAAATGTCTGGAGATCTGACAGGCATTTTACCTCGCAATGTATGCCAGCAAAAGAGTGGGAAAAGCGAAGGTCACAACTAACCGGTCTTGCAAGGTACAGTAGATATATTTACTAGGTTCCAGCCACACCCACATGACTGCACTGCATTACACCCGGAACTCAGACATTTATTAAAGGGGCAATCATTTCTAAGGAATGGTTATCCCACACGACAGCCAGACTCGCACTGCATTACATCCGTCCCCCATAGTTTGTTTATTAAACTATGGGGGACGGATATTTATCTTGGTTGTTTAGCTTCCTGATTGCGATCAGGTGATACTTCTGTCTTACAATTATCACAGGTAGGTTAATACTAGGTTACTCTGTTGCAGAATGTGCAGCTTATCACGGTAGGGGATGGTCAGTATCACTGTCACTATAAGTGGAAAAGTTATTGGAAAGGAAATTGTATGGTTAAGGAGTCATGATTATATAAAACTGCAAGAAGTTAGTCATCTCAGTTGGAAAACAAGCTTCGTAATTGACATTTTCAATTAAGGTAGTTATTTCCTTACTGGCAGATTTTATTTAAGATTTTTGTTAATTTGCAGATGCACCTCTGTGTGAGAAAAACAAATCTAGCTGCTCACACTCCTGATTCTGTAGTTTGTGTGTGTGAAACAGAGCAACACTAATTGCCATGATATTTGGAAAAACACATTAATTCAAATGTTAGATTGAAAACTGTTTGTTACTCGGGACCTCATTCAGTTTTGTACGTAAACCTGATGGCTCTGCGCATGTGCTGAATGGATTTTGCAATATTGGGCCTGATTCAGAGTTGATTGCAAAAGCCAAATGTTTCTCAAATGGGCAAATCCAAGTGCACTGCAGAGGAAAAGGGAAAAGGTACTTGTTTCCTAGCACGGCGCCCGTCGGGGTTAATCGCATACCTTAAGTTAAGGTACTTAAGGTATGCGATCAATGCGATTGACACGATTTTCTGTAACCAGCCATTATTGCCGGCAATGAGAAAATCGCGTTGATCGCGTCCATCGTATGCCATTATAATGGCATGCGATGCGAGCGACGCGATCAATGCGATTTTCTCATAGAGGTCAATGTTAAATTAGATGTCAAAGGCAAAATCGCGTTGATCGCGTCGATCGCATGCCATTATAATGGCATGCGATGCGATCGACGCGATCAATGCGATTTTACATAGGGAACAATGTGAAATGGGCCAATGTGCCTGTTTTTTGATTGTATATGCCCCCTCATGGGTATTAAGTATGGTAAATGGTCCCCCATTGTTAACGCCAGCCCACTATTGACGCCAACCCGAAGCGTGGCGAGCACAGCGAGCCCGCGAGCGGCGGCGGTACACGTCCTCCAACCTTTTCATAACCCCACTATCCACGTCGGCGTGGAGTTGATTTTATAAAGTGTGGTGAGGGGACGCGTAATACCTGTGAAGAGCTAAATAAGAGCAGCTTCATCTGTATGTATGTATTTGGTCATAGGCTAGTTAAAATTCACTTGCCTGCCCTGTTTATATCGCTGGGTGATAATGATGCCGCTATCACCGACAGTGTACACACGGTGTAATTTTTTGGTTAACGTGCTAGTTAATTTTGAAGGCTTTAAATTTGGGTGAGTTATTTTGTTTCTGTGCAGGGTAAATACTGACTGCTTTATTCTTACACTGCAATATAGAGTTCAGTTTGAACACACCCCACCCAAATTTAACTCTCTCTGTACATGTTACATTTGCCCCACCTGCACTTCAACATGGTTTTGTCCATTTGAGAAAGAATTGACTTTTGCAAATAGTACTGAATCAGGCCCATTGCTGCAGTGTTTGAGGGTTGGAGTGAGGAGGCCACCTGGCACTGTTCTACAAAATAGTGTGGTGTCGTTCCCATTTTGTACTGTAAGTATGACAGGTCCAGGGTCTGCATCATCGGCCGCACACTTACTAGACTGGGGTGTCCAGATCAGGTGGGCTAGTACCTAACATTGCAAACCACAAAGAAGACTGCAAAGGTGATCAGACCATTGCTGATTCAAACAGGATGCGTCTATCTCCTACAAGCGCCTCCTGCTGCATATAAATTGTAATTACACAGTATTGCGGAGCCGCTTCCTTGCACCTGTGTAATTCCTTACAAACATGAAGGCCCTCCGTGTAGGTGACAGGTGAAGCTTAAAGTCGGAAATAAGCATGCAAAATGGTCATCCTAAACATGCTTCTATTATGGTATAATAACACATAAGAAAAATATGAATATACTGTATATGGTATGTTTATTTGCACAAATGACTGGGTACTGTTATTCATTAATATAAAGCAAGACAAAGCTTTGTTTAGTTATATTTTGTTAAGCTTTTTGTTTATACTTTGCTTTATAGCGGGAGTTCATACTATGAGCAAACTGCTTCTAGATTTATATACCCAAAAAAGGGTTTTGTAAATAAACTGTCTAATAGCTAGATACTGTATAAACTAGAAAGACCTATCATTTGCTTGTTTATATCATTACTAGGATTATTTGATGATATAGCCTGATATTGACCGAAGGATGGGTTTTCTCCCCCTGATCAATGTGCCTTGCTATTTCTCTTGACTGGATGCCAATATCTCTTTAACTTTAGATTAATGGTGTGCATTACATTAAATACTGATAAGAAATAGCCTCATAATTGAAGGTCAGACCTACAGTACACAAGACAGAAGATATGTCAGTCAGAAAGCTTCAATAGAAAATGTACTTTGAATGTCTTATATTTGGTAAAAGGAAACCGTTTTGGTTACTAATGTAAAGTGAATAAAATATTACACTTTATGGATGTTTGATAACTGAACCTGCTTCATTCTTCTCCTCTGTCTACCCTTGCCCCACTTCCCCACACATACACCTCTTTTCCTGGTCTTCTGCATTGTTCTGCATTGCAGAAAGTTCAGATTTGTTCTGGTAATAATGACACACAGGGCAGTATTCAATTAAATGTTTCGCCACCCACAGTGAATCCGTTTTTTCCTTTGCCGTGGAATCGCCGTGTTTTTAAAGCGATTCGCCATGTATGGCAATTTGCCATCACCAGTCCCTCCACCCTCCATTCAATGTGACTAAGATTCGCCGCCCGTGACGGCGAATCTTAACAGGATGTTGTTAAGTGTCCACGGTTAGGTAGGTCCAAATGGAGTCCAAGGCTGGTCTGGAACAGTCCAATTAAAATGGGGATGAAGTACCACTGACGCTTTCGCCGTCTCAACGGCTTTATCAAAGGTCATCAAAGGTCATCAACCTTTGATAAAGTCGTTGAGACGGCGAAACTCGTCAGGTGTACTTCATCCCCATTTTAATTGGACTGTTCCAGACCAGCCTTGGACTCCACTTGGACCTACCTAACCGTGGACACTTAACAACATCCTAAAGGACCCCAGCACCATCTTTGGGAGTCCCAGCTTCGGGTGTCTCCCCTACTCTAGTGACGGTGACTCGGCCCAAATTCCAACTCGGGTCTTGAGTCCTAGGGAGAGAAACCATACACCCCAACCACGTGTCTACAGGTGGACGGTAACCCTATTTCATTTACTGCACTTGCACTTTATATGGTCCTGATCCCAGGCATAATAGGAACGGACAGTCCCACATTGCAATTGATCCCCCAGGACTAACCCTTTATATTTTACCAGCATTCCTTTGGTCCCATTACTTAATAAAATGTATTGCTTTTAAACTATACAATCAGTCCAATCCTTACTATTTTTATGTGATTTTAATTTGACTACATTTTATTTTAGCCAGCGCTGCTACCTTTTTTCCTTTTGTGTAAGGTTTAGAAGGAGATTAGCACATTCGGATTGGTGAAGCTGGGACCAACAGCAAACAGCAATCAAATATGGTTTCATTGTAGAGGAAGTGCACAGTTCAACTCCCTAAGCAGGAATGGGTTGAGTAGAAATATTACATGCCGCCAGTGCACTGTCTGAGTGGAGGACATCCACTTTTATTATACCAGTAATGAGGAACGCACTCAATGAACTTATTGCAGAACAAAATTAATCACGGACACAGTGGTCACTTATGGCTGTCTTAAGTGACCTCTGTGTCCGTGATTATTTTGTTTTGTAATATATCTGTTGAGTGCCTTCCTCATTGCTGACCTTCACTGAAAGATGCAGTTTTGAGGAATCCTCAGAGATTGATAGCACCAAGTATTGAATGACAGTCACTCCCTGAAGCAAAGTAGCCCATGTCCTACAGGAATAGACAATTTTTCAAGAAAAGGGAGAGACAAAGGGGGCACCTCGTAGTGAAATATCTTTAATATAATAAAAGCACACCAGTACATAAAAGCAGTATGCCCACAGGTATTGCTGGTACCATTAGTTTCCTCTGCAGTGTGCTTAATACCACATGGTCTGTATCATATCTACCACTGGCAAGCAGATGCTACTCCTGGCTAGGGATGATGGAGTCAAACAACGCACCACGAACTCTCCACAGATACCGCTGTATGCCGGGATCTTCTCCTCCGCTGTCAGAGGCACGCTAGCCGGGCAACACCCCTCATGTCACATAGCCACCTCTGACGCATTTCTACACTCGAACTGATGAAACGCATAACTGAGATGGTAATTGAGATAACAGAGGAGGTGCCTATTTATACAAGAAGCCTACTGTGGCATAGGCATATCTTAGCAATGCCTCGGGGTACCATAATGCAGCAGCTGTGCATCTACAGCCATATCTGAATCATGCCTAAGAGCACAAGGTAGCATTCCCCAGGGTACATGGATTCACAACTTCTGTATGCTCATCTAGCAGATATCTGTAAATAAGCATTGGATTTCATATCTACAGAAAGACAGCATCTGACAAGAGCCTGTGGCCTTCTACACAATTTATAATTAATAGGCTGTAGAAGTAGCTGTGGAAGTTTAATATTAACCAAGTGAATAGTTTTACATATGTGTTATATTATATGCCAGTCTATACACTGAAAAGGAATGTATACCAATTCAATTAATACATTCAATTGCATTCCCTCATGGTTTGTAACTAATGAGCCCTAGATGGTTTACATTAATCTCAATGAAGAGAGGCAATGACAAGTGGTAATAGACCTACGTTGTCCTATTAACTATTTATATGACACAAAGCTCAAAGCCTCCAGGCACCAGATATAGAACATGCTGTGATTGTATGATAGAAGAGTAAACCAATAACGGTGCTGAAAATATATGGTAATCTGTCCGCGACTGCATATTGATGGTTAAGGAATTATTTGCTAGGAATGTTTATTGCATATTCTTCAAACTAATTTAAAGCTGTTAAATGGGTAGAATGTGCACCCTATCCTTTTCAATTTTTTTTATTAATGACTTGTCAATTTTTGCAGATAATCTCATAGGACACAGCCTCCTGGCTAGTCCTACTAGGTGACAGCTGATATAAGAAAGATAGATGCAGGCCAAAGTCAGAGCAGGCAGCTCCAGTTTAACATCAAAGTGCAATCCAAAGTCAGGGGCAGAGAGCAATACTGTATGTGATAAAAAGCATTGAGGTCACAGCCAAATAAGCAGGTCGGTACACAGTAATTCAGCAGAAAATGCAGGATCATGCGCTGAAGATACAGTGTGGGTTATTCTGGTTGATTTGCAAGGCATCAAACATCCATTCGCAGCCTGTGGGGGAACACCCAGATCATTTGATGGTCGGTGATGTCAGTGACCCGCCCGCGGTGTCCATGTCACCGGGTGATTTCCATGGGACCAACCCACGTCTCCCTCCACTTGCAAGGTTGAGTGCGTGCACCCATCGAACAGTTGCACATGCGAACAGTGCACATGTGCAGAACATCATCCCATGCGAACACATAGTGGCTTCCAAATGGACCCGAATAAGGTCCAGTATTGTTGCTCTAGTGTACAGGAATTTTTTATTTAAGTGAATCATTTGTACTAAAAGCATCTATGTTGGGGAACATCCTCTTTGATCAACTTGCAAAGTAATAAAACTGAGGCTGTTCAGCAATTCAGCATAGTGGAAACATGAACCATGGCATCACACGCTAAGGGGGTGGGGTTTTAGGGTACCTAGACACTCATTCTGTGTGCCAGTGGCGTAACTATACATTGGATGTCCCCACCCTGGAAATTTTGCCCGCCCTCCCCACTTTGGCCGCAGATCTACTTGACTGCAGTCCCGGCTCTCCTCCTTGCAGGCTTCAGTTAATGAAAACGACCCTCACCATTTTTGCCCGCCCTCCCCACTTTGGCCGCAGATCTACTTGACTGCAGTCCCGGCTCTCCTCCTTGCAGGCTTCAGTTAATGAAAACGACCCTCACCATTTTTGAGGATGCTAAAGGAGGCCGCCGCCTCCTCTAGCATCCTCAAAAAGTGTCTGCTGTGTTTTTCATGATTTTTTTCTTTGAATCCAACTTAGAGTTAGATTATAGTGTGCCGAGCGCTGTGAGGCACCGTGCACAAAGCATGGCAGGCACAGTGAGTACACACACGCATGGGCGGATTCAGGGGGGGGCACCCGGGAACGTGCCCCCCCTGTCATTTCTCACATAGCTCTTTTTGTAGCTGCTGAGAACCAGGGCTTTCCAAGGAGCCCAGCCCCACGTCACTAGCCCCCCCGGAACCGTAGATACAGCCAGGCAAACCGGAACGTTTTCCTCATAGGTTAACATGGGAACCGCTAATTCAGACCCCCACATGGTTCCGACGGCTACCAGTCCCCCACCCGGCATCAAAGAAACTCAAGGTTGATCTCATTCAAACCAAAATCACTGGGACTTTAATTTGATACCAGGCTGGTCCTTATCGGTCAATTGGTTCCGGAGATATTGCTGGTAAACCAATGTTTTTATTTCTGAAATGTAATTTCATGGCTGTTCATCTTATTTGAGGGCAGATTTCTCTGAAACCAAATGGCCCAGTTTCATGGGACCAAAATCATTTGAAGCCCACTCAAAAGTTCTTCAATAAGATACTGGTCTATTGTAAATAGGTCAGTTGGTTCCGAACATACAGTATAGCCGGTTAAACTATATAGCCGTTAAAAGAGGAGGGGGTAGTTTTCTCTCCCCCTCACACCAGAAAATGCAGGGACTAGTCTGGTGTACAAAGGGCCAACCCGGGAATGTCCCTGCATTATCCTGGGACCATATTCACGGGTAAGTCCCTGCATTTCCTGGTGTGAAAGGGGTATTATTTCAAATAGCTGGGTCCTGCAGTGCTCTGAATACAGCCGGGCAGCCCCCCGCTCTCTGTCTGGCTGTCAATGGCTGTCACTTCTGCCCGGCGGCAGCTGTCCCACAGTTACCGTGAGCATGTATTCCCCTTTGGCAATAAGCATGTAGGTAAGCAGCACTTACGTAGCATCATTTTTAATAGGCATTATGGTGTTTGGCATAATACGTAATGGACATTATGATGTGTGGCTTAACATGTAATGGGCATTATGGTGTAAATTTGTAATGCACACGCAATGTCCCTGTTTATGAAGCATATTGTGAAATTGGCTCAATCCTTGTAGCATTATGTTAATTTTGGCTCAATCTGTGTGGCATTATGTGAATTTTGGCTCATTCCATTTGGCATCATGTGTAAGGGGAAAGTAAAATGGGTCTAGTATTTTGTTGCATAATGTGTAGAAGTTGTATATGGTGTAGTACACTACACTCAAGGACATGCCCACTTTTGAGTGGCCACACCCCCTTTTCCAGAGCACAACTACATCCTTCACTTTTGTCGCCATGGTGGGCCTGTGTACTTTAATGCCAGTGCCTATTTTTAATCCCATTCCCGCCCTTTCTCTGCTCTCACCGCTCTCTTAGCATGTACACTGGCACCACTAACATCCCCCCTCCCCTTCCCAAACCCTCTCCTATCATGGTGTCCCCCCTGTCATTTTCTCCTGGATCCACCCCTGCACACACGGTGTCCATATCGAGCTATGTTAATATAGACACCCACCTTTTGACATGTCAACATTTTAAATGTTGACATTTTGACCATGTCTGCATAATGACTGTCGGCATTTTGAAAATGTTAATATTTGGACTGTCACAGATGATAGATGGTGAACCCTCCTTGACATCTGTGATCGTTAATCTATGTAACTTTTTCTGAATGGTAAAAAGTATGAATTGGGCCAAAACGTATACAGTATCCCTTGTCCTATTCTTAATTAAGCCTATTGGATAAGGAAAAAAGAATAGTAAGGTAAAACCAAAAAATGTGTGATCTATAATTCTCACACAGTGGTCATATGTGTACGCTCCTTCCATGACATAAAAGACCTGACATTTCTTTGGGCAGCTGTCAGATTCTGTGTCCAAAAACAAGTGCCATGGGAATGTCACTGCTCTGTTCAGCAAAACGAAAGAGGCTCTTGATGTGCGTCTTTGATCAGGTTTCACTTTCTCAGGCATTACCCAAAGGGAACGCTTCAGAGGCATTTCCCAGCCCGGCACACATTCAGCATTCACAGAGGAATAGAGACAATCTGCCAATTCATCAACAAATAGGAGATATCCTGTCAGCAATATATGCCTCCGGTGAAAGTTTCAAATGGATAATTGATATTTATGACACAACAAATTATTTTTCCAACATATTAACAGTACATGCAGTTGCTAAGTGATGTACTAGCCCTTGTGAAACCTATAAAGAAACACAGAGGAACAGTCTATAACAGAGCAAGAGCAGGAAGGGCCAAGCCAGAAGCTTACATACACAGACTAGAATTTTTGTTCCCACACATCAAAATGGTTCTTCCCATAGTGACCAATTAAGATGTCTCTCCAGCAGGCCTGTTGTGAATGGATATAGAAATAAGATACAATATGAATAGTGGTTGCATAGTGCACACTTGCTATGGGACCAATGGGCTCATGGGGTCAGCCTCAAAGTACTAACTATAAGACTCATTGGTTGAGAAAGCGGTGCGACTTCACACAGACATAATGCATGGGACTTAGGTGTTAACAAGACCCGTCTTCTCCCTATCCTCCCAATCTTAGTCACGTTGGCCAAAAAGGTCATTCTCACACACTGGATATCCTCCTCTTCCCCCACTATCACAGAAGTCAATAGTACATTACTACAACAGATGCACTTTGACAGGAAATCTGCCCTAATTAATATCGAAACTGGGGTAAGTCTGCTATAGAAAATGGGGCCTATACATAGACACCCTACCCCAATCCACTCAGGAGCAAATATTCTGCATCTTTGATCCTACAGAATGGTACCATCACAGACGAACTCTGCTGAACCTAGATTGATTTCTTGGGTCCACTTCTGTTTAGTTATATTACCAATCTGAGATTCATGTTAATGTTAGTATACAACATACTTGCCTACCTGACACTCTCCATGAGGGAGAAAATGCTCTGTTCCATGAATATGGATTCCTTCCACAGGTACCCCATATGGATTTCTTCAGGACCAATGGATGGAGGATACCTACCTACGTGTCAAGGTAGGTACATTTCTGTTAGGATGGGCTCAGTGTGCAATAAAGTTGTACTTTAATGGTGTGTGTGTGTTTTTATTTAACTATTTGTACTGTTGTGGTTCTCCAAGTCCCTGTATGCACAATAGTTATTTATATTTTTAACAACACAATCAGCCCGGTGCTCAATGGCCAGGGGCACCAAGGACAGCCCCAGGCTTCAGTCTAGGCAGGTCAATTCTGGAGGGGAGGGTCCCCTTCATGGGGGTGGGGGTCACCACTTCCCCAGGATCCCTGCCCAAACTGAGCAGTCAGGGGGTAAATGATTTGGCCTTGTATAAAAAGTCTTCACCCGGCTGTGGCAATACCCTGCTGGCTGGTTGATGCTGGTTTACAAAATATGGGGGACCTATACTCGTTTTGTGCCCCGTATTTTGGGAACCGGGACTGGCCCTTGGGCCTGGTGCTGGATTTTAAAAATACAGGGAACCCAAACTTGTTTAGTTTCTGATTTTTTTAAAACCAGGACCCGCTGTTTGAGCCTGGGGTTGGTTATGGCCGTGGGGGGGACCCCACACCGTTTTTTAAAATTATTTCTGTTTTCTATTTTTTTACACGGCAGCCTGCAGGGATCTGATCGATCCGTGCAGGCTATCGCCTTGTATTGTATTTAGCGGCCGTATATATGGCCACTAAATACGAATACGAATCAGCCAGAATATGACCAAATACGGCCAAATATGAATGCGCGAATACGGCAAAGTAGTAAATCTGCCCTATTTACGAATCGTATTTCGTCAAAAATACAGCCGTTGCCAGTCATATTCATTTGCATTAAGTATACGAATATGATTGAGTATTCTTAGTAAATTCTTAGAGTCTTAAGGTGGCCATACACTACTGCGATGTATCGCAGCAGCATATGGCTATCCGACCCCACCTGAGCAGCCCGGGACCTTCCCAGGCGACAAGATTGCATGCGATACATTGCATGCGATCCTTTCACATATGATGTATCACATGTGACCCCGTTTCCCACTGCCGGAAGGTGGACCAAGTCGGAGGTCGGACGGCAGCAGGTCCGATCTCCGGCTCTGTCCAATTTGGACCGATTTCTCTTTACCTCATGAGATTTAGGCCACATAAAATGCACTTGTCCTAAACATACAAATAACAATAAAGTGATATTACCTGGTGATAATTGCTAGGTGTGGAGGGCTCATGCAGGCCCCCATGAAGAGTACCACATTCTCATGCCGCGTCTGTCGGTAAGCCATCACCTCCCTCTTAAATGCTTTTAATTGATCCTCATTATCCCGCTCAATGTCAATGAGTCTAATTGCCACTTCTCCATGCCAACGTCCATGGTACACTAAACCAAATCGTCCTTTGCCAATCATCTCCCCAATTTCCAGCTGTTCAAATGGGATGTCCCACTCTTGCAAGAAGATGCTGGTTTGACTGGCTTTGCGGGGGAAGTTTCTGGCTGACAGCAGCAAATGGTTCATCTCCTCAAAGTCATCCTCAGACTCATCTGCTTTCTCATTACTTTCTTCATTCTGGTGAGAAAATGTTAAAGTATTAATCCATAAGTAGACCTAACACTAAAAATAGATTGAGAATGTCACGGTTTCCAAATCAAGTCCTCAGAGAGCCTTAACAGTGCATATTTTTCATATCTCCCCGATGGAACACAGGTGTATTCTTTAATTACTAATACATTTGAAAAGATCCACAGAATGTACTAAAATTTCACTTTTGACCTGGAATTCTTTCTTTCAAATGGGGGAAGACATGTATTGTTAGGGTTCCGTTAGTACTGGAGAACTTACACACACTCGACTCCCATTGATGCATGTGCAGGCTGAGTGCCAAGCGTGTGCAGTACGCACACCAAGTCCGAACCCAGAAGTGAACTGATAGTTTGCTTTTTTCTGTGATAGGGCTTTTTTTGCGGCCTCTGACCCGGTTCCTGATACCTGCAAGCAAGGCCGGATTTACAATGGGCTGGATGGAGCTGCAGCTCGAGGCCCACCATTGAAAATAAGCCCACAGTGTCCTGCTATGCAGCCAGTGTTGACAGTCTACATTGCAGGCCTAGCCCTGGGACTCGTGGACAGGGCCTTGAGTCTGACCCTGGTGCACGGAAGCTGTCACACTCTTCTAGAGCTGGAGGAAGGAAGCAGCCGTCGTCATCTTCCTTCCTCTGCTGGTCAATTAGAAGCATTTTCCTCCAGGCGCGAGCAGGGGGAGCTGAGACGATCAGCTTCTCCTTAGTGTGCTGCTGCAAACAGTTTGTTTTTCCTGTGCCATTTTTTTTACTTTTTTATGCTCTAGGATCCACGTGGACTCCGAGTGGGAACCGCAAAGCGAGCTATGCGAGGCTGCGCACTACATTAATTGGGGGCCTATATGCTCAGGTATGGACATTGACACCCCAAAAATTTTTAAAACCCCATGTTGACCTTTTTATGTATCGACCTTTTCGATGTTATCATTTTGCTTGTGTCAACCTTTGCAAGATGAGCAGCCGCTGGGAAAATAAACATTGCAATGTTCCCAATGTTTCGATGGTGCCGATCTGATATTCATTTTTTTTTAACTTAACCCATTTTGGGTATCATTAACACTTTCAAAGCCAAAGTTGTTGTGTGAGATGTGCAAAATACCCGCTAAAAATGCCAGGGCCGTAGTCCAGGAATATGATTCACTTTAGTTATACCTGCAAATGATCTGTCAATTAATTAAGTCAATTAATTCAAGTTTACTTAAATATTGTGCCTCCCAAAAAAACAGTTGCTGTGAGCGAAGCTGGCATTTTTAGCAGATATTTTGCAATTTTCTCCACAGCAACATTGGCACTCAAAGGGTTAAATATATGTTCTTCACCTAATTCAGTCATTAATAAAAAAAAACCATAAATTTCTGAGCCGGTTTTAGAAAAATAGATTTGCCTATTAGATGGTTAAATAAACTCTTGGGATTTTTTATGCAGTTGTTGTTAATTGAGGCGCTGGATTGGGTGAGGAGCGGGTGGCAATTGGATATGAGTGAAACATAAGCGTGTGTGGCATTCATAAGGATTGCTCATAATCAGTGGCGTCACAATGGGTGTGTGGGAGGTGCGAGCCACACCTGGGAATCCCCTGCTGAAGGGTGACAGCAAAATTCCAGCTCCATTATAACATTATGTGCAGTAGCTGGCTCCTGTCAGTGTGTAGGAGCCAGCACTAGCAGCTACAGCACTCCTCAGGGGCAGCCCTCACCTCCCCTGGAGTGCCAAAAATAGGGTGGGGCTGCAAGACCGCACCCTCTCCAGATGAGGTTATGCCCCCTTTTCCCTGGGGCACTGATGGGTTTATTTACTAAATAGGAGTTCTACTGAAGATCGGATATTGCCCACATAAACCAATCAGAAGTGATTTCTTATTATATAGAAAATAATAAATAGAATCTGATTGGTTGACCATAGCAACATCCTATCTTAAATAGAACTCCCATCTTAGTAAATAAACCCCTTGGTGTCAGAAAGGCTGGAAACACCGCTGTTTATAATGGGACTACATGATGGTGGTAGTAACAGGCAGTCACAGAAGCTAGATTTAATACTTTGTACTAATGTAAGATCCCATTCAACTAATGTAGGAGTTCATGTCTGTGTAAGTGGAAATCTGTGCCGCTTGTTGATTTTATGCTGGTCATCACAACCATTTAGGCTAGGTGCAAGAGATAAGTCAAACACAGGCTTCCCTTCCATGTCCCCATGGCTCCCGATTGCGCAGAGCATTTCATACACACCCAAGATACTACCATGATGTTCCCATAAGACTTCCAGAAGTCAGGGTGGTTACATGCAATCACATTCTCACCACCCAGTTTCCACCACCTAATGCTCTATCATGGAAAGATCCAGCCAATATCCTTTCAACTTAGAATAGGATGGACATATGCAAAAATGTTGCTTTTGAGTATGTGCTGTATGCAAAAGTTTGCCATTCATTTTAAATCAATGTTCAATCTATGGCGTGTCTAATGGCTGTTCTGTTTCTGTTGTGGACTTCCCAATGCATACCTGCCTACCATCCCGTATTGGCCGGGAGTCTCGCAAAAGTCGGGTCCCCCAGGAAGGTGGGCAAGTCTCTCCCGTATGTCCACCAAAAGCTCACACACCCCCGAGGAAATGTCGGAATTCTCGCATCAGCGGGAGAGAGCGGGACTAAAATGACACGAATCGTATCATTTTGCGTCATGGAGCTGTGCATATTTGGTTGTAGTCTCCGGGCTTCTCTTCTCAAAGATAGCCAAGTATGACCCAATGTCTAGTAAAGCTACATGGTAATGTTCAGCTCAGAAATGTATTGAATGTTATTCATGAAATACTGTTATGACACAGAAATTGATAGACAAGGAAAATAACATTACATGTTGCTGCACATCAAATAAATATATAGGTTAACTATTTTACCTCAGATGTTGGTTCCACTTCAATTTGAAGTACTGGATTTCCTTCATTACTGGAACAAATAATAAAAAAGCCGTTATAGTTACTGGTAGTTGGCTGATCTAATGAAAACAGGGAACTACAAACACCAGAAACTGATTTTCTAAAAATATATTGTATTTACTAAACAGAGAATGACATAACTAGGCAGAAGTAGGTACGTGTGGAGATGTATGAAGTACTTCAGTTAAGATACATATTTCAACATAACTCATTTATCTACTGTGAAGTATGGCTGATTTAATTATCTCTTACCTTGGCTCCATTTTCAAGGACTGCTCTGTCCCTTTTCAATTGTATTTCTGTCTCTAAGTTGCTGTGAGTACAGGGAATGTCCCCCTGGTGTATAATATATGACCCCTTCATTTAGGGCCTGATTGAAATTTGCATGCACACATTGTGATGAGGGATGACATACTTACATGGTGTCACACATCTATCTAAATCCTAGAGTGCTTGCTGTAACGTCTGTGTGATCCAGACAGAACAATAAAACCACAGTGTCGGAGGGCGAATTTGGCCAATAACAAAGTATCACTCAAGGCTCACTTAATAGCTTCCATAAGTAAATGCCTGACATCAACCTCACACAACACAGATAATAGTCTTCAAAAGTGACTGATAAATGATTACATAACATAAAAGTGGATCCTACAGTATAAAGCAGAGCCAGCACTGTAGAAGAGAAGGCTAGCAGAAACAAGTACCAGACCCAATACAAATCAACACAATATAGGTGAAGATTAGTCTCTACATGGAACTGAACCAATGTGAGTTACCAAGTAGAGGTGAAGCCAAAGGTGCTTTAGTTCCTGACTGAATAAGAGCAGATAAATATATAAGGTGTGCCCAAATGAAAAGGAGACAACGGTTCTATGAAAAGTAGAGTATGGTTGTACAGTATGTAAAGAATATTTTAATTAAAAAATATGGGGGAGATTCTCTAAAGCAGAAATGCGGTAAAAACCCCGTTATCGGGGGTTTTACCGCATTTCTGGCTGTATGGCAGTGGCAGCGCTGTGGAGGGAATAACCAGCAAAAGCTGGCAATTCCCTGCAGAAGCCTATTGGCTGCTTACCGTAGAGCTGTTTGAGGGATCCGTCACGCATGCGCAGATGAACTCCCGGGTCATGAACCCGGAAGTCCAGCACCGACACTGCATCGCAAGGGACAGCACTTATCGCAAGAGCTGTCCCTTGTGTTAATAACCACATATGTTACAGCATGCGGTGGCCGGCGATGGGGGGCAAAACAGGGCTGCGGATGTTACAACATCCCACCCTATTTAATTACAGTTCATTACAACAACACATAATTGCCATTGACATTGATGCACTGATCCCAGCACGTAGGAAGGGAGTCAATGACAGTGTAGAAAGTCCTGGGTTGCTGCTGGATCCAGGTTTCCACAGATGTGCTGCTTTTCCCTGTCACAGGGGAACCGGTGTCCTTTCACAAAGCCGTTCACTTGAAAAATGCCACGCTATCTATCGGCAAACACATTAACTCGCTACAGCAAAAGTCTCCTTTTTATTTGGGCACACCTTATGAAGAGGAAACTTGCTAACCCAACATAACCTGCCACCATATTGTATATATATCCTTTACGTTTAAAGCATAGAACACAATTAAAGGGATGCTTTAAATCGTGTTAATTTAATATACTATATATACCCTCTTGAGCTCCCTGTTTATAGTACCTGTCCTTCTGAGGCTGACTTTATACAAATGACATTTCTAATTTTGGACACAAATATTTAGATTGTAATATTAGCTGCAGGCAACTGGTAACCTCAGACTTGTTTATAGCTGCATAGAATTCCTGGAATAACATAATATAAATTGAAATCAAATACTCCTACATCATACCACATCATACCACCATCCAGCCACATGAAAAAGCTTTCCTCGATGGAAAATATATACATAATGAACTGCATTTAAACACATTTACTGTAGCTTTCAATAATGGAGCTGTCCAGCTAATGTGGCAAGAAGTTCTCCTAATTATCTCTATCACTAATCATTTAAGAAATAGTTAAAATAATTTTATTAATGTCATCATACTACATAAAAAAACTCAAACAAATTTAAAAATTGTATAAAAGAATTACGCTATATATAAGTAACTGTTAATAAATAAATAAATAATAATCAATGGTACAGTATACCAAAAATAAAGCTTAAAAAGATTTAAAAAAAACTAATTTAAACACTGCAACGCGTTTCTCATCACCTGATAATATACTCTAGATGGATGTGATAAGTGATGATGCAGAATATTACTTGCCACACATGTATAATACATAACCTCTAAATGAGACTCTTTAGGGTCAACGCAGTGCAATGAGGCATTGAACATGGTCATGCTAAATGGTTGCACATGAAGTATCAGCCATTTATGGCTAAAACTTGCAATGCCAATGTCCGCAATGCACCATTCCAGGACAGAACATATTGTGATAAATGAAATCGCCTCCATTTCTGTCTTATCTACCCCACATTTTCAGATATGTCTGGATATGACTAACTTGAAAATACACCTTCTGATGAAAGGCAAACTGTGTCTGATACACATTAAGCAATGCTCTCCAAATATGAATATTGTGGGGGGGGGGGGGGGAGGGGGGGGGGATTTACAAAGATGGGAGTTCTATTTCACAAGGCTATGGGCAACCAATTAGATACTTTTATCTTCTATAACTTTTACCCCAAAATAAATTTAGATATGCTGACATTACCCCCCTTGATTTGAAAGGAAGGAAATCATATAGTTGTAATACACACTTTACCCCCAGAAATTGATCCTGCTAATACGGTACACAGCCTGGTGGCAATTGATGATGATTACCATTTATGGGGCAGTACGGATGGTGTAATGGTTAGCATTACTGCCTCACAGCACTGAGGTCTTGGGTTTGATTACCACCATGGCTCTAACTAAGTTTGTATATTCTCCCCGTGCTTGTGTGGTTTACTCCGGGTACTCCAGTTTCCTCCCACAATCCAAAAATATACTGGTAGGTTAATTGGCTGCAAACAAATTAACCCTAGAATGTCTGTGTGTGTGCCATTTGGTAGGGAATATGGATTGTAAGCTCCACTGGGGCAGGGACTGATGTGAATGTTCAAATATTCTCTGTAAAGCGCTGCGGAATATGCATGTGCTATATAAGAAACTGTTAATAAAACAATAAAAAATGTATGGCTGTGTGTGGTACAGAATTTGTAATCACGATAACCATCATCATCATCATCAATGGATGCCCGCCTGTGTTTGCTATAGCCATTGATAATGTGCCGTCCAGGCAACTATTAGTATTATTATTTCAAAATGATATAGTGACAGTCTGCAATTTATTTTGCCTCGACTGATGGGTATACCGTGATAGGAGGCAAAGAAAATTGGCACCACAGCAGCAGTACACACTGCGCGCTCCCGAGATGGCTCAGTAACTAGTCGACTCTACTGAAGAAGCACGCAGACTTTGAGGCAGTGCCCGGGGCATCATGCATGGAAGCGTGTTATACACAAGGGCCTGACGCACTGCACTGCATCAGGTTCTTGTACACTGCAGTACTGTAACATACACAGCCGAGCATGCATATAGAATCAAGATATAGATTCTACATGCAATGAAATTAAATGCCTGGGAGTAATGGACGGTCGCGCTGCCGAGGCACAGACGGGCATGCATATAGATTCATATGCATGCCCGGCTGAGTCTCGGCAGCATGACTCTCCATTACCCCAAGGAATTTAATTTCAATGCATGTAGAATCTATATATACAGTATTGGTTTTGGCACCCCAAAATTCATTTTAATGTGCAAAAAGAAGCCAAGGAAAGATGGAAAAATCGGTACTTGTTTCCTAGCACGGCACCAGCGATAAAAATTGTGGCCATCAGGACCCCCCGAAATCGCATTGATCGCATTGCATACAACCAAATCGCATGCGATGCGATCGACGCGATCAACGCGATTTTTACATTGGAATCAATGAAAAATGGTCCCTGAGACCCGATTTTATTGGCCCCAATGTTAAATGGCCCCCAGACCCCAATTTTTATTGTTTCCCAACCCTGATGGGCCACCCCACGATCAACGGCAACCCGAAGCGTGGCAAGCACAGCGAGCCCGCGAGGGGCGGCGGTACGCGTCCTCCGACCTTTTCATACCCCCACTATCTACGTCGGCATGGAGTTGATCTTATATAGTGTGGCGAGCGCAGCGAGCCACCGAGCCCGAAGCGTGGCGAGCCTGCGAGGGGACGCGCATTACTTCACAGGTATTACGCGGCCCCTCGCGGGGCTCGCCACGCTCCGGGCACTATTTAAAATCAGCTCCACGCAGACGTGGATAGTGGGGGTATGAAAAGGTTGGAGGACGCGTACCGCCGCCCCTCGCGGGCTCGCTGCGCTCACCACGCTTCAGGTTGCCATTGATCGTGGGGTGGCGTTAACAATGGGGGGGGGGGGCATTTCTCATGTTATATACCCATAAGGGTGGGTATGCAATGAAAAATCTGGTCCATTGGCCCATTTAACATGGACAAGGAAAATATATCTCAATTCTAAGAATATGGGCGCTTAAATAAAAGGAAATTGGTACTCCCCCGTATATGTCACTGTCCCTTGATGTCCTCCGTGTGGAGCTATACGGTCAATAGCATATCAGACAAATCTTTGTCCTCCCGTCCTGTACCCGGTTCCAAACGCTCACAAATGTGGATGCGCAAAAAGGCAGGCGGATACTGTGCTTAATAAAAACAGATATCCTTTATTGATACAAAAAACAAAATTTAAAAAAACTATTTGCTGGGACCTCATTCATGGAGTATGTCAGTTTAAAGGCTGAGATGGTTTCCTGAGACTCTATTTGGGGCCCCTTCTAGAGTCAAAGTTATGGTGCAGCCTCTGCTGGCATTCCAGTCCTGTGGTCTCCCAGTCAAATTTGTAGAGAGAGTTCCCACCAACGCGTTTCGATCTCCTTTGGATCTTTTTCAAGGTGTAATTCTCTCTCTCAACTATCCAGGTTATATAGGGTATCCTAATGGTTCTATCCTTAACAGGTGTGGTGCGCTAATTCCCGCATATACCTGTGCGCTGTATAAAGCGCTTTCTTATAGTATGTTTCTATGTAGGGTTATCGAGAATCCATGTTCCTGGCCGCCGGGGGTATTAACTACCGGCTCCTGTCGTCATTTCCGGTTGGTTCCGGCATTCTAGAAATGCCCCCTCTAAACTAAGTCTCTCAGCTCGGTTCCGGATTGCGGCCGCGACGTCACTTCCGGTCGTACGTCTCTGCCGTGACTTCCGGACTTGTTCTGTTCTTTCTGATTAAATTCCCTCTGCCGGATGTTTACGATGTGCACACGCCGACTTGCCAGAAGGTGAATAGTGCATGGTGTTCATATGAATGTCTTCCCCGCAATCTTTAATGGAATGGTCTTTTCAGATGGATCATCAACGTATAATATCTCATTCACCTCAGCCCTGGAGGAAATGGAGACAGCTACCTGTAGAACCGAGCTGAGAGACTTAGTTTAGAGGGGACAATTCTAGAATGCCGGAACCAACCGGAAATGATGACAGGAGCCGGTAGTTAATACCCCCGGCGGCCAGGAACATGGATTCTCGATAACCCTACATAGAAACATACTATAAGAAAGCGCTTTATACAGCGCACAGGTATATGCGGGAATTAGCGCACCACACCTGTTAAGGATAGGACCATTAGGATACCCTATATAACCTGGATAGTTGAGAGAGAGAATTACACCTTGAAAAAGATCCAAAGGAGATCGAAACGCGTTGGTGGGAACTCTCTCTACAAATTTGACTGGGAGACCACAGGACTGGAATGCCAGCAGAGGCTGCACCATAACTTTGACTCTAGAAGGGGCCCCAAATAGAGTCTCAGGAAACCATCTCAGCCTTTAAACTGACATACTCCATGAATGAGGTCCCAGGAAATTGTTTTTTTAAATTTCGTTTTTTGTATCAATAAAGGATATCTGTTTTTATTAAGCACAGTATCCGCCTGCCTTTTTGCGCATCCACATTTGTGAGCGTTTGGAACCGGGTACAGGACGGGAGGACAAAGATTTGTCTGATATGCTATTGACCGTATAGCTCCACACGGAGGACATCAAGGGACAGTGACATATACGGGGGAGTACCAATTTCCTTTTATTTAAGCGCCCATATTCTTAGAATTGAGATATCTTTTCCTTGTCCATGTTCACATTATAGGGATACTAGGTGGTACCCCTATCTCAATTCGAATACAGGCTGCTTTATCTGCGCAGACAGTTAATACCCACATTTTTATCTGACATTTAACATTGTTCCCTATGTAAAATCGCATCCATCGCATCGGTCGCATCGCATGCCTTAACTTAAGGCATGCGATGGACGTGATTTTTTAATTGTCGGGAAAAAGGCTAAAAATAGCCTTGAAATTGCGTCGGTCGCGTCCATCGCATACCTTAACTTAAGGTATGTGATCACCTACGACGGGCGCCGTGCTAGGAAACAAGTACTGAAAAATCTCCAAAAGGCATCAAATTACAGATTAGACATTCATATAACAAAAAAAAGTTTGATTTTATTTCCATCATTTACACTTTCAAAATGACAGAAAACTAAATATGGCATCTGCAAAAGTTTGGGCACCCTGCAGAGTTTATAGCATGCACCGCCCCCTTTGGACAGCTGAGACCTTGCAGTTTCATGGATTGCTCTCAATCATTGTCTGAAAAGACCAGGTGATGTCAATCTCAAAGTTTTAAAAGTCCAGACTCATCTGACCTTGCCCCAACAATCAGCACCATGGGTTCCTCTAAGCAGTTGTGTAGAACACTGAAACTGAGAATAGTTGACGCTCACAAAGCAGGAGAAGGCTATAAGAAGATAGCAAAGCGTTATCAGATGCCCATATCCCCTGTTCGGAATGTAATTAAGAAATGGCAGTCATCAGGAACAATTGAAGTTAAAGCAAGATCTGGAAGACCAAGAAAAATATCAGCTCGCAGGATTGTGAGAAAAGCAAGTCAAAATCCATGTTTGACTGCACGATTCCTCCAGGAAGATCTGGCAGACACTGGAGTTAAAGTTTGCAAATGAACATATAGACAAGCCTGATGTATTTTGGAATCAAGTTCTGTGGACCGATGAGGTTAAAATAGAACTTTTTGGCCGGAATGAGCAAAGGTATGTTTGGAGAAGGAAGGGCACAGAATTTAATGAAAAGAACCTCTGTCCAACTGTTAAGCATGGGGGGTGGATCAATCATGCTTTGGGGTTGTATTGCAGCCAGTGGTTCAAGGAACAATTCACGAGTAGAAGGAAAAATGGATTCAATAAGATTCCAGCTAATTTTGGATGCTAACTTGATACCATCTGTGAAAAAAGCTAAAGTTAAAGAGAGGCTGGCTCTCTACAATCGATAATGATCCTAAACACACCTCAAAATCCCCAATGGATTACATCAAGAGGCGTAAACTGAAGTTTTGCCTTGGCCTTCACAATCTCCTGACCTCAACATAATTGAAAATCTATGGATAGACCTTAAAAGAGCAGTGCATCACAGACAGCCCAGGAATCTCAAAGAACTGGAAGACTTTTGTAAGGAAGAATGGGCGAAGATACCTCAAACAAGAATTGAAAGACTCTTGGCTGGCTACAAAAAGTGTTTACAAGCTGTGATACTTGCCAAAGGGGGCAGTACAAGGTATTAACTCTGCAAGGTGCCCAAACTTTTGCAGATGCCATTTTTTGTTTTCTGTTACTTTGAAAGTGTAAATGATGGAAATAAAATCAAACTTTTTTTGACATGTTATAAGAATGTCTAATCTGTAATTTAATGCCTTTTGGAGGTTTTTCCATCTTTCCTTGGCTTCTTTTTGCACATTAAAATTAATTTTGGCCTGGGGTGCCCAAACTTTCGATCCCCACTGTAGATTCTATTGGGCTTTAATTTATGTGCTTTCTATATTTGCATACTTCCAACTGTCCTGATTTTAGTGGAAAGTCCAAGCCAGCAGGTCACAGAACGCTGGGCATTTTCCCACAGTGACTGCAAACGGAAGCCTTGCATTAGCCCCCTTTGACAAGGCCACGCCCCCTTTTGCTGTAATTCCTGACAAATAAAAAGTTGGTGGGTAGTTTTTTTGTTTGTTTGTTTTCTCCTGACCTATGCTGGGGTATAATATATAACATCTTGCCCTGCAAATCTATTCACCAATATACAAATAACTGTGCATAACAGGTCTGAAGCTGCCTTTATGTTGTCAAGACAAGACACCATTTTGTACTTTGTGCTTTGTAAATCACCTTTTTTTGTGAACATTTTGAATGCAGCTAACATCAGGCAGTGGCTTAAAAGAGAATATTCAAGCGACAATCTAAATGAAAAATTTTACATAAGTAGGAGCTCTAGTTATTGCCAAATGATTTTACTTTCCATGTTTATTCAGCTGCCTACACTGCACCCTGCCAGAGGATTAATGTATAATTATATTTTTTACTCAGTCAGAGAAAAATAAACACTAAATCTCTTTTAATGTTTTTATCATTAGTTAAAAAGATGGATATATGTAGTACTAAAGAATATTTATGAGATTTAAGTCTGAGAGACCCCATGCTGAAACTCTTGAATAATGTTAGAAACACTCACAAAACACATTTGTAATTGGAAACTCAGTGGATCTATTTAGCAAATGTATCAAATCTCCTATCGCTGCAATTTCTCAATAAAATTTTTTGACCAGCTAAATTTTGGTACTAAGTGGTACTGGCTGACTCCCAAAATGAATGGCCAGTCCTGGTTCCCTCTGCACATGTGCCACAAGGCTTCGCTGGGTAACATGTGACTACAGAATGGATGGCTGAACTTATGCTTCCAGTACCAGATTTTAAAAACAAAAATAAAACATAAAAAGAAGAAAGAAAAATACGATTGTAAAAATATGAATAGATAAAGCATTTTTTAAGTTCTTAGACCTGATTGCTATGTTGAGATTTGTCTTATTTACATTTGCTCATGTTTAGCAACAATTGCAATCACTGGCCAAGGGGCTTCCAAACTTGCAATGCGTCCCTATACCAACTTCGGCATCCTGACTGTGCTTACAAGACCAATCCCGGAACCTCAAAAGGATCAGGCTGCCAATGCTGAAATACCGATGGGTCGCATCCCAATCAGTGTGCGGGGAGTGGTAGCGGGCAGCCAGGGAAGGGAGGGGTTAGGTGTAGCCATTAGTGTGTGTTTGGGGGGGTGAAACGTAGGGTTAAGCTGCATGACTGAAGGGGGTAGGTTTAGATGACAGGGTAAGCACTAGCAAGGAGAGTTAGGGTCAGGCTGCGGGAAGGGAGGGGGAGGGCAGTTAGATGGAGAGGGTTAGGTTCCTTATGGAGCCCCTGTCAGGAGCCTCCTTATTGCAATGCGGAGGTCAGTTGTTTCGCCTGCCTCTGCCAAAACAGCCCCCATTTGTGGCTGGACGAAAATACACAGGTTTTACTGAAAAACTGGTCTTTTATCGAGCAATCTAATAGGATAGCCCGAGTAAAAAACCATCAGCAAAACATATGTAAAAGTAGCAAAAAACTCCCAATGTTTTACCGGGGGTAATTGGATACCCCCCCCCCCCCCAAAGGGGTAAAAAAAAGTGTGAGTTTATGGAAGTAGAGATTTTGTATATAGCAACCAATCAGATTATTTTTATTTATCTAGAAAACCTTCTGCAAGATAATAGCTAGAATGTGATCAGTTGTTATGAACAACATCTCCACTTCTTTAAACCTGCATTTAAGTAAATATCCCCCCTAGACTAGAGTCACTGGTTTAGAAACTATTACGCATATGTCATATTCCCTGACTACAGTATATAGTGCTGAAGGTGTTGGCAATATAGGCCATTTATAGCTGGTAGACTTTAATTAACCTTTGTACTTTGAATGCAAATGAAGTTGCGCAAAAGAAAGTGTTGTGGGTTTTTTCAGCACATAATCAAAGGGGGTGTAGTATAACGCACCGACAGTGCAGTCATCAGTCATTCGGCACCCACGTAAAGGTATATTTTGCAAGCTGCCGCTTCTGATAATGTACAAAGCTGTTCTGCACTAAATATTAGAGTATCTTTACATTTGTAGGTGAAAACCACCAAGAAGCTTCATAAATATACTCCATAGAAATTGTTGTGTGTGTTTTCTACAGATGCCATGGGCTCATGTATGTGGTCAGCAAATTAAACTGATTCTGGATGGTTGTAGCAACCTGTAGTTCATTTTATATCAGTTTACAGATTTTGTCAAGTCAAAGTTTTTTATGGTTCCATTTTATATTGTTTATTCTTTCTTTAGTATAAATAATTCACAAAATTGGACCTCTTAAAAATCCCACATTAATGACTTTTAACGATGAACTTTTCAATGCTGCTTAAAAAGAAATAAAAACTTACAGCAAACACTGATTTTTTTAACAAAACTGACTGGGAAATGCAGATAGAAATGTAAAAAACTCTGTAATGAAAAACTATCAATTATAAAATGTTATCTGCCAATATAAAACAAAAGTTGGTAGGGTACAATAGTCTTTAACAGTGAGTCACATACTGTACTTCTAGAAGTGGGAAAATCTGCAAGTAGACCAATAAAAAGCACTTATAAGGGCAACAAAATACAAGACAGATATGAATGAATTACCCCACCCCATTAGGCAAAGCCAGGGCCAGTGGTAGGGTTTTGGTACCCCCTTGCAAACTATAACGATTTTCTGATAGAATTTCCGTGCAGTGCCAAGGAAGAGCTTACCTAGTTCCACCTCACCCTTACTGGTGGTGGAACTCCATTCCACCCCGTCCCCCTTACTTTAACCCCTGATTTGTAGAAGGGTACAAAATTGTTGAATGGAGGAGTCATTTTATACCCTTAAACCAAAGTAAAATTAACATCTTAAGCAAATTCAGTGCATTTTTTACATATTTACAAGCACATAAACTGGATCGGAGAAAATTACACATGGGGTGTACAGCAGGGGTATTTAAAATGCAGCCATCCAGCTGTTGTGGAATTACATATCCCAGCATGCTCTCCACTGCCCTCATAGTGTGGGCATGCTTTGATGTATATTTCACAGCAGCCAGATGCATGTTGAATATCACTAGTGTAGATGTAAATATAAGACACTGCATTACTTTCCTTTATGGAGCATAGTAGAGAGTTTTGTGGTGTAATGTTTACTTGTGTATTACTATATTCGGTACTTCTGTACTTTCACGGCGCCACTAGAAATCGCGGGCATCGAATGCACTAAAAATCGGGTGCGATGCGGCGGTACGCGTCCTCCGACCTTTTCATACCCCCACTATCCACGTCGGCGTGGAGTTGAGAATAGAATAGTGTGGCGAGCGCAGCGAGCCACCGAGCCCGAAGCGTGGCGAGCGCAGCGAGCCCCGCGAGGGGACGCGGATAACTTCACAGGTAAACGCGTCCCTTCGCGGGCTTCACAGGTATCCTCGTCCCCTCGCGGGGCTCGCTGCGCTCGCCACGCTTCGGGCTCGGTGGCTCGCTGCGCTCGCCACACTATTCTATTCTCAACTCCACGCCGACGTGGATAGTGGGGGTATGAAAAGGTCGCAGGACGCGTACCGCCGCCCCTCGCGGGCTCGCTGCGCTCACCATGCTTCGGGTTCACGTTGATCGTGGGGTGGCGTTAACAATTGTGGGGGCCATTTCACACTTCAGGGTGTCTATTTGGCCTCTGTGGGCCATTTAACATTGATTCCTATGGAAAAATCGTGTCAATTGAGGCATTGAACATAAAAATCGTGTCAATTGAGAAATTTAACATTGGTCCCTATGGGAAATCGCGGGCATCGCGTCGCACCCGATTTTTTAGTGCATTCAATGCCCGCGATGACCGCGATATCTAATCTAGTGGCGCCGTGAAAGTAAAGAAGTACCCTATATTCTCCAAGGTTTAGTGTCATGGGTCAGAATGTGTAGCAAGCAGGCTTGAATCTACAGGAAACTCATAGACAGTCAGTAGGTCTACCACAAATGGTCGACGCACAAAAGGTTGATAGAAAAAGCTAGGCACCCTGAAAAGGTCTATGAGGTCTATAACGGTTGACACAATTTAAAAAAAAATTTTTTTGCATGTTATATTTTAAAGCATGTTAACTCAATTAGTGTACCACGGCCCCATGCATGGTTCGCTTCACTCCCCCAGGTAACGTTACTATTGTCAATCAAAATCCACATGGAGGTAGACTATGAAAAAAATATATAATTAAAAAGTCACAAAGTCTGTCAACTATATGTGTGTTGACCATTGTCGAATCGACCTTTTGAAGCTGTTGACATATAGGTAAACCTTTTGACCGTGTCAATCTTTTGTACCTGTCGACATAATGCATGTTGCCCATATGGTGTCAACCTATTGACTGTTTATCAGTTTACTGTAGATCGATCCAACAGATACTGTAGCAAGCTATTACACTACATTAATACAGCAAGCATAACACAGAGGAGGCTAGAAAGCATACTGAGTACTTACACTGGATTAGAGTTTACTGGATGAAGGATTACTTGGGGTGCTCGAGGAGGGACTTCAGGCACAACATCTACAAGTAAGTAATAGCAGGTGAATAAAATACAAACACCAGCAAGCATTCCACAAAGACCAGGACACTGACAGGACACCAATAAGACTGCTCTAATCTCTATTGACAGAGGTCTATATCGTTCCTCATAACTGAATATTACAGATAAAAGTTTTTCCTCGGCTAGTTAACAATAAACATTTGCTATCAATTTGCTGTGCATTTTCCCTGACACTCCCGGAAAACAGCCGGTTACTACTGCCAAACGCCGGCTTCCTGTCACTCACCTTGCATATGGCTAGCGATCTTCTTGTAGGATGGCCTGGCATTAGTACTATGGCCCGTAAGCATGCACAGTCTAACTATAATCGCACCCGGCCTGCAAATTTGCAGCATGTGATTGGTCTAAATCAGGCCCAATTTTAGTAGTTGGTGTCAAGCTCCAAGCTATGCTTTTCGACAAAAGTCCCCATTGATAGTAATGAAGACTGCCATCTGCATCATTAGCCATTTAGACATTTGGCAACAATATTGATGTAGTAACCCTACATATGCCTAACACAGGCTCATCTCAAATAAGTTAGCTACTAAAGTCATGCAGATACTAGCTTTCCCCAATTATATTAGGGGGAAATTGGGTTAATATACTGTATCATTTGTTGAATAAAAAGATCATAGAAACATATTATTTATTATAAGTTATGTATATAGCATGAGAACCACAGTATCTAATTGAAAAAAAAAAAAGTGTCTTCCAGTTCTGAAAACCCTGTGGTACAAAAAAAAAAAAAGATACATACCCCCCAGGTGGTCGGGTGCGGGTGGCCAATATTGAGTGTACACACTAGATGATACAGTATTTTAAAGGTATCACTCATAAGCCCCTTTGTGAATGATAACTTTTACTGTACATCATCTAGTGGTATGGGGCTTTAAACACACTACACTACATATTCAACGCTGCTACAGAAGACCCGACTCCTGACATTGAAGAAGACCTCACTTCTGAAGCTGAATAATCACAGACTAATTAAGCTAATTGGAAACTTCCAATTGCTTAATCGTCCTCAGAGGGGAGCTGCTGGGGTCCCAGAGCACATCTCTGCCAAAAAAAAGGGGACTTTATATTTGGTGTAAGAGAATATAATAAGATAAGGGCATATAAGATATGCCCTTATTGGGTTCAAAATCAGTCTCTGTTTAGAAAGATTCTCCGATCCCAGATAGATCTCAGCCCTTGGACAGCTCTACTTGGTTTCCCGATACCAGACCTTACTCCCTCATCGAATAAGCTGGTTCTTCATGTTCTACATGCTGCTAGGGGTGCCCTGACCCTTTGTTGGAAACAACTTTCCTCTCCTCCTATGCATATGGTTTTGGCTAAAATTTGGTTTATTGCCTCTGTGGAGAGGATTACTCATGCCCTTTACAGCACTAGACAAGTTTGAGAATATCTAGGATCCATGGTTTGTTTACTTTATGGCTTCTCCACCTCACTGTTGAACCTATGGATTAAGATACCCTTCAATAGTCCCTATTTTTGCTCTACCTTATTAGGCCATAATTTGTGTTCCTTCAAATAATCAAGTAAGGATTCAACTACAGTATGTATCTAGTCTTCTTAACTCCATGATTCTGACCTGCTGCTTCTGTCTTTTGATTTTGGTGTTAACTTGCAGATATCTGATATTCAGTATATCTGGCACTTCTTTTAGACCTGGCTCGCTTTGCTCGGTGGTCGCCATTCTCTTCTCTTTTCTTTCTCTATCCCTTCTTTTTCTCCCTTCCCTATTCTTCATCTCTCTCTCTCTTCTTCTTTTTCTTATATGCATTCGCCGGCCTTTTTATTTTTCTCTCTTATTCTCCAAGTTTTTCATTTCTTTGACCCTTGTTACACTTGCATGTTGTTTATATGGTCAATTTATTTTGTTGAACAGTATAACTGTTTAGAGTTTTATACTCTTGTTGGAAGTCTGCACATTTCCGTTCAGGTTATGTATAGTTTTAAAAAAGTTTATGTGGTGCAATGCAGGTTAATTCAACTTATACTGGCTGGGTGCAAATGTGTTGCTATTCAGCCTGTGATAAGTCACATTACTGTTCCATAAGAATTAATGCAGTTTTTGTTTGCAGCCATTGAGCAGGTGAAACATTCCGGGAAAATCCCTATTTCAAGGTAAACATGTTAGGGATTGATTCCTTGATTCCTTTCCCACTGATGATTAATTGGGACAGGTATTTTTAGATTTGTAGGTGGGAGTTGTGGGTGTTTTAAAAGAAAATGTGCTTACCAAGTCCCAGAGTTCCTGCCCCGCCGAATCACCGTTCCCTCCGCCGCCGTATCCCCTCTCAACCATGCGATGGGATGTGTTATGAAAACACATCTCCTAGCATGTGCCTGCTGCAGAAGAAATCATTCGATGGTCAGCGACCATTGAATGATTTCTTTCTCCAGGGCGTGCAAATATAAGTCAGTGGAGAATGTCTTATGTTTGCGGACTTCCGCCCGAAGATAGGGCAGGCGGCTGAAATCATGTGATATCATAAAAAATGTTATTACTGTTAATAAAAAATAAAAAAATCAGCCTTGCACCAAATAGTGTACTTCCCTTTTGGTCAGTAATAGACCTCTGTGTTAGTTATCCAATGTTAGTTTTGCACTTTTTGGGGTACATGATGATTTACCCATTTCTCCCACAAACACCAAATGCAGTGAAAATGGTAGAACATGACTGTAGAAATCACCAGGGTAAGCCTTTTGCAATTGAATTGTATAAATAACAGGAAAACAAAATTGCAGTTTGCACATTAATTCAAGCCGTAGTAAACCAAGACTTTGCCAATGCTAAGTGAATTGTTTATGTGATCTCCTTGTGGTCTATTTAGACCACAAAGCTGATTACGGGGGGCTTGTCCCCAGCTCTGCTTTTTAGAGCAGGAGTTAGAGAACCCCGTTTAACACAATCTCCAGATAGCATTGTTAACGCATTTCTTCAAGGACCTACTGAGTTGACAAACTCACCATACTGTAAATTCTTATACTTTAATGATGATTACCCAAAAATTTCTGAATAATACTATTACCTGGAAATATGAATTGCTGTTTGTACTTGTAGTAATGAGAACCTTGCAGCAAAGATAAGGTACATGGATGAGAAGTGCTGTTGGACCCTAAAAGAAAATAGACACACAAAGCCAACATTAATCTATACTGTACACAGTACAAAATGCTAAATTCTTTCTCAGAACTTTCTCAACAGGAGATTGCATTGTGAGATAACCCCAGACAACATGTAAAGCTAAACTACCTAGCAAGATGTGAGCAATGTTCATACCATTTGTAAATACATTTTAAGCAATTGAGTCAAGTTTGTGGTTATGCCACATTGAGTAAGGAGTATATAGTTTATGCTCTGAGTAGGTAGATTTACAATAATATCAGCAGAAGCAGGTTTCCCGTTCTATAGCATAGGCACTGTCTTTCTAGTGATGGATGTGTATTCTGTTTGAGTTGAGTCAAAGATACTGTAATGTGTTCACAAAGGGTGGTTAGAATACTGGGTCTCCTGCCAACATGAAATATATACATGCTCTGACCTATGAGTGTTCTAAAGGCTTTCTGCCAGCATGAAGTGTAAAGAACAATGTTGTCTGGGCAAGGTACAAGTGAGAGGAAGCTAAGCATTGCCTCCTATATCAGAGTTCCACTCAGTAAGTTACCACTGAGTGACTCAGATCCCAACAGGGAACTCATAAAGGATGCTGTTTAAGGTCATGTTAATGTTTTCATTTTGGTTAACCCTACATGTCCTTGTGTATCTTTAGGATGTATCACCTATTGGCTCACAAATGTAAATATATAAGATATTCAGTACAGCAGTTCTGTAACATACTGAATATTGTTCATATTAGTGTCTTCACTGATCTAGATGTCTTTATTGCATGTTCGTTCTTTACTAATATGTACGTACTAAAAGCTGTGTAAGGTTTACTCATCTATGGATGTGAGTGTACATATTAAGTGACGTGATCAATGATGTATTTGCTGTTGCCTCGAAGGTCATAATCCCGACAGACTTAGTATTAGGTTAGGTTTGGGGCTAGGGTAAGGCTCTATTGGGAGGATAAGGATGCCAAAGGACACGGTTAGGTTTAGGCTGCAAGAGGGGTGTTAGGGTTAGGTTTTATCAAAAGCTGCTAGGATTTTGACCACCAGGATGTCACTGTTGTGATTGTGATGATGAGCACCAGGATATCAAACCCAAACATCCATTAAAAAATACTGCATCCTTACTGCATCCTGACGATGGGGTTTGCGTACCATAAAACGTACGTAGATATGCTTCTGAAATAAAGTCACTTACATATGCGTGAATGCTGGGACGGAAATGGGTGACATCCAGTGATGTCACCCCCCCCCCGCGCGCCCGCGTCATGGCCTCTTTACCATGAGAATTCCCATTGTTCTCATGGGAACGCCCATGAAGCGCTGGGCGTTCCCATATTGGAATGGGGCTGCCCGGCGCCCCCGCCCTTCTCCGCTCCCCGCTTGCCATGTAGGGTGCATGCACCCGGAAAATAGAATGTTCACCGTGGGTGCATGCTCCCTGTATCTTCACATGCCCAGAAATGCACCTGGGCAGACGCACAACATCGGTCCTCTAGGCGAATGCTTGTTTGGACCAAATGGACCAAAATAAACCCCATTGAGAGGATTATTACAGTGATCCCATGTTCCATATATAACTTTCCCATCTGTTTAGCTTAGCCTATCAGCAGCATAAAAATGCCTCCCTTACAAAGTAATAATACTAATAATATGCATGTTCATTAAAATAGGCAGACAAGCAGAAGAAGGTGTGCAATGTCACATTCTGTAGGAGGAAGAAATATTGTTTACTTAGTATCTCAGATTTTCCAGTTGATAAGTGATCCATACTGTCAGATGACAGGTTGCAGGGTTTTGGGATTTTTGGCAATAAAATGTAAGTGGAACAAAAAGTATAAAACAACGTAGATGAATACAGGCACTACAAAATGAGTCAATAAAAGAGAATTAAAGGTTCATGCAGTTCCTTGCCAACACAGAGCCTTCCCTCATATGAATCTTTTCTTGATTTATGTTTTTTTGTATGCAGTATTATGTTCCCTGAATTTCATCAATAAAAATATGTGAAGGTCATTAGTGAGAAGGGGAGGAGCTGTGACCAGTGCTGTGTGGGAGTGGCCAGAGCCATGTGAACATCTACACCCCCTGCAGTATTAGCCCCACTCTCTAATTAAATGCAGAATTTTTTTGAGGGGGGGGATAAAATTACAGTTTTAATACTTATAATTTATTGCTTACTACGTGACCAGGTAGCCAGCTGCTAATCATCATGATGGCATGATGATGGGCTTATATTTATGCTGAGACTTGGATCTGGAGCACCATCTGCCCCATTGTTAATCTGGCCCTGAATATATGACTACATGCATTCTATTCCAGGTGACATATGTTGGGTGTAGAGTTGATAATAACTATGATTGATGAGGGCTTACAATAACATAGCTCTGATATTGAAGCCACATAAGTCATTAGTTCATTAAAATCCAGTGGATATAAATATTCAAAATAGCACTATATGTTGTGTAAATGTTGTTGCTAAGTACAGCTGACTACTTGCTGTAGAATTTGTGAATCTTACAGCGTGACCACGAAAAGCAAAACAAAGATGGGTAGACACAATGTTGCACACATTTAAAATCTAAGTCATTATTTTTGCTTTCTCCCACGCTATAAAGTTAATCATTGTGTACAGCACAAATCATATTCAACTAAAATTCTAAATCTTCTAATTTTGCGAATAGTTGAAAAGATCATCAATAAACAGAAAAGAGCAATTTCATATTTATACTTGCTATAGCATACTTGCTACAGAATTACACGTAACGGGTTTTTAAGTAGTTGAAAGGTGTGATAACTAGTACATCTAGAAACCTCTGTAACATTTTACCACATCATCTAGAACACAGCAGAAACATTTATGAAAATTGACAGGTAAAATAGGAGTAATTCATGGCAACCAATTAAATGATTGCTTTCATTTTTATACCTGCACAAAAAAAACAATCTGACTCATTGGTTTCATAAATGTCTCCCCTCCCGCCACCATTAGATCTAAGAATGAATCCGCATGCACTTTTGCAATACTGTACTTAACCTTTCCAGTGCCACGTGTTAAGCACAGATTTAGGTTAGTAAGCACTTTGCCTGTTCCAGGTGGGTTTTACTACCTGGTAAGTTGAACGGCTTCTGTTGGCGGGTGCATTGTGGGGATGGGTGGAGGGGAGAGGGTGGGGTGGCACTGGGGGGAAGCGGAGGAGCAGGTGAGGACGGTGTGGAGGATGTCGTAGAGGAGGGGTTGCTGCTGGAATCTGGCTGGTAGGGCACTGGAATGTGGTCCTGGGAAAACAAAAGAGATAACACATTGGGAAGCAGATGAGAGGAAAGCAGACGTACTGTGACACATTGGACAAAACCTTTAACTTTATTTATTTTGTGAGGTGATACTGTAAGTACCATAGTGTGACCAATATCAAACTACTGTAATGCATGCACATTAGAATGAAGCCAATGTCAATTGTTTTAAGAACCAACAGGCTGTGCAGTACGTCTCTTATTGCTGTACTGTAAGTCCCAGAATTATGAGGCATCATTCAGGGTATTACAGTTCAACAACACCCATTTGCTTACATGACATGGGCTGCTTTTTTGTGTCCTCTATCAATATATGTGAGAATGCAGCCTATGAAGTCAGCAGAAGCCAGTGATGTCAGAGCAGTACATAGGAGTCACTGACAATATATATAGATGCATTCTCGGCAAAAACACTTTGGCCCACAGACTGACAGCCCCCACTCTAAGTATTTGGAGGGAATACTTTAGGACTAGCTTATTAGGTATAAACTGAATAATATCTGAATATGACCGTTCATATTTCCATCACTTTATCTCCTGGCTTCTCTTTCCCACACATTTTCTCAGTTTTAATTGTCCTCCTCCTCAACAGTGTTTGTTTGTTTTCTTATTAATTCAATTTATGTATATGTAAAGACACAATGCCTGAGATCCCTACATGCCATCTGGAAAGAGACTGTTAGCAGATGGCTCCACAGCCAAAGTGCATTTTTACCAAGGAAGAAGTGAACATTGTGCCATCAGCATGACCCCTCTGTCCATCCCTTGCACACTAATATCGTACAATACACGCTTGTTACTCAAAGAACAGGCTCTCATGCCTCCATTATATCCATTACATGAATGTTATAATTAAAGTGTGACTGTGTTTTATGGAATATGCATCTGTGCATGAGATAACCACAGAATACAAGAGTAAGCTGCATGCATAAGGAATTATTATATAATAAACGTGATACATACATCATAAGAATCATTGGTCCAGACATTTCTATTAGCATAAACCAACGGATGACAAGGGAATTATTTCTAGAGAATGTTATTAAGTCACTGCTCCTTCCATATGAGAGTATGTTATTAAGTCACTGCTCGTTCCATACAAATACATGTGTGGTCTTCTGCATTGAAAAATCTGTTTTGTGTAAATAATATAAATGGTACACCGTGACTTTGGAAGTATCAGCCATTACCTATATGATACAGAAATCGCCTCCTGGGCTAAACACAAACTTATGAAGTAATATCAAATATATATACACATATCTATCTATCTATATATAGATATATATAGATATATATCTATATATAGACATATATCTATATATACACATACAATAGTAAGCCCGCTCGCAGCAAATGCTTTAAAAGCTAGCAGATGTAGTTTCACTTGCTGCCAACAGATGACAGTGTTCCACAGACACTAGACATATACGGTGTGTGTATATATATATTATATATATATATATATATATAAATATATATATATATATATAAATATATATATATATATATATATATATATATACACACACCAAACGAAATCCCTTTAGTTGCGCTAATATTTGAATTTATGGGTCGCCGTTAACACTTAATCCCCTACTAGTGGCATCCCTTTTCCTTATATCACCCCAATAGTGTTAAATGGGGCCCCTGTTCAAATTACTCTATGATTGTTCAGTCTTTCCTTATACAAATAAATATAGATTTTCTTAAATAAAACATTTATTTAAAATTACAGACTAAAATTGACATTTCACCACAGTTCATAATCTTAGGAGAGGATTTTCTTTATTCTTTAGATGAAGAATGTATATCCGACGTGTTTCGTCACACAGCGAGACTTCATCAGGGGTAGAGTATTACCCTAAGTTTATCTCTTGACTTTCAGTTAGGTTCCTATTGGTCTGAAGGTGGTCACACATCACTATAGATTCCTTAAAGTCTTGTGGTTGGGAAACTGAGGAGCTCATTAGTATTTGCAGCCAGGAGTGAACACCTACCTCTTTTACCACCCATTCATCTTCTCAAGGAGAAAAAAAGTAAGTTGTCCTTTTAAAGAATCTATAGCGAGGTGAGACCACCTTCAGACCAATAGGAACCTAACTGAAAGTCAAGAGAAAAACTTTACCCCGATGAAGTCTCACTGTGAGACGAAATGCATTGGGTATACATTCTTCATCTAAAGAATCAAGGGAATTCTCTCTTAACATTATGAACTGTGGCGAAATGTCAATTTTAGTCTGTATTTTTAAATAAATGTTTTATGGAAGAAAATTGATTTTTATTTGTATATATACAGTACATATATAATCTTTTATTAATCAATTTTTTGCACCTTTCTAAATCCGAGAGTGCTGACTCACTATTTTCCTACTGCATACTAGGACCACTTGGCCCACACTTGAAGACACCGGGTCAGGAACTAAAGCATATCCTCTGGGAGTGCCAGCTTACACATTGTATATATATATATATATATATATATATACAGGTTGAGTATCCCGTATCCGAATATCCGTTATCCGAATTATTCCGAAATACGGACATTCCGGAAAGTGAAGAAATTTTTTTTTTTTGCTAAAACCTCACTGGGGACATTTGTAACAGCATCACTGGGGACATGATATGTAACTGGCACTATATATGTGCAAGACAATGATTGCTTGGCATTCAAATTCAGTGCTGAGATAGTACACACATTTTGTTTCACGTTTTGAAACCTTGTTTTTTGAACAATTAAAATATATTTGTGTGTATTTTATGTGGTAATAAAATATATTTGTGTGTATATTATGTGTTTATACAGCATAAATGCAAGATACTTCAAAATACATCATTGAAATATTAAAATATTCCGAAATACGGAATAATCCGTTATCCAAAATTCTCCTGGTCCCGAGCATTTTGGATAAGGGATACTCAACCTGTATATATATATATATATATATATATATATATATATATATATATATATATATATATAATTTTACATTTCACTGTAAACATTATTGAAACATTATATAAAAAGTTATTTCTGGTCTTTCAGTTCCCTCTGACTTTAGCTTCATGCTATATATTCCAATATCACCCCCACACAACCTTCTCAGTATGAGGGACTCTCCCATCATCACAATGTACATCCAATTTGCGGGTAAGTGTGGGGGGCAGATTTATGGGTATATTGGAGTATCAGGAGGTATTTCTCTGCAAATGGCTTTTGTTGTGCTAAAATAAGCATATATTGTTGTGGCCACAAATCTCCCACCCATTATGATTACAAATTCTGTAATGATGGGAAAGGGTGCCATATTGTTAATGTAGGTTAAGGTAAAAGAGCGCATTGGGCCTAATGCAGCATGGATCGCTAATGAGACAATTTGCAGTGGACTGCGAGAAGAAAGCTGCCCAGACAGAAAGAAAGACACCACAAGATTGGGAATGTATCACAAATAGCGTCCCATTCCCAGATCCATTTGCAAAAACCGAACCATGGAACAGTTTTTGCATATGGTCCAAGTCTAGTTCTTCTACTAATCTGCTCAACAACCAGGCTGGAAGTGGTCATCACTGACATCAGAAATCCTCACAAAAAGGCATTATTACAAACACACCTTGTTTGACACTGGCAACCTGCCAATCCAACTGCGACTACTCTGCAACTTCTAAGCGTTCGGACATTTACTCGGCAATTGCAGTTGCACGGCTATGCTGTTCCATAATTGAATGGATTGTGAATTCTCCGATTAGCAATCCATGTTGAATTATTCCCATTGTCTGGTTGACATAACAAATTGAGATCCAGCAGTGCCTCACTCTATGAAATGTGGGTCAGCACCATAAATCCTAAATTACCTTATTCTATATATCTTCAATCATTGTATTAATACAGATAGCTTTGAGTTCTTTTGCTTTTCAGATATTAAAGAAAATTGATGATTTCCACCGATATCCACTCTACCAGGCTCCTCTGATTACAAATGGGACACAGAAAGGCAGTGACTCCAGCCAACATGCATATACAGAGGGGAGTAGTAAGGGAACAACCTCAGATGGGGCCACTGGGGTCCTAAAACAGGTAAGTGCAATAGGAATACGCAGGGAAGCTAAGAGCGCAAGGATAAATAAACATAATTTATCCAATGTCTCCTTCATGCTGTATATGGATCACACTAGTATTGTTGCTTGACAAGTGTTATTTACTCTTTTCATCTTCATTTGGTGATTGAAATATGGGTATATCCTGCAAAACTCACTACCGATCTGCTAAGATTGACATGTCAGTTTACATTCCCACTTGTGTAACCAAATTTATTGCTGCCATAGAATATGATATCAGGCAGTATACTAAGAACTAAGAACATATGTGGCGTATTTGGTTTTACAGATTATTTTAGACTATTATCACAGCACTATGTTGCTTGGATGAATTGGCAGCAGTGAAGAGTGTAATGCATGTGATCAAGTGTTGAGGAGGTGCCAAGTTCTGGTGATAAAATCTCCACACTCCCCACTTGCTTTCTTACAGTGCAGTATGCTATTGTACACTGCACTGTTACCTCCCAATTTTTAGTCTGTAGAGCGAGGATGACAACAACTGCATATAGTTCATTCTGCTGTGTGGCATACCTGCCTACTTTCGAAAACTAGCTGCAGGGAGATTATAGTTAATGGTAGAATTTTGTGCAGCGCCACATTAAGGGGGTGTGTCATGCTCCACCCAAAGGGTGTGTCTAGTTCCTACTTCCATATATGGAGAGATTGTAAAAAGAGATTGTGAACGTGGCACCTATAAGTGTGGACCTGTACTGCTACATCTGAAAGGAATCTTGTAAAATCAGGGCCGGTGCAAGGCACCGGAGCGCCCCAGGCGAGTCGGGGTGGGGCGCCCCGGTGCCGGGGGGGGGGGTGTACCTGTCCTGCGGCGCTGTGTATATAAAGCTTGCGGCGGCGGCGGCAGCGGGGGGGTCCCTGCAGTCAAGAAATAACGAGCGCTATCCGCCTGGCTAGGCGGAAGCGCTTCTGTTGTGAAAACACTGGCCGCACGGTGCACGCTGATTGGCTGAATCTCAGCCAATCAGCGTGCGGCCAGTGTTTCCACAACAGAAGCGCTTCCGCATAGCCCGGCGGATAGCGCTCGTTATTTCTTGACTGCAGGGACCCCCCGCTGCCGCCGCAATCTTTATATACACAGCCGCAGGACAGGTACCCCCGCGGCACGGGGGGGGGGCGAAATGCCGCCCTCCAGTGGCCGGCGCCCTAGGCAAATGCCTAGATTTGCCTAGTGGTGGCGCCGGCCCTGTGTAAAATGTTTTATATCCAAATATAGATGAGCCCCAGAGCAGTTAGTAAGAGCTATTATACTTGCTAAAGTGCTAGAAAATGGTGTGGATGATTAAATGTAAATGTATCTATGTCTCATTCCTTTTTTTTTTTTTTTTTTTTATGTGACAGTGTAATATGGGCTAGGTGTAATGAGGGATTAATGGGGGAGAGAGGGAGATTGTTGCTATTTCAGGGAGTCTCCTGCAGAATGCAGGAGAGTAGGCAACTATGCTGTGTGGTTCAGGTTGTACTGGGAACACTTATGGCCTGATTCCACCAACAAAATGCTGCATCTAAATGTGTAATGCGCGGAGTCAGCATTTCACCAAGCAATGTAGCACATATATTTCTATTGGGTAGACATGCAGCAAAGAAAAGCTTTGCAAACTGTTGCCTGCAGAGACAAGACACTAAAATTCCCAGTAATACTTTCTGAAGGCAAAGAAAAGTCCAATGCTTCCAATTGTAAAATAACCATGAGTTGGATTTTACATTATAAATGGGAAGAACATGCAGTAATTGCTATGACTGGCACAAAACAAATCAATGTAATGCAATCAGGTCTGTGTTTCCTGTTATCTGTTGTGTGGTGTGGATGTGCGTATTTATCATTTGTCCCTGAATCTATTCATCTGTACAAATGCATTATCGTCCGTGCCAGGCCTGTAAATTTTCCAGCACATATATCCATATGCCTTGGTTATTGATGCTGACAACATAAATAAATGGGACTGGATGAATATCACTTCCTACATTAATTCTCTGCACAGCATAATCTTCTAAATAAACCAGGAATAAATTATGTCACACTATTTGTAACAATGTAAGACCAAAAGCCAAGTCACAAAACAATATGGTATGTACAGATGTGTCCACATACGTGTAAGCTCCGTGTGCTACAACTCACGTTACACATAAGGCGCGAGTGCTGTGTGACTTGGTAGCGCTGAGCATCTTTTCGAGTGACTTAGGGGGGTATTCAATCTTCGGGTCACGGCAGACGAGCTTGCTCACCTGCCGTGACCCAGTCCCATTCTCTGTCAGCTCGACCGAGAACATGCAGGCGGGATACAATGTCCCGCCTGCAGCGGGACGAGAAGGGGGCGTGGCCGCGAGATGCGGCCGGGAAGTGACGAGATGCAGCCGGCAACTCGTCACTTCCCGGCTGTTCTCGGCAGAACGAGTCCGACAGCTAGAGATGTCGGGCTCGTTCTGCCGGGAAACCCTGTTCAATGCTGTCGGGGAAGACAGCATTGAATAGGGCCCGTTGAGCATCTCCCCCACGGGAGATGCTCGACGGCGATTGAATATCCCCCTAAATCCATAAAAAATGCATGTTATTCGCAAATCAATGCAAGTAAGATGAACAAGCAGCCTCTGCTGGTTAAACTTATATTCACCATGCCTATTGCTTCCTTCTTAGTGTAATTAACAACTAATATTTTCTTTTGTATATTGAATAATATTTTTATGTAGACACTCGGTTGAGCTTTTCCAATCGTACTATCTTGCCTTAAATATTGTAGCTAAACGTATTAGTATGAATACTTTTACACAAGGATTCTTACACTGCTTTGTCCAGCATCCATATTGTGTCAGTCATTCAACTTGTTGAACTATTTTGGAGAAGTAGTATATTGTTGTTATGTAAATTAACGAATAGGACATTCGGTACAAACTAGTTCTATTAAAAATCTGTTTAATAATAGGTATATATGTTGGGAGCATACAATAAGTGTTGCTTTATGTGCTACAGGTCACATTACACATAACATGCGAGTGCTGTATGACTTGGTAGCACTGTGCTTCTTTTCATGTGACTTTTTCCAAATAAAATGTGTCTTAGTCGCAAAGTGAGGCAAATAAGATGCACATGCAGCTTCTGCTGATTAAAATATCTTGCATTGTTTCACTTCTTAAAGAGCCCATACACGCTCCGTTTTGCGGCGGCTCCGTTTTGTACTATGTGATGCGCGCTCCCACGCATCTCATAGTACAGTACAAAAAGTATGTGCTGCACATACTTTTTGTACTAGCTTTACATCGTATCGGATCGCGTTGCATGCACAATGCACGCACAAGGAATGCGATCCGATACAATGTGTACTTTAAAAGTACAAAACGGACCGGCAAAACGGAGCGTCTATGGGCTCCTTTAGTGTAATGTAATACAGCACATAAATTAAATGAAATATAATTACTTTGTAATCATTACTCACTGTCTGTGGTTTTAATGTTTCATGCTGTGTAATACTGTATTGGATTGGTTAGCTACTGTGTTTTGTTCTTACCCATATATGGTATTTAGTACACTTTTTAGCACATAGTACATAAAAGATAATACAGCAATGCATATAACATTAAATGACTTTTGTGCACAGGCTAGTATCACAAAGAGCACAGCGCATTCTTGTAGCTGACATCAGTTTGTATTAAGATGCGGGCTGACTTACCTTGTTAATTTTATTGGTTTTAGGAAGTGTTTGGCTGACATGGAGGTCTGAGTATCGTGGAGGTTTTCTTAAAGGATTATTGATGTCACATGGTACAGATTCGGTCCTAACTAAACGGGCTGAAATGAAAATGAAACCGGTATTAGTGATGGAAAGTTGTAGGTAGCTCAGTCATCTGTTTTATGGTTTACGGTTCAGTAAGACAAGACTTAGAGGATACAAAATCTATACAATAACACTGGATTACTTAATGCAGTGACTCCTTGAGTCACAGACACAAATCTTGTGCAAGCTAATTAGTTTCCCTTTGTCATTTGCACTACGCATCTATGCTCTACTGATCCAAGTTGTGCTTGAGATTTGTTATGTTCAGTATTGCATATAACAATTGACCATATTTAAACAAAAAACCTAAAGATTATAGTATTTGGATCTCATTGCTACAATGAAACTTATATGATAGAACAACCAGCTGTTGTAAGCTGACCACCCAAGCAAAAATGAAGCTCTACATAAACCAGTTTAATATTTTCAGAGAAATGTTCTTATTAATGTAAGGATGTCTTTCCTCCAACAAGCATCCTTATCTTTTTCTGTAACCGCTATTTGCATACAGAAAAATGAAATAAACATTGAAGAAAAAAAAAACAGAAATATAAAATATAAAATAAATTTAATCCCTAATTTGAAATGATCAATGTTACATGAGTTAAACAGGGTACACACTAGACCAAATTGTTAACGAATATGGCGATAACGACATGTCATTGCGTCAAATCCTTAAAATCAAACAGTGTATACCCAACTGCATTGTTAGCGATGCGCCAGTCACTAGCAATTTGCACCACCGTATGTACTTGTAGCTCAATTGGATGCTGTGCTGTAGCTAATGATGCCCTATTGCTGCCAGTATTGGCATTGGTGTATGCACTTGCCGATACCGGCCTCACCAACAGGTCCTGCTGCTAACAATCTCACTGGATACACACCGCATGTAGTATGTGCCCACAATTAAGGAGATATTATTCTCACGCTGAGCAGAGGCAGCCAAAATAATACAATTATACATAGATCAGACTTTACGATGAAACTGACTGTCATCACGCAAACATGTTAAATTCAGACCGTACTGACTCAGATAGTATACATACCTCCCCGGTGTATAATAAGTAAGTGACATGGAGGCGCCTCTTTGGTGCATTTGTTGTGGCACTTTAGTCTAATAAGAAAACAGAAAATGAACATATTATTTAATCTGAAAAGTATCCATACAGTAAGTAAACCTGGGATTGTGTTCAAGAAGAACTGGAGAGGTCACTGAACCATTCTGTTCCATAACAACAGTTTCCGAACTACTGTATACTTTTATTCCAAATGCAAGGTGAGAAAATATATGATGCAAATGTTTAATTAAATAGGATATAATATGAGCGTGAGACCAGTGCTTGCATTATATGGAGTACTTCCATATAGTAGTACTTCACACCCGTTTTAACTGGAGATAGAGCTAAATAGTCACCTGTTTTACCATTTAAATGCTGCCTGAATCGAGCGCAGACTCTGGGGTCTTAAATGACGTAGAGCCTCAACAGAGTTTTATATATTTGTAGCACTAGAGTGATTAACCTCGAGATGAGCAACATCACTTCCGGACGGGTTACTTCCTCCCGGCAGACAAATAAATAGCACATATACGCCAGATAGCACTCCATCCTTTAAAAAGACGCTCCTAAGCGTCACAACATGTTGGAGGAGGAGTGTTTTTACTTGTGGGCTGCACACGCACATTTGGTCCAGCGTCAGACAGTAGGAATCCCGGGTTTCTTTGTCCTGCTGATAACACCAGTCTACCTCTGTTTCATGGTACGGAGCCAGCCTCTTTCTTTTTTATTATTATTGTTTCAATAAATGTTTTTTTTATCTTATCTGCACCATGAGGAGTTTTTCTTTATTTTCCCTTTGGCAATACTGTGCCATTTTGTGGAACTGAAAAAGATACCGTGATATGCTTGTCTGCAGTATTTACAAGTAAGCAAGTGTTTATAGGTAAGAACATGTAAGCATTTGAAGAGGGGCACTCGCCAAGGGTGCCCTCTTTCTCCGGCTCTGTTCTCATTGGCAGTTGAACCACTGGCATGCTTAATACGTCTAGACCCAGAAATCAGAGGTATACAAATAGGAGACATAGAGGACACCATAACCCTATACGCAGATGATATACTGCTGTTTTTGCAAGACGCTGAGAGATCACTGAGACAAATGCTCAAAGTAGTAAATAGATTCGGGGATTTCTCAGGATTATGCATAAATTGGGATAACTCCAGTATAGTGCCAATCTCAGGATATATTCCGGAAAATCATCAGAATACATACCCGTTAAGGTGGACTTCGCAAATTAAATACTTAGGTATATGGATAACCCCTTGCCCACAACGTTACGTGGAACTTAATGTCTATCCTGTGACAGCGGGATTTAAGGAGCGCATGCATACATGGAAAAAACTGCCGATAACACTTACTGGGCGCCTAAACATGTTCAAAATGGTAATTCAGCCAAAGTATTTATATGTGTGGCAAAACACACCCATATATATTCCCAAAACAGTATTCTTAGGGATAGAAAAACTAATAACATCCTTTTTATGGAAAGAAAAATCCCCGCGCACAGCAATAAAAATACTATACAACTCTAAAGAGCAGGGGTGTTTGGCTCTTCCAAATTTAAGAAATTATTACCTAGCATCGCAGGCAGCACATTTAGCTGGCTGGGTCACCAACACAAATGATCCTTTGCTACGGGCTTACCTCAGTGAACAGCTGGGACAATGGGATTCTCCAATTCTATTTTTGTTGTCAGGTATTTCTACGTATAAACTATCTCCCATCCTTCGGCAAGCAATATTGATATGGAGACATTTTCAGTCAACCATGAATTGGTCAGGGCTGGAGATTGAATCTCCATTATGGTTTAACAAAAAATACCTAGAATTGGAGAAACTGTCTCTGGACAATATATGGTCGCAAAAAGGGATTGTGGGATTAGGGCAGCTATATAGTGATGGGTGGTTTAAGTCTTTTCAACAGCTGCAAACGGAGTATGGCATACCAAATGAGCATGTCTTTAGGTATTTACAGCTACGACATGCAATCCAAAGTCAATTCGGTGGGCTCACTATTGATATTTCCCCGTCACCGATTAGGTCAATGCTTCAGAGGTTAGGTAATACGGGTCGGGTATCTAGACTATATAAAATCATTAATAATACTCAGCACCAGCACTCAATGGAACGACTGAAAATAAAGTGGGAGTCAGATGTGGGTCCATTGACAATAGAGGAGTGGGAAGATACAATGGGAGCTATTAAACACGCGACTGCGTCTATCAGATACCAGCAAATCCACTATTTTATAATGCACAGGATCTATTGTACTCCACTGGGAATGTATAGGGTGGGATTGAGAGCGGATGATAGATGCCCAAGATGTGCGACAACAGAAGCAGGGTTTCAGCACATGGTGTGGGATTGCCCAAAGGTGTACCATTTCTGGAAGCAGGTATGGGAAGATCTCAAACTGACAATCCCTGCAATCACCCAATTGAACCCTAGAACTTGCCTACTGGGGTTGGAAATAGGGGGAGACAATTCACCAATGCTCTATCCATATGTTATTAGCTTAATTACACTGGCGAAAGTAATAATAGCCCGAGTGTGGTTCTCGTCTAAATATCCAGCGCTTGCAAAATGGAGAGCACTGGTTAATGAGGTGATGAAACATGAAAAATATATGTTCTACTCTAGAAATTCACGTAAGAAATTTCACTATAAGTGGGACAGATGGCGGAACTCGCAAATAGTAAGCATAGGAGATGAAGAGTTAATGGCAGCGTAAAACAAAAAGGCATAGTGCAAGCAAACGGTGTTGAACATCAATGCGACAAAACTAAACTAATATAATGCAATACTGCTCGAGACTTGATAACTGTGATAAAAATATTGACACAATATAGTGACTTGGTAAGGTGAATAATGTCCAAGATATATGTATGTTATTTATGTATGTATGTAAGTTATGTCAATGTGATGTAAAGGGAATGTATCGTTGTATGATGTTTGTAAATTTTATATGAAAAAGATTAAATAAAGAATATTGAATTAATAAAAAAATAAAAAAAGAACATGTAAGCAGTCATTTTTATGCCTGCCCAATACAGGAGATCACGTGGTGTCACCCTAAAGATACCTTTATAGGAGTTCAGTTACGTTGGCATATGTGAGCACGTGTAAGCATCTGTATTTCAAAACGGCTAATTGGGAAATCCCTATACCCTAAAAAATTAGTGCATAAAAGATTTTCCCCTTTTCTTTCCATATAACCATCATACGGAGACTGAGGTGAATATTATATATATGGACTTTTTTCCACTGAGGAAAACTTCTAACCAATTAACCCCAGTGTGGACCCCTTCTGTGTGAGACAATCGCTGGCGCAATTTTCCTGTTCTTTCTTCACATTGTATTCTAAGACTTTGGAAGTGTCTTTTACTATCAGGATTGTGCAGCCTCCTTTTGAGTGGTACGCCGGTGGTTTTAACCTTCTGTGAGTATACAAGAGCTTTCCCTACTTACCTGTCGTAAAAAAAAGACCCAATGGTTGAAATGTAATAGGGTGAGAGAATCAGAAATTGAGAGAATTGGTAAGAAATCTCCAGGTTTTTTTAAAGCGGCAATCATTTACACAGCAAATCAAACTGGTTCAAGAAACTGCAAATAAACCTGGAGATTTCTTACCAATTCTTTCTGCTTCTCTCGCCCTATTTCATTTTACCAAAAGTATTATTTTTTTAAGACATACTTATTTAATTTAGACATACAGAAAATACAGTGCTGCTCTTTGCTATTATTTAATTTAAAATTTTTGTTTTTAACACTGTAAGCTGTCTGGTTTTTAAGCATTTAGAACTATACAAATCAAATGCCTTTGTTGCCAATTTAGATATGTGTAATAGGTCTTGCTCACATACAGTATATTTTTGTTGCAATTATATTAGCAGGGTTTTTTTCAGTGTACAGTACAGTACATGCAGTTTACTCTGTAAGTAAGTCAGAGTAAACTGCATGTACTGTACTGTACACCGAAAAAAACCCACATACCACATGCCATAGTTTTAGCATTCCCTAATAGCAACACTGTGGCAAGGCATGATGGGACTTGTAGTTTCACAACAGCTGGAGGGCCATAGTTTGGACATGCCTGACCTAGACACTGTAGAGTAGACCTTTCAAACCACACCCACCCAGAGAGTGCATGGGACAAACTGTGAGAGTGCAGGGGACAAGCTGTAACTAGCTGGATGCACTATGACAAACACTACAGTGGGGAGGACAAGCATACAAATTAATCCCGGGCAGGTGGTACTTCCACCCCTGACTGCCAGATAACACAAGTCTCGCTTTGCACAGTTCTCGGGTGTTATTAAGTTTCTTTACAAAAATAACCCTTTTCCCCACTGAGAACATGACTGCTGGCAGCTCATATGTACCTGCACATACTAATCTCCAAACACTGATTAATGTGTTCCTTCCAGTATCCTAAATGCTTTATTGAATAAACAGTACTTTATTGATGCTTGTTTGACTCTGAATTTAATATGTAAAGGACCATCGGTGGAAGAGGTGAGGGGAAGCTAAGGGAGGGCGGTGCCCCCAGGAGACATTGTGGCATGGATCTCAGCCCAGGGAGGGTCCAACTCCAGCCCTAGGCCTCACCGACTGCCCAGGCCTCACTGACTCTCCCCCTCCCCACTGCCGCCACCACCTTCCGGGTACGACCTGTGCTGCTCAATATGTAAAACATATTGATAAACTGACAATGGTCGTTCACATGTGTTGTGTTTCTGCAGTAATCTTTGCATATTTAAGAGGTATGCAACCTGTGTTGTAATTGATGAGGTTTGACACATCACATAAGCATTGTAGCTAATTTATTAGTTATTTCCATGTAGTTTATTTAAATATGTACTCTCTCAGGTGTCTCTTATCTTGACCTTCTGTTCCATGCTCACGGTCTACACATCTATCTCACCCCTGTCTGTCTGCAGCTCCCTTTAGATTGTTAGCTCTCATGAGCAGGGTCCTTTCTACTCATGTGCTTTTCCTTCTTTTACTTAGGCTTTCGGCACCTAACCCTCTGTTTTGGCCACCCGGATACTTAGTTCAGTGTAATGACTGCTGATGAAGCAATGTTTATATACCATGTACTTTTCCTGCATTGTCTTTGTACTCTAAGTCGCTGTAGCACCACCCACATTATCCACAGCCCCTGATTATTTCATTTGTATTTTAACAGAGTCGTGGCACTGGGGTCACCCCATAGTTTTCAGTGTGTTGCCGTGGGCTACAGGGGAATCAATTATCCCATGGTAAATCTTGAATAACTAGGGGGTGCCATGAACCTGTTAATATAAATCTGTGAACTTTTCACGAATTCTTTGTGTTAACACCCTTTAACAAAATTGTACCCCTTTCACACCACACAAATAACTCAGGCTCAACCCGGTTGTTGCCGGGTCTACCTGGGTCAGTGTGCAGTGTGAAATGGGCAAAAGGAAAATCCCGGGTCCAGCAACCCGACATTCCGACCCGGGTTAAAAGAAGGGTTATTCTCATGTCGGACCCAGGTTGATGGGCAATGTGAATGGGTGACCCATTCACTTCTATAGAGGAGACAGCAGCGTCACCTCAGTGCTGCCTCCTACCCTGCCTCACGCGCTGCCACTCCCATCCCCTGGAGGACGTCAACGACCCAGCAATAAGCCAGGTCGCTGTGCGGGCTGTGTACCGCAAATGCCGGGTCGCTCCTGGGACAGACCCGTGTCCAAATCCTGAGTGCGACCCGGCATTTGCAAAATGAAAGGGGTATTAATTAAACAGGTGTTTTCAAGGGGCTTGGGTGAAAAAGGGTCTGGAATTGAGTAAGTAAAGCCTGAGGTTACCACCCTTTACTGGACTGGTACTAGTTTACCGTTGGCAGTTCAATTCCTTATGTGATGTCTGCAACCATGTACATGTATGCATTGCATCATCCATATACGCATACAGTATTAAATTGTAGTTGTGTTCATGTTTGTAGTATACATTATTGTAACATTCCCTATCAAATTATGAATGATTTGGAGAGTAGTTACCCTGCTGCTAGGCCTGGATAACTCTTCCTGTCCACATTTTAGTAAATATGTCTGTGCTATGTTTTTGGCAGTATGTGTGATCGAATACCCATCGTTCGTAAGATTGATTTTGCCCTCGTTTTCATTTTTTTTTGGAAATTGAGTTCCCTCTATTATATTTGCAGCCGCTGAGAACTTTGTGAAGGTTATTTCCAAATACAAAACAGAGTCAAGCATCTGAATGATGTCTTTGCAGTTCAAAGTGAAAAAAAAGACCTGTTATTTAGTGGTGTGCTCCTGACTGTTCTTGGCCATTAGATTTATTTGTTAAATCTAAAGTGTGAAGGTGAAAAATAAAAGGCACAAGAGAGATATAACAGGCCACATAGCGGTATATTGACTTAGCTGTACTGAGTAAAGCTAATTAATTTTCTGATATGCATTCTTTGTAGATTACTATGTATACCTATGTAAAAATGTAACAAAATAAAATACATTAAACTGTATCTATTTAGCAATGTATGTAAAAAAAATTACATAATACAGTGGGTGAAATGTAATAGGGGTGCAATTTTTAGTAATGTTTTAAAATCACACTTAAATCGCACGTCTGAAAAACGTAAATTTTTTGTTAAAATCACAAATGTAATAGGGTGCGAACTTTTAGACAAGGTCGGAATTTGCAAGCAATTTAGTGCAATTTTTAATAAGGAAAAAGTATGTTTTATTGTAACGAAAATGTGCAAGTTTTAGACATGAGCCGATTTTAGTAATGACAATTGTACAATTTAAGAAACCAGCACTAGGCTCTTGGACCAGTCCTGGTTCCAAAAATACAGGGGATAAAAAAACTGGAGGTCCCTGATATTTTGGATTCAGCACCGGGCTTCAACAGCCAGCGGTGTTATGCCACAGCCGGGGGACACGTTTTACGTAAACTCCCCCAGCCATATCATGACCAACGTGACTGGTCAGCCCTGGACGGGGTACCTGGGGGAGTGTTGACCCCCCAATAAAGGCTGAAGCCCGGGGCTGTCCCCGGGGTCCCATGGTGGTGGATGCCATGCTGATGTGTGCAAAAATAGAATCATACCCATTGCTTAATACAGGGGAACTACAAGACCCAGCATGCGGGGCATTAATATGCCCGCTGGTTCTCATAGTTCATCTGTAAAAATAATGTGGAAATAGCAACACAGATACTCAGAACAAGTTTATTAATAGCTCTTTTACATACTAACCTTATCAAGAGCTGTGTTCTTTGCACTGCTCACTTGGCACTGAAAAACACTGATTGAGCAGCCTGTTTTATAGCGGAGATGTGGATGCTTGTGACATCACGGGGATCCCCGTCTACAGGCATCCTGCATCTGCTATAAAACAGGCTGGTTCCAAACTTCAGGGGACTCCCAGTTTTTTTGTCCCTTGTATATTTGGAACCAGGAACTAAAGCATGCCGCCCACAGCCTTCCGGCTGGTGCAGCGCATATCGCTCACACTGGATCCGGACTTCCGGCCAGTGAGACGCACATCGCTTCAGCCGTGGAGCACAGCACAAAGGAACAGATCCACTATTAAAAAATTGGTCCTGTAGCCGCTTACCCTGGGCATTCTACCATTCTCCATAGGTGTCCTTATACAAAATAAATTGAGTGAATAAGGTGTAAACGCATCGTCATGGTAATCAGAAACAAATGGAAAAACCAGCACATGCGCCCTGGGAATGAACTGTGGCACCATTGGGGTGAAAGAGATAAAGAGAAAAGAGACAAACTGTGTCTATAATGAGTTCTACAATTAGATCTATAATTTTGAATTAAAGCACAAGCAGGGTAAGGGCTGACTGTCACACTGGGCGGAGTTGGTGGAACTGGAGGGTGTGTTAGAACTGGAGATCCTGCAGGGGGTTAAAAGCAAGAAGGTCTGATATACTGACTAGTAGAAGTCACTTGACTTACCAAATTACTCTTTTGGGTGCTTACATAAAAGTGAAAGTAATCCTGTATAGTGTGTGTCTAGAGAAGGCACGTTGGACACAATACACATAGAGGTTTTCTGCAAATAGGTAACAAGACACAGCTCTAACATGCGCTAAAGGAGACAAGAAGAGATGCTTGTGCCCACCATGCCATTAGGAAGACCTTCCTGGTCACCAGAAGAGAAGGTACTAAGCCAGAATAAAGATCTGGTGCTACCAGAGCACCCACCAATCACCTACCTGGTGTGGTGTTTCTGAAACATGCTGCAGTAAATTTAAGGGCCTGATTCTAAGTAGCAGGCAAAAGTGCACACAACATCGTCTACTGGCAGTAGCAATTTATGAATTTATGCAAATTACTTGGAAACTTATTACTTTGTGTACATTGATATGGCCACACTTTTAGCACCCATGCACAGGTGTAAGTTTATACTAGCAGCCTGCAGGTGAGATAAATGTTGGCGTCCCCTCCACTCCCATTTACTACAATCACCCAGACACACACTCTCTCCAGGGAAGCTGAGATGGTAGAGTGGTGGGTACTAATTACCTGAACCTGGGCTTGTTAGAAGGGCCTGGCCCTGGTCATCTCCTTATGGGTTTAAATAGCTAGTACTTATGTACTGTATACAGATAGGAAACCATGTAGTTTTATGCCAAATTATTATTTCACTCAATAAACTTTACCCGGATACCCAGGAATTAGTAACGGTAAAAAAAACTTTTATCATAGAAATTAAGGGACATTTTCTAAAAGTAAAAATCTATACTAAAATATACAACTATTTAAATTACTTTCTTTTTTGTCCCCTATTAATTTTCCATAGATACTGTAACTGAAAGCCAAAGTCTACATTTCAAATAACATTTGCACATGCGCTGGCTGAAAAATCAGTTTGCACTTGTACAGAGGATCTCAACACTGGCAGAAGAAGGCTAATGGTGTGTACACACGGGTACAATCAGCATGAGATTTTGACTATATAGTCAAAGTCACATGCAGATCGCATAGAGATCGTATGCAGATCGAACAGGGTTTTGCCTTGCGATCCCAATGCGTGATCCCAATGCGTGATCCCGATACGCGCTCCCATGGCAGCACAAATCGAAACCCAGATAGAAAGGGCTGCAATAACTGTATAGTACAGATATAACTATATAGTGCAGATCTGCACTATACAGGTTGAGTATCCCCTATCCGAAATGCTCGGGACCACGAGCATTCCGGATAGGGGAATATTCCGGTTTTTGGAATAAATTGTTTTAGCCATACTTAACTGTCCCCTGATGGTGTCCGGTGGTCCCTCGGCGTCCACGCAGTCCCCGGGCGTCCACAGCAGGCCTCCGGCATCTTCTCCGGGTCTCCAGCGGTCCCAGGAATGCATTGCGCGAGTGTGCGCGCGCACCGGTGACGTCACCGGCGCGCGCGCACACTCGCGCATTGCATTCCTGGGACCGCTGGAGACCCTGGAGAAGATGCCGGAGGCCTGCTGTGGACGCCCTGGGACTTGGTAAGTATGAAAAGAGGGTTAGGGGGGGGGTAAAAAAAAAAAAAAAATTCGAATGATTCCAAAAACCACGGTTTTTGGAATAATTCGGATAAGAGATATACGGATACGGGATACTCAACCTGAATAGTCAAAATTGCATGCATGTCGGGTGGCTTTCCGTTCGATTCGATCCCGATGCGATCTGGTTACATTGGGATTGCACAGAAAACCTAATCCACTGTGTGTACACACCATAAAGATTCCTTTGCTATTGGACTAAAGATTTGATTGCTATGCAATCTTGGCTAACTCATGTGCTATTCACATACAATTCATACTATCTACATTCAATCTGCACTATATAGTCATTGCTGCACTGTCTATTTGGCTTTTCGATTTCAGCTGATGGGAGAGCGCATTGGCATCGAACCGGGATAAAAACTTAAAAACATGTTCTATCTCCATTCGATGTCTATGCGCTCCCGAATTGATTTTGACTATATATCGACAGTCGTGACCCAGGATTGAATACCCCCCTAAATCTTTAATTTCACAGGATTCACCAAAACCAAACTTCAGCATTTTCATTGCCTCATGCACTATAATTTGATTTGTGTAAAATGCCCCACCACATCACTCATCTCTACCTTGAACCATCTGACCATATAAAGAAGAACAATGTATGAAGTGTACAACATACTTGCAGTTTTTACACTTGAGTCCAAAAAGCATCCCTTTCCCACATACAGTACAGGTCTGAGACATCCAGTACTTGGTGGAGAACCTGGGAAGGAAACAAAAAACATGGGGTTGACTTTTGTTCAAAAGTTAAAAATAAAATGACATTAATTAACAAATATAAGAATTTGTTGTTTATATGAATAATAATGCATTCTGTCGGTATATAGACGAGACCATGCAGATAGGGTGTAGAAGTCAGAACAGGGAGGACTTTTATCTTGAGCACTAAGACCTACTGTATGCATGTTTCACATGTTAACTTGGGAGTAATGATGAGTATATTAAACTGGAAAAAACACTCTGACGTGATAAAAAAGTGTTTTAATGATTTCTAAAAGTATTATTTATAATCATCATCATCATTGAATATTGAATATCACACATCAAGGTTTCTGTACCACTTATAATTCACACATATCTGCTCCATACTAGTTTCCCATGACATGAGCTGCTGTTGGACACCGGAAATGACTGGAAACTATGTCACACCGCGCATTATGGAGTCCGGGGGTCCCGATTCAGCACCCACATCATGTGCATGTATTTAAGGTGTGTATATCATTATGTACATTGTATGTATGTATGTTCTCCTGAAGACGGGTCACTGTATATTAAACCCGAAACGTTGAAACAGCTGCTTGTGAGGTAACCTCCTTTTTTGAAGTCCACCGAGTGCCTGACTATTTTCCCCACACTTAAGTCCACGTTCATGTCGGTTTCTTTATGTATTATGTATTAGAGTTCTTGAATGCAGTGTCTCGGAAACCCACAATAGCTCTGGTATCTCTTAGACTTGGCCATTTATATTTGCCAGACATCTGCATTTTAACATGAAATCTCTGTAACCCTGTTTTTATTTTGAGCTCCCAATACTGTTAGATTTCGCAACAGGAAGGATTTTCAAGTGTGCACAGAGTGGGAATCACTACGGTTGTCAGATATCAGACTTTATATAACGTGTATTTACCTAGTCCAATATTCACATGAGAAAATGTCTTATCGATGGAAGGATGGGAGAAAGGATTGGGTTCTATCTCCAATGCGCTTACAGAATTCTTCCACTTTCACCGCATTGAATTTATTGCAGCACTGCCAAGCCTCAAGTTAATTAGATTTTTTTTTATCATCCTTGCTGAGAGTTTTATCTCATCTTAATAGTTCTGCTGTTGTAATGGGATTCAAATTCAGGCCAGACCCTCCTTCTTGGGAGATGAGTGAGGGAGCAGGAGAGAGTAGAAGCAGATGAGATTGCTCTCAGTTAAGACGAGAATGGCGCAGTCTTTACTCTTCTCAAACAGGGAAATCAATCACCTTGTATTAAGCAAGGGAAGCATTTTACTTACGCTCTCTGGAAATACCATGGTTTAACTTTTACAGAAAAATGTAATTTTCAAGCTAGCTAGAATTTATTCCATTAACTGTAAGGCAATAGGCATTGGTAATAAGTAACAAATGGGAACTGTATAAAGAACATTAAGTAAGCATGCTTTCGTTAAATTGTTTCAATAAAAAGACAATGCTGAATTTGCTAAAGTGTTGTTTTTTCTTATTTATTTACAATGCTGCTGACAACATTCATATTTAAAGGTATACAAAGCAGGATACTATACAATTAGGTTATATTTATGTAGAATGCTGGCCTAAATAACAAAGCTACAGTACTTCTATTGGTATATTACTATGCTTAATATATTTTTTACTGCAAATAAAGGTAATGAGAAAGCAATATCTACTCCCCAAAAGTCATGTACACTACCATTCAAAAATTTGGGGTCACTTAGAAATTTCCTTATTTTTAAAAGGAAATCACTTTTTTTAATGAAAAGAACATCAAATTAACCAAAAATATACTCTATACATTGTTAATGTGATTAATGACTATAGTAGCTGCAAAAGTCTGGTTTTTAAAGGAATATCTACATAAGTATATAGAGGCTGTGTTCTAATTGTACATTGTGTTTTCTAATCGCGTTAGAAGATGAATGGATAATTAGAAAACCCTTGAAAAGCTTGTACAATTATGTTAGCACAGCTGATAGCAGGTTGGCTTGTTAGAGAAGCTATAAAACTGGCCTTTCTTCGAGCTAGTTGAGTTCCTGGAACATCTCATTTGTGGGTTCGATTCTTGTTCTTTGACATTAAGGCTAATCCATGCAAGAAATTTTCAAGAAACTGAACATTTCCTACAACGGTGTGTACTGCTCCCTTCACAGAACAGCAAAAACAGGCTTTTACCAGAGTAGAAAACGAAGTTTGAAGCCCCAGTGCACAACTGAGCAAGAAGACAAGTACATTAGAGTCTCTAGTTTGAGAAAAAGATGCCTCACGGGTCCTCAAATGGCAGCTTCATTAAATGGTACCCACAAAACACCACTGTCAACGTACACAGTGAAGAGGCGACTCCGGGATACTGGCTTCCTAGGCAGAGTGGTAAAGAAATAGCCATATCTTAGATTGGCCAATAAAAGGAAAGATTAATATGGGCAAAAGAATACTGACATTGGACAGAGGACGATTGGAAAAAAAACTGTTATGGACAGACCAATCGAAGTTTGAGGTGTTTGGATCACACAGAAGAACATTTGCGAGACGCAGAACAAATGAAAAGATGCTGGAAGAGTACCTGACACCATCTGTCAAGCATGGAGGAGGTAATGTGCTGGTAAAGTGGGAGATTTGTACAATCGTAAAAGGGATTTTGAATAAGGAAGGCTGTTAACACTCCATTTTGCAACGCCAAGCCATATCCCGTGGACAGCGCTTGGTTGGAGCCAATTTCCACCACCAACAGTAAAATGACCCAAAGCACACCTCCAAATTATGCAATAAGTATTTAGGGAAGAAGCAGGCAGCTGTTATTCTGTCTGTAATGGGGTGTCCAGACGCAGTCACCAGATCTCAACCCCATTAAGCTGTTGTGTGAGCAGTTTGACCGTATGGTATGCAAGAACTGCTCATCAAGCCAATCCAACTTGTTGGAGGTGCTTCAAGAAGCATGTGGTGAAATTTCTTCAGATTAACTCAACAAATAAACGGCTAGAATGTCAAAGGTTTGAAATGCTGTAATTGCTGCAAAAGGAGCACTCTTTTATTAAAGCAAAGTTTGAAGGAAAAAAAAATATTTTTTCAAATAAAAATCACTATGTCTAACCTTGCCAATGTCTTGACTATATGTTCTATTCATTTTGCAACTATTTGATAAATAAAAGTCAGTTTTCATCTAAAACATGAAATTGTCTGGATGACCCCAAACTTTTGATTGGTAGTGTAAATAACACATGAAACATATCATTGCATTCATATGTAACATTTCATTGGACTGTATGCCTTAATGCTGTAGGTGCTTAGATTCGAAGTGCTTACTTCAAAGTGAAATTCAGATTTTAACCTTAACATTGGAATTATATCATCATTTAACTGAAGGATAACAGGAGAAAATAATATGACCAATCACTACTATCAAACGGCTGCTTTGAAGCTACACATGTGAGTTCAGTAGCTCCAGCTAGTAGTAGTAGTAGTAGTAGTAGTAGTAGTACGTTTATTTATAAGGCGCCACAAAGTGTCCGCAGCGCCGTACATAGCAAACAAAAAAAAAACAAATTACAAGGTAACGTACAGGGTGTGTAGAGAGATACAGTATAAATAGGGGTATAGCTGGTAGAACTAAAATCAGCATCAGTTCAGAAGTAGGTGTCAAAATAGTCAAGGAGACCGAAGATGAAGTAGAGGAAGGGAAGAACAGGACAGGAGCACAGGTGAGGTAATGAGGTAGGGTGAGTACGTGAGGAAGGAGGGCCCTGCTCATAAGAGTTAACATACTAAAAATAGGTGGGTGGACGAACGAAATACAATAGGATAAGTAGGAACGGAGGGGAACGGAGGCAGGATAGGAGGATCAAAAGAGGTTAGGAGGAGGGATAGGCTAGTCGAAAAAAGTGGGTTTTGAGGGAGCGCTTGAAGGAGGTAAGGGAATCAGATAGCCTGATGGGTGGCGGGAGGTTGTTCCAGTGCAGGGGGGCAGCGCGAGAGAAATCTTGGACACGGGAGTGGGAGGAGGTGATTAGGTGAGAGGTCAGTCGGCGGTCAGCGATGGAGCGAAGAGGACGGGAGGGAGTGTGGATAGAGATCAGTGAAGAGAGGTAAGGAGCGGTGGAGGAGGAGAGAGCCTTGTAGGTGGTGGTGAGGAGTTTAAAGAGAACTCGGAAAGGAATGGGGAGCCAGTGAAGAGATAGACAGAGGGGGGAGGCGGAGGTAGAGCGGCGGGAGAGGAAGATGAGCCTAGCAGCAGCGTTAAGAATGGTTTGGAGAGGTGCGAGGCGGGTGAGAGGTAGCCCAGAGAGAAGGATGTTGCAGTAGTCAAGGCGGGAGATGACAAGAGCATTCATCCCTACCGACCAGTCAGCCTGGCCAGGGGTCCTGGGGGAGTAGGGACCCCCCCCAATAAATGGGTCCCCCCACTCCAGGACTTACCTGGCCAGGTCGAAGCCAGGTGCTGTCCCCGGTGACCCTGGGCTGTGGTCACCGGGCTGATTAAAGTGTAAAAAAATAGAATAAACTATTGTCTACAATATACAATACTTGTATAAAAAGTCTCCCCCCGGCTGTGGCATTACCCTGCTGGCTGGTTGGGCCTGGGTCTGGTTCTTAAAATACAGGGGACCCCTAGTCATTTTGTCCCCTGTATTTTGGGAACCAGCCCCGGCCCTGGAGCCTATTTGAATAGTTTCCTGATTTTTTATTTCCAGCCCCGGCTATTTCAGTCTGGTGCTTGGTACGGTTATTTTTCTATTTTTTTTACACTGAAGCGTGTGTACGGCCGCTAATTAGCGTAAAACGGCCGCGAATGGCCGGCCAAATACGCCAGGAAAATACACTTTATTTTCCTGTCGTATTTGGCAGAAGCCTGCACGGATCAGTGAGATCCGTGCAGGCTTCTGCCAAATACGTCAGGAAAATAAAGTGTATTCGCGGCCGTTTTACGCTAATTAGCGGACGTATTTTCAATAAGGCCGCTTAGTAAATTAGAAATCACCATTTTTTGGAATGGTGATTCCTATTCGTATTCTATCGATGGTGTATTCAGTAGTATTTGTAAATACAAATACAAATGACCCATCAATACGAATACGAACATTTTTTGGCATTTACTATGCCAAATATACGAATATGCCCCAAAAAATTGTATTTTACTGTGAAAATACTATTTTTTTTACGATTTTAGTTTAGTAACTTTCCCCCTTTAACTTGATTTTATTGCCCTGCCAATGCTAAAGTTCCTATGAAACTTTTTTGTAGTGAAATATTGTTTTTGAGGTTAGATGTACAGTAGTTAATAATAAGCATTTGCTTAAGTTGATTAAATCTAAAAATCATTAATTGAATTATAAAGTTGCATTATCAGTATTTAAACCTTTTTTTTTTTAAACTGTCCCAACGGTGACAAATTGAACACCAAGACAGAGACCAACAGTTTTAGAACCCCCATAGGCTAAATTTCTTGGCATGAAAGGAGCATGACTTTTTATTTTTTTAATTCCAGCAAGTTAAAACTAAAATGAATGCCATAGTTAGTTAATTAAATAATAAGTATTTACAGGACATGCTGTCCTTAGTAAACTAGAGTGTGAAACTTATAAAGAATTCCCAGCATTGACGAGGTGAGAAAATGTGAATTATGCATTATTTGGGTAAGCATTAGCAAAAAACCTTATTCCAAACTTATGATATTATTTGTCAGTGCTTGGGCATAAAGGACGTTAAGTCTGTGAAAAAAACTGCAAAGGGCAAATTGGAATTTAATGCATTACCTTCTGCAAGCAAATCTTTAACAGGCTTATGTCCAATACACCTTGACAAAGGACACTGTGGAGCTTATTCTGATCGGTGCGGCCAAACGTGCGTACGTTCCAAAACAACGTACGCTATCCGTACGCGGCCGTTGGGGGTAAGTCCACCCACAACTCAGCCGCATACGTACGGCCAGAAACAACGTCGAAGGGGAGTGGCGTACAATTGAGCGTACGCCAACGTACACGGACGGACCGGCCCTTACACTCCGACAACTGGCGTACAACTGAGCGTACGCCACCGTTTACGGCCGTCTCTCGTTCGTCTTCCCGCCGACTTCTTGCGGAAATCTGAGCGTAAGCCAGCTTGCACGGACGGGTCGCTATTGTTTTCAATGGAAAACTCAGCTTATGTCACCGCTCGTGAGAGTGAGCGTACGTCCGTGTACGCTGGCATACCCTTCACATATATGGACCTGCAAATCTTGCCTTTCAACTACAATTCTGACAATTAATTAATTATTCTATTTGTTATTCAATTATTGCTTTCTATTAACTCAATTGTCTACCTTAATAAAGACCCTAATAAAACAACATTTTAACCCTCATTTTGGGTACTATACAAAGATTGTGTGCAAAATAGTGGGCATGGGCTTCAAACATTGCTGAAACATCCTTTGTAGGTGTTAGATGTGTTTTATGTTATTGTATCATAAATACAAAACCTATGTTTGTATTAGAGTGAACACGTTGACACATGTCGACATGTGTAGATTGAGTGTGCTACTGTGTAAAGTCTATGAAAGCACGTAGTGAATGTGTCTAACTGTTTAGCAAATAGCTACCTTAGCATATATAAGCAGGTCTTAAAAAGATTCTTACCTTAAATTAAACAAACCTTTAAATGTAGAGAAGTATAGAAAGATAAGCTTCCAATGTGTTAGAGTGATGTGTGTGGCTTGCAGGTAGTGAAATCATGGTTTGGACTTAATAGACTGCAGCATTGCTTATTACATTCAGGTGTATGTGTTTGAGTAGTAATCAGCGTAAATTAGCAAACCCAGGCGCACGCTGGCATGCGGTATCTGTAGGGGTGGTTTGAGATGGCGGTTGGCGGCCGCCTGTTTTGTGTCCGAAATGAACGGTGCCTTAGTCGATCGTGCGGTAGTAGCACCGCTCACTTTTGGTGCACACCCCCGTGTACGCCCATATTTACGCCCATTTTCCCTCATTATTTCGGCCGCTCCCCTCTTCACGCCCCTATGCCGCCCCCAATGCCCGTACACTCGCGTATAGGTTTTTTCGCACGTAGAGACCCGTCCGTAAGCGTTGTGGAGTGTTCGCGCCTGCGCATTAGCGAATGTACGCATGCGCAGATCATAAAAAATCCCGGGACGTACGCGTACGGCCCGGCCGCTCCAACCAGAATAAGGCCCTGTGTGTGTCAGAAACGTATTTAAGGACATTTACTGGCTTCCTACTGCTGTTCCATTTGTCATCTTGGAGCCCTCTTCTTCCGGACTCATTCCGGGTGAGATCCATGTGGGGAGGAGTTATTCATCAGCAGATTGTCATCACCAGTTGCTTCCACTGTATATACTTTGTTTATTTTGTGACTTTTAAACTAAAACCCTGGTTTTCTGTATGTTAGTGGACCATCCAGTTTGAGGATTGATTGTGGACCCCTAAAAGATACCCTTACATGCATACAGTATAGGGATTATTTCCTATGTGAGTTTTGCTCCTTTGGTTACCGCTTGGGTACAGACAGATCCATTCATCCACATGCTACTCGTAAAGAAACCTTTATAGGAATGTCGTGGAGTGTGCTGTCACTAGGACAGCTGATACAGATGCTGCCTATGGCTTGTCCTCAATAAGCAGCAGATATAGTAATGGGATAGTCAGTCCCTTGTATGACAAACAAAAGAAAGATGGAGATATCTGGCTCAGAGGATGGATTAATGCTACAACAACAAATACCTTGCTAACAAATTTATTACATATTAGATATAAAATTAATCATAAAAACATTGACAGAAATGCATCATTTTGTAAAAATAGGCAAATGATTGCTTTGATTGGGCAATAAGGGGAAGACACCTCTAATGTTCAGAGTTGGAGAGCCACAGGTTGGCTAGGCCTGTTCTAAAGGGACAGTTGTAATAGTGTCGACAATGTCACTGTCAACATGGATAAGACAAGTCAACTACCAAAGCACAACCAGATCAAATGGACCTAGATAAACTTGCAAAGCAATAATATGTACTCAGTATTTAATAAGTTAATGAGGACAACTTGGACTTATTAGAAGATATCTGCATTGCAAGGGGCTGCAGTATCTGTGGGACCTATGGCGTAATGGAGCACACCTTTCGCCTTAAAGCAGAAGGTTTTGCTATGGGGCCCATGTTATTCCACTGTCACCAGTTCCGAATTAGCAGCTATAATTATAGGTACTTGTTTCCTAGCACGGCGCCCATCGCATCGTATACCATAAGCCTTACAATGGTATGCGACGCGATGGCACCCAATGTTATAAAATGTAAAATCGTATACCATTGTATATGGCATACAATGGCATACAATGCGATGGTATACGATTTTAAATTGTAAAAGCACCCTAATGGGTGCTTTCAATGCTAAGTGGCCCCCCTATAAGATAATTAATTGTATAAGCACCGTAATGGGTGCTTACAATGTTAAAAGCACCCCCACGACACCTCCACTATCAACGCCAACCCGAAGCAAGGCGAGCGCAGCGGTACGCGTCTTCCGACCATTTCATAACCCCACTATCCACGTTGGCGTAGAGTTGATTTAAGATAGTGTGGCGAGCGCAGCGAGCCACCGAGCTCGAAGCGTGGCGAGCGCAACAAGCCCCGCGAGGGGACACGGAATACATGTAAAGTAATACGTGGCCCCTCGCGGGGCTCGCTGCGCTCACCACGCTTTGGGCTCGGTGGCTCGCTGCGCTCGCAACACTATATAGAATCACCTCCACGCCGACGTGGATAGAGGGGGTATGAAAAGGTCAGAGGACGTGTACCGCCGCCCCTCGCTGGCTCGCTGCGCTCGCCATGCTTCGGGTTGGCGTTTATAGTGGGGGTGGCGTGGGGGTGCATTTAACATTGTAAGCACCCATTAGGGTGCTTATACAATTAAAAATCATATAGGTGGGCCATTTAACATTGAAAAAAACCATTAGGGTGCTTATACAATTTAAAATCGCATCGTATGCGGGTATATGGCATGCAATGCGATACAATGCATAAGATGCCATACGACTGAATATCGTGGGCGCCGTGCTAGGAAACAAGTACCGAATTATATTATATTTACATAGCCGCAGTTCTGCACTTGGGGGTTTTCAAAAAAATCAATAATACCATATGTGTTGATATCCACACTAGTTCAGGATTAACTCACAGAGTAATATCTGATTTTTCTCAAATGATATTGTTAAACTGTGGTTGCTGAGAATTAAATGGGTCAGGACAACTCGAAAAAATAACCTGGAGACACATGACAGTGGGTGAAATGTAATAGGGTGAGCGAATCAGAAAGTGAGAGATTTTGTAGGAAAACTCCAGGTTTTTTTTTAAAGCGGCAATCATTTACACTGCAAAACCAGTTTCATTCTGCAGTGTAAATGATTGTTGCTTTAAAAAAAAACTGGAATCTCTCACTTTCTGATTCCCTCACCCCATTAAATTTCACCCATTGTGACTGCAGGTACTATTATATACAGATATTTATTATGAATGTTATAAATAAATCCATACTGTAGACACGTCGGGATCATAATAGATTGTGAGGTTAAGTACAGTACCATGTACGTTATGATAATATACTCCTTGGAGGTCAGATGTTGGTAATTATTTGTACCATGGACTTCAAAGAACTGATGAACAACTGATACAACAACAAAAATAACTAAATCATTAAAACCCTAATATTATAAAGAGATGTGGAGTATGCAGCGGCTATTGGCATGATGTCAACTGTTTTCTTACATGAGGTTGGTTAATAGCTTTCACAACCTCGAAACAAATACACAATAGACTCCCAGGAGTCCTCCTGCTGGCTAACATAGATTCCTATTTCCTGCCTGTTTCTCACACCCCTGTCCCATTACCTGTGTTTGATAGAGTTTCCCAGATCTCTGCGGGGAATCTGCGGGGACCAGCGAGGCACTGACAGTGTGTCTGAAAGTAATAAACCAGGATTAGTTAAACATCAGTAATATAATATGTTATAATATAAAGTATTGTACTTTAACAATGTAGGAAAGACATTACAGTATAAGCATTGGGATCTAAGCGAATAGATCTCTTGCATATAGAAATACCAGCAGAGCATACAATTACAGTAACAATTCACAGTAATAATTTCCCACATATTAAAAGAACAAAAGCCATGGGGTGTTACTCGTCATAACATAAAAGCTATGTTCTTATACATAGGAACTGGCAATCAGTCTTGGAAGTGGATGAGACACTGGGATAATGAATCCATCTAGCCCAGGTTACAATATATACACTAGCAGTCATTAATGCATGACTGAGAATAGCATAAAAAGCAATGCCATGAGAATCCTGTACAGTAGTAGTTTGTTTATTTATATGGCGCCACAAAGTGTCCGCAGCGCCATACATAGCAAACAATAAAACAAATTACAAGGTAACGTACAGGGTGTGTTGATAAAATACAGCATAAATAGGGGTATAGCTGGTAGAACTAAAATCAGCATCAGTTCAGAAGTAGGTGTCGAAATTGTTGAGGAGACTGAAGATGAAGTAGAGGAAGGGAAGACCAGGACAGGAGCACAGGTGAGGTAAAGAGGTAGGGTGAGTACGTGAGGAAGGAGGGCCCTACTCATAAGAGGTAACAGACTGAAAGGGGGTGGGTGGACGAACGAAAAACAATAGGATTAGTAGGAACGGATGGAGGGGTAGGGTAGGCAGGATAGGATTTAGCCTTTTGGGGGGCCCAGGTCACTTTAGACAGGGGGGCACCTCTCTTGTCACAACTGGCTGCAGACTGCATGGGAGAACATTACACTGTCAGAACACAGAGTAAAGGCAGCATAAAATGAAAGCCTAGAGAGTCAACTGGAATAGCAGATAACAGCAACTGCAAACTCCATGGGTAAGCAGGCTAGCCCGGGCATCTGGATTATCAGCGAGTTGTACCCATAATATATGTGGTCTACAACAGGAGGTGGTCAGAAAGAATAGGGAAAAATTACGCGGGAGAGTACATACAAATCTGCTGGTACTAGATGTCTTGTGGGATCTAAAATGTACAACAGGTTGATAATCTGAAAGCTGGGGCTGAAAGCTAGGGATATATATATATATATATATATATATATATATATATATATACTAAATGAAAAGCATGTGTTTGTACCTCTGTACCTTACTCTGAGACCTCACCTCACAGGCTCTGCGCTGCCTCTTTTAAAAACCCTCCCATGATGAGGCTTTTGCTGCTGTCCTCCACGGCCTGTGAAGCATGTGATGAACTCCACCAATGAGAGCTCAGCACATGCCCCTCAGCCTCTGACCTCTTGTGCAAAGTCTCATGGGACTAAGGACCTTATTCTCATTTATTCTGTCCTCCATGCGTTTGCAAATGCATTTCTGCGCATGTGCAGACGCAGGGTGCGTGCAGACGCAGGGTGCGTGCACCCACGGAGAACATTCTGTTCGCCGGGTGCACGCACCCTACACAGCGAATGCAGATTTCAAAGACCCGAATCTGCAGAAGTAGATGAATAGGTAATGGCCGATATTTCCGAGTACTGAAAATATTGACCCGCATTGAATAATGATGATATCTCCTTCTTTAATCTGGTCACATCATTATGCACTCAGATTGTTTCTAAACAAAGCTACACATTTACACTGTATTTTAATGTATTCAACTAAACCGGCTGCAATTTTATATATGTAAATTTACTCTAAATTAGTCCCAATGTGAGATTAATTTGTTTACTTTATTGCACTCTAAAACTGGAAAATTTAAATGTTGGTTTGGTGAAGTTTTTATTTTACTTATTTATGCAACCTTTTGTTTTTGGAAATCTTTTTACTGTTTTATGAAGATTTATGAATAAAAGTGCAATAAGTACATAGAGATTACAACTATTCAGTGTTCTGTTCTCTGATGGCAGTAAGCAATACACCATATTGGCTCCATTTCTTTTGTAAAATTCATATTAATCATTAGAACTATTTCCGAAAACAGGAATAAAACTGTGAAATAATTTCAGAAACAAATAAGTCTGAAGACTTGCTCAGAATGTGGAAGCAACTATAAATATTGTATCAACTTGTAACTATACACCAAGTAATGAGCACAGACAAGATAAATGGAGTAACAAGAAAACAGAGGATATCATTAATTATCTTTAGGTGAGGAAATATGCCTATGTAGTGTGTATGTGTGTTTGTATTAACTATGATGGACAGGATAGAGAATAGGGGAATGGGGTCAGAAACTAGATATTAGATGAGCCTCTAGGATCACAGTAGACAAGGACAACGACCTTGGAAAATGAAACCTCAAGTGCAAAGTCCATGCAGCAGTCACAGTTCCACTGTAGCATATATCACAACCAAATAAATGCTAACTATTTGATTGATAGATGTCACCAGACCACTAAGTCTTAGAAATCAAAATTATAATCGACAAACAGCAGTGTCCCGTGGAACAATACTGAAATCCCAAAGACAATCCACACTAGGAATAATTGCAAATTAATATACTGTATCGAGGAGTATATCAGAGAGCCCAAATTGTATGATATTTATGAGTTATCTTTGTTAATTAGCTAAGATTTACTTCATTATAGCAAGTTGTCAAATCTTGTAATGCACCTGCTGCAAAGAGGGGGGTTAATCAGAATATTTGTAACTCAATCAGAGTTACAGAAGGAATGGTCAGTACTTTTGTATTTGTTATTAAATATGGGAGAAGGAGACTAGATTACAGCATTATAATGCCTCACTTCCCTGTCTCTGGAGCATAAGTGTGCAGGCATTGTGCACTGCAGCCCGCCCAGCATAATCAGCAGACGCAAGCAGAGGGACTCAGCTGAGCCACAGACAGCTGCACATACTCTTGTGAATTATACGTTGCGGCACTGCACTGAGATGTAGGGATGGCCATTGGTGGGCTCACTTATGATAGTTGCCATCGATGCAACTGTGAGTGGCCACTGATGATCACCAACTATGCAATGGGAGACTATCGATGGCATCGGGCATCAATGAAAATCCCTGTTCTATCAGCGAATGACCCATGGACCATTCACAGGCTGGGAGCAGGGCTTCGCGGGTGTGGGGGCAGAGCTATGCTCCATGTCCCGACACCATGTAAGAGAAAAAAATGTGTTTATTGGGTGCCATCAATGGAGGGGAACCAACTGTTGCTTTTCTATAGATGACAAACTCATTCTACATCGGTAATAAACCATTGATGAATGTGATCATTGATGGCCAATGACCATCCCTACTGAAGTCTACACCCAGAGCCCACCATAACGGCCCTGAAACTGCTGATCTTATACAGAACAACAGAGGGAGCACTCTTTACAGGTAGCATTCAACCCTCCTAGCAACAAAATTGTATTGCCTGGTAGGGAAAAATATGGCACCGTGTCCCCCGGCCCAGCCTGTTTTCCAAGATTTACTTCCCAATTAGATTAGACCAGGGTGAAAAGTGTTACTTAGACTGGCCTGGAGGGAACTCAAAATTGTGCAAAAAGGCAGTAAGATGAGAAAGAGGGATATTGGTGCAGTTAAGTCCCACATTTTGCAGGAAATGTGAATAGCATGGTAGGCCAGGACTACTAGCGAGGACATCCTACAGAAGAAGGCTTCAAGAACTGTTCACATTGGGTTATGGTTAGTGGCAAACCAGGCATTTGCTAAGCTTTTATGGGATATCAGACAATAAAGACAGAGATGCCCTGTAAAACTCTTCCTCCGTTGAAAGTAACAATCCTCAAGTTATAAAACATAGATGTCCTGTTTTTCTATACAATCTGAATGAACTGCCTTTTAAATTAAAGTGATTATGAGCACTGGACTGGTATCACTAATGTCTGGAATTAAAAGATTTGTCTTTGGTGCAGGCTAATTTTGAAAATCACAATTCCATATAGCCAGAATATGAATAGCTTATACTTTTCTTCATAAAGGGTATCATAACTTTATGTATATATACCCCCAGGGATGTTATTTTATAAGTCTACCAGGAGTAGTTGCTGCACGTAGAAAAAGAGTACACAATAAATTTGAAGCAGAAGAGTTTCCAGTTTAAAATAATGTTGTACAGGGCAGTAAACAGAGGGTGAGTACAGCACTGAACATATTGCAGTAGAAGGCTCTGAAACATCTGGAACCAAATGGCATCAGATATTTTCTGCACATGAACCCCTAGTGCATTCACAGGTAACCATGACAAGTGGCATTGTATTAGCAAACCATGAACTGCCTCAACAGCAGGTGGGTGGCAGGTAACATTGTGTGCCATGTTGTACAGAAAAATGTTACATTTTAGAAATTCATCTGTGTTTGTTAGGGATCCCAGCTGCTTTTGTTTTTGTATGTACAGTTTACTTTAGACATACAGTACAATAAATGTAAGTACTTAATACAACAGTACAAAAATGTGAAAACATAGTAAATCCAAAAGACATAGGAATAAAAAAATAATGGCACACACTAGTGGCATCCTGAACACATAACCAGCACATCCATGAGATGTATATAAAGCATACACCTCAATCAGAACAGATTTCAGAAATACATAATAGGGTGTAGGAAACTAGCAAGCAATGTTCCAAGCACCGCTCCTTTTCCTTCCCTACAATTTTCTAGAAGAAAGAAGTCAGAAAAACAAAGGAAAACTTGCTGCCAAACAGTTGAGTTGCCAGATTTGACAATAACACTTTTACTGTTTGGTGCAATGAAAGTGGCAAAAAAAAAGAGATTAGCTCTCAATATATACAGTATTGTATCTGTATCGGACAAGGTGATCACTGGTTTGCCTTCTTTGGCCAGAATTCAGTTATCCGCAGTAGATCACAAACAGATCTTGATTAGTGCATGCACAGATATTACTGGTGACAACTGGGTTAATGAAAGGAAATGGTACAGCAGCACGATGTGTAAGAATGAAGATGTGAGTATGGGCAATACCATATCCCACATGGTAAAATGTGTGCAATTCTTAGGACCCAATTTGACATTGGAAAATGCTCCATAGTGTTATGTAATATAACTAAAACTGTTAATTTTTTATTCTTTATAAGAAATAATTTGCCTAAGACCATCTTTCTAGGTCAATCTTTCTAAATAAGTTTTACATACTTTAAGCATTTTTTTCTCATAGTAAATTTAATAAGATCAATCTCTGTGATTCTTATCGAATCCAATTTACCTGTAGCTACATACTGGAGCTGTACTACAAGGTATTATTTGGTTAATGGTAAAAGGGACTTTATTGTAGTGGTATAGTAAAATGTATTTGTTGTTATCAATTTTTCATCAAAGTCTAAATTAAGAAATGGGGTGTGGCCTGAGGTATTCCCGAATCATCAATCTTAAAATGTGTACACACGGTTAGATGTAGATTTTGATTCTTTATGCCGCTCAATTCGATCTGGCATTTGATTTGATTTAGATTTGATTTCTTCTATATAGTCTTGCCTGGCAATACTATTTTTCTTTTCAATTTCCACTAAACGTCAATGCGCATCGGAATTGAATCTGCATTGAATGGTGCTAAAAACAATCAATATGCATTCGATTACAATTCAATATCCATTTGATTTTGACTATATAGTCAAAATTGAATATTGTATCTAACCTACACATAGTCATTAGTTTGACTGATATGCTTATAATAATATTCTGGTATGCCCATATTTTATTAATATTATTTGCCTGTAATAAAAGTATTGTTAAATAATGCACTATGTGTCCCCCCTTTAAAAAGTATAATTAGTAGATTTGGTCAAAGTAGTTCAGTACGCAAACCAATAGAAAGGTTCTAGTGCACAATACATGTACCGCGTACAAGGAGTTCTGATCCATTTGGCAAAGAATCATTCTTATGGCTCTACACATATCTGGAAAAGGACTGGTAAAGTACATCAATGTATATATGTGTGTATGTGTGTGCATATATGTATGTATGTCTTTTTATATATATATATATATATATATATATATATATATATATATATATATACACTTGTCGGGAGCTCTGCACTCTCTGTTCAATTGATAGTAACCTGGGTGCCTTCCATATGAAGTAGGTATGTAGCATGCAGGGTTGGCGGCACTCGTACCAGGACGCTAGCGTGTCCGTCGTCTTTATTTGAAATCCTGGTACGAGTGCCGCCAACCCTGCATGCTATATATATATATATATACACACACACAAGGGCTGATTGAAACGTAAATGAGATGGCCTCTCTATTTCTGTCCCATAGGTATACATGGCAATGCTATGCTGGTTATTGTGAAGCTCATACATCGATGTGCCTGAACCTGCAGTCAGACTGCCGTAATCATCGTACGTTTCATCTTGGTGAATGAGAAAGATGTGTCTGTGAGATTATGTCAGAGATGTGTGAATGAAATTTGTATTAAATTTGGAAAAAAGGAGACATGTAACTATGAAATGTTACGGAAAACATAAGGTAGAGAAACAATTAACTATGCTACAGTATTTTGGTGGTGGAAGCACTATAAAGAGAGTAATGCCCCACACTTACAGATATTGCCAAAGCTGGGGAAATGTTGCAAAATAACAGAAGGCTAACTTTACATTATCTTTTGGCTTCACCTGGCATTTGACACGAACAGGTTCAGAATATTGTGACAAAGGAACTTAAAATGCACCGCATGTGTGCCAGGTGGGTACTCAGAAATCTCAGAGAAGAACAGGTGCGAGAACAACGTAAATTGTGCAAGAACACGGTTCAAATGTCGGAGAGGATACTCGATTTCCTGATATACATTTTGACATGTGACGAACTGCATATTCATCATTATGATCTGGAATCCAAACAGTCCAGTGTATGGAAACAAGCAAATTCATCTCCACCCAGAAAATTCCACGTGATTCCCTCGGCTTGCAAAGTCATGCTTATGCAGTTCTTTATTGTGCACGGTATGATGCTTCCATCGCTGAAACCTGCAGCAAAGCTAATTGTTTCTCTACCCTATTCTTGCCTTAACATTTCATGATCTTCATCAGTAGCGCACGCAGGGGGGGGGGAGTTCCGAGTACCCAGAAACCCCCCAGGAGTCTAAGGGCCCTAGGCTGAAAGCTGAGGGTCCCCTCTTTCCATGAGTACAATAATTTTTAAAATCGGACCTTGGAAACCGGAGATATCTGACTTCAAAGAAGTGGTCCCCATCCAAGCCTTTTAATTGCTCTTCCCAGTCAGATATTTCAGGTTCTGTCTGAATTAGAGTTTATCTGAGGGTATATTCCAAAAGCTGGGACTCTCCCCCTTTGAAGTACACTAGAAGCTTGTATCTACTGTTCCCAGAACCAGAGATATCAGCCTTTCAGTAGCTGGTTACTGCTCCAGCTCCACACACCTGGTATGTAGTTTTATATACTGTACTCGTTGGCAGATTGCTCTGCCTCCTGAAGTCTGATTCCCTAGTACCCAATACCATTTGGTAGGTGGGATTCTCTAGTTTTTAATTACATTAAAATCTAAGAAATCTATTTCTGGGAACTGGAGATATCTGCAGTCAAGCAAGTTGTCCTCCCACCAGAAAATTATGAATAATAATCCCACTCCACTATACACCCCTCCTCTGCCTATTAAACATCTTCTACCACCCTGGAAGTTATGTATCAGGGCTCCTTCATTCAGCCAAATGCCCCCTTCTCCCACCTCATCTCCCACCATCTGTGCAGTAAAGGATAATTAGTGGAAATTACTGATCCAGGCCCTACATGCTGAGCGGTTGATATAGTACCCCCTACCACCCGCGGGACATCAAAGCATATACTGGGTCACCTAAGTGTCCATCTCTGTGCTTTGCTCCGCCCCTATGGAAACCCCCTTCTGAAAATCCTGCGTTTTCCCCTGTTCATTTCTGCTTTTTTAAGTTTAACATAAAAATAATATACACATCTTTGACATAATCTCACAGACATGCATTTTTTTTAATCTGCCATGACGAAACATACAAAAATCTTCAACTTGCTGTGACCACAAAAAGAAAACTACGGCAGTCCGACTGAAGGTTCAGACACATCGATGTATGAGTTTCACCATAACCAGCATACCGTTGACACATTTACATATTGGAAATAAAAACATTACTTTTTAACCAGCTCTCACGTATATATGTATGCGCAGAGTATCAGGTTAATTACTAGGATGGAACCGCTCTCATTTATCTTCCTTAACCCATGGCCCAGCATGGCTCACCATGGCTATCCTATTGTTCTCAGCTGCAATACAATACATAGAACAATAGAGTAGGGGATTAACATAGTAATCCAATTACTCACTTAATCCTATTATAGAAATGGATGAGAGTGGCTACATCTGTATTTACTTTTACAGCGTACATCACACATGACTTCAAGGGTTTTAAAAGAAACCATTGTTTTGTAGAAAATAAATGTTTGCTTTGTATAAGTGACCTGATCCAGTGTTCCTGAGAATATTGTAAATTACCTTTTTTCATTAACTTAATTGGCTATAATGTGAATTGCTGTATTGTCTTGAAAAACAAGAGGGTTGAGTACATACTTACAAAAACTAGTTGTTAACCAGTTAATTTGGGCACAAGACACTTGATTAATTTTAATATGTAACGCTTCGGTCTTATGATTCTATTGTTATATATTATAATTACTCATTGAACTTACTGTAATTTTGTTTGCAAATTTGTATTTTCAATTTTTGGATTTATTATGTATGTTTTATGTACTTATTATTTACTAATTTATGAATAGATTGTCTTTGGCCTCCGTTTAAATTGATAATATTTCAAAACTTCAATTTAAACACGTTTGGATGGTTTACTGAAGGAATAGATTGCCTTTACTGAATACTAGTCAACTCAATACACTTACACTTAGGACATTTTATTTATTAAAAAAAAAAAACAGAGCAAACTTAGCACAGAGCAAATACATTATCTGCCTTTTCATAACTCTAGCTCAGAGACTATGGCAATTTATCATTAGATATCCAGAAATATGTATGTAACTGTCTGAATCTTTGAGTCAGAAGAAGCTTCATGCCGACAATTAACAGACAAAAATGTAAAAACCAGAAAGCAAGCAGAAAATGTAATCCTGAATGCCAATACCAAAGTGACAGAATTTTATTTATCCACTTCACAGATATGGACTAAAAAATATATCAGTGCTTAATAAAATTTGAAATATCTTGTTGTCCATGATAAAAAGCTTTACTATCATACTTTGTACAGTATGGTGCCCCTACTATCTAGTAAGCCTAACCTGTTTATGTGCTTGCTGGTAACATGTTTTAAAGTTACAGTTGCGCTCATAAGTTTACATATCCTAGCAGAATTTGTGATTTTCTGTCCATTTGTCAGAGAATATGAATGATAACTCACAAACTTTTCTTTCACTCATGGATAGTGGTTGGGTGAAGCCATTTATTGTCAAACAACTGTGTTTAATCTTTTTAAATCATAATAACAACAGAAACTACTCAAATGACCCTGATCAAAAGTTTACATACTCCAGTTCTTAATACCGTGTATTGCCCCCTTTAACATCAATGACAGCTTGAAGTCTTTTGTGGTAGTTGTGGATGAGGCTCTTTATTTTCTCAGATGGTAAAGTTGCCCATTCTTCTTGGCAAAAAGCCTCCAGTTCCTGTAAATTCTTGGGCTGTCTTGCATGAACTGCACGTTTGAGATTTCCCCAGAGTGGCTCAATGATATTGAGTTCAGGAGACTGAGATGGCTACTCCAGAACCTTCACTTTATTCTGATGTAGCCAATGACAGGTCGACTTGGCCTTGTGTTTTGGATCATTGTCATGTTGGAACGCAGCTTCCGGGCTGATGATTGCAAATTTTCTCCAGTATTTTCTGATAACATGCTGCATTCATCTTGCCATCAATTTTGACCAAGTTTTCAGTGCCTTTGCTGCTCACACATCCACCTCCGTGTTTCACAGTAGGAATGGTGTACCTTTCCTCATAGGCCTTGTTGACTCCTCTCCAAATGTAACGTTTATGGTTGTGGCCAAAAAGTTACATTTTGGTCTCATCACTCCAAATGACTTTGTTCCAGAAGTTTTGAGGCTTGTCTCTGTTCTGTTTGGAGTATTGTAAGTGGGCATTTGTGGCATTTAATTGCTTAATTCTGGCGACTCGACCATGAAGCCCATTTTTCTTCAAAGTTCTCCTTATTGTGCATCTTGAAACCACCACACGACTTTTTTTCAGAGAGTCCTGTATTTCAGCCGAAGTTATTTGTGGATTTTTCTTTGCAACCCGAACAATTTTCCCGGCAGTTGTGGCTGAAAATTTTGTTAGTCTACCTGACCGTGATTTGTTTACCACAGAATCCCTCATTTTCCACTTCTTAGAGTTTTAACACTGCTGATTGGCATTCTCAATTGCTTGGATATCTTTTTATATCCCTTTACTGTTTTGCCAAATCTTTTGCTTTCCCCATGACTCAGAATCCAGCACTGGATGAAAGATGCAAGGGTCTTTCAGGAGTCTAGAAACTCACTGACCTTTTATACACATACACACTAATTACAAGCAAACAGATAACAGGTGAGGATGGTTACCTTTAGTAGCCATTCAAACCCGTTTGTGACAACTTGTGTGCATGTTATCAGGCCGAAATCTCCAGGGTATGTAAACTTTTGATCAGGTTCATTTGGGTAGTTTCTGTTGTCATTATGATTTTAAAAAAATAAAATAAACATAGTTGTTTGACAATAAATGGCTTTACCCAACCACTAACCATAAGTGAAAGAAAAGTGTGCGAGTTAGCATTCATAGCCTCTGACAAATAGCCAGAAAATCACAAATTCTGCTAGGGTATGTAAACTTATTAGCACAACTGTACTTTTGTATATATATACTGTAGTATGCTTTATATTATGGTATAGCTGTTATGGTTTAAGTTTATTCATTAAATATCCAATACAGTATGTTTATTCCTGGTGGTAAGCCTGCTTTATTTGCCTTAAAACGTAATTCCCAGCAAGGCTGAATTATGAGGGGTGTCAACATTTTAGCTTCCTACACAAAATCGTTATGGAGTTCGACAAAGGCCACTGTTGAGCCATGATCTTTTATGACTATAAGAGGTATCAGCCATAGCAGTAGTGTTTGGACGACTGTGAGCTGCTTTTGGGGAGAATTTTGCACAGAAGATGGTCCCTGAAAGACAAGGGAATGATGGGGCTGACCTGTGTCTGCCATCACCTAAGGCAACATTGCTGCCATGTAGGTCATAGTTGAAGTGAATGACAGGGTGACCATGACCAGTTAGGGAAGGAGATAGGCCTCTCGTCAGGATTTGCCTGAGCTGACTCGAGAACAAGAATCTCAGGCGACTTTGTGCTGCTATATTCTGCCAGGTTTGATGGTGGTCATGCAAAGTGGATAGGGGTTTGGGGGGTTCTGCACACAAAAAGACAAGGAATTAGTGCCCTCTATTTAAAGGGCAATATACCACTGTATGCTGGTTCACAGCAGTGGGGGTGCTATCCCAAACATTAGTATACACAGACACAAAAGAAGAAAAAGAGTTTGTATGGATGCACTCCTTGGTGGACAATCAAACGAGATTATTATTGGATTTAATTCCTTTTCAATTCTAAAAAACGTGGAGGTTCCTTTTATCTTTATTGGGACCTGGATGGATAAGGATACCACCACATGTAGCGAAATAAGAGGTTAAAAGGATTTTTTACATTAATCAACAAACAGTGTTTATAGAAGAGAAAAATGTGATTAAAGATTTTTAAAAGTGTAGGTAGATACGAATGTTGGTGCTAGTATTCTGACATAAATTGGGGTATATTCCCCACTAGAGTCCTTACATGTATTATTAAATCTGTACCAATAAAGAATTTTTACCACACGTGTTTATTTATTTTATAAGGGCTTTCCCAGGTGTGATAGTTTGAATGTTTTAAAGTATATTTGTGTGGTATTCCACACATAAAGGTCCCTGGACACAGTTAATGGAAATTAGGGGTAGATTCCCCACACAGCTTAGTGATATATGAACCCAATCTGTGTTCATAAAGAAAGTTCTTTTTAGGGGGTGGGTTCCCCACAGGTGTCCCCCAGCCCGATATAGTTTATATAAATAAGGGTTAGATTCCCCACTAGAGTTTTTGCTAGACCGTCACAATTTAGTATATTTTCCAGACAGTCAGAGTGTCTAATATAGGTTCACCTATATATGTCGGTCGGTTCCTGGGATTCTGTGTAGGGGGATACTTGGTGTGTATGCCTACATACAGTTGGTCAGGTTTTTTAGGGGTAGATTCCCCATACGGGTCTTAACAACAGTGTTGGTAATTGTTAGGGGTAAAATTCCCTATAAGTCGTCACTCGGGGTGCCTGTGTCTATTTTCACATTCAAAGGCTATGCATTTATTTAAGGGGTGACTTCCCCATATGCATCCCCTAGATATAATCTGTGAGAGTTAAGGGGTGAATTCCTCACTATAGTCTTCCAGATGGCGTCTGTTGAGAGGCCCCGTATTAGTTTACCTATATCGGTACTGTATGTGTCCAGGGGTAGGTTCTCTGCAGATATCCCACAATATGATTTTATAACACTTTCAAGGGTACACTCCCTGTGGGGGTCCCTAAGTGAGATTGTATATATGTCAATACAGAGTCTATATAATTAGGGGTATATTCCCCAAAGAGTATGAGTCTGTATGGTTTTTGGGTTAAATTTTCTGCAGAGGTTACAACATAAATTTTTCATATAAAGTTAGAATTTTAGAATTTTCTGCTGAGATAGCCCAATGAAATGTATTTTTATTTTTATATACACAATATTTACAATCGGGGGTGCTTTCCCCTTTTAAATTCGTGGTAGTGGATCTAACTATACATATGCAGAATCACTTTAATAAAGGTATGGAGGTATATTCCTCTCTATTCAGTTTACTGCATATAAAAACTTCAGTCTTCTGATGACATAAAGACTTAACCACTTGGTGTGGAACACAAGGTTGTTTTAGCCAGAAATAAGAGTTTTTCTATATTATATACACACTGTTTGTATCTTGTTATCATACAGATTTGGTAATGACGATACAAATGTGCTTGTTGTGTTGCAAATTGCAATCAGAGTTTCTGAGACACATTAATACGTTGTCTCCATTTATTAGCTCTGAGTGAGGTACAACAGCGACACCTACTGGGGAATGCAGAGTACTGATGTTCAAGCACCCTCTGTATAGTAAATGGTGCTGAGCTGCGTTAATACTCCCAGAGGTGGATGAATAACAAGACCACTGTTTGTCTACTGACAATAGCTGCTGTAGGTATTCTGGCTACAACCTAATGGCTACAGATTGGTAAGGACGCTAGGTATATGACAACAATTGTAGAAAATACATGTCTAAGCTAAACACCAAACATTCTATCTAGCGCTACACGGACAGGACACGTGTTTCGCTATGTGAGCTTCTTCAAGCAGTAAACTGAATAGAGAGGAATATACCTCCATACCTTTATTAAAGTGATTCTGCATATGTATAGTTAGATCCACTACCACGAATTTAAAAGGGGAAAGCACCCCCGATTGTAAATATTGTGTATATAAAAATAAAAATACATTTCATTGGGCTATCTCAGCAGAAAATTCTAAAATTCTAACTTTATATGAAAAATTTATGTTGTAACCTCTGCAGAAAATTTAACCCAAAAACCATACAGACTCATACTCTTTGGGGAATATACCCCTAATTATATAGACTCTGTATTGACATATATACAATCTCACTTAGGGACCCCCACATGGAGTGTACCCTTGAAAGTGTTATAAAATCATATTGTGGGATATCTGCAGAGAACCTACCCCTGGACACATACAGTACCGATATAGGTAAACTAATACGGGGCCTCTCAACAGACGCCATCTGGAAGACTATAGTGAGGAATTCACCCCTTAACTCTCACAGATTATATCTAGGGGATGCATATGGGGAAGTCACCCCTTAAATAAATGCATAGCCTTTGAATGTGAAAATAGACACAGGCACCCCGAGTGACGACTTATAGGGAATTTTACCCCTAACAATTACCAACACTGTTGTTAAGACCCGTATGGGGAATCTACCCCTAAAAAACCTGACCAACTGTATGTAGGCATACACACCAAGTATCCCCCTACACAGAATCCCAGGAACCGACCGACATATATAGGTGAACCTATATTAGACACTCTGACTGTCTGGAAAATATACTAAATTGTGACGGTCTAGCAAAAACTCTAGTGGGGAATCTACCCCTAATTTATATAAACTATATCGGGCTGGGGGACACCTGTGGGGAACCCACCCCCTAAAAAGAACTTTCTTTATGAACACAGATTGGGTTCATATATCACTAAGGTGTGTGGGGAATCTACCCCTAATTTCCATTAACTGTGTCCAGGGACCTTTATGTGTGGAATACCACACAAATATACTTTAAAACATTCAAACTATCACACCTGGGAAAGCCCTTATAAAATAAATAAACACGTGTGGTAAAAATTCTTTATTGGTACAGATTTAATAATACATGTAAGGACTCTAGTGGGGAATATACCCCAATTTATGTCAGAATACTAGCACCAACATTCGTATCTACCTACACTTTTAAAAATCTTTAATCACATTTTTCTCTTCTATAAACACTGTTTGTTGATTAATGTAAAAAATCCTTTTAACCTCTTATTTCGCTACATGTGGTGGTATCCTTATCCATCCAGGTCCCAATAAAGATAAAAGGAACCTCCACGTTTTTTAGAATTGAAAAGGAATTAAATCCAATAATAATCTCGTATGATTGTCCACCAAGGAGTGCATCCATACAAACTCTTTTTCTTCTTTTGTGTCTGTTGATGGTGGTCATTAAAGCTTTGTCTGGGAGATCATCAGTGTATTGAATCCTGGATCCACAGTTTCAACCCAGAGACCAAGCAACAGTTGGCCCAGTGGACCCCAGTTGGAGGTGTGCTGCCACAGAAGTTCTGATGCAAGCACAACATGGCCAAGAAGATGGTGGCTGTTTTTTTTTGGCCAAAGCTGGTCATGTACCTACCTTCCTTGCTACTCATGCAACAGTCCACCATAACTGGGGACAGTTATGCCACCAAATCCTGGACAAGCCTGGAAGTGCTAAAAGTCATTTATAAGCACCATTCAAGAACTTGGTGCCCTTGTCCATCCTAACAAAACAACTCCCAACAAATTCTGAAAAGTGGTTGATTTTCTGTTGCATTAACTGCCATTCAGTCCAGACCTGGTCCCCTGAATCTTCTTTGTTTTCTCACAAATCCAGTGTCACATGCATGAGATTAATTTTTCAATCTCAGAAAGCTGCAGTAACCTTCAACCAGCATGTAGAAGACATACTGGCTTTAGCCTTGTCCAGCTACTGTGGAGTCCAGTGTCAGCAAGATGAACCAATAGCAACAATTTTGTTTTTGTCCCTGTATGCTTCCTTCCACATGCCAATCATAATGATCACAGGGCCTGGAGCAGCATCAGTTGCAGCAAAAACCAAAACTGCAACTAGTGTCTTTCACATGCTTGGGGGGCACTCATCCCAGGACTAGGATGCCCAGCATGTCAGGGTGTGGGTTGTTAGGTCTACACCAACTAGGTCGACTAGCATTGGGTCGACACCACTAGGTCGAAAGGCAGCAAGGTCGATATGGTCTTGATCAACATGGGTCAAGGTCGACATGTGTCTAGGTCATCATGGGTCTATGTCCACAGGACATTAGGTCGACACAAGCATTGGTCGACACTCAAAGGGTCAATATGGGGTTTTCACTGTTTTTTTACCCGAATGTCGACACAGTTGACATGGACACAGTTTGAAGTGCATTGCATCCCCTAGCATCGCTCGCGATACTTCCGGCACACTATTTTATTCTCCCACCTTGACCCATGTCGACCTTGTTGACCTAGTTGGTGTAGACCTAATGACTGTATCCCACATGTCAAGTCCCAATGCGATTGAAATATAATTGCAATCACATTTTTTTAATGCAATTTTGGAGTCTATGTACTAAGCCTTGGATACAGATAAAAAACCAACAAACATGCACCTAACTAGTGTTTATCAGAACATTATGTGCACTGATACCGCTTCTCCCCCATGAATGAATGCGGAGAAGCGTACTCACTGATATGCAGGGGCAATGTATCAACAGTCAGTGGCACTAACCAATCCGACACCAGCAGCTATCAATTTCGACAGCTGCAGGTGTCGTTGCCCATACACCAAAGAGGGATCAATGCTCTCCCTGGCTGTGTTGGCCAACAGCTCCGGAGGAAGGAGTTTCCCCACCTTGTCATCTGAGATGTTTATACATCTTGGCGCTGCTGCTTCCTGTTCCACCTAAAGAGGAAGTGTTTTACCTGCCCTATGCAGGTGGTTATAATACATCATCCCCACTGCCTGTAATGTGCCAGCTAGGAGCTGATTCGATTGTACTTTATCTCCATCTACTTTATCTCTCTTCAAGGCTTATACATAGACCCCTTTGTTTGATATATATATATTACGGATTCTAGTCAGGAAGAGATAATTACTGATATTATCCAGTTGGGGGTGCTCTGTATGAAATCCTTCCATCCACAAGGGAAAGCTGAACAAAATTACTCAGTCTATTGCTGAATCCCAGTGGGGAATGACTGCAGACTATAACCTGCACAGCACGGAGGGTGGTTTTGGTTTTAATTATAGATCTTTCCTCTGAACACTTCAAAGAATAGCAGAGTTAATTGACTAAACTTTGCAGTTTAGGTCTCTGTGTTTCCTCTCAGTATTTATCAGTCTGTGGGCTTTACAAGCTGACAGAGAACACTGCAACTGCTTTCAGAATCCCCACAGCTTGCATGTTTATACGTCACTATAAATTATACACACTTAGGCCCTTATTCTGAATCGGACGGTACGGCCCGCGTGCGGCCGTACCGCCGATGTTTTTAGTCTGCACATGCGCAGAGGTCAATCTGCGCATGTGCAGCCCCATTCGCCGCAGACGTATTTCGTCCGCCGCAAAGGGGGCGTATAGGGGCGTGAGGGGCTTCATACCCTCATTTCCCTATGTATACGCCCCGCGTTTCATGGGCGTTCCCATGCAAACGCGGGGCGTATGCATGCTAATCAGGGTATGACGCCACTGATGGGGGCGGAAAGCTGACGTCGCCGGATGTCAGCTCTCAGCCCCCATACAAGCTATCACACGGACGATTGTCCGTGTGGTCTCAGCTTGCGGGAGCTGCTGTGGCGTGCGGCCCTGCCTTCGATGGTCGACGACCATCGAATGCAGGGGGAAGCTCCCACCATGGTGGAGGCGTACGCCCCACCATTTTTATGCGGATCGCCAGCCGTCCGTGTACGGACGGCCGTGGCGATCCGTCTCGTGGGCGGGGATTGGTTTGTGCGGCCGGAGCACCGTGTGCGGCTCCGGCCGCACCAACCAGAATAAGGGCCTTAGTGAGGTCTCCAAGGCAATGTTCAGCAAATAGATTCATACATTTTTAATTATTTATATAGCAAAGGGAAAAGTATATGGACACCAGTGCTAATTAGTTTGTCTGGCCACTCAGCATTGATAACAGGTGCATAAGATGAAGTCTACAGCCCAGCAGTCTCCGTAGTCAAACATTGGCAGTAGAACCAGCCATACAGAAGAGTAAATTCCACCATGCTCATGTTACAGGATGCCATAATTTCATATAGTCATAAGACGAAAGTTTATGCTTATGTAATTCTTGTTCCACCTACCTTTCCCAACCACAGCAGGGCAAAAGCTACTGTGGCAGCCAGAGCAGGTCTCCAACTATCCACCTACTCTACCCAACCACAGCAGGGCAGATGCTGCTGCAGCAGGTACAGCAAGTCTCCAACTATCCACCTTCCCTACCAAGTCACAGCAGGACAGGAGCTGCTGCAGCAGCCAGACCAAGTCTCCAATTATCAACCTTCCCCTCCCAACCACAGCAGGGCAGAAGCTGCTGCAGCAGCCAGACCAAGTCTCTAACTATCCACCTTCCTTTCCCAACCACAACAGGGCGGGAACGGCTGCAGCAGGTAAAAAAGATCCCGAAAACCCACAATAAATAAGCAAACAATCAAGAGAAAAAATAACTGAAAATAAGAGAAAATGTTTTTAATTTAATAGACTCTTATAGGCCTTTAACCCCTTCAGTGGTAGTTTTTTTTTTAGGGAGTGCTCCCTACAGGGCAAGTTTTTTTTGTGTGTGCTCTCTAAAAAAACAAAACACATTGTTCAAAGATACTGTAAACTCTAAGTGTTGCTACTTTGAAGCGGAAATGTCTAGATACAATCGTTGGTATACAAGTTCTCAGCGTGATATTGCCATGTAGCATGTAAAAAAGATGTATTTGCAAACCAATTGACGTCAGTGACTGTTTGTGGGGGTGGGTATGAGGTGTGGTAGAAAAATGCAGCCATGTCTCAGATGGCGACTGCGATCTACTACGCAGATAAAATGCCAACCTCATTTTAATTCTGTGACCAACATGTCTGCTGCTTGTACAACTTAGTTATATCATACCTCCAAACTGTCCCTCTTTCTGCTGGAACATCCTGTTTTTTGGGGATGTTCCCGCGTCCCACCCAGGGCCGCTAGTGTCCCACCAAGCCCCAGATGTTGGGAGGAATGGTTATATACTGTAAGGTGGATGTTAATATTCTTGAGATGTGTTAACAGAAGGGTTTTCAGATAAGAGGGGCAAAGTATATATAAAGAATGAGCGGACTTCCGGTTCCGGTGACACAATGTGAGGAAGTGTCCCGTGAACGCTCCGCTGATCCCAGCATTAAAAACACCTTAAACGGCTCCAGCCTCCAAAAAAATCAACTCCCCCAGACTTCTGAACATACCCGCTCCCCCGCTGTATGGAGAAATACCTGACCGGTATGACGGGAGCCAAGAACAAGTCGGGTAAAGGAAAAGCCGCCGCTGCCGCGCCATCCAAGATGGCGCCGAGCGACGGAGAAGTGAGACACGCGTCACAGCAACATGCCCCTCGCCAGGAGAGCGAGAGACCAGCCGCCCAGCAGACCCAGGGGTTAAGTGGAAGCGGAGAGCTTGTCACCCCTCCGCAGCTTACCCCGCTACCGCAGCGAGACAGGCGACCTGAACACCCGAACACAGGAGCAGGTACGCATGACGGGAGATTCCCAATACAACTGCCTCCCCTCCTCTCTCCTCGCGTGCAACGGGAAACACGGGACACTCAGATGAACCCCAATGCAGGTGAACCCTTGCCCATTCCACCCGCTCAGCCGGCAGGGGAAAGCCCCTTATTACAAGCAGAAAGCCCTGTTGCTCATGATGAGATGGTGAGTGCTATTAGAAAGGCGATGACCCCACTGATAAGAGAGCAGACAGAGGCGATAAACGCACAGATTGCACACATCCAGCAACGCTTGTCTGAAACTGAGGTCAGAGTTGGAGAGTGTTTCAAAGATATATACGACATGAAACCTCTGGTGAAACAACATTCTAGAGACTTACTATACCTCATGAATAAAGTGCAGGATCTAGAAAATAGATCCAGGAGGCTGAACCTGCGATTGATCGGTCTACCTGAAAATATACAAGGGCCAGAGCTTTTCTCCTTTCTTAAAACTAAACTCCCGGAGCTGCTTAAAATCCAAGATCAATGTGCCGACATTGTAATCGAACGTGCTCACAGGCTGGGAAACCGACGACCACAGGAAGATACCCGCCCCAGAGCAGTAATATTCAAAACGATGAACTTTCTCCACAAACAACTAATTTGGACGGCATCCCGTCGCCACAGAAATTTAAAATGGGAAGGTCATCCAATTCTTATTTTTCAAGACTTCACCGCAGAACTGACAAAGCAGAGAAAAGAGTTCTCACCCATATGCACCCGCTTGATTAAGATGGGCCGCAAATTTGCCCTTCTCTACCCTGCCCGCCTAAGGATCTACGATGGATCCACATATAAAGATTTTTCGACCCCATAGGATGCAGCTCACTTTCTAAAAGAAGAGATGGACAATGACCAAAGACAGGACACTATGTCAGACTGTGACTAAGAGCTCCCTATCATCATCAGATGACTCTTTTCATCTAAAGAATTCTTGGCAGTTAATAATCACTCTCTACTTCCCCCCCTCCCTACAATTCAACATTGAGATTCTGAGATTTCTAACTCTCTGCCCCTCGATTTATAGGTGAAGTATGCACTCTTGCTCTGAACGCATATGCTGAAACGAATTGTTAATTACAATGCTGTTGATTGTCATGTTACATTGTTTTTTCTGTGCTGGGGATCTAGGAGCCCCCTCATTTATTGTAGGTTATACACCTTTTATCGAATGAAACTCTCCAAAGGAGAGTAGGAAGTCGGCCGAATAGGCCTCTACACTGTTCTTGTTTATGTTTTATGGTTGGCCTGTTCCTGGCCTTTGTTTGTTCCCCTAGTACAATACCTGCCCCGCCCTTTGAGAGAGAATTGCAGATGATTTGCCAACGTCCAGCAGGGAGCTTTTATGTGTTGATGAATAACAAAGAATGTTATGTTGATCTGATGTGATGTTTACAGTAACCAGTTGGAACGTGGGTGGGATTAATTCCCCCATAAAACGTAGAAGAATTTTGGTTCATTTAAATAGATTGGGATCGGATTTGGCATTCCTACAGGAGACTCATTTACTCCCCCAAGAAGCTAACAAGCTCAATATGATGAGATGGAGGCTGCTGGCTTCGGCCTCCTTCTCGTCAAAATCCAGGGGAGTGGCCATATTGGCAAAGCAACAAATTGAGATAGAGGTTATCGAAGTTAAAGCTGACAAAAGAGGCCGCTATGTCTTAGCTCACCTTAAAATTAAAAACCAGGACCTGGTTTGTTTAAATGTCTATGCTCCAAACACCCATTCCCCCTCTTTTTTTCAGAAGCTAATCCACTTGCTTTCACCTTATATGCAATTTCCGTTGTTATTAGGGGGTGATTTGAATCTGGTGGCTTCAAATGTGCTAGACAGACAGAGTGGCCCAAACCCCCCACGCTCCTTGCCGAAATTGGGAATCACTGCTTTAAGTAATAGTTTGGGGTTGAAAGATGTATGGAGAGTGTTGCACCCAGATGAGTGTAATTATTCGTGTATGTCAGCGGCAACGGGAAGAATGTCGAGAATCGATTACCTGTTGCTTTCTCATTTTTGGTTACCTAGAGTTATTGAAGCAAATATTGCACCAATAGTGATCTCTGATCACGCGGTAATCTCCATAAAATTAAAGCTCATTGAACAACGTCAGGTACCACCTACCTGGAGATGCCCTACTGCACTTGCAACCTCAAAACATTTGAGGGAAATGGTTAAAATAGCCTGGGATAATTATGAGAAATCTAATGGTGAAAGTAAACAAAACGACCCCCTAATATTCTGGCAGGCCTCAAAGGCCGTAATTAGAGGCGAGATCATATCTCAATTAAGCCACTTAAAGGCAAAAGGTAAACAAGACCAACAACAGGCCCAACAGGTCTTATCGAACGCTTTTCAAAAGTACAAATCCACCCCCACACCGAACACCAGAGCTGAATACATGGCAGCTAAAGCAATATATGAAAGTAGTGTAGAAAAATCGGCTTCCCTTTATTCATCGGCCAAACAAGCCCAATTTCATAAATATGGGAATAAAACTAGTAAACTGCTGTCATCCCTTATCAAGGGCCAGAGACCCCAGGTAACCATCCAGCCATTGAGGGACAAAGATGGATCTCTCTCATCGACAAACGAACAAACAGCAAATATATTACACAATTTTTACACTGACCTGTACAAGGCCCCGACCTCTGATACTTCAAAGGCCGAGATATTCTGGAGGGAGTTGACCCTGCCTCAGATTTCAGAGGCTGAGGCGACCTCTATAATGAGTCCAATCACGTTAGCAGAAGTACAACAGGCTTTATCCTCACTTAAAGTAGGAAAGGCCCCAGGACCTGATGGCCTCTCTCCAGAATATTACAAACTGTTAGCCCCTAAATTGGCCCCTGTCTTAACCTCGGTGTTCAACACTATCTTATCCTCCAAGTCGATACCCCTGTACTTTAACGCCGCAACATTAAGATTAATTCCAAAGCCAGGCAGAGATCCTGCAAACCCAGGGTCCTATAGACCAATTTCTCTTTTAAATATTGATTATAAATTATTGATGAAAGTTATGGCGGACAGGCTGAAGGTTATTCTTCCAAACCTAATTGGGGAAGACCAGACGGGTTTTGTGACTGGTCGTAACTCGGCTTTTAACATTAGAAGGGTACTGGCAGCAATATATCAGTCCCAGTGCACTGTGTCGAACGTCCCTAAAGCCCTTCTAACCTTGGATGCAGAAAAGGCCTTCGACATGGTGCACTGGGATCATCTTTACTCCACCTTGAGCAGATTTGGCTTCCCGACAGAATTTTCTGACTTCTTATCAACAATGTATGAGGGTGCTTCATCAAGCATATTATGTAATGGGACATTGTCTAGCCCTTTCCTTATTAGGAGAGGTACTAGACAGGGCTGCCCCCTCTCTCCACTCTTATTTATATTAGCTATCGAGCCGCTAGCAGTTCAGCTTAGAGAGACATCAGCATTTCAAGGAATAATGATAGGCGACATTGATCTACGAGTTTCCCTATTTGCGGACGATATGCTGGTGTTCCTGTCTCATCCGCAATACTCCATACCAGCTATCTTCCAAGTGTTAATCAATTATGGCAGTTTCTCTGGCTACAAAGTCAATATAGAAAAATCAGAACTCCTCACAATATCTGGCCCTTGTCCCACCTTCTCACCCTCGGATGTCCTAAACTCAATAAAAGCTGACAAACCTCAAATAAAATATCTGGGAGTGCAGATTCCTAGATGCCTCCCAGATCTTTATAAACTTAACTTCTCCTCGGTAATAACTTCGATCTTGCAAAACCTAGAAAGATGGAAAACCTTGCCTCTCTCAATTCTTGGTCGTATTGAAGTGATAAAATCAATGCTAATCCCTAAAATAATGTATCCTATGCAAATGTTGCCCCTTAGACTGACTGGTGCGGATATTAAGTCATTAATGAAAGCATTTACTAGATTCATTTGGAATGGAAACAAACCAAGAGTCTCCATTGGTAAACTAAAAATGCCTAAAGCTAAAGGTGGCCTAGGACTCCCAGATCTCAATAATTATGGTATAGCAATTTTGTCTAGATATGCTCTTGGTTGGTTGGATGACAGGGATACTTATTCGATTTATGCTCTTGATAAAGCAATGACTTTACCTTACTCTCCAGACGCTCTCCTTCAACTAACTAAAACTCAACTCCCTGTACACATTCATAAAAACCCTCTTTTTCGAGATATCTTGACGGCTTGGTCACTTATGTGTTCTAGATTAGACTTTAGAGCTTCATTACCTCTACTGATGCCAATCTGTGGCAACCCGTTGTTTATACCGGGAATGGAAAGTCCGATTTTCAGGAGAATGGCACAGAAAGGGTTAAAATTGGTATCACAGGTCTTTGACCCAGGAGGGAAATTGATCCCATATAATACACTAAAAACACTATATTCTTTACCTGCAAACTCTGTTTACCCGATAGCACAGATACATCATTTTGCCTTGTCGCTTGGCCCAACTAAAATAGTTGAACTCCCACCTTCTCAGATCCAAAACTGGATACTTAACTTCACAGAAAACAGGCTCAAGGCAAGGGTGATATATCAGGAACTGCAGGAATCTTCCTTATCAGATGCTCAAGACCAGGTTAGGAAACAATGGGGAACAGACCTACCCAACCTTGATACTCAAGACCTATTTTCTCCATATGGTATTGCAATGAAAACCCTTAGAGCTTCAGTTTTACAGGAGATACACTTCAAAGTGGTTCATAGAGCCTATATTACCCAAAAAGTTAGAAGCATTTACACACCAGAAGAGTCGGGTAGATGTCTAAGATGTGGGTTCCACTCTGCAACCTTTATACATTCGTTCTGGTCATGTGGCTTAATCAAAAAATTCTGGAACAAAGTTCTGGGCTTTGTTGATAAAAGACTTAAAATTAAACTACCCTTAGACCCTATAATGATACTGTTCCTCAATTTTGAAAAAGGGGATCTCAAGACCAAACACCCCCATATTATCCAGTTCCTCATCATTCTCTTTACTGTAGCTAAAGGAGTCATATTGAAAAACTGGATCAAAAAGAGCCCCCCAACCATGACCCAAGTGGAAGAAGCACTTAACTCTTACTTGGCCCTAGACAGATATAACACAGATCACTCCTTCCACTCAATACCGCCAAAGTTTATGATTGCTTGGGAACCCTACATCTTGACGCTGCCCAAAATCTTTGGAGATAGGATTAGGTCATCTCTAGATATATGACCCCTATGCTGTTGAACTATGAAGGTACATTTAACCTCTTTTGGAAAACATGGCCAAATAGACCTTTAAGAAATGGACCTCTTCTCCACTTGAATGATCTTTCCACAAAGAAAAATTTAAACTGAGACTAATTTACGCCACTATGCTAGACAACTCACTCTGTGAATGTCTTTCGATACTAGATTTCGTTAACACATGCAGATCCTATGTATAAGCTTGGTTGACATCCATTTTTTCTCTCTCTCCCTTCGTCTCTCTCCTCTCTTTACCCCCCCCCACTCTCCTTTCTTCCCCCCCCCCCTTTTTTCCCCCTCCCTACCCACACCCCCCCCCCCCCCTTCTCCCCCCCCCCCCCTCCTATTACTTACCGCAAGATGTAATTTTGGTGTCTGATTGAAGAAAGTTAACAAATGGTTAATGTTACTTCTTAACCCGCTGTAAACCCAATGTTTCAATTGATAATGCGTGAATGTCAATACTATATTTTACTGGGTTGCTTTGTATTGAAATAACTGTGCAAACAATGTCTTGAAAGGAAAAGTTTATTTGTAATATGAAAAACTCAATAAACATATATTCAAAAAAAAAAAAAGAATGAGCACTTTTTCCGTTTAGACGTTAGGGCACATTTACTAACCCTTTCTGTGATAAATAACATGGAGTAACCACCAATCAGCAAATAGTGTTATCCTGTGTAGCATGTGTAGCACATTAGTGTAGAATTTGTGCCAAAAAGCAGTGCTAGTAAACAAGCTCCAGTACCCTGTGCCCAAATGTAGTCTTTTTGTTTGTTTCACACAGAACATATGGACCCACCTCCTGCTGGCCTGCACATAAGCCATTGGCTACATATCAGTGTATTATATACGGGCACAACATTAATGGATAAGAGCCAGGTCAAATGCAATTTTAATATAGATGGATAGGATACTATACACAATTGCTTAGTAAGTGCTGACAATGAGGACCATGAAATAGATACATTTTATACCAAATCTGCTGTCTACAGAATTATAATTAAGAAAGCCTTAAACTTAAGATACAGATAAACTGGTGATTTTTGCACAGAAAACACAATTTAAATGTTGCAATAATAAGACACAATCCCAGGATGAAGGAACCTGATCCTTGTTATACACAGTGGGTTCATTTCAGCATATCCTTTATTCTAAAGCAAACCTTCAGCCCAAACATTCATCAGCTTCCAAAGTCTATTTGTTATAAGTGTTACATGTTGTGTGCCAGGTGTATGAGGAAGCAGCTTGGCATACTGTGTGTTATTCACATTCTACCACAGTGCAGCATAGGTGTAAAGGAAGGAGTAGGGGTGACAGCGCTATTATCATAGGTGACAGCAAAGTGAGACCTCTGTATGACAGGTGACAAGTCCACATTTACCTTCCGTGCATTGGGAGGTATGAGTTGAGAGACAGCATCAGCCATCAACCTGATCCTCTTGTTATGGTTATCAGCCTAGGTCAGAGGGGACGCACATTATGCAAAAGTAAAATGTATGTATAGAAAGAATGTCTTTAGTATGTGACACTGAGCTGCCCATCACTAAAATGACAGGTGACGATTACACCGTTTAAAGTGTGCACTCTATAACCTATTTAAAACTTCTACAAAGCACTATAAATGGCGTTGAAATCATTACAAATAGACTTTTCTGACAATCCATAAACCTCTCCCACACTAATACCGACCCAGGTATAAAGCCTACATTCATCCACGTACAGTATTTAACTAGAAACTTAAAGGAGGTAATTGTGAAGACATTAACTTAGCATATTGCTTATTATAAATATTTAATATATTAATAATATAAATAGTTTTTTACACGTTCCTGTGAAAAGTATTGTGCGGTGCTATCCCTGTTTTTAGCTTCCTGAATATAAATGTATAACAACAACTAATGAAACATTTGTATTAGCAAACAAGCACTCACAAGGGAAATGCCTGGAGGCTCTTCCTCTCTGTTTAGGTGTAGATCGAATATGGTATCTGGCGGGTACGGAGAAAATCATATCTTTCATAATTCCCCTCCCACTTGCCTATCGTTTTTGCCATCAAATGATATTTCTGTGTTCTCCCTTTAAGCCAATTTTGTACTTTATTTGCTCCCTTTTACTATTATACAGCATGGTTATTCTTATTGATATGCTATATTCCCCACTTATTTTGGGGCTCATTACCAGCAACACCCACCTTTTTTTCTATTACTGCTTCCCTGTTATCCCAGTCTACAGAATCATCATGGTCCCACCCCCACTAAGCAATGCAGAGATTGCTGGTAGGGTCACGGTGATATGATTCACACTGTCTTTCCCCCTGGTTCTGACCCTATGTAGTCTCACACCCCTTGGACCACAAGTACTGCTGGAAGGTGTGTTTGCTGCAGGGGACTGTGGTAGGGTGGTTAAAACGTTACTGCATGTGGTAAGAAAAGGAACTAGTTACAGCAGCCTCAAATATAGGTGAAAGTAATAAGGTGAGCTGGGGTTCATAAAAAGAGAAGGTCAAATATTAAACCAATATAATAGAGAGCCATAGGTATTAAGGAGACTTAAATATATAGAGATTATGGAGCCCCATTGTTGTGGCATAAACACAGACATTTCCGTATATATATATATATATATATATATATATACTGTATATATATATATATATATATATATGTGTTCATCTCCAGAAGAGCCGCACACTTTACAGGTAAATTTATGGGTGCTGTGTCCCATACAAATTATACAGCACTGATCCCATCAACAAGAAGCATCCAGGAATGAGAGACCAGCACACCACCAGTTAAATATCCATTTGTATTGAAAGGACAGTCAATCCAAAAAAACAAAGCATTTCAATGCAGTAACAGAAGAAGCAATTCAATGCTTGTACTTATCATTTTCTGCAATCAAGGGGCAGCCCTATGATAATAAGCCCCATTCGGCCCGACAGCTGTTTCGGTGTAGGTACACCTTCCTCATGGGCACAAAGATACCAGATATGCATTGGATATAAATAGGGGTAGGGTTCCCGCCACACTTACCCAAATTGGTTACACCTGCGGTCTTCATCACTTGTACTATAGCGTGTACACCGGCTCCGTTTATTTTCAGTAACTTCCGGCCTTGGTTACAGGTCCTGACGGCGGAAGTGCTAGGTGGAACGCACCCGTCACTTCCGGGCGGCGTCCCTGTGATCACCAAGGTCTCCCTGTCTACGTACTGATGGTGCTATGCACCCTGGGCTTCCGCCCACAATGGCCGGGGCTTAACGCGGAAGTGACCAGTGGAACGCACTCGTCACTTCCGGTCAGCGTCTTCGGCGAATCGGGCGCAGCAACTCGAGAGCGTCACCCGCTGGCGTCAGGCTCCCCTGTCACGCCCACCGGGACTGCTCGATCGTTTTCTTTTTGAATACTCCTTCTACCTGCAGCTCCAGGGCACGGCACGGCCATGGGGTCAACATGGCCCCGGCTTACGCTAATTTATTTATGCATCAATATGAGTCTAAACACATTTTTGACAACAGGACATATGCCGGGGATATAGCCATGTATGTTAGATTTATTGATGACATCTTTTTTGTGTGGACCGGGGGAAGTGATAAGCTTGTATGTTTCATCAATTATTTGAATAATTTGTCAGGAACCATTAAACTTACATGTGACAGTAGTCCAAATACCATCAACTTCTTGGACGTCAGGGTTGAAGCGGTAGATGGTTGGTTCAAAACATCAATATACAAAAAACCGACCGATAATAACACGGTATTACTAGCAGAGAGTTTTCACCCCCAACCCTTTAAGAGGGGACTACCGTTCTCACAGTTATTACGAAGTGTACGCATAACCTCTGATATATCAAAGTTGCCTGAGGCACTTGGTGACATGGGTAAAGACTTTGTACAAAGAGGCTATGACCAGGACGAAATCAATGAGTCCATCAAGAGATGTTTAACTTTGGACCGTGACAGTTTGTTAAATGGTGCAAAACAAGACAAAACTATTGATCGACTGATCTTTCCCACGACATATTCGACGACTTCAGGGAGACTCAGACGTGCTATGTCCAGACATTGGCACATTTTGGCAACCGACTCGACGATGGGGAAATTCTGTCAGAGCGAACCGATGTTTGCCTTTAAAAGGAGCAATAATTTAAAGGACTGTGTCACTACATCAGATATCTGCCCGACAGCCAAACCAACAACATGGTTATCACTTAACAATGGCGCATATCGTTGCAGTGGGTGCGCAAATTGCCAATTCATGATGACAGGTACAAGCTTCACCAATCCCATAACGGGACAAAAATACACACTCAAACATCGATTGAATTGCGACAGCAAGTATGTGATATACATCGTGCAATGCCCTTGTCAGTTGATTTATGTGGGCAAGACAATCCGTATGCTGAAGGAGCGCATTTCTATGCATCGATCTTCAATTAAAAAAGCCTTCACCATACATGACCAAAGCACACCACCAGTCGCAAGACACTTTTTTGAGGCCAGTCATACAATTAGAGATTTTAAATTTATGCCCGTGGACTGCATAAAACCCCTGAAGAGGGGTGGAGATAGACATCTCAAGTTACTTCAAAAGGAGAGTCAAATAATATATAACTTTGAATCAATGACCCCAAAGGGTTTAAATGAGGAGCTCAATATGAATATATTCCTATAGTGTGAGCCATTATGGATATTATCTTTTATCAACGGATGGTGTGTTTATTAACTGTTATAGATATATGTCTTCTTGATTAACATATGAGGTAATCACTGTTCAGGAATTTTTTGGTATTAGTTCACTGATTGTTTGCTGTTTTTGTTCATCCAGATGGCTAGTCTGGGTATCTTGTTAGTCATTGTCATTTGTATTGCATATCTTATAGACAGATAGGAGTGGGGGGACCGCTACTCTGTACAAATGGTTGCTATAACTGCTGCGGTGTCACTAATTGGTTCATAGAATATTATGTGGACACACAGATACCCGTTTTTGTTATAAATTGTTTATTCCCGGTTTCCAAGGCAACCTGTTACATTAACGGCTGCACTACGATCGAGCAGTCCCGGTGGGCGTGACAGGGGAGCCTGACGCCAGCGGGTGACGCTCTCGAGTTGCTGCGCCCGATTCGCCGAAGACGCTGACCGGAAGTGACGAGTGCGTTCCACTGGTCACTTCCGCGTTAAGCCCCGGCCATTGTGGGCGGAAGCCCAGGGTGCATAGCACCATCAGTACGTAGACAGGGAGACCTTGGTGATCACAGGGACGCCGCCCGGAAGTGACGGGTGCGTTCCACCTAGCACTTCCGCCGTCGGGACCTGTAACCAAGGCCGGAAGTTACTGAAAATAAACGGAGCCGGTGTACACGCTATAGTACAAGTGATGAAGACCGCAGGTGTAACCAATTTGGGTAAGTGTGGCGGGAACCCTACCCCTATTTATATCCAATGCATATCTGGTATCTTTGTGCCCATGAGGAAGGTGTACCTACACCGAAACAGCTGTCGGGCCGAATGGGGCTTATTATCATAGGGCTGCCCCTTGATTGCAGAAAATGATAAGTACAAGCATTGAATTGCTTCTTCTGTTACTGCATTGAAATGCTTTGGTTTTTTGGATTGACTGTCCTTTCAATACAAATGGATATTTAACTGGTGGTGTGATGGTCTCTCATTCCTGGATGCTTCTTGTTGATGGGATCAGTGCTATATATATATATATATATATATATATATATATATATATATATATATATATATATATATATGAGTACCAAAGATGAGTTCACTCTAGAAGTGTACATTTCACAACTAAAATCTCTAGGTACATGGGAACATTTTGAACATGTCAAAAATCTTAAAAATCCCCTTCTAGACATTTATATATACTTGTGGAAACTATTATTGTGTTATAGTGCCCTCTTCTGTAGACTCCAGATTTGGGGGACAATTTCAGATACTGTAGCTCTGTACTTGACTGCATTATATTAACATTTGTCTGACTGTAATACCCAACAGCAGAAAAACATCTCATCTTGAATTCGATTCAACAGCTCATCCCAGAGCAGCCATAATATTATAGTTTAGCTACTTCGGCATCTACTGTACGTAAAGCATACCTCCCAACTGTCACGATTTCCGCGGGAAAGTCCCGATATTCGGGGACGTTCCCACGTCCCGCCCGGGGCCGCCATTGTCCCACGGTGGGGGCGACAGTTGGGAGCCCCCCCAGCTTGCCGAGAATAGACGCTGTGCGCATGCGCACAGCGTCTATTCAGCGCCGACGAGCGGCTAAAACAGGGGCGTGGCCGGGGGTCGCGTCACCCCCGTGAGGCCACGCCCCCTTTTCTTGAGGCCACGCCCCCTTTTGGAAGGTATGCGTAAAGACAAGTATACAATAACTTGAACTTAACTTTATTTAAATACATTTCATATTGCAGTGCAATTTGCTCCTTTAAGTAAGTCTGCATGAAGTATATTACTACAATTACAGTAAGCGGGGCATACACGACTGTGACTTCTCACAGCAGTGTATGCCCAGCCAATCACCTTCCCAGGCAGCAGGGTTGCATGTGATCCATCACATGCGGTCCTTTACTTGTGAGGGATTGCATGCGACCATTGTTCCCCGCTTGGCCGTCCACTGGGAGGGAGATCCGAGGTTGGACTGGCATGCCGGTCCGACCTCCAACTCAGGTTCATTGTGCATGGGACCTGAGGGGACATCACACTGACCCAATTTGGCCCATTTTGTCGGCCCGTTCTGTCAGGAACAGGTGAAATTGTCCCAAATTGAGTAAGTGTATAAGGGCCTTTAGAGTCTAGTTATTATCTTCTAGAAGATGCTAGATAAACAATAAATCAAATCTAATTGGTCTCAACTTCTAAGCTAATCTCTAATCTACTTCTGATCTCCACTTCTAAAAGCCAGGTGTAAACGATGGATTTTCATTGGGGAGTTTCCTAACATGTACGCAGTGCCGGTGCCAGGCACCGGAGCGCCCCAGCGCTCACCCGCTCCACGGGTGGGTGGAGGGATAATGCGGCCGCTGTGCTGCTTTGGGGGGAGGGGCGCAGCGTGCGGGCAAGCTGGCTAGCTCAGCGGGCGGGGCGAGCTGGCTCAGCAGGCGGGAGTGAGGAGGTCTCGCTTACTGGGCAGGAGGGCGCAGGGTTCACTGTGCTGTGTATTCAGTCCCGGTGCAGACAGGCGCAGACATCTTCCGCGTACAGCTGGGCAGCGTCTGAGGGTGAGCCAAGTGCTCAGCGCTGCCCAGCATTAACATGTGCCGCCCGGCCGGCGCGCTGATCCTGGGGGGGAAGGGAGGCTGCTCCCAACAGCCTTCTGGGGGACCCTGCTCCCAACTACCACCCCCCAGTGGCCGGCGCCCTAGGCAAATGCCTAGCACTTCCTAGTGGTGGCGCCGGCCCTGCATGTACGTGTGTGTGTGTGTAAGTATGTATATATATAAATATATATATATATAATATATATATATATATATATACACCATACATACAATACATAAATACACAAATAGCTTACACACACACAGTTATATCACATCATATATATATATATATATATATATATATATATATACATACACACACACACACACACACACAGCATATATACACACACATAGCATACATACATACAGCATGTACATGAACACAGAGCATGTATTGTATACACACACAGCATATACACATAACATACATATATAAACACACTCACAGCATATACACATACATAGCAAATTAAATATATACACATCATGTATACACATGCACACTAGTAAAATTATTATAGCCCACATCCCATAACACACCCAAATGGGTAATCTGAGTCACCAAATACAATTTAGACTATCTGCATACAATTTAGACTATATAGTGCAGATCTGCACTATATAGTCTATGCAGCCAAGACTTTCTGGCTGCGAAACGGGAGCGCGCATCGGGATCGCAAGGGTTAAAACCCATACAATCTGCATGAGATCCAGATGAGATTTTGACTATATAGTCAAAATCTCATGCACATTGTACAAGTGTGTACACACTATTAATCTAAATTGTTGGCCACAATATTTAAGTTGTTTAATAAATATAAATACTATTTAGCACAGCGCTGTTCCACTCTGTTTTTTTGCTTGTCTAGGTTGTTAACGGGTTTTGGTAAACCCCCTTCTGGTTGTATACAATGAGTGCTCAGTATCATATTGTTTTTTTCAGTATGTAGAGAGGGAGCTTTGAAGACAGAGATCGGAGGTAGGAGCAGATTGCGGATGGGGTGGAGAGTTTGTGGGCTAAAGTTTCAAAAGTGAAAGTACAGGCCTTTAACTAGTATGATATATTAGAATACTGCCATTTTGAAAAGTAATTTACACTGGATCATACAGTATATACAAAAAAAAAATCAAAAAAATCTTCCTCTGTTGGGGCGGGATGTTCTAAAGGGAAAATGCGGTAAAACGGGGGGTTACCGCATTTTCCTATGTACCAATACCCGTCCGCCCCATCTTCGCCTGGCAGGGTATTGCCAGTGGCGATACCCTATAGAAGCCTATGGGCTTCTATCGCCGCCCGCCGTCCGCGCGCCCCCCCGTCCTCCTTTGATCTCCTCCTCCCCCAGCAGGTGTCACAGCTGGGAGGACATTCGGCTGCAGGGGGGAGGAGGAGACACAGGGGGACACTGGCAGCCGCCGGGATGTGACGGAGACCCCCACAGACCCCATCACAGGTATCGCGGGGGTCTCCGTCACCGCAACCCGATGCTAGCCGCATATGTTAGTACAAATGCGGCAGCATCGCGGTGGCTGTCAGGCGAAGGGCGGCGATGTATATTAATACATCCCGCCCATAGACAGAAAAAAACATACGGTAGGCAAGTACAGCTTACACCATACACATTTTAAGTCTGACCTTAATTAATTATCATTTTGTGCTACTGTAGTGCTTAATTACATGGTAACATCACAAGAAAGGAGCAGAAAATGTCAATCAGACTCACACGGTAATGTGTAGAAGGATGTTAGAGAAATTATAATGTAGTCACTTTTTTTCCAAAATAGTTCTTAAAATATAATTACTTATGAAAAAGAAAATAAGCTGATTATCTTTTCTCTTGATTAACAAATCATTTTACACTATGTCAGGATCAAAGTTCAAACTGGCAATCATTCCTTGACAGGAGAATAAAATGCCAATTCAGGCAATTTTGACCGTGACCATGGAATTAAATGTTCTGTTCTAGGAGCCAGGATTTTATGTCAGGGGTTGCTAACATCAATCTCAGCATCGCTTAGGGCGCCTGTCATTGTACGGTTGGAGAGGATATAAAGATGTAGGTTTTCTATTACAAACATTGGTGATTTAAAGTAATTCAATTTTCAGGTAAAGTCCGATGACTGGAAATGTGCAAAACGATTATAGCGGCAAGGCTGATTGTTAGCGGGAAATAATATCGTAACTCTGTGGTTTTCTTCATGTGCAGGGGAACAGAGGTTTTCTTATGTGGAAAAAGACTCATTTTTTTTTATAAGTGGCTTGATGTGTTGCTCATTCTATGTAAGTAAGTTGGTACGTAAAAGATTATGGGATATGTTTTTCAGTTGTGGCAGTCTTTTGTATTGCAGCAATAAGAAATGAGTTATCCCTATTACCTTACAGCTGGCACTGCAACTACGCATGCTTGCCATAACAATTCTGCAATATCCGAGTGGTAGAGGAGCAGAGAGAGGCTGCTGGGAGCGGACTGGAAGATCTCTTTTCACCAGTGCTCCCCCATAGGGTAAGAACAGCTTCCAAAACTGCCTAAGAAGCGGACAGCAGCTAGGGAGATGCCTTGTGCATATCAATAAGGTTACCCACTTACTCATAAGAATCCTCCATTCATCCCGCTTTACCATTTTTATTTTCATTTATATATTTTATTTGTTATATTTGTAACTGGATTTAACCAGTGATTTATGCCTCTGTAATTTGACCATGTTTTTATAATAAAATCCATGTTTGAAATAAATCATCTTAATTTGTGTCTAATTTGAGCAATTTGTGGGTTATGTATGCTAAAAACACTCCCAAATCCAGGTTCTTCTGGTAAATATTGTGGGGTAGATGTATGAAGCAGTGCTAAGGGAGGAGAAGTGAGCCAGTGAAGAAGTTGCCCATGGCAACCAATCAACTTCTATGTATAATTTTATAGTATGCAAATGAAAATTTAGATGTTACTTCAGTGCTGATTGGTTGCCATTGGCAGCTTCTCCATTAGCTCACATCTCACTTTTCACTGCTTCATACATCTGCCCCTATGTAACTAATCTCTATTAGCAATGTAACATCATTTGAAAGAAATTAGTGGGTGACAGAAAGCATTGTAAATATGTATGGTTAATTATAAGCCCTCTGGTTATTTCAAGTATAAAATCAGTTAATAATCTTTTATATACTATATGCCTAATAGAGGTTTTATGTGCTTATTAATCTTTTCCCCATGAAATCTACAATTAATTTAAAATTAGGGATGCCAATCCCAAAATCCAGAGAATCCCGGGATTGAGCATTTTATAATCCCAGATCCCAGGATTCAAAAAATGTTCCAGGTTTGACATCCCTAATTGGGAACAACTTAGTGATCTCCAATCAAACCAAAAATCACTGCCTACACAGTAAAATTTTAAATGCATTTTTGAACCAATTTATACAATTCTCATATTAACCCACTGTACTTATAATAATTTATTGTCTGATATTTTTGTAAGTTCCCAAATTTGTTTAATATATTGCTCTTGTTGATAATAATCACACATTTCACCACAGTTTTCCTATTATCAATCTATGACAAATTGTACACAATGCACTTAGGTTAGTTTATGCTCCATAGAGCCATCTGGAAATTAATTTGACTTCAACTTCAACATTTTTGCATCATTCATTAGTAGATAAACAATTGTTTTTAGTATAAAAGGATCTCCATTCATTTTATTATACACAGACTGAATAGGACTAACTACCAATAAATCAAAAAAGGCAAGTGCTATCCAAGGTTTACAATTTTTTTTACATTGAATTAAGTTTATAGGAATTTATCAGCCTATTAAAGTGATTTAACATGTTTTAATAGATGATTGTTAATTGGTTGCTAAATGTTTTCTTAATGACCATATTTCTATTTGAAACAAAGCTAATTGTAATGATTCAACATTGCAGAGAAATAGCTGACAAATGAAGCGCCATGCCAATTTGTTTTCAAGTACTTGGTAAAAAGCAATTTTCGCCAGAGGTCCGAAATTTTTCTTCCTCTGTATTTCAGCATTAGCAAGTGATATATGCTGTAGAGCTCAAGGTTGTGACATGCATATTGTACACAAAGTGTCAAGCGTCCTTCGAATATGATGGGACGATGATGTGACTTATATCTCTTTTTCCAGACTGCTATATAAAAAATGCCTCCCTGTACTTATATGGTCAACTTAACGAGAGGGGGGAGATAATATCAATTCCAGAGGTTAAAGTAAATGCATTTACATTGAGTGGTTTTACTTGACAGATAAGCTTTTATATTAAGTTACTTAGCTTTTTAAACTTACCTACATGTATTATATTATGCATTTGAGTTTATATTGTAGACTTTAACTATTAGTCAAATAAATAATTTTTACAAGTACTGAAAAAAGTTGATTTTCTAACCTAACATTTAATTTACATTTTATTTCTACTTTTACATTCTCTGCATCTGGAAGCTCGTGACCAGGGAACAGGTAGAGTGGGTGAGAGTGGCGTAACTAGATATTCGTAGGCCCTATAGTAAAAGTTTGTTAGCGCACCCTATTTAGCAACTGATGTTGATAAATGTATGTAAAACATATTATTTAGTCAGTAAAGATGGGCCCCCTTCAGCTCTGGGCCCGATAGCAGCTGCACCCCTTGCAACTATGGTAGTTACACCCTTGTATGTACTTAATATAATACCACCATTCAGTATAACATCGCTAAGCTGCCCTGATAAGTGATGATAAAACAATGTCTTTTAGGGCTATTTATAAATCACTGTAGCCTGGAAGGGCATAGCCACTGTTACATCTATTAATGTTTTCCTCTTTCCTTCTCACTGAAAGTGGGCATGTATAATGTCATGGTGCATGAGATCATTATACCCAACATTCATGACGAACATACAGTAAGTAGAGAGGAGCTGCGCCTTTCCTAAGGGAAAGTTGCGCCTCTCTCTTCCATACAAAGTAGTGCCATTATGGTGCTCTTCGCGTGAGCTTGCGGCGTTGGTTGGCTGCCAGGGTGTAGGGAAGAGGTGCATGCTGTACAGTCTGATTGTTTAGTATGTTATGTTTATTATATGGTAACAAAAGAACAGAGGAGGAGTGAGGCCAGTGATTAAGAGGAATATTTTTTTCGGGAGCACTATATTTTTGCTGCTGATTGCAGACGGCACTGATAAAGTCCCTTGGCGCGTGCACAGTCTACAGATAAATGCTCAGATGCATGAATATCGGCATTGTGTACAAAGCTGGATCAGGCTCTAGGTCTTTTAGAAGTAGGCTTAATACCTGTGACACATGTAATGTCAACTGACAGCCTGCTTTACTTTACAAACATTTTGGGAGTGTCAGCAGATTGATGTTATTACATTAAGAAGTAGTTGTACAATGCTCTTCTGGGAACATTCCGGATGACCAGGATATCTTTATGGAGCCCCTTGGGTCCTGCTGGGCCCTGAGTAGGCGCCTAGGTTGCCTACTGAAAAATCGACCTCTGGTGACCACATTAGTAATATTTGTACAAGTTTTTTACAGTGGTTGTGGTATGAGGACCCGACAGTTAGGATTACGACGGTCAGTACACCGACATCAGAATCCTGACCACTGGTACTCCAACAGGGGGGTGAGCCCAAAGAAACACTCCTTTACAGTATATAGGTAAAACTACACTGACCCTTATGAAGAATCCAAGATCATGCTAGAAGTATTAAAAATAAGTTGAGAATGTCACTATGGGCAGGATGTATTAAAATACATTGCCGGCCCTAACCGCAGTGATGTTAGCGCATATGTATTAACCTATGCGGCTAGCATCGCAGTGCGGTGACGGAGGCCCCCTGCGATACCTGTGTTGTGGTGTACGGGGGGTCTCTGTCACATCTCCGGCTCAGCGCGGCTGTCCCTGGCGTCTCCTCCTCCCTCCTGTAGCCGTAAGGACATCCTGCTGTGACATATGCTAGGGGGAGGAGGAGTCTGATGGAGAACGGGGAGGGGGGTAGGCTTCTATAGGGTATGCCTGCCTGTGATGACGCAGCGGCCGGTTATTAATACATACGAAAATGCATTTTCCGCTTAGTATATAAATATATATTTTGCTTATATATAAATATTTCTGCCTTAAATATATTTGTTCTGATAATCTCTAATGATATTATACATGCCATAGCAGGCAAAATAAATTATGAGAGATGTACTGTTGTTATGGGTAAACTCAGTTACATAATCATGGGTTTTCTCATATACCACCGCAATTCTGAGGATTGTATCTACCCTATAGGAAAACACAATGAACTGTATACTGCAGGCTAGTGCCCTCAACAAACACGTAAAGACTATTAATCTATGATTTGACATTTTTGGAATGATCTGAAGAGTCACTGCATGAATTATTGATTAGATACAGTCTCTAATAGAGTGTATCAAACATTGCGACTGCTTCATTGTTGTATTTACTTTTTGACATAAGTGTAATATCAGCAATTCCTAGTGAATTGAAAAGCTGCTTTTAAACCGGTATTGGTTCAGTCTAAAACAATTGATGTTGAGTATGCTTTAAGAGAAATAGGATAAACAATTGATTTGGTTTGATTTTTAGATTTTTTTGTTTTGCCTGTTTGCTTTTTGGCAGAATTAAGATTAATAATACATAATGAAAGGGCTGATCTAAACAGATCAGCTTTGTGAAGGAAATGCAAAAGAGCCATTGAGATCAGCTTTGACAGATGCATTGTTTTCTATCATCTCTCATTGTATCAAAGCCCGCATTTTGTGGTACTGCATATATGGTTATTGCAACCCTCTGTGATGTAGCAAGATGAAGGTTTCTAATTCATGGAGACATAAGTAAACAGAGCCTGTGTTCCGGTCTGTATGGTGATTTCATTTAGCAAGAGTCACCAGATTTCCAGATACTGGAAAGTGCATTAACCCTTTGCCTTTCACAAAGACTAAAGGGCTGTATTAACAGAAATAATTTGGATGCTTCTTGACGGCTTTCAGGGAATTTAAAGCGGGCACTAACATTAAGTATAAAACCTAGCGTGCTTATAGTGATGCTTTATGTTGTCACACCCACTGATATAGCCCTAAATCACAGCAAGAACAACACTCAGCAGTGCTCAAATAAATACCATTTAGTATCAGGTTTATAGTTAGGAAATATGAGATATATATTTGTTAACGTGAACATTAAGGGGTATTGGGCTGATGCACAGTTCAATGCAAGTTCATTTGTGGCCTGTGTAAATTTGCGTGTTTTTGCACTTATATGATCTGGAAACAAGTACAACTTTGTGTATTGTAGAGTCATATACATATTAGGCTCATATACACTATCGACTTAATAGGCATAACTGTGCTTTAACAGGATGCTCTGGTGTACGCTAAATTCAGGGAAATGATAAAGCATAACTAGGCAGTGATGCAGAGAGAGGTCAGTGACAGTGTGACAATTGGTGTGACAATCTGTGGGCTATTGGACACGTTTGGTATAGATCTTGTGCACCATGGATAGGAGTGGTGTTTTGCATAAAGCCCATTGTGTGCATGTGTTGGCGCAGTATGGATTGTGTATTAGTTACTATCACTAAGGGCCTGATGTACTAAGCTTGAAACGTGATGAAATGGAGAGTGATAAACCACCAGCCAATCAACTCCTACCTGTCATGTCACAGGCTGTGTTTGAAAAAGTACAGGTAGGAGCTGATTGGTTGTGGTTTATCACTCACCATTTTACCACTTTTCAAGTCATAGTACATCTTGCCCTTAGTCACATTACTGAGGTCACAGGTTCGATTTCCTCCATCATCCTAACCATATGGAGTTTGCATATTCTCACTGCGCTTTCATGAGCTTCCTCCAGGAATTCCAGTTTCCGCCTAATTGCTTCAAGAAAAATAATAACCCTAGTGTGTAAGAGTGTGCATGTGTGGTTAGACTGGATGGACCACGTGGCTCTCATCTGCCATCAAACTCTGTGGGGTAGATGTATGAAGCAGTGATAAGGGAGGAGAAGTGGCCCATGGCAATCAATCAGCACTGAAGTAACATTTATAATTTACATAACATAAAATTATACAAAGCAGATGATTGGTTGCCATGAGCCACTTCTCCTCTGGCTCACTTCTCCTCCCTTATTACCGCTTCATACATCTACTCCCATCTTTCTATGGGTTTTGTGTCATTAGATGCAGTATCCCCTATGCTTCAGCTTAATGGACAGGCTGTATCCGAGGGGAACAGCGATGGGATGCTTTTCCCAAAGGAAGGTGTGTCGTCTCCATTTTATGGGAGTGCTGAGGTCAGTGTCTGCGTTTTCCTGGCCTCTGCAACACAAATTTCCCTGCCATCCTGAGTAATCTAAGGGTTATAACAATGGAAGAGAAAAAAGGTGAATCAGTTTGACTGGGATGCACTCCTGTTCCACAGTAATAAAATATAATTTTTACCTATAAAAGGTGTATATTTTATTTGTTGACGTATTTGATTATTTTTAGAAGTTTTATTTATTAAACTTTATTAAGAGCTAGTAGGTCATCATTCTGTAATGGTGCTGGATAATACAGTTTGTCAATGATATGAGACCTTAAGGTAAGTAGTGAAAATATTAAAACAAGATATAGATTTAAAGAGAAAAAGAAATTTTAAAGATTAAAAATCACTCTGTGAATATTGTAGCTTGAGTATACTTGTCTAGTTACTGCTTAAATTCCACAGTGTGATAGTGGATTAATGCAGTGCCTGTGTAGGGTGTTTGATTAACACGGTGATATTCTCACTGTCTGTTGTCTAATCAAAGCAATGTATTGCCCTCTGCGTATATATTCCTCAAATGGGGTTGATTCTGCCCACGATAGTTCTATCTGAACCACTGCATATGGTGCAGATGTATAATCCGTACGGACAGGTTTGTCCTACACTAGTACTAGTGCTCACAATCTGTCAGGCAGAGTCACTGGTAATTATCAAAGGGTGTGCACTCAATTAGTGCCGTGCACACTGTGCGATCTTCCAATTGGATCTATGCTGATCCTATAAGGTGCTCTACATACAATTCATGTGGCACATATACGTGGGTCGTACACACTGTGCAATCTTCCGATTGGATCTGTAATGATCCTGTGCTTCTGAGCTTAAATGGCTGATGTGCTTTATGGTGCACTACATACAGTTCATGTGGCACGTATACATAGGTAGGAACAGTACTGATGGTATGTTGTGCACAGTTTAATGAATCACGTGTTCACATACATGCATTTCTTTTTTGGGCAAGATCACTGGTAGGCTGCCAGTACGAATGTGTGATCGCTGGATGTCATACACACTATGCAATCCTCAGGTTGGATCTACACTAGCATTGTGTTTTTGTGCTAAAATAGCTACTGCATTTTGTAATGCGCTGTTAACAAGTTAATATATCACATATACATCAATGAAAGCAAATGCCAGTGGTGTACTGCACACAGTGAGTCACTGTTAACTGCCAAGATGGATCTTCAATCACTGATTGCCATACACACTGTGCAATCCTAAGATTGGATCAACACTCGCACTGTGCTTCTATGTTTTGATAACTCATACGCTTTCTGATGCGCTTATTAACGAGTTCTGATATCACATATACAAGAGTGAAAGCCAATACCAGTGACGTATTTGACAGGCTTAAATGGATTATATGTGCACAGCAAAACAGTTCTCTAACGGGCACAGTTACTGGTAGCTGTCGCAATAAATGTGCAAACACTGATTGCCCTACACACTGTGCAATCCTCAGATTGTATCCCCACTAGTGTTGCGCTTCTGTGTTTTAAATAACCAATGCGCTATTAAGGGTTAGTATAACATATATATGTGAATGGAACTTGTGTCAGATCGTATACACTAGATTCTATGCCAGGATCTCCTTTACTATTGACAGTGATCCATTGCCTGTGTAGGGTGTTTGATTAACACGGTGATATTCTCACTGTCTGTTGTCTAATCAAAGCAATGTGTTGCCCTCTGCGTATATATTCCTCAAATGGGGTTGATTCTGCCCACGATAGTTCTATCTGAACCACTGCATATGGTGCAGATGTATAATCCGTGCGGACAGATTTGTCCTACACTTGTACTAGTGCTCACAATCTGTCAGGCAGAGTCACTGGTAATTGTCAAAGGGTGTGCACTCAATTAGTGCCGTGCACACTGTGCGATCTTCCAATTGGATCTATGCTGATCCTATAAGGTGCTCTACATACAATTCATGTGGCACATATACGTGGGTCGTACACACTGTGCAATCTTCCGATTGGATCTGTAATGATCCTGTACTTCTGAGCTTAAATGGCTGATGTGCTTTATGGTGCACTACATACAGTTCATGTGGCACGTATACATAGGTAGGAACAGTATTGATGGTATGTTGTGCACAGTTTAATGAATCACGTGTTCACATACATGCATTACTTTATTGGGCAAGATCACTGGTAGGCTGCCAGTACGAATGTGTGATCGCTGGATGTCATACACACTATGCAATCCTCAAGTTGGATCTACACTAGCATTGTGTTTTTGTGCTAAAATAGCTACTGCATTTTGCAATGCGCTGTTGACAAGTTAATATATCACATATACATCAATGAAAGCAAATGCCAGTGGTGTACTGCACACAGTGAGTCACTGTTAACTGCCAAGATGGGTCTTCAATCACTGATTGCCATACACACTGTGCAATCCTAAGATTGGATCAACACTCGCACTGTGCTTCTATGTTTTGATAACTCATACGCTTTCTGATGCGCTATTAACGAGTTCTGATATCACATATACAAGAGTGAAAGCCAATACCAGTGACGTATTTGACAGGCTTAAATGGATTATATGTGCACAGCAAAACAGTTCTCTAACAGGCACAGTTACTGGTAGATGTCGCAATAAATGTGCAAACACTGATTGCCCTACACACTGTGCAATCCTAAGATTGTATCCCCACTAGTGTTGCGCTTCTGTGTTTTAAATAACCAATGCGCTATTAAGGGTTAGTATAACATATATATGTGAATGGAACTTGTGTCAGATCGTATACACTAGATTCTATGCCAGGATCTCCTTCACTGTTGACAGTGATCACTGAGTGTACACGTGCTGCTAGCGCTGTCAGAACATGACACTATGCGCTGCTGTACACGAGTAATGATTGTGGCTATACGCCAGTGTGGGCAAGGACGCTCACTCTCCTATTAATGCCTGTTGCCAGGGATGTAATCCCCTTGGCCGGCGTGTGCTGCTGCGCCTCAGCGCTACTCGCACAGGAGCTGCTGAGCTAACTAAACAGAGGTATTTTTACATGAGACAAACAGACATTACATAATTTAACAGGCTAAATTGCTACAATTTCACAGAGGAGGGCTGCCAATGCGCATTTCACTAAGTAGCTTTTTCAAGGCTATCACCTAAGTCTAAGGGTTACTCAGATGGCTTAAGTTTTTGAAGATGATTGAATGCTGCATCTTCAATAACAGCGGCAGGTCGCAAATGTATGCAGGAGGCATCTACTTGCACAAGATACCTCTAGTAGCATTAGCATATTACCGCATCTGTGCTTAGTGTGCACATTCTGAAACAGGCCCATAGTTCTAGATGAATGACTTTTATGCTCAACTCTGTCTCAGCCTAAATGTCTTCTACTCTTTCAGCATACAATACATATTTTCCATGGCTAGGACTACTGTTGCAGTGCTTTTTGTTCATAGTCCTATCTCCCAGCAGGCCTCTCATTCTTCAGATAACAATCATATGCACAGAAGAATAGGGTGGAGTTGTGTTCCAGAGTAGGAATGACTGCTACAGCTGGCCATACACCTTAAGATCATCTGTCCAATCTGGCTAGACAGAACAAAAATCTGGTAATGTATGGCAGCAAACAACAATTGACTATAGGTTTCTAAATACTGGAAAATGGACAAAAATGATCCTTCAGACAAATTGGTTAAATCAAACAGATTTAAAAAATGTATCTGAATTACCATTTTTGTGTTTTCCAACACTTCGGAGCAAATGGTCATTTCTCATTTGCTTTCATATATTACCAGAATTTCATTCCGACCAAAGTTTTCAGCTTTGTTGCTCCAACTCTATGTAACTCTCTTCCTTGCACAGTTCAAGAAGCCTCTACTCAAAAAGAATACCTTTTTACTCAAGCATTTCACGAAAATGTATGGTTAAGCTTGTTTTGCTTTTTGTGCTGTAAAGGCAAATGCAAAGTGCTATATAAATAACATTATTGTTGTTATTATTATTATTATTATTATTATTATTATTATTATTACTGCACCTACAATGGTGGAAAGGTTTTCAGTATATTCTGCAATAATTTTTGAGGATTCCTTGCTGTGGATTGGGTATTTTGGGTGTGTGCAGAACAAATAACTCTCCAAAAAAGTCAATTCTCTAATTCATCAAAGTCACCTGGAATCAGGGCTATTTTTCAGTAGGCTCCAGCAGGAACTGAGGCCCTTATTCTAGTTCACTCTTTCTGACAAAATATTTCTTAGATGGACAAAACCATGTGCACTGCAGATGAGGCAGGTGTTACTTGTGCAGAGATAATTAGATTTGGGTGGGGTTTTACACCTGCCTCACCTGCAGTGCACATGGTTTTGTCCATCTAAGAAATATTTTGTCAGAAAGAGTGCACTAGAATAAGGGCCTCAGTTCCTGCTGGAGCCTACTGAAAAATAGCCCTGCCTGGAATCCAACCTTATCCGTAACTGGGGCACATCTTTCACCTTTCAGTTTAACTATAGTTAATTTTAGTAATCATTCTATCACAGAGGAATACATGTTGTCAGTTAGACTCTCTTTACGAACGTGCAAACCCACAGATGTAGGCTCTTCCACTTTTATGGACTGATCAGTAAACTGCATCATGAAATAGATTTGGTGGACAATAAAGTAGTGTAGGATGCAGTTTTTACAGTTTGTACATTTCCCTAAATGTGTGCTGTACCAACCTATTATATACATAGCATACAAACAGATAAGTAACAACATGTTTCCAGCTGCATTTTTATGGAGAAATGGGGAAGTCTTGTTCACTTAATGGCCAGTCTCTTTCTGAGTGAGGCCATGTGTCATGCAGCTTGGTCATTACAGGCCCAGGATGGAACTAACTTTATACTGAATGAAGAATGACCAAGGGTACAGCATACAGTACTTTCCTCTGCACATATATCATTCTGCATTCACCATGAACGCTCATGTGTAATGTGGGTTCATTTACAGTATAGGGATCAATACTTCCTATTGCAAGTGTCATCTATTATTCTATTCACTGTGAACCATTCAGTAAATGGGAAACAATAGGGGTTGTAAAATGAAAAGTACAAACTAATGTGCCATTCATTTCCCATTGATTCCCAGGTTATTGTGTGTGTGTTATTCGGGTGAAATTCTTTCCCAATTCTGAATTCTCCCACTTTTATCCAGGCTCGTTCTCAAGTAATTTTCTAAATTGTGCTAGATCCAGGTGAGGTTAAATTCCAATTAATTATCTTAGTGTTCCAGGACACTTACTGTATGTTTGGCAAATGCTTTATTGATTTAAAACAGAAGTTTTCTAAGCACAGTCCAAGGTCAAATATATGGATTATTCACAACTTGCAAAGAAAACATAAAACAATCAATACATCATACTGTGTAAGTAACTTCAAGAGGTATTATTGTAGGAATGCCATATGGACACTATACCATTGTAGGGATGCCATAAGGACACTGTACCATTATAGGGATTTCACTGGGGCACTTTACCATTGTAGGGGTACCATGGACACTGTATCATTATAGGGATTTCACAGGGGCACTTTACCATTGTAGGGGTACCATGGACACTGTACCATTATAGGGATACCATATGGACACTATACCCATTGTAGGGAGATACCATAGGGACACTGTACCATTGTAAGGATATCATAAGGACACTGTACCATTATAGGGATTTCACTGGGGCACTTTACCATTGTAGGGGTACCATAGGGACACTGTACCATTATAGGGATACCTTAGGGACACTGTACCATTATAGGGATTTCACAGGGGCACTTTACCATTGTAGGGGTACCATGGACACTGTACCATTATAGGGATACCATATGGACACTATACCCATTGTAGGGAGATACCATAGGGACACTGTACCATTGTAAGGATATCATAAGGACACTGTACCATTATAGGGATTTCACTGGGGCACTTTACCATTGTAGGGGTACCATAGGGACACTGTACCATTATAGGGATACCTTAGGGACACTGTACCATTATAGGGATTTCACAGGGGCACTTTACCATTGTAGGGGTACCATGGACACTGTACCATTATAGGGATACCATATGGACACTATACCCATTGTAGGGAGATACCATAGGGACACTGTACCATTGTAAGGATAGCATAGGGACACTGTACCATGTAGAGATACAAGAGGGACACTGTACCATGTAGGGATACCATATGGACACTGTGCCATTATAGGGATACCATAAGAACACTGGTACCATTATAGGGATATCATAAGGTCACTGTACCATTATAGGGATACCATATTGACACTGTACTATTCTAGGGATACCAAAGGGACACTGAACAATTGTAGGGATACCAGAGGGACACTGTACAATTATAGGAATACCATAGGGACACTGTACCATGTAGGGATACCATAGGGACAATGTACCATGTAGGGATACCAAAGGGACACTGTAACATGTACAGATACAAAAGAGACACTTTTGCATTGGATACCATATGGACACTTTACCATTGTAGGGATATCATAGGGATACTGTGCCATTATAGGGATACCATTGGGACACACACTGTACCATTATAGGGATACCATAGGGACACTGTGCCATTATAGGGATACCATTGGGACACACACTGTACCATTATAGGGATACCATAGGGACACTGTGCCATTATAGGGATACCATTGGGACACACACTGTACCATTATAGGGATACCATAGGGACACTGTACCATGTAGGGATACCATGTGACACTGAACCATTGTAGGGATACCATAGGGACACTGTACCATTGTAGGGATACCATAGGGACACTGTACCATGTAGGGATACCATATGGACACTGTACCATTGTAGGGATACCATAGGGACACTGTACCATGTAGGGATACCATATGGACACTGTACCATTGTAGTGATACCATAGGGACACTGTACCATTATAGGGATTTCACAGGAGCACGTTACCATTGTAGGGGTACCATGGACACTGTACCATTATAGGGATACCATAGGGACACTATACCCATTGTAGGGAGATACCATAGGGACACTGTACCATTATAGGGATACCATATGGACACTATACCCATTGTAGGGAGATACCATAGGGACATTGTACCATGTAGGGATACCAGAGGGACACTGTACCATGTAGGGATACCAAAGGGACACTGTACCATGTAGAGATACAAAAGTGACACTTTTGCATTGGATACCATATGGACACTTTACCAATATAGGGATACCATAGGGACACTGTACCATTATAGAGATACCATAGGGACACTGTACCATTATAGGGATACCATAGGGACACTGTACCATTATAGGGATACCATAGGGATACTGTGCCATTATAGGGATACCATAGGGACACACACTGTACCATTATAGGGATACCATAGGGACACTCTACCATGTAGGGATACCATGTGACACTGTACCATTGTAGGGATACCATAGGGACACTGTACCATGTCGGGATACCATATGGACACTGTACCATTGTAGGGATACCATAGGGACACTGTACCATGTAGGGATACCATAGGGACACTGTACCATGTAGGGATATCATATGGACACTGTACCATTGTAGGGATACCATAGGGACACTGTACCATGTAGGGATACCATATGGACACTGTACCATTGTAGTGATACCATAGGGACACTGTACCATGGTAGGGATAACATAGGCACACTGTAGCAGGTAGGGATAACATAAGGAAACTGTACCATGTCGGGATACCATAGGGACACTATACTATTGTAAGGATGCCATATGGACACTGTACCAGGTAGGGATACCATAGGGACACTGTACCATGTAGAGATAATACAAAAGTGGCACTTTTGCATTTAGGGATACCATAGGGATACTGGGGCAGATGTATTAAGCCTTAACAAGAGATAAATGCGAGGGTGATAAAGAGTAATAAACATCCAGCCAATCACCTGCTAACTGCCATGTTACAGGCTGTGTTTGGAAAAAGTCAGTTAGGAGCTGATTGGCTGGACGTTTATCTCTCTTTATCACCCTTGCATTTATCTCTAGGGATACCATAGGGACACTGTACCATGTAGGGATACCATATGGACACTGTACCATTGTAGGGATACCATAGGGACACTGTACCATGTAGGGATACCATATGGACACTGTACCATTGTAGGGATACCATAGGGAAACTGTACCATGTAGGGATACCATATGGACACTGTACCATTGTAGTGATACCATAGGGACACTGTACCATTATAGGGATTTCACAGGGGCACGTTACCATTGTAGGGGTACCATGGACACTGTACCATTATAGGGATACCATAGGGACACTATACCCATTGTAGGGAGATACCATAGGGACACTGTACCATTATAGGGATACCATATGGACACTATACCCATTGTAGGGAGATACCATAGGGACATTGTACCATGTAGGGATACCATAGGGACACTGTACCATGTAGGGATACCAAAGGGACACTGTACCATGTAGAGATACAAAAGTGACACTTTTGCATTGGATACCATATGGACACTTTACCAATATAGGGATACCATAGGGACACTGTACCATTATAGAGATACCATAGGGACACTGTACCATTATAGGGATACCATAGGGACACTGTACCATTATAGGGATACCATAAGGATACTGTGCCATTATAGGGATACCATAGGGACACACATTGTACCATTATAGGGATACCATAGGGACACTCTACCATGTAGGGATACCATGTGACACTGTACCATTGTAGGGATACCATAGGGACACTGTACCATGTCGGGATACCATATGGACACTGTACCATTGTAGGGATACCATAGGGACACTGTACCATGTAGGGATACCATAGGGACACTGTACCAAGTAGGGATATCATATGGACACTGTACCATTGTAGGGATACCATAGGGACACTGTACCATGTAGGGATACCATATGGACACTGTACCATTGTAGTGATACCATAGGGACACTGTACCATGTAGGGATACCATATGGACACGGTACCATTGTAGGGATACAATAGGGACACTGCACCAGGTAGGGATAACATAGGCACACTGTAGCAGGTAGGGATAACATAAGGAAACTGTACCATGTCGGGATACCATAGGGACACTATACTATTGTAAGGATGCCATATGGACACTGTACCAGGTAGGGATACCATAGGGACACTGTACCATGTAGAGATAATACAAAAGTGGCACTTTTGCATTTAGGGATACCATAGGGATACTGGGGCAGATGTATTAAGCCTTAACAAGAGATAAATGCGAGGGTGATAAAGAGTAATAAACATCCAGCCAATCACCTGCTAACTGCCATGTTACAGGCTGTGTTTGGAAAAAGTCAGTTAGGAGCTGATTGGCTGGACGTTTATCTCTCTTTATCACCCTTGCATTTATCTCTTGTTAGGCTTAATACATCTGCCCCAATCGCTTTATCACCACCACTTATCAATGGGTGGGCTGTGGGTGTGTCAAGGGGCAGGTCACTGTCCGGGAATTGCTCAACACAAAGGTGGTAACCCTAAGTTAAGGTGGTAATTGGGGAGCAACAGACATACATGTGGGATTGATCCTCTCACTAGTTTCTGTATTTTCCTGTATTGCTGTGGTAGTATTGTTCTCCCAGGCTGCACCACATTAAAGACAATGCTAAGGCTAAATAAATGTGATAACAATATTGTGTGAAAACAGTAGGATGTGTTGTGCGATCAGTGGGCAATTAGAGCAGCAATAGATATAAAAGAACATAGGGGAAGGTATTGTAGCGAATCATTATGTAGGTAAGATAATTTGCTGAAAACATACTGAACAAATCTGCAATGCAGTATTGTACTTATCATTGAAAAAGTGTCATTGCGATCAACATGCAACACATATTGAGACAATGGGATGGGAGCGCTTAGCGAGCATCATCAGTATTCTGGGAGAAGTAATGGGCCACATAGGAGCAGCTAATTAATCTGTTTTTCTCTTATTATAAGAAGTCTCTGAAACAGGTATGAACATAAACTACTGTCTGATCTGCAGCTGGCATAGGGATAATACATATGAAAAGATGCCACAGATCTGTAGGCCAGATAAGTAGTGTATGTGATCAGTAGAAAAAAACACATTAACATATAGAATTATATTGGTCAACTAATATTTGCAGGCTATCTCTCAAAAAATGCAAATATTAAGTATTTAATATTATTATTATTATTATTATTATTATTATTAAATGATTATTGGCATTTTTTTTACGGGAATTTGCACATGCTGAGCCTTCCAGTGCAGTTGACATGTGTGGCCCAGATCTCGTATGTGTAGAAGGCAGGGCCGGATTAACAATGGGGTTGATGGAGCTACAGCTCCAGGCCCACTCTCCAAATAGGCCCATTTTTAGCTGAGGGCCAGGGCTTTCCAACGAGCCCAGCCCCGTGTCGCTAGCCCACCGGGAACCGGAGATACTGCCAGGCAAACCTGGAATGTTGTCCCCATAGAATAACATGGGACCCGCTAATTCCGACCTTCACCCGCTAATTCCGACCTTCCGACCTGGTTCCAACGGCTGCCAGTTCCCCCTCCGGCATCACAGAAGCTCGAGGTTGATCTCAGTCGAACCTTCAATCTGTTACCTGGTCCATATGGGTTCATTGGTTCTAGAGATATTGCGGGTAAACCAATTTTTTGTCTCATTTCTGATATGTTTTACATGGCTGTTCATGTTGTTTGAGGACAGATTTCTCTGGAACCAAATGGCCCAGCTTCACGGGACCAAAATAATTTGAAGCCAACATTTAAATGGGTCAGTTAGTTCCGAAGATATAGCTGTTTGTTTAAAGGGGGCGGCGGTGGTTTTCTCTCCCCCTCACACCAGAAAATGCATCCTGAGACCATATTCCCGGTTAAGTCCCTGCATTTTCTGGTGTGAATGGGGTATTATTTCAAATAGCCAGGACATGCAGTGCTCTGAATACAGCCGGGCAGCCCCCAGCTCTCTGCCCGGCTGTCAATGGCTGTCATTTCTGCCCGGCGGTGGCTGCACCCCAGTTACCACGAGCATGTATTCCCCCTTGGCAATGAGCATGTAATCCCACATGGCAACGAGCATGGAACCCCTGGCAATGAGCATCCAACCCCTGGCAATGAACATGGAACCCCTGGCAATGAACATGTATTTAATGAAAATGTAAGCAACACCTTTGTAGCATAATTTTTAATAGGCATTATGGTGTTTGGCATAATACGTAATGGACATTATGGTGTGGTGGCTTAACATGTAATGGGCATTATGGTGTAAATTTTTAATGCGCGCCTTTGGCGAGCAGTGCCCCTATTTATGCAGCATATTGTGCATTATTGCTCAATCTATTTGGTATAGTGCAGGCATGTCCAAACTATGTCCCTCCAGCTGTTGTGAAACTTCAAGTCCCATCATGCATTGCCACAGTTTTGCTATTAGGGAATGCTAAAACTATGTCAAAGCATGCTGGGACGTGTAGTTTCACAACAGCTGGAGGGCCACTGTTTGGACATGCATGGTATAGTGTGTATTTTGGTTCAATCCATGTGGCAAAATGTGAATTTTGCCTTAATCTGTGTGGCATAATGTGAATTTTGACTCAATCCATGTGCCATAGTGTGAATTATGGCTCAGTCAGTGTAAATTTTGGCTCATTCCATGTGGCATAATGTGTAAGAGGCAAGTACAGTATAAGGGGGTTACTATTGTGTTGCATGATTTGTATAAGGGGTATATGGTGACCACATAAAAGGTGCTGAAATGTTGTCTACCAAGTTTCGGCTTTCAGTATATTTTTTATAACTGGAGTGCCGCCTCACCCCGCAAGGACATTTGGAGTGCACCCACCAATAAATCTCCCTGCATTTTTCTTATGCCAGCACCCTGTCTTTTCCAGGCATATATAATTAGTTAAAAGTATTTCAACAAATACAGACACACCCATGAGCAGACCACCCAAACAGAACACTGGTAAGCCACCCACATTATTAGGTGCTGGCCACAACCCCTATTATTGCGCATAATAGGCCCTTGATCACTTTCAGCTCCAGGCCCATTTAGACCTTAATCTGGCTCTGGTAGAAGGTATCCCAACTAGCTGGTGGGTGATGCAGCAAGAGTGTTTATACTGCTGCTGCTGGATAGTCTCACCAGCAGGGTCAGAGATACCTTTAGGCAACTGTTAAGGGCACTGCGACCACTAACACTAAAATTTGGATGTCTCTGAAAGGAAATGAAAATGGTTATAGAGCGCAGAATAATAAACTGGATTATTACTACAGGTTGAGTATAACATATTCGAATATCCGAATATCCGTTATCCGAATTATTCCGAAAACCATACACTCCAGAAAGTGACCAAAACATTTTTTTTGCTGAAAACTCACTGGGGACATTTGTAACAGCACTACTGATGGAATGATATGTAACTGGCACTACTGGGGACATCTGTAACAGCACTACTGATGGAATGATATGTAACTGGTACTACTGGGGACATCTGTAACAGCACTACTGAGGGAATGATATGTAACTGGCACTACTGGGGACATCTGTAACAGCACTACTGAGGGAATGATATGTAACTGGCACTACTGGGGACATCTGTAACAGCACTACTGATGGAATGATATGTAACTGGTACTACTGGGGACATCTGTAACAGCACTACTGAGGGAATGATATGTAACTGGCACTACTGGGGACATCTGTAACAGCACTACTGAGGGAATGATATGTAACTGGTACTACTGGGGACATCTGTAACAGCACTACTGAGGGAATGATATGTAACTGGTACTACTGGGGACATCTGTAACAGCACTACTGAGGGAATGATATGTAACTGGTACTACTGGGGACATCTGTAACAGCACTACTGAGGGAATGATATGTAACTGGCACTACTGGGGACATCTGTAACAGCACTACTGAGGGAATGATATGTAACTGGCACTACTGGGGACATCTGTAACAGCACTACTGATGGAATGATATGTAACTGGTACTACTGGGGACATCTGTAACAGCACTACTGATGGAATGATATGTAACTGGTACTACTGGGGACATCTGTAACAGCACTACTGAGGGAATGATATGTAACTGGCACTACTGGGGACATCTGTAACAGCACTACTGATGGAATGATATGTAACTGGTACTACTGGGGACATCTGTAACAGCACTACTGAGGGAATGATATGTAACTGGCACTACTGGGGACATCTGTTACAGCACTACTGATAGAATGATATGTAACTGGCACTACTGGGGACATCTGTAACAGCACTACTGAGGGAATGATATGTAACTGGCACTACTGGGGACATCTGTAACAGCACTACTGATGGAATGATATGTAACTGGTACTACTGGGGACATCTGTAACAGCACTACTGAGGGAATGATATGTAACTGGCACTACTGGGGACATCTGTAACAGCACTACTGATGGAATGATATGTAACTGGTACTACTGGGGACATCTGTAACAGCACTACTGAGGGAATGATATGTAACTGGCACTACTGGGGACATCTGTAACAGCACTACTGATGGAATGATATGTAACTGGTACTACTGGGGACATCTGTAACAGCACTACTGAGGGAATGATATGTAACTGGCACTACTGGGGACATCTGTAACAGCACTACTGAGGGAATTATATGTAACTGGTACTACTGGGGACATCTGTAACAGCACTACTGAGGGAATGATATGTAACTGGCACTACTGGGGACATCTGTAACAGCACTACTGATGGAATGATATGTAACTGGTACTACTGGGGACATCTGTAACAGCACTACTGATGGAATGATATGTAACTGGTACTACTGGGGACATCTGTAACAGCACTACTGAGGGAATGATATGTAACTGGCACTACTGGGGACATCTGTAACAGCACTACTGATGGAATGATATGTAACTGGTACTACTGGGGACATCTGTAACAGCACTACTGAGGGAATGATATGTAACTGGCACTACTGGGGACATCTGTAACAGCACTACTGATGGAATGATATGTAACTGGCACTACTGGGGACATCTGTAACAGCACTACTGATGGAATGATATGTAACTGGTACTACTGGGGACATCTGTAACAGCACTACTGAGGGAATGATATGTAACTGGCACTACTGGGGACATCTGTAACAGCACTACTGATGGAATGATATGTAACTGGCACTACTGGGGACATCTGTAACAGCACTACTGATGGAATGATATGTAACTGGCACTACTGGGGACATCTGTAACAGCACTACTGATGGAATGATATGTAACTGGTACTACTGGGGACATCTGTAACAGCACTACTGAGGGAATGATATGTAACTGGCACTACTGGGGACATCTGTAACAGCACTACTGAGGGAATGATATGTAACTGGCACTACTGGGGACATCTGTAACAGCACTACTGAGGGAATGATATGTAACTGGCACTACTGGGGACATCTGTAACAGCACTACTGATGGAATGATATGTAACTGGCACTACTGGGGACATCTGTAACAGCACTACTGATGGAATGATATGTAACTGGTACTACTGGGGACATCTGTAACAGCACTACTGAGGGAATAATATGTAACTGGCACTACTGGGGACATCTGTAACAGCACTACTGATGGAATGATATGTAACTGGTACTACTGGGGACATCTGTAACAGCACTACTGAGGGAATGATATGTAACTGGTACTACTGGGGACATCTGTAACAGCACTACTGAGGGAATGATATGTAACTGGCACTATACATGTACAAGAAAATGATTGCTTGGCATTCAAATTCAGTATCTGAGATAGTACACAAATTTTGTTTCATGTTTTGAAACCTTGTTTTTTTAACAAATAAAATATATTTGTGTGTATTTCATGCGGTTGATGTGTCTATACAGCATAAATGCAAGATACTTCAAAATACATCATTGAAATTTTAAAATATTCCAAAATTCAGAATAATCCGTTATCCAAAATTCTCCTGGTCCCGAGCATTTTGGATACTGGATACTCAACCTGTACTACTACTACTTCTATTTACTACTGCAGCTACTAATATTAATAATATTAACACAGCAGCTATTTACTGCTGCTCTGCTAAGCAGTCCAGCCACTGACTGGGGACACTGCTATCTGCGGATGAGACAGTTCCAAGATAATTGGCCTGTCCCGTGAAAATCAGGACAGTTGGGAATTATACAGTACATTTTACAATTTTCTATTTTTGAATATACATTTTTCATTATCTTTTCCACTCTTTTGCAAAAAAAAAGGAACTGAAAGCTTAAATACAGGTTTAAATTCCATAGCCCATGTATGGCCCAGCAAATCAGGTAATGTATACTCTACGCATATGCATTATTGTTAATAAAGGTAATAATATAATTATTATATATAATTTAATAAAAAGTGTGTGTGAAGGGCAAGGAAGAGGGTATTGGACAATCCCTGCACCAGGCCTCGATACGAGCCCTCATCACTGAAATATCTCTTTTCATGCTTAATCAGTTTTTCTCTCTTTTCTCTTTTTCTTATCTTTAGCAAATTGTCTCCTCATTATTTTCCTTCCCTCCAGTGTGCCATCTGTTTTATCTCATTCATCTTCTGCCTCAGACCTCAACAGACGTCTCTCATCCCCTTTGCCTGTCCTCCAATCCCTATTTGTGTTTTTATTTTTTTGTTTGCCAGGCACCTGTATTCTAGCTGGCAGCACTTTCCCTACAGATTGAGATGTGTGCTAACCTTTAGTGCTAAACGATTTAGGGTAGGCGATTTCCCTTGAACTTCCCAGTGTCTAAATCACCCTATATACACGTTGACATGTGTGCTAAGCAGTGGCAGCTCGTACCTGGCAGAGCTGGATTAAGGCCTCTCCAGGGGCGGATACAGAAACAATGATGGGGGGGAGGGGCACAATGGCAGGGGAAGAGACATTTTGCACACACTGCAAAAGTAAGAGTGGCCTCGCATTAGTTGGAAAGGGAGAAGCATTAGGGGACACCAGGGAATATGTGACAGGGGAAGGAAGTGGGTGACATAGAGGGTGACAAGTAGAGGCAGCAGGTGACGCCAGGTAGAGGGTGAGATGGACAGGCAGAGGGCAACAGGTAGATGCAGTGGAGGATGGAGTAGCACATGGTGGCAGAGGGAGGAAAGAAGGGGAATACTGAGTTGGGGGGGTCGTGAGATGGTGGGGGAACTATGCTGGAATTAGGGGCACTAAGTGAATAGGGGCCTATAGGCAGTGTGAGAATGGGGCATTACTGTGACGGGAGGGTTGGTGGGCAGTGAATTGATGTAGTAGGCTGGTTGGTTAGGGTAGACAGGAAGACAAGGACTGGGATGGGGGAGTCAGTAATGGTAGAGACTATGAGCTGGAGAAGGTGCAGGGCACAGGAAAACTGACCTGCTCCTGTTTGCTGCCTGGCCCAGCACATTCGTTCTCACAGCAGCATATCCCCTGCTGCATTTTCTCTGCACTGCCAGTGTTGTGCAGGGATCTGCTTCTCCTCAGAGGGTCAGGCTCTCTCACAGGCCGCTACTTTTTTAGATTGTGCAGGACCTGGCTCCCAGCAGCTCCTTCGGTAACAGTGATCTGATCGGTGGTGGCGGGCGGAAGGCCCTATCAGAAAGGCCCATAGAAGGGAAATCACGGTTCCGGTGCCTGTATTATACAGATGACAGGCACCGGGACCAACGCTTGTGCAGTACCAGCATAGGTATTATGCATGTGCAGACGCCTGATTTTATTGGCTGCCTCACAGCAGCTCATAGAGAGGCATACCGGAGGGAGGGAACATCTCCAAATGGGATTGCCTTGATGACTGGCGGGTAGGACTTCCGATAGGAAGTCACTGCCAGTCACAGTGAAGCCAATGCAGCCTCACAGACTGCATCTGGCTTCACTACAGTGGCAGATTTTACCTAGGGGGGCTGCAGCCCTGCAGGCCATAGGTACAAATCACCACTGGTGCTAAGCAATCTGTATGCACTTGCTAGGCGATCTATCTAGATTTTGCCTGCATGTACCAAAGATCTGAGCTAGCAATGTTGACCAGCAGGACCGCACGTTATGATAGAACAGTATCGGGAGCCCATTTATATATAATCACAAATGCACAAAAGCACTGGGGGATGTAATAAAGTGTTGGCTGACATGGCAGAGGGGACGAAGCTGTCAGTCTCTCTCTCTGGCTCTGCTGTCCATGCCCACGCTGAATGCTGGGAAGAGGGGAGGCATGGGAGGCTGGTGCTCAGATATCTGAATTTGGAGCCTTGCTCAGCCCCTTGCTGAGGGATGTGCTTAAGCACACATCGCTCAGTACACATTGCAGCACACATGCAATGCACCCACGATGGGCGGAGAAGTCTGCGCTGAGCAGGGTTTTGCCTATGCTTATAGGCAAAAACCTGGGATGTAAGCGGGGCAGGCTGGCAACAGTATTTTTGGGGCTCCATACACAGATATCTCTGAGGGTGCCTCACCCCTTCAAATGCTATCAACCCCCCCTTTTTTGGAACATAAACTGGGCGCACTGTGACCTGCATTCTTTCCCACTGACGTGCTCTCTCACCCCGCGGCTTGTGCTCTATCACACTGGCACACTCCCTTACCCTGCGGCCTGCGCTCTATACTGTAACAACAATGCACTCCCTTTCCCTGCGCTCTATCACACCAAAGTAATCCCTTACCTTGCGACCTGAGTTTTATCACACTACCGTTCTCCTCCACTCCACGGCTTGCGCTCTCTATCACACTGACGCACTCAATCACCCTGCAGCCTGCACAATATCCCATGGACCCCTCGAATTCGGACCTGTGCGAGATTCTATATTTGCGAATTATAATTATATTGGTATTTGGGGGTACATTTTATTTACTGTTGTAGATTAATATATTGTAGGACAACAGAGCATAGCTGCCTACCCTCCTGCATTCTGCAGGAGACTCCCTGAAATAACAACAATCTCCCTCTCTCCCTCATTAGTCTAGCAATCTCCCTCATTTCACCTAGCCCACATTACACTGTACATTTTGGGGAAAAATGGAATGAGAGATAGATACATTTACATTGAATCATCAGCACCATTTCCCAGCACTTTATTTTCAGTCATTTAAAAAGATTCCTCTCAGATGTAGCAGTACACACCCATGCTTCTAGGTGCCACGGTCACAATCGTTCTTCACAATCTCTCCATATATGGAGCTAGACACGCCCTTTGCGAGGAGCATGACATACCCCTCAATGGGGCACTTTGCAAAATTCTATTATCAATTATAATCTCCCTGAAACTAGTTTTTAAAAGTAGGCAAGTATGATACAGAGTCATATTTCTGCTTCATTTTAAGTTGAATAAGGAAGTAAATGGAATATTGACAAATATGCCAATTCACTTGAAACTAATTCCACATAATAATCTAATCAAGTTCCCTCTGGCAACCGAGGGGTTCTTGCAAATTCCGTTTTTTTTCCTGTATTTCTGGATTGCTAGGTTTTTACTCAGCAGTCAGACATCCCACAGCACAACACAGAACCTACCCATGACACATGTGACGACAGTGATGCTGATTATATTAAATTGCTGATGGAGATCTAGGCTGGCAGTGCCACAGGGAGTGGGATATATCCTTTCTGAGGCTATATATATACATCTATCATCATAACAAACACTAATTACATAGCAGGAATATGGATGAGTAGCAAAATGTTTTCAGCAGCATTTTTATTGAGGAAAGAGTTTTGTCTGCTCTGGTATATTTTGATAACTTAAATGCAATGCTAACACACACACACACACACACACACACTGCTGGTTGTATCTGCCTATAGACAGCACCATTAATTTTAAAGCAGCTGTTGGCCTGAAGATAATTTTTTCCTGTGAATGGGGGCCACAGTACATTGCTTTGCCCAGGGCTTGTAATGCTGTTAAGTCAGCCCTGGTTAAGGGGGAACTAAAATGCTGAATGAGTGACATAATTTTACTCATACCTTAGAGTACTAGCCTCTGACATGATGGAGAATAATCTTACAGGTGAAGGTACGCGCTGCTGCTCCTCCTTGTCAGTGTTACAGGGAGTATGGCCAGGACCAGATTAAGGACCTCAGTAGCGCACGCAGGGGGGGTTTCTGAGTACCCAGAAACCCCCAGGAGTCTAAGGGCCCTAGGCTGAAAGCTGAGGGTCCCCTCTTTCCATGGGTACAAGAATTTTAAAAATCGGCCCATGGGAACCGGAGATATCTGACTTAAAAGCAGTGGTCCCCATCCAAGCCTGTTAATTGCCCTTCCCAGTCAGATATTTCAGGTTATGTCTGAACTAGAGATTTTGAGGGAATATTCCAAAAGCCGGGACTCTCCCCCTTTGATGGACAGTAGTCGGTTGTCTCTACTTTTCCCAGAACCAGAGATATTAGCCTTCCAGGAGCTGGTTACTGCTCCAGCTCCACACACCTGGTATGTAGTTTTATATTCTCGTTGGCAGATTGCTCTGCCTCCTGAACTCTAATCCCCTAGTTTTCAGTACCATTTGGTAGGTGGGATTCTCTAGTTTTTAATTCCATTAAAATCTAAGAAATCTATTTCTGGGAACTGGAGATATCTGCAGTCAAGCAAGCTGTCCTCCCACCAGAAAATTATGAATAATAAGCCCACTCCACTATACACCCCTCCTCTGCATATTAAACATACTCTACCACTCTGGAAGTTATGTATCAGGGCCCCTTCATTCAGCCCAATGCCCCCTTCTCCCACCTCATCTCCCACCATCTGTGCAGTAAAGGGGTAATTAGTGGAAATTACTGATCCAGGCCCTACATTCTGAGCGGTTGATATAATACCCCCTACCACCCGGGTTACATCAAAGCTTCCCCCACCCCTACTGCTGGAGGATCGGTAGGTGCCCCAATACATTGCTATGCCCAGGGGTCTACACTGCTGTTGACGCCCCTGTATGTATATGTATATATATATATATATATATATATAAGCAATGCAGACGATGTAGACGGCACTCTATCTGAGGGGATTTGTATAACCAATAATAAAGCTCACACCGCACAAGAGCTAAGGTGCTAACAGTTTCGGAACGATTTATTCCTTCATCAGAGTACAACATACAGACAAAAAGCACTCACCTAAGTAAGCTTCCCTCCACCTACCCCACCACCGTGGACTCCGGTGTCCCAGCGAGAGTGACCAGGGGTGACGTCATCGGCGCCGCGCCCCGCATCAGCTCCAGCGGGTAACCATGGAGACCTAGTAAACAAAACGTGAAAATTAAGAGAGTGAGACATGGAACGGAGCGGTCACAGCTTAGGCAACTTGTAACAAAACTTGACTAATGTACCAGTGGATACTCATATATCATAAGCATAAATTACCACAAAAAAACTCAGCAATCAAGAATCAGGAAGTCAAAATAGTAATACACTGCTAATGTTCACAGCGGAGGCAAAGGCGAAGATGATGACATAAGGAGAAAAAAGAGAGCGGAGGGACAGCAGGCATGTAAAGTTAAAGATAACAATTAAGAGATAAGTACTCATTACAGTAGCGCACGCAGGGGGGGTTTCTGAGTACCCAGAAACCCCCCCCAGGAGTCTAAGGTCCCTAGGCTGAAAGCTGAGGGTCCCCTCTTTCCATGGGTACAAGAATTTTAAAAATCGGCCCATGGGAACCGGAGATATCTGACTTCAAAGCAGTGGTCCCCATCCAAGCCTGTTAATTGCTCTTCCCCATCAGATATTTCAGGTTCTTTCTGACTTAGAGTTTTTCTGAGGGTATATTCCAAAAGCCGGGACTCTCCCCCTTTGATGGACACTAGTAGCTTGTCTCTTCCCAGAATCAGAGATATCAGCCTTCCAGCAGCTGGTTACTGCTCCAGCTCCACACACCTGGTATGTAGTTTTATATACTCGTTGGCAGATTGCTCTGCCTCCTGAACTCTGATCCCCTATTCCCCAATACCATTTGGTAGGTGGGATTCTCTAGCTTTTAATTCCATTAAAATCTAAGAAATCTATTTCTGGGAACTGGAGATATCTGCAGTCAAGCAAGCTGTCCTCCCACCAGAATATTATGAATAATAAGCCCACTCCACTATATACCCCTCCACTGCATATTAAACATCCTCTACCACCCTGGAAGTTATGTATAAGGGCCCCTTCATTCAGCCCAATGTTCAACCCACCCCATCTCCAACCATCTGTGCAGTAAAGGGGTAATTAGTGGAAATTACTGATCCAGGCCCTACATGCTGAGTGGTTGATATAATACCCCCTACCACTCATGGGACATCAATGCTCCCCCCACCCCTACCGCTGGAGGATCGGTAGGGGCCCCAATAGATTGCTATACCCAGGGGTCTATGTGTGTGTGTGTGTGTGTGTGTGTGTGTGTGTATGTGTGTATATATATATATATATATCTATATCATTATTATTATTTACTGTATATACATTTGGTCTATCTATAATACTTTAACTGACCCGGCATATACTGGGTCACCTAAATGTCCATCTCCGTGCTTTGCTCCGCCCCTCTGGAAACCCCCTTCTGAAAATCCTGCGTTTGCCACTGCATTAAGACCCGCTGGAGCAATGGTGTTTAATTTATATATCCATGCGGCTTCATGTTGCAGCAGCAGTTTATGACGATCGCCTCCTCTCTTCGGGGGGGATACCTGCTCGATCATCCAGTAGCGTAAGGATGGTAAGGTATGCTTGTGTTCTTTGAAGTGACGGGCCACGGGCTGGTCAGATGCGGCCCCCTCCAAGGCCAATTTGATTGAGGAGCGGTGGGCAGCCATACGTTCTTTAAAAGTTCTGGACGTCTTGCCCACATAGAGAAGTCCGCAAGGACAACGAATTGCATATACCACGAATCTGCTGCTGCATCCCAATACCTGCTTGATGTTGATTTTCTTCCCTGAGTGAGGGTGTTTGAAGGTGTTGCCAGTTTCCAAAAACTGACAGGTTATGCAACCTGTGCAACGATAATTCCCTGGTTTTCGGCTCAGGAAATGGCCCCCTGGTTTGCTACCCATACCTTGGATGTCACTCTTAAAGAGGTAGTCTCTCAGGTTCTTTCCCCTCTTGTAACAAGGCATTAGTGACGATGATTTCAGCTGAGGCAGCTCGGGATCCTCGGTTATGAGTGGCCAAAATTTTCTAGCTGTACTGACAATCTCATGGCTGCATGTGGAGAATGTGTTGATGTAAGGTATACGTCCCTCCGGGATAGATTTGGCTGTAGAGGATTTGAGGGTATCACTCCTATTCATCTGCAATGCTCGATTCTTAGCTGTTTTTAATTGTTGGACATTGTACCCCCTTAGGATGAATTTATCCATCATCATGTCCATTTTAGTTTCAGCATCTGTGTCTGAGCTGCAAATTCTTTTAATTCGCAAAAACTGAGAGAATGGAAGTCCTCTTTTCAAAGACGGGGGATGGTGGCTAGATGCTCTCAGCAAGTTGTTGCGATCCGTGGGCTTCTGGTATAGAGTGGTGGATATCTCAGATCCTGAGAGCCCTATTTGAACATCCAAATAATGTATACTGCTGTAGCTATGCTCAAAGGTAAATTTGATGTTGTCATCCGATCTGTTCAATCCTTCAAGGGTAGAAAGTAGCAGATCTTCAGGTCCTGTCCAAATCATCAGGACGTCATCGATGTATCTTTGATACATCGCCAGATGTTTAGTGATTTCTGCATGCGATAGCAAGGCGTTCTTTTCCACTTCAAACATGAAGGCATTAGCGTAAGTTGGAGCCACGCAGCTGCCCATAGCACAGCCCCGCAGTTGTAAATAAAAGTCCCCGTTAAATTGGAAATAGTTGCGGGTTAAGGTACACTCAAGTAATTGCAAATAGAACCCAACATCAGGACCGTTGTAATTCGGACTTCCAACTATCAGTCTGCGTGCAGCCTCCAAGCCTCTGGCATGTGGTATATTAGTATACAAACTTACCACGTCCATGGTGCAGAGGATGCTATGAGCTGGTAATGAGGTCAAATTTTGTAGTTTGAGTATGAGGTTTGTGGTGTCCTTCAAGTAAGTCGCTTGTTCCTGTACTACAGGTTGCAAGTAAGCATCAAGATATTGAGAGATGGAGTAATATAAGGAGCCCCTGGCAGATATAATGGGACGGCCTGGTGGATGAGTGGAATCCTTATGTAGCTTGGGGAGTGTGTATAGCAACGGGATGGAAGGGTTTGTAACTTTCAGAGCTTCCATGCAATGCTTCGATATGATGCCCCTCTGGACAGCTTCCTCCAAGATAAGGTCCAATTCTTTCTTAAATTCTGCGGTCGGATCCCGCGTTAATTTGCGATAGACTTCAGTATCATTCAGCTGTTTATAAATGTCCTGTTTGCAGCTCACACCGCACAAGAGCTAAGGTGCTAACAGTTTCGGAACGATTTATTCCTTCATCAGAGTACAACATACAGACAAAAAGCACTTATAACATGCCAGCTTGTGAATTCAAGGCACTCAGGAATCTGAGCAGATATGATGACATTATTGTGAGGCCGGCTGACAAGGGGGGTGCAATAGTGGTAATGGATCTGGACTTTTACAAACAGGACATTTATAAACAGCTGAATGATACTGAAGTCTATCGCAAATTAACGCGGGATCCGACCGCAGAATTTAAGAAAGAATTGGACCTTATCTTGGAGGAAGCTGTCCAGAGGGGCATCATATCGAAGCATTGCATGGAAGCTCTGAAAGTTACAAACCCTTCCATCCCGTTGCTATACACACTCCCCAAGCTACATAAGGATTCCACTCATCCACCAGGCCGTCCCATTATATCTGCCAGGGGCTCCTTATATTACTCCATCTCTCAATATCTTGATGCTTACTTGCAACCTGTAGTACAGGAACAAGCGACTTACTTGAAGGACACCACAAACCTCATACTCAAACTACAAAATTTGACCTCATTACCAGCTCATAGCATCCTCTGCACCATGGACGTGGTAAGTTTGTATACTAATATACCACATGCCAGAGGCTTGGAGGCTGCACGCAGACTGATAGTTGGAAGTCCGAATTACAACGGTCCTGATGTTGGGTTCTATTTGCAATTACTTGAGTGTACCTTAACCCGCAACTATTTCCAATTTAACGGGGACTTTTATTTACAACTGCGGGGCTGTGCTATGGGCAGCTGCGTGGCTCCAACTTACGCTAATGCCTTCATGTTTGAAGTGGAAAAGAACGCCTTGCTATCGCATGCAGAAATCACTAAACATCTGGCGATGTATCAAAGATACATCGATGACGTCCTGATGATTTGGACAGGACCTGAAGATCTGCTACTTTCTACCCTTGAAGGATTGAACAGATCGGATGACAACATCAAATTTACCTTTGAGCATAGCTACAGCAGTATACATTATTTGGATGTTCAAATAGGGCTCTCAGGATCTGAGATATCCACCACTCTATACCAGAAGCCCACGGATCGCAACAACTTGCTGAGAGCATCTAGCCACCATCCCCCGTCTTTGAAAAGAGGACTTCCATTCTCTCAGTTTTTGCGAATTAAAAGAATTTGCAGCTCAGACACAGATGCTGAAACTAAAATGGACATGATGATGGATAAATTCATCCTAAGGGGGTACAATGTCCAACAATTAAAAACAGCTAAGAATCGAGCATTGCAGATGAATAGGAGTGATACCCTCAAATCCTCTACAGCCAAATCTATCCCGGAGGGACGTATACCTTACATCAACACATTCTCCACATGCAGCCATGAGATTGTCAGTACAGCTAGAAAATTTTGGCCACTCATAACCGAGGATCCCGAGCTGCCTCAGCTGAAATCATCGTCACTAATGCCTTGTTACAAGAGGGGAAAGAACCTGAGAGACTACCTCTTTAAGAGTGACATCCAAGGTATGGGTAGCAAACCAGGGGGCCATTTCCTGAGCCGAAAACCAGGGAATTATCGTTGCACAGGTTGCATAACCTGTCAGTTTTTGGAAACTGGCAACACCTTCAAACACCCTCACTCAGGGAAGAAAATCAACATCAAGCAGGTATTGGGATGCAGCAGCAGATTCGTGGTATATGCAATTCGTTGTCCTTGCGGACTTCTCTATGTGGGCAAGACGTCCAGAACTTTTAAAGAACGTATGGCTGCCCACCGCTCCTCAATCAAATTGGCCTTGGAGGGGGCCGCATCTGACCAGCCCGTGGCCCGTCACTTCAAAGAACACAAGCATACCTTACCATCCTTACGCTACTGGATGATCGAGCAGGTATCCCCCCCGAAGAGAGGAGGCGATCGTCATAAACTGCTGCTGCAACATGAAGCCGCATGGATATATAAATTAAACACCATTGCTCCAGCGGGTCTTAATGAGTACTTATCTCTTAATTGTTATCTTTAACTTTACATGCCTGCTGTCCCTCCGCTCTCTTTTTTCTCCTTATGTCATCATCTTCGCCTTTGCCTCCGCTGTGAACATTAGCAGTGTATTACTATTTTGACTTCCTGATTCTTGATTGCTGAGTTTTTTTGTGGTAATTTATGCTTATGATATATGAGTATCCACTGGTACATTAGTCAAGTTTTGTTACAAGTTGCCTAAGCTGTGACCGCTCCGTTCCATGTCTCACTCTCTTAATTTTCACGTTTTGTTTACTAGGTCTCCATGGTTACCCGCTGGAGCTGATGCGGGGCGCGGCGCCGATGACGTCACCCCTGGTCACTCTCGCTGGGACACCGGAGTCCACGGTGGTGGGGTAGGTGGAGGGAAGCTTACTTAGGTGAGTGCTTTTTGTCTGTATGTTGTACTCTGATGAAGGAATAAATCGTTCCGAAACTGTTAGCACCTTAGCTCTTGTGCGGTGTGAGCTTTATTATTGGTTATACAAATCCCCTCAGATAGAGTGCCGTCTACATCGTCTGCATTGCTTATTATTTGTTTGAAAGGCACCAGGGGTCATTGACTTTATGTTTTATGGAGTGCCGGTTGCATGAATGGATATATATATATATATATATATGTATGTGTGTGTGTGCGCATATATATATATATATATATATATATATATATATATTTTATTATTATTATTATTATTATACATTTGGTCTATCTATAATACTTTAACTGACCCGGCATATACTGGGTCACCTAAGTGTCCATCTCCGTGCTTTGCTCCACCCCTCTGGAAACCCCCTTCTGAAAATCCTGCGTTTGCCCCTGGACCTCAGGAGCCTGGAGATGAAAATGTTCAGCTGGCGGGGGATGAGCGGGTCCCCACGGATCTCCCCCTCCTCTTGTGCCCAGGAGCCTGCTGCTCACATAGACTGAGCCTGCTGCTCAAACTGCCACGCTCCTCCTCCTCCATGCACCTGGAAGCTGCTAGGGAGGAGGAGATTACTGGTCCTGGCAGCGCAGCAGGAGACTGCCCGGATGTCAGGTGAGGGGCGGGGGCCACGAAGAGCAGCCCATAGGCTTCTATGGGGTATCGACAGTTTTTGCTGGTAATACCCCCGCAGCTGTAGCTCGGCGTGTGGGCTTAGTGCATATAAAAATGCGGTAAAAATCTATAACGGGGGTTTTTCCTAGGCCATGTGCAGCAGCACTGATTGCTAATCCCCGGTATACAAGTATATGGATCATCAGCATTTTCATAGACATTTCTATAGCAAGTTCAAAGACTCAAATTCCCATACTGGGTATCTTTTCACATTTGGCTAAGAGAGAGCAATGCTGATGTACAATTAAACATGTACAGCACTTAGTACATTTTTATTCGAGTAGAATTGGATGCAGACGCTAGCAATGGAAGGTAGGTCCTATCCTTCAACTGAAAATGGTCTGAAGTACTGTAGGGCTGAGAACTTAAAAATCATTTTTCTATTTGTTCATTTCAATAAAACAAATGGAACACACTTGTTTCCACTACTGATACTGAGCCGCATGGTCACACAGGGCAACACTGCAACATGCAGGACATAACATGGGGCTCTGCGGGTGCTTGGTCACCCCTGGTGTTTGTGTTGCGTCTAATGGTTAGTGACTAACCAGATCTGCGTGTCATTGATCAATCACATGGGAGGGGAAAAACTTCTAAAATAAAATCAATAATATTAATGGTTGATTTTTAAAAAAATGTCCCGCGGAGAAGGTATTTTTAATTATATCTCCTATTGGAGCTTAAAACTATACCCTACATCTCAGTCCTCTGTACTGTATGTTTGTTTCTGATGTGGGCGTTAAGACTACACTTAAGACTCTAGGTAGCTGAACCGTTTAATTGTATGGAGCCAACATGTCAATCTCATTATGAATCACTGGTAAGAGTGGGAGCACATCAAAGTCCTATATCGCCAGTCATAATAGGTAATACATGAATGCACTCTTCCCACACACCTCTCTCTGCACAAGCCAAAGGCCTTGCTTTCAGACACTGTGCAGGTGCGACTCCGACAGTCACATTTAAAGCGTTCCTTTCAATCATTTGATTTGATAGTGCCAGCTCTGCTCTGTATTTTGTTAATATGTCTTACATAAACCACTGAAGCAAAGTAGTTTCAGATGTCTTCTTGACATTAAATGGAATCATTCAGCATAAACCTTTTCTCAAATGTACATATTAACCGCAGTCCTGAGGCTTTTATAAACTCTACAAAAAGATCTTGTAGTGGGTGCACCTTACCCTGTCAGGTTACATAAAGGATACATGTCGCAGCGTCTAGTGAAGGAGATTTTAGAAATATCTGCTCATGAGAAATGAATTGTATTACAGTATACATATCTACATCTCACAGGTGGGTGGAAGTAAATGTAGCATAGCAATGCAAATAAATATCATTAATCATTCCGAAAATAATTTACGCAGGTTGAAAATAGAGCAGGTTGCGTATCACTTATCCGAAATGCTCGGGACCACGAGTGTTTGTGCAGTGCACACCTGGGACCGGAGATGCCGCCGAAGAGGATCCCGGAGGCCGCCGTGGACATTGGAGTATGAGGTACTGTAAGTATGAAAAATGGGACAGGGGCAAAAAACCCGAAATATTCTGAAAAAACACGGTTTACAGAATATTTTGGTTTTCGGAATACACGGATAAGGGAGACCCGACCTGTACATCATTAATATGTTGCGTTCCAACCAAGTGAACTAAATCGATAAAAAATTACATAGCTGTTAACAGCAGTTTTCTGAAATCATAGCCGCACATGGGTCTATTTATTCCTTCCATATTAATTAATATCTGTTAACACAACAATTCTTAGAGATGACAAATCAGTTACTATGGCTGGTTACCACTGAAGTCCTGTCAGGGCAGTAAGCTTGGTAACAGGCTGCCCCAGTAATGACTTTCCTCCATTATAAGCTCCTCAGCCATTGCTTCTTGTGGTGGAGGAAAATCTTTTACTGGGCGTGAGCAGCTATTGGGCCATAAATAGACACATTAAAGCTGCCATAACGGGGTCTGAACATCCCTCTACAGCAAACTGTAGACTATAGTCTATAATGCTATCTGATTATAGTGTAAATAGCAGGGCCAAGCCAGGTCCCCAGTCCCCATTACTTGGTCGCACTAAGTAAAGGAACGCAAGAGATTTCTCTGATAGGATAAGGCATTAATAAATAACCCATTGAGTAGCTTACACTACAATTATTTAATGATAGGTATAGTGATGAGCTATGATTATATACAGTACATAGTAATGAGCAGCGATAATGTTGTTATATAATAAACACTGCTAGAAGTCTCTTAAAGTCAAAAAGGTCCCATATTGAATGCAGTGGGGTACTTAGTTTATATATTGTACCAATTAAATACAATCAAAAACTGCTTCTACCACCTTTATGCCATACTTACCTGCTCTCCTAGAAGTTGTGGGAGGTTCAGGAAAGTGTGACCCAATCTCCCGCTTCCCACCCGCTTGCAGTGAACAGACAGGATAGGGAGATTAGCAAAGGAAACCTGGAGCCAAACAAAAGTGGGTGGGGCTAAATGGTGTGCTTTGCATAATTTTATCAGAAGAATCTACTTTCCCAGGGAGGAGTAATTTAACATAGGTGAGTATGCTTCATGCTAGCCAGCCATGCTGACAAAGAAAACCAGGGAAAGCAAGTCATCAAGGGGCATAGAAAGATTGTAAGGAGATTTAGTTATGTAAGCATCATCTGAGCAACCCCTAGCCACAACAAAATCCATCTTTAAAGTCCATATATTATGTGCTGATGCATATTATGTGTTGTATGTGAAGTCACTGATTCTTAATTAATGAATAGGCTGCATTAACTTAAATAGGTACCAGAAAGAATGAAATTGTTATTTTTATTATTATTATTATTATTATATTTCCCTAGACATACTATGACACAGATTTCTCATACATTCTTCATGGCGGCAATGCATTATCTTTTATGATTATCGAACAGCCTGTGACCACCATACACCTGTTCATAATATCTATCCATATACACACTTCTCCTGGGCCTCTGCTTATCCCCACACAGCCTGTGACCAGGGTCGGCTATTTCAGTAGAGCAGCCAAATGGGGGTGCCATCACATAGGGAGTGCCCATCACTGATTTATTATCTGCAATCATATATTATTTTTCTACGCTGCCAATTTGGGTTCCATCACCGGTGTACAGGGTTCATTTCAGAGAAGCCAGAATACTGCCCAATGGGAGGCAGTGGTGGCATGTACTGTAAGAGGTATTGTGGCCTGTGGCATAATGTGTACGTGGCATCACAGTGTGTGGCATATTGTAAGGGGCACTGTAGTGTGGCATATTTATAAGGAGCATTACATTGTGTGGTATACTGTGTAAGGTCCATTACAGAGTGCCATATTGTATCTGGGCCATTATGATGTGTGGCATATTGTGTAAGGGGCATTACAGTATGTGGCATAATGTGTAAGGGGCATTACTTTGTAGCATTTGTGCAAGAGGCATTACGGCACAATGGCACAATGTGTAATGGGCATTACAGTGTGTGGCATAATGTGTAAGGGGAATTAATATAAGAAGAACACAACTTGACAAATTTAAGGGGCATGAATCAGGAACAGAAATGAAGTGCTATGGATTGAATGTTTGAGGGAGGGGGGCCCCAAACCAGTTTCCCATTTGGTGTAAATCTGGACAGTACTGTTAATTACATTGCACAGGAAATTATCTGTTGCACAAATAACTTGGCATACTGTGTGAAAAGATATTTTGTGATAATCTGTTGAATTATAGCTAAACTAAAAAGTCACTATCACCACTGTCTACAAAACTGTGAGACTTCTACATTGTAACATACAGATATGGAGTTTACTCAATACAGATTGGTAAATAGCCAACAGTGAAACTGTGTCTTACAATGCACACTTACTTGCAGAAGCAGGTTCAGTATGAACAGGGGGAGTAGAAGGGAGGAAAGATGGGTAGCCCACAAAGAAAGAACGTAGGGAGCGTTCGGACAGAAGAGGCGAGCGCTGAGATGGAATGTTCTCACAGCTGCCCACACTGTTGTGAATCTTGAGGTTCAAAGGCTTGTTCTTTTTCTTTGCTCTAGGAGATAGACACAGGGGGAATATAAAAAGGAAGAAAAGGAGATAAGTACAGTAAATGTAATGATAGTTTAATTGTTAGTAAAAGCAATAAGGGAACTGTTAGTTATAAGTAAGTTTGGTGACATTTATAACATATTAATTACAAACATGGTAATAAAATGGGATGTAAAACACTAGCCCAAGAATATACTGTACATAAAACGCATTGTGTATTAAGCTGAAATAAATGTGTCAGCTATGGCTTATAAGGGTGGTGCTTCCTTTTCTTCTGTCACTCAGTGTAATACTGTAAGAGAATTTGCTTCAATGGCTTTACAGTGTCCCAGGTAACATATGTTCTATACTGACATAATTGCTAATATCATTTTAGCAATTTGATCTGTATAAGCAATATTATAGAAAAAAAAAAGTCTATACACTGGGTGAGCCAAATGCTTGTGTCGACCTTCCAACCCTGTAGACCTTATGCCTGTTAACCTACTTATTGTGTTGACCTAAGCCCTGTTGACCTTTAGGGGTCGACCTAATGTATGTCGGACTTCATACTGTCGACCCTATGACCCATACCCCTTTGCATCATCGGTTGCCATTTTAATTATAAGACCCAGCTTCACCAAAAAACTGTTATTGCAAGAGACATTTCCTCCGTCTATTGCTTGTTTTATTGCAAGATCCCATATCACCAACAATCTGTTAATTTTGCCAGATCTTAAGAGACATCTTACATTTAAAAGAATCGGTCACTAGCTGCCTGTTTGTATGAAGACTCTGCTCATTCATAAGAACCTACACAACCCCTTTTACATAATAATCTGCCTGAATATTTTGGTTCCTGTACCTACCCAGAGTGTTTTAAAATAAACTCAGTACTTTATCAGACACGTCCAAGGGCCTGATTCAGACCTGCTCCTTGGGCTGCGAGTGCATGGAGCCCAGTGAACAGGTAGCCGCTGCCCCGCCGAACACAAGCCCCCGCTCTTTCCCGACCCTGTGCACGTATGCGAATGCTAACACCGCTGTGCACACAGGGGGGAAAATCATTCAATATTGAATGATTTCCCCTTGCTCTCAGCACTGAGTGAGCAAGAGTCACTTAGCGCTGCGAAGGCCATGGTGAGAAGGATGCCGCTGATGAAGTCAGTCAGCCAGGGTAGGTCCGGTAAATGGAGACGGCACACCCCCAAATGCCCGCAGGGTGTCAACACAGCCTTTGCTCGCTGCCTTTGTGCGGTTTTTCGATTATCTGAACGGGTCTGAATCAGCGCCCAAGTGCAGTGATATTCTGATTGCACACACACAGGGTGTGTGTGCAATCAGAGGTGTGTGTGTCTTTAAGTTGGCACACTATACTATACTGTACAATACCTCTAAACCAAGACACTCATTAATTGCTCAGGTCCAGGGGCGGATTGGTAAATAAATCCAGCCCGGGAAAAATATTGAAGCAGCGAGGGGGGGGAAGGGGGGTGGCTTAATAAGATAGGCAATCACTGCAAATGATGGTTGTAATGCAGCACTCAGTTCTGCGATATCGGCAGAAGGCTTCTACAGGTGCCTCCTGTGGTATTTATCAGTAGAGCCTGTGACAAACATTGTAGCTGCTACAGCTTACCGTACAATGATGAATAAGGCCAAATCTTCTGTACTCAGAAGGAGAGGATCACTGCTGTCATAAGAGGAGAGCATATGAGCCTCACTTCAACAGTATACATATGCACCAGCCACATATTTCGGCTAGATGTTAGAGAGCCTCAAATGTAAATTATTTGTATTTAACCCTTTGAGTGCCAACGTTGTTTTGAGAGATGTGCAAAATATCTGCTAAAAATGCCAGGGCCGTAGTCCAGGAATATGAATCCCTTTAGTTTTTGCAGGCAAAGGATCTGAAGTTAATTAATTGAAGTTTAGTTAAAAAATTGCCACCATCCCAAAAAAAAAAAAGTCACTGTAAGCGGATATTTTGCACATCTCTCACAGCAACATTGGCACTCAAAGGGTTAAATAAAAATCCACTGTGCAATTAATAATCAATTTAAACTTATGAAGGCCTGGAAGACTTTAGCAAATTACACTGTACTGCATACATTGTACTATGTTCTCTGTTACATTAGAACCATTGAAATTTCCTCAATAATAAATTGTATATCTTTTTTGTCTTTCTACACCTAATTACATACAGGGGAATAAGAACAACTGAAAAAGCCGGGTGCCGGACGGGTTCCCGACAGTCAGGATCCCGGCGGTCGTTTACCTGACGTCGGGATCCCGACTGTCAAAACCGACAGCCGGGTGCCCGACAGCCACGACCCCCATAGAGGGAGAATAGCAGCATGGCGAACGCAGCGAGCCTGCAATGTGCTTTTTTTGCGCTCGCCATGCTGTCTGACTCCGGGCAGTCGGGATCCCGACGTCGGGATAATGACTGTCGGGATCCCGACTGTCGGAGTCCCATACCACACCCGAAAAAGCCACCCCGGTTTGTACAGAAAAACACTTGGAGTGCTAAAAATGCTGTCAGGTGTTCATGGTATTCTTGGGCTTCAAATGCCTTGTGATGTTGTTGACTGGATATATACCATTTTATACAACGCCTAACCATACCCTGACAAAAGAGAAGGAGAGCGAAAATAGAGAGGCGCCAATATTTTGAATAACTTCATACAGTATTATACATTCATTTCCTAATTTCAATGGCCCCAAATAGTCACATTATAATTGTCCATGCTATACACCTTGGTTTTGCTTTGCAACTTTAGGACTAAATATGGTACGTGGTGGGTTTTATAGAAATGACAGCATCTTTTTTCACGCACCTCCAGTGCTAGCCTGAGCAGCGTAAGTATGTGAGTAAGCATGAGTATATGTGTGTGAGTGACTCCACATGTGTGTAACCCCCCAAGCCAGCTACTGGGAGTACTACATCACTCAGCAGCCGTGCAGCACCCAGCAGCCCCTGGACTCTTAGAAGCCTCCTCCCCAGTGTAAAGGAGGAGAGACCACCAGCAGCCACTGAGAGATTTGTTTTTCCACACTCCACATGGTTTTCACCAATTTCATATTTTTTATTGGGTTTCTCAGATATGAGAAGCATGCATACCTGCTGTAGTCCAAAAATAGGCTTGCTATACCTCGCTTCCAACTGAATTCCCCCTAAAAGTCTGCAGATTCATGATTTATGTCCAAGGTTTGTATTGATGTTCACTGTTCATGTTTATGGTAAAAAATTTAATTTTTAGTATTTTCTTGTTAAAATACAATTTACATAAAACCTTTAATCAATCATTTTGAATCAATAAAAAAGGATTTCCTTTTGTGTAATTGAACTGCAAACACTACTGTATTTACGGTTCGCTGTTGGAGGTTCACTGCTCATATTCCAGGTTCAACACTGGTAAGAAAATGCTAAAATATTCAGAATGTACCATGTGCATCATAGCCTCATTGAGCTTCTTCAGATTAATGTAGAGCTCTTCCAGCAATGGTTCCGACATTTGTGCTTTTTTAAATAATGTTACAGGAATCTGTTTCATTTTCAGGTGTTACTTCCCCTATTTTTTTTGTATCTCAATAGACTACAATACAAGGTTGATCTAATATATAAAAGTGCAAATTAATATTGTTTCTAGGGAGAATTGGATGATGGAAAGGTGGGAAGCTAGGGATTACATATTCAGCATATACTACAAAACTGACAAATCGTTAATTAATGATATATTTAAGTTATGGCATTGCTCAAATAGGAGCCTTAGTGATTAATTCCCTCTGTGTGTCACCAGAATACTGACTGCTGATTACCATGCCCAGATCACTGAATACATGTATAATGATAGGAAGCAATCTCAAAAGTATACTCTGTATAATTCAGTACATTTTCAAGTAGACTCCGCAAGTCTTAGATGAATTGCAGGTACCATAAGTTATAGTATCCCAAATCCATAAATCAGCAGGCAGCCGAACATTAAGGCAAAAACACTTCCCCAAACACCTCAGCAGACTGAAGACATTTTAATGGGCCACATACTAAATATATAGCTACAAAATATGAATCTGGTCATTCACGTTCTTATTATTAAACCTGTTATACCGCATACTTACCTACCTTTGGCAAACTAGTTTCAGGGAGATTATAGTTGAAAATTGAATTTTGCAAAGTGCCCCATTGAGGGGGCGTGTCATGCTCCACCCAAAGGGCGTGTCTAGTTCCATATATGGAGAGGTTGTGAAAAGAGATTGTGAGCGAGGCACCTAGAAGCGTGGGTGTGTACTACTACATCTGAGAGGAATCTTGTAAAATTACTTAGATCCAAATTTAGATGTGCCCAAAGCAGTTAGTAAGAGCTACTATACTTGGTAAAGTGCTGGGAAATGGTGCTAAAGGTTCAATGTAAATGTATCTGTCTCTCATTCCTTTTTCCCCAAAAAAATGTAACAGTGTAATGTGGGCTAGGTGACATGAGGGATATTTATAGACTAATGAGGGAGAGAGGGAGATTGCTGCTATTTCAGGGAGTCTCCTGCAGAATGCAGGAGGGTAGGAAACTATGTTATACCCCTTTTACACCAAAAACCCTGGTCGGACCCTGGTCTTTGAATGCTGGAGTATCCAGGGTCTGACCCTGCTTTATACCCCATTTACACAGCACTTTGACCTGGGTCGGACCTGGGTCTGCACCATTTACACTGAACCTGGGTCAGCCCTGCCTTAAATAATATTTTATATATATATTTATAGAAAAATATATATATATATATATATATATATAGAAATATATAATATATAGAAATATAATATATATATATATATATATATATATATATATATATATATATATATATATCAGGGCTGACCCAGGTTAAGTGTTTTTTTTTTTTTTTTTTTTTTTAAGGTGCTGGGGGTGCCGGAGGGTACCTGTCCTGCCTGCTGTGCTTGGTGTACCTGGGGGTACCGGGGTGCTGGGGGGTGCAAGGGGTGCTGAAGGTACCTGTCCTTTCTGCGGTCGGATCTAAGCGGAGAAGATGATGTGCGCCGTTGCTGTACCACCCCCCCCCCCCCTCCCCGGCAGACGGTCCCTGCGGCGTGCGGCGTATGGAGTGTCAGTGGCGGGGGTCCCTCTGGCGCATGGGAACTAGTACTAGTTCCTATGCGCTGGAGGGACCGCCGATACTGACACTCCATACGCCGCAGGGACCGGCTGCCGGATGCGGGGGGGGGGGGGGGGGGGTGATACAGCAGCGGCGCACATCATCTTCTCCGCTGAGATCCGACCGCAGGCAGGACAGGTACCCCTAGCACCCCCGTACCCCCAGCACAGCAGGCTGACAGGTACCCCCCTCTCCTCAGCAGCCGCAGGGACCCCCCTCCTCCCGCAGCAGCTGGGAACATCTTCCCCAGCGCTGCACGCTGTGGACCCGCTGCGGGTGCCTGCACCCGCAGCGGGACCATTTACACCGACATTTACACGGGTCCTATCCGTGTTCTACCCAGGTCAGGACCTGGGTAGAGGACCCGTGTAAATGGAAACGGATACCCCCCATTTACACCGCCGCGGATCCGGGTCTGACCCGCCGCTGACCCGGATTTTTCGGCGGTGTAAAAGGGGTATTATACTGTAACGCTGCAGTGCAGGATTTTCCCTGGTTTGTTTTCATTATCAGTGTTAACGACATGATTGATAAGACTTCAAACACATCTTTCCTATTTTCTAAATCATATATATCATATATGTAACACCTTCATTTATTGTGCCTTGCATTATACAAATAGCAGTTAATAGAACATTACAATTAAACACTAGTGACACCTGTAGGGCAGATACTGTAGCCAGACTTATCTTTATACTCATCTTTAGCAGTTCCCTTTCCCATAGCTGATAATGTGTTCACTGGTATTAAGCTTCCCCAATTCCTGTACTCTAAACTGCTGTGTACAGACCAGCAATAAGCTACACAAGGGTTTCAGAAGTCAGTTAAAAATGCTAAGCTGTCCTCTCCCCGCTGACCGCTCTGAGCAGAGGGAAGGAGGCTCAGTGTGTATGCACTGAGCGGCTTTCCCCCCAGTCAGGGCCGGTGCCACCACTAGGCAGCTTTAGGCATTTGCCTAGGGCGCCGGCCACTGGAGGGCGGTAATGAGCTGCAGGAAAGGTCCCGAGGAGAGCAGGAGGAGGAAAGCTGCACGCACCTGCCAAGTTATTCAGGTGAGTGAGCCATACTCCTCCGCCCCCGCCCCCCCCTGACTGGAGCCCACCCATGTGTGTGTTACCCCCCCCCCCCCCAATTCAGCAGCAATAGGCGGGTGCCCCCCCCCCCGTGCGGCTTGGAACAGATAGGAGGCCGTGGACAAATCCCCCCCCCCCGTGCAGCAAGTGGACGCCGCACCCCCCCCCAGTCAGCGTCAATGTTCAAATTGTATCGCCCGCCCGCATCGCCCCATACAGCAGGAGGATGCTGCAACCCCCCCAGTCAAATCTTCCTCGGCAGGTGGCATCCCCCTGCAGCAGGTGAACGGCGGCCGCATACCCCCCGGACCATGTCTGGAGGGGGAGGGAGGGTGGTCATCTGTCGTCTCTCACCTATCGCCTGGGGCGCTGAAAGGGCTTGCACCGTCCCTGCCCCCAGTGATGACATCACTGGGCATAATTGCCCAGTGTGTATGAACCTAAACAACTGTTAGAGAGTTAGAGGCACCACCACGATAAGGGAGTTGGTTGTGGTAGCCGGTAGAGGGTAAAAGTGCTTCACAGATTAAAGAAAACCCCCTACGCCAAAAACAGTTATAGGAGTTTGCTGCTATGTTGGGAAGTAAATGTATTTTTATTGTACCAAAGAACTAGCTTCTAGACAGTGCAAGAGTTAATAGTGGAAGTAAATGTCTCATCTGCCATGAATCGATATACCTTTTCTAAAAGTTAATCTAACATTTTCTCTCACTACGATTAATTCAGTAGATTTTGCAATCCATCAAAATAACAGGTTATTGGCAAGTCGTCTAAAAATATCCATCTATTAGAAAACTCCAGAATGGAAACTCTGCTGCTGTCATCCAGACTTCACTCGATAGAATTCTACTATAGCAGGATGAGCTCTACCAAGAAAGAGAAAATGCCCCACCACCATAGTCTATTACTTTACCGTCATCTCAATCCTCATTTGGCACAAGAAAATTTAAATTGTAGTCATCTATACAGGAACTCCTGGGCCGAGGTCTGCAGATGGAGAGACTGATTCAGAGGTGCACTGCTGATGCCGGGTGTAGTGGAGCAACGATTTGCTACTGTGCATGTGTTTTATGCTGGTTACACACTGGGTGAATTATTATCAATTTAGCGAATATTAGAAGCAGGCTGGCAGTGTTCACAGACACAGGGCAGTATGCCATAACATGCGGTAATTTACTCCACGATAAAAATTAGCCCAATAGTACTATCAGGCTCCAATTATAGCCATTTTTGCCATTCGCAAAATTACCCATTTTCACGCAATACCACATGGGATCTGGGACAAGTTCTTGGACGCCATGTATTATCAGCCAAATAAATCGCACCACGCATGAGTCCTGATTGTGTCCTTGAAGATTTGCAGTTCTGCTTTCAGGTGTATGCAGGAAGACATTTATAGAGACTGTACAGCAGGAATGTCCAAACTGTGGCCCTCCAGCTGTTGTGAAACTACACATCCCAGCATGCCTTGCCATAGTTGCAGCATTCCCTGATAGCAAAACTGTGGCAAGGCATGATGGGACTTGTATTTTCACAGCAGCTGGAGGGGCATAGTTTGGACTTACCTGCTGTACAATAATAGCCATTCCTGGACAGTAACATGAGCTGGTCCATCTTATGGGAGTATTATGGTAGTGTTGTGGGTGTGACGGTGATATGTATGCAGACACTTCAGTCTCTCACACAGAAGTCAGTACTCAGATGGAGAAACTGCACCTGCAATCGAGCTTTTGCAAGGTTTGATGGGGTGATCATTGCTAGGTCTAAAGATGCACCAATCAGTATTACTTTATGTACAGACGCTGAAAGTGGGCATCTTGGCCTAACACATACAGACACATTCAGACACACAGATGTATCAGCACCTCCTGATTTGCAAGCTCCAATGGGGAACGGCTACATGGCTACATGCTATTGTGCCAGTTGGATAATCTGGTGGCTCAGCACTAAATCCACACCTGAGGTTGCAGGAGGGACACAGGAGGAAAGAAGGTGAGATACTGCTAGGTGGGATGTGTAAGCGGTATTACTGTGTGTCATAAGAGCATTTCTGTGTGGCATAATGTGTAAAAGGCAATACTATTGTGTGGCATAATGTGTTATAAAGGGCACTACTACTGCATGCCATAATTTATAAAGGGCATTACTGTGTGTCATAATATGTAAAAGGCATTACTGTGTGTGGTATCATGTGTTAAAAGGGGGTACTACTGTGTTGTGGTGTAATGTGTAAGGGGTATTATTGTGTGTGGCAAAATGTGTTATAAGGGGCACTACTAATGTGTATAAAAGGTAGTACAGGTAACATGAATGTGCTCTACTGTATGGTGTAATGTGAATGAGCTCTACATTGTGGCATAATGTGAATATATGCCACTACTGTGTGGTGTAATATGAATAAGGGGCATTACTGTGTGACAAAATGTGAATAAGGGCACTGGGAGGTAACAGGAATA